>NC_046682.1:1200000-1881070 GCF_009870125.1 Drosophila pseudoobscura | reverse complement strand
AACAGCCAACAAAACATCAAGTTGACAAAATCACAGGGGATTTCAAATAAAATTTCAAGTTAGGGAGAATTACAGGGAAGAGACAGCATACTTTTGAGCGTGGCCCCACTTATCTTTCTTGACTCACACCGCACACACACACACTTGACACCCTCTTGACGATTCCCTCTTTTGGAGCCTTTTGCCCCGATCGTGGAAGGGTCAGGAGTCTGGATCTGTGTCCCAACGTGGAAGGTCGTGTCGTGGGCGTTGTGGAGTCGAGTCGTGTTTCGAGGTTTAGTTCCTCCGTCAAAGTGCCGAATATTTTGTCTCTCTCTTGTTTTCTTTTCCCCTTGCCCCCCGCCCCCTGCTGACTGCGGGCCTAGTCGAGGTTACAAGTGTTTAACGTTGCTGCAGTTTATATGTTTGTAAATTATTGTGCCATTAAATGTACCAGTGTGTTTGAGTGCCGTTTAAAGTTAAATTGTAAAAACAAACAACAACAAAAATGTACATAAATTAATAGTAAGACATATACTGCCCACAAATCGAAAATACTAATAAAGCAACGCGCTTGGTTGCTGGCGGCTCACACCCCAGCCTCTCAGTTCCTCCCCCCTGTAAGGTGGAGCACTGTTGAGCCCTCAACCCAAAGCGGGTATATAATTTGGAATAATATTCCAAAAAAGCGAAAAAAAAAAAAAACTGTGACTTGACAAAATCTCCACTCGCGTCGGTCGAAAAAATCTATTACCAAATCCAGCCAAAGCCAATCCAGCGCAGCTATGCCACGCGGTTCCACTGCCAGAAGAGGACGACGACGACGAGGACCACACGGCGTCACAGCCAGGGATCGCCCCAAATCAGCCATTTCCACTGCTGGCTCCGACAGCGCCGCCGACGGCGAAGGCAGCGCCGACAGCGCAGCCACCGGCGCCGTGACAAACGCAGCGATACTGAGACGCCAATCCACCGACTCCGCCACCTGGTTGGAGGCACTTCCTCCAATTTCCGGACCGGCTCCAGCCACCATTACCGGGTATGTGAGGACCACAAATACCGACACCACCATCACGGCCACTCCGGCCACAAGCCCCATCCCCGACCTGCCCTGCCCCAACAGCTGGGCGGCCATTCCCAATCTCACCAGCCAGGAGCAGTTCCAGATCGGCGACTGGGTGGAGGCGGTCCATACCCAGGAACGCCAGCAGCAGCAGCAGCAGCAGAACATCAGCAGCAGCAGCAGCGGTAGTCGCCGGCTTGAGGCATTGGCGGCGTCGGCAGCGGCAGCGGCAGCGGCGTCAGCCAAAGCACCGCTATGTCAAGCACCGCTATGCCAAGCCAAGCCAAGCCTAGCGGTACCGAGCGCGCCAATAATTCCGCTTCCCACACTCCAACACACACATACACGTATCGATGCACCGTATGCCGATGCTTCGTGTGGAGAGAGCCGGAAACAGCAAGGAGCGAGAGAGAGTGCAAGGAGAGAGCGGGTAACGACCTCGTACCAGCGACAGTACGAGAGGGCACTCGAGCAGCCTCAACACGAACAGCAGCCAACACAAGATTCGTGTTCGAGTGCCCGTTCGGGAGCGACTTCGAACTCGAACCACAGCCATGGCACAAACCCTGCTCGATCGGCCACAGCAGCGGTTCCAAATGCAATGCACACAGCCAATACCACAACCACAAATACAAATACAATGATGACATACATCAGCACACAAACAGCGACATCAAACACAAAAACGACAACTACAATTACGTCGGCAGCCAGACGATGCCTGTTAACAGCAATGTTAACAGGCGGACCCCCCCCACCACCACCGCCAGAGGAACATCAGCAGCAGCAAACACATCAAAAACAACAACAACATCAGCCAATAGCAACAAACACAGCCAATACCGATGATATCCCATCCACCTCTGCTGCAGCGGCCCGTTCGCCACTGAAGCGCGTCCGCGCCGAGGTGGATGATGATGAAGACTATGTTGACAGTGATGATATGGTTGTTGAGTTTGATGACGATGACGACGACAATTTGGATGCCAATTATGCATCGGCCAAACGACGACTCCGGGAAAGTAACCAACAGGCAAGCAAATCCCATATCCCCCAAATTCAAAACCATCCCCACCACCAACAATCAAACCAGCAAAAGCAACAACATCAGCGGACAATTACACAAAATGCCCCTGCCCCCGCCCCTGCCCCTGCCCCTGCTCCAGCCAATGCTCCACTAGCTCTACCTCACTCACCTGCAAATGCAACTAGTAGCTGCGGCACAGGAACCCACAGCAGCAGCGGCGGCGGCGGCGTTGGGCTGCTCCAGCTGCCCTCCCTGAGTATGCCCAATGCCAGACAAATTCGGATGCTGCAGCGACAGCACCAACCAACGACAATCATTCCCCCCCCCATCATTCTGCCAGCTGTCCCCGACATTATGCCCATTCTGGACAAGCTGCAGAAGGACCCGAGGGTGGGCAACAGCAGCTATCACACCAAGCTCATCAGCCGCAATGGTGTCCGTATCCAGGCCCGCGACTTGGCTACCAGGGATGCCATCATGGCAATCCTGGGCGATGGCGACGGCAACGAGGTGATGACTGGCCACTACACACACCAGCACAAGAGTGACCGTGGGCTACGGATCGTCGTGCGAGATCTACACCACTCCACAAGCACCCAACTAATAAAAAATCAGATGGCCGAATTGGGCTATTATGTAATATTTATTAGAGCCATTAAAGGGAGATCCGATGGACAGCCACTCGACCAGTTCGAGTTGGAGATAGCCCCCAAGCCGGATGAAAGCCACCACGATGTCCTCCAATTAACCCAGCTGGGCAACCAGTTGGTGACCGTTGAGAGGCAGGCCAAGCCGGTGGACCCAGCCCAGTGCCACAGATGTCAGGCATTCGGGCACACCCGCACCTACTGCAGGCGTTCATTCGTCTGTATGAAGTGTGCGGGTGCCCACGCGTCCACGGCATGTGCCAAGCCAAGGGCAGACGCTCCTAAATGCGCCAATTGCCAGGGCGCCCACATCAGCGCCTACAAGGGATGTCCGGCATTCAAGGCAGCAAGGGGCCGCCTTCTGTCCCACCGAGTGGCCATGCAGGAGTTGCGTCGCAAGCGCAGCTCGCTTCTGCAGCCATTGCCAGAGCAGCAGCCACCACCAGCAAGAACAACACCAGCACATCCAGGGCGCCGACAGCAGCAGCAACAGCCAGCTCAAACGCCAGCCAATCCCTTGCGCGGACAGCAGCAGCAGGCAGCAAGGACGCCACTCAATGTCTCCTCTCCTGGGCGACGAAGAGGACAACAACATCAGCAGAAGCAGAAGCAGCAGCAGCCGCCAATACTTACAAAAAAACAGACGCCTGCTGCCTCTGGCCCACGCACTGGGCGACGACGTCCAGAGCAGCCATTGAGCCGTTCCCAGGCACAACAGCAGCATCTGCAACAGCAGCCGCAGCGCGAACAACAACAACAGCGACAGCAGCAGCAGCAGCTTGCCAACAACCGCTCCCGGCAGAAGATGCAGCTGAAACGCCAATCTTGCGAGGGATCCTGCAGCCAGGCACTGTTGGAGAATACGCAGAGGATGACGCGATTGGAAAAGAGGCTGGAAGCGATGATGTCACTACTCACCTCGCTCATCCAATCCCAGGCAGTGACGGCAACTCCAGCAGTTCCAGTGACATCGGAAAATCCACCAACAATGACAGCAGCAACTGTGGCTGCCCCAGCTCCACAGCCACCACAAGAAACGTTAGGGCCAACGCCAGCCGCCACTCCAGAGACGGATCCTGAAACGGACGAAGAAAATGATGACGATGAGATGTGGACAGATGACGACTCCATGGATGACATTAAGGCCTACGCCCGCAACATGAGGTACCACCTTGACAACCAGATATCCTGGAACGCTGTGTACTAACTGGACACATCTCTGCCACTGCAACGGATTAAAAGACAAATGCATATCAATCGCATGCCACAACAAAAATGAACAACGGACGCTGCCGTCATCAAAGCAATTAAATAAAACATCAACACACACACAAATATCCATTACACTTGGGCGGCCGGACCTGTGCCGTTCGAGTAGGTGTGTCGTTCTCCGCCATTGCCCTCATCTGGTTTGCTGGAATCAGGTGCCGTGGCATTCAGAGTGCCATGTGTACCTGGAATGGAAATACACACACACACACACAAACACCCATTACACTTGGGCGGCCGGACCTGTGCCGTTCGAGTTATGCCATCGCCATGGCATTCAGAGTGCCCTATGGTCCTGGAAAAGGAAAAATTTATCAGCCACACATACCATTAAAAAAGGGCTCTGAAAATACTTACCGCCAGCCATTCAGACACACACACACACACATCCACTACACTTGGGCGGCCGGACCTGTGCCGTTCGAGTTATGTGTGTCACCGACCGCCATTGCCCACAGCTGGTGGCCGGAACAGTGCCACTCGCTCTACATCAGGGCCACAATTGCCGACGCACACACACACTCACATCCATTTCACTTTGGCGGCCGGACCCGTGTCGCCACAGTACTATGTGTGCCGTCTACTCCTGGCTCCCAGCTGGTGGCCGGACCAGTGCCACTGGTTCTCCAAGCGGGCAGCCACAGCCACAACGACGACGAGGTGCTAATTGCAGCTACCTCTGACGACTCTGGATGACGCCAATTTCGACGACCAGGGGGGACGACGGGGTCGGCCGGTATGCAACGCAATGTCTTTACAAGCATTGTGTTTTGCTATGCCGGCCGATGCTTCTAGTCTTCCCTGTAGCTATAGAAAAAAAAGATATAGACATTATTTTAAATTGTTATGTTTATTGTAATATTGTAAACGTAAATCAATTGTACCTGTATTGTCTCGTCTTTGTTCCAGTGTAGTATCTCTTTTATTACCTGTTTTTCCGTCGTCTCCACTCCAGTCTACTACTTACCTGTATTGTTATTTCTGCAAGTGCTTGTCTCTATTTATTTAGTGTATTTCCTTTTATTTTCCACGCAAAGCACATGCATTGTTTACCTTTTCTCTTTATCTATTACTCAATTGACTACGTGTTGCAACACTGCACTTTCTGAATTTTCGATATCATTTCTTTAACCCCTTCTTCCCCCCCCCCATTATTATTATCGTAATTAGTCGGTTCTCCGACACCCCACTACAAAATTATCACAATCTGTGATAAATCTTCGGCGGCAACGGTGCTAACAATTGATTATCGGTTTCGTAATCGATTTTCAAATCAGCACCTGTTGCCGCCACACCCCACCACTACGGCCTAAATTGAGCCAAATATGCCAGTCTTCGCATAAATCCACTCCGTTCCCTATAAACTGCCCGCCCACATGTACATGATACATTCCTAGTCGTCTGCCCTCAGCAGGCGGCAAGGGTAGTAGAGGGGACTGAAGACCACATACCGCATTACAGCCAACAAAACATCAAGTTGACAAACTCACAGGGGATTGCAAATCAAATTTTAAGTTGGGGAGAAATACAGGGAAGGGACAGCATACTTTTGAGCGTGGCCCCACTTATCTTTCTTGACTTTCACACCGCACACACACACACTTGACACCCTCTTGACGATTCCCTCTTTTGGAGCCTTTTGCCCCGATCGTGGAGTGGTCTCGAGTCTGGATCTGTGTCCCAACGAGGAAGGTCGTGTCGTGAGCGTTGTGGAGTCGAGTCGTGTTTGAGGTTTAGTTCCTCCGTCAAAGTGCCGAATATTTTGTCTCTCTCTTGTTTTCTTTTTCCCTTGCCCCCCCCCTGCTGACTGCGGGCCTAGTCGAGGTTACAAGTGTTTCGTTGCTGCAGTTTATATGTTTGTAAATTATTGTGCCATTAAATGTACTAGTGTGTTTGAGTGCCGTTTTAAAATTGAATTGTAAAACAAACAACAAAAAAATGTACATAAATTAATAGTAAGACATATACTGCCCACAAATCGAAAATATTAATAAAGCAACGCGCTTGGTTGCTGGCGGCTCACACCCCAGCCTCTCAGTTCCTCCCCCCTGTAAGGTGGAGCACTGTTGAGCCCTCAACCCAAAGCGGGTATATAATTTGGAATAATTCCAAATAAGCGAAAAAAAAAAACAATAAAGTCCCCATAGCGCAACGTAACTCTGGCTCCCCTAACCTGCTGGATCAGGCCAAGGCGCGAGCTGGGTTACGCTGCGTTATGTTAGTTGCGTATTGCCACCGTGCATACGACAAACAAAAAAAAAAAAAACATCAAAAGTTCCGCAAAAAATTAATAATTAATTCATCCAAACCGCTCAAAAATCCCTTATAATATTGCACATGTGTAAGTAAACACCGTGCAATATTCTGTAAAAAATATTTCGGGGCAACGCGAAGTGTTGTGCCGCACACAAGTTTTTCTCTGAAATATACTACATAACCAAAGTGCAGTCAGTGAAAAAACGTGGGGTAGGCTTCAGCCGCTGCTGACCACCCCCCCCCCCTCCGCTATATTAACAATTGTGTTTAGCTGCACAAAAAAAAAGCTACAAATAACAAACAATGGTACGTAAACCGTGCCCCAAATCTAAAAAGAAGACCAATTTGGCCTCAAGTGCTCCGTGCTCTGACAATGAAATTGATATGCATTCCCCCCCCTCGCTGCTAATGTCGGGTATATCGCAAAGTGAGTTACGCCCCCTTTCCTGTCGCTCGAGCTCACTGGCCGATCTGACCAGTGATATGCCATCAACCTCAGCTGCCGCTGCAGCCAAGTTGATGCAGGCCCCGATCACTGTGAAGCCATTGCTAGCCCCCCCCTCTGCCATGCTGACCAGAGCCTCTGCTGCTACTGCCTCTGCTGCTACTGCCTGTGCTGCCATTCCTGGTGCTGCTGCTAAAGCCACCGCCCCTACTCGCGTAGCTGCCGCTGCAGCTAAACGCCCATCAACATCTACAGTTCCTAGTGCTGCTCGTGTAGGTGCTGCTCAACGCACGCCAGTTTCTACTGGTGCTGCCCGTGCTGCTGCTGCCTCTACTGCTACCTGTGCCCCTGGCAGTTCTGCCACTGCTGACGCTACCAATCCTACTGCCCTTGCAGCGTCCGTGCCGAGCCAGATGACTCTGCACGAGATACTCAAGGAACAGCGGGAGAAACTAGCAAAGGAGAGGAAGGTGATGGCCATGCTGAAGGCCGAGTCGGAGGCCCGTAACAAGAAGCGGACGACCACCCTGGCCTCGCCGATTACAAAGGTGTCGGCCAAGATGGTCAAACGGATAGTATCCTCGAAGGAGAAACGGGACCCAAACCAGATGAGTACAAACTATTATAACATTCTCTCTGATGCTGATATGGATGTGGATGCTGACTGCAGCGAGGGAGAGACGGAAGCCGAGGAACCTGTTCCCACAAACAGGCCCTCTACTTCTCATACCACCCCCCCGCCTGCCCCTACTACTGCGCACGCTAACAATGCTGCTGCTACTGCTGACGCCAAAATTGTGCGGCCAGCCCCTATTTACATTCCTAATGTCACAGATATCTTTCCCCTACTACAGTGCTTTGATAAGGCCATTGGCGCTGGTACATATGATACCAGGCCTGCCGCTAACAGGTCATTGAAGGTAATGTGCCACACAATCGATGGACATAGGGCCCTGATCCGGCTCCTAAATGAGGGACAAGGTGTCGAGCACCATACGTTTCGCCTGAAAAGCGAGAGGGGAATGCGTATTGTTATACGCCACCTGCACCGCTCCACACCCACAGATTGGGTGCGTGAACAGCTTGGTAGACTCGGATATAAGGTGAGGCATATTGCCAATATACTTAAGAGATTTACTAAGGAGCCACTGGACTTGTTCGAGGTTGAGCTAGAGCCTCAGGACATTAACAACAATATCTACGAGCTAACGGCAATCTGCAGCCAAAGGGTCAAGGTGGAGAAGCCCATACGTGCGCCAGGTGTTCCTCAGTGCCATAAGTGTCAGATGTTTGGGCACTCGAAGAATTACTGCAACCGAGCAGTTATTTGTTTGAAGTGCGGCGATAAACACGAGCCTAAGGACTGCCCCAAGAAGCGGGAGGAGGTGCCGAAATGCGCAAATTGTGATGGTCCCCATGTTGCCAGCTACCGTGGCTGTGTGAAGTATAAGGAGTACTGCAACAAGAGAAGAAATGGGTTAGATCAGACCAACAAAATGCTAAATAAACTTTCGATGCCTACCTTACCCGCCACTCAGGGTTTGCGGCGTCCCCGCCAGCCACCCGTCATGAACCAGCAGGGATTTCCAGCACTGCAGCAACCTAGCCGCCGGCGAGCGCGCTCTGGCGCAAGAGCTCCTGCTCCTCCAGCTCAATTGAGCAGTTATGCCGATGCACTCCGCACACGGCTACCAGCGAGTCATTCCCAGCCTCTTCCTGGGAGGCAAGTATGGCATTCGGTGCCGCCAGCAGCGACCACAACTGGATTCCAGCCCGTGGTGAGCAGTCAGAGTGTCCGTTCTAGCGATGAGCTCAGCCAGAAACTGGACTATCTCATCACCCTGCTGACTCAGGAGCGGATCCAGCATGCGGCCGCCGCTGCTGAATCTACTCAAAAACTGGAAGGGAAAATGGATATATTAATTGAACAAATGACTAAATTAACAGATTGTCTATATGCCAGCATTCAGGCGAATTCATATGCCAGAAATGTTTAATACTAATCCCAGTAACTCTACCCGCCACCACAGCAATCTAAAGATTGTATTTTGGAACGCCTCGGGACTCCGAGGGAAGACAGCCGAACTTGCGGCATTTGCATGCAGACACGAAGTTGACGTTCTGATGGTCTCTGAGTCTCATTTTAAAAACTCAGAGACCTTCAGCGTCAATGGATACTGTACTTACGGTGCCAATCACCCATCTGGGACTGGTCGTGGGGGATCCCTGCTCTTAATCAGAGCTGGAATCCTTCATATTGCCCTGCCCAACATAACAACGGACCACATTCAGTGTGCATCCGCTACCCTGACCCTGCCTGATGGCGGCCGACTGGTGGTCTCTTCCATTTACTGCCCCCCAATGCAGGAATGGACTGAGGAGGACTTCTTGGCATTGTTTGGTCAGTTGGGGCCGAGATTCATTGCTGCCGGCGATTGGAACGCGAAGAACTCGTGGTGGGGAAACGCAAGGGCGTGTAGAAGAGGCGGAAAGCTGCTCAGGGCCGTTCAGGGAAGCAGCTGCAACATCCTGGCTACTGGATCTCCAACTCACTACCCATATAACACTCGGCACACACCATCTGCGATCGACTTCGCGGTTTACAAGGGCGTGAGGGACGAGTTGCTGCGTATATCCCATCTGAATGACCTCTCATCTGATCATCTCCCAATGGTGGTTCAGTTGAGCATGTCTCCAGCGGAGGCGGTGAACAGGAGACGCCTCTTGCCCCCAGGGGCCAGCATATCGAGGTTCCAATCTTGGCTCGACTCGCACATCCATCTGAATACTGAGCTCAGGTCAGCAGAGGATGTTGATGACGCAGCTACCATTCTGGAGAAGAACGTGTTGGAGGCAGCTGAACATGCCACAAGCGGTTTGAGGAGGCCCGTCCGACCTAGAGTCCAAGCTGAGTACCAGGTCAGCAATCGAATCCGGCTGATGATTGCCACCAAGAGGCGCCTGAGGAACATGCTGAAGCGGAATCAGGACCCGGCAGTGCGACAGCTGTTCAATATGCTTGGCAACAGGATCCACAAGGAGCTGGAAGCGGACAAAGCCAGGCGCGCTGACAACATCATTGGCTCAATTGATCCCACCGATCGCTACAGCATGGCAAAGCTGTGGAGGTTGACCAATGGTTTGAAGCGGCAGCCACCAGCCAACCTGCCTGTGAGGAAGTATTGTGCGGACGGAGAGGATAATGCTGACGACCCCTGGTGCAAGAGCACGGAGGAGAAGGCAGAGTCCTTTGCGAGGCATCTGGAGCAGCGATTCAAGCCTGTACTGACCAGCGCGGCAGCCGACACACGAGCAATCGAGGAGTCTCTTGAAGAGTTTGGATCCCCTGGTCCCAATTTGAGATTCAGGGCGATCACTCTTCCTGAGATTGAGGCACAAGTCAAGGTACTGAAGGTGAAAAAGGCCCCTGGAATGGACAGGATTGACAATCGGACGATAAAAGCTCTACCCAAGTCTGCTCTCCTGTATTTTGCACTCATATGCAACAGCTCCCTTAGGATTGGTTGCTTTCCTAACAGGTGGAAACACGCGGCAGTTAGCATGATCCCCAAACCAGGAAAACCCGCCGATAAGTTGGCATCTTATCGCCCCATCAGTCTGCTTTCGGGTCTGTCCAAACTGTTTGAGCGTCTCATTCTGACCAGGATGATGGAAGCTGATGGATTTGTCGAGGCTATTCCAAACCATCAGTTCGGCTTCAGACAGGTGCACGCGGCTGAACACCAATTGGGGAGAGTCTCGAAGTTCATTTTGTCCACATATGAGAACAACCTGTACTGCTCAGCCATCTACATGGACATACAGGAGGCATTCGACCGAGTCTGGCATTCGGGCCTGAAGTACAAGATCAAGCAGCTGTTGCCGGCAGCAATATACAGAGTCTTGTCCCACTACTTGGACGATCGAACTTTCTATGTGGAATGCACAGGCGGAGTCAAGTCAGGGTACAAAAAGATTGCAGCAGGCGTTCCTCAGGGCAGCGTACTTGGGCCAGTGTTATACAACCTGTATACACACGATATGCCGCTTCCTCGCGACAGGGGTATGCTCTTGGCTACCTATGCTGACGACACAGCAATCCTGGCGACTGGCATGAATCAGCTCATGGCTACCCAAAAGCTCAACCGCTTCCTGCTCAGCATCTCCAACTGGGCAAAGCAATGGGGCATCACCATCAATGCCTCCAAAACTGTGCATATAGTGCACACATTGCGCTCGATCCAGCAGCCAGATGATGATTTGCAGCCGCACATCGCCGACCAGCGAATCAGTAGCGTCGCCGTGCACTCATATCTGGGGGTCAAGCTGGATGCTAAGCTACAGTTCCACCTGCACATCACCAACGTCGTCACCAAGGTCAGGGCAAGGGTCCAAAAACTGCGCTGGCTCCTGAACACCAACAGCAAATTGAACCTCAAAACCAAGGTAATGTTGTACAAGCAGATGATCGCACCGATCTGGCAGTACACATTGGCCGTATGGGGTCCATTAGCTACCAGCGCAGAATTTGGACGGATCCAGGTTGAGCAGAACAAGACCCTTCGACTGATATGTAACGCTCCATGGTATGTGAGGAATGACACCATCCACAGGGACCTGGAAGTGGACACGGTAGAGGCAGTCTATGAGAGGACGTGCAAGAGGTACACAGAGCAAATGAGATCCCACCACAACATAGAGGCAGCCAAAGTGGTCAATGACCCGTATGTACCGCACCGAATCTCTAGACCCCGGTATTCCGAGTATCTTGCCAAACACCTTCCCAAAGAACTCGCGAAGCACGAATGGAACCGCATCGAAATGATCCCCAACCAGCGCCCGTTCACCGAAGAAGACCAAATCAGCCACGACCGGAACATTGATGACATGCGGAGGATGCTAATCAGGATGGATCGCCCAGTGTCGCCGCCAACAGAGTATAATTATTACACCGAGGTTATACTCCCCAGAAGAAGGTTACTGGAGCCTGCCCCCATAGCCACAATAGACCTAACGGTCAGCAGCAGAAGACAGCGACTGGAGCAATTGGGCCTGGCAATGGAAGCAGCTTTAAACGAGATATCCACCGAACAGACGCCTGAAACACATTCGCGGCACAGCGATAACGGCCAAGGCAATGGAAGCTCACACACACACACCAACACAAATGCCCATGAGAATCAACCACCGCCAGCAACAGGAATAAGTACAGAAAACAGCAGCCAAAATGTACAGCAGCGATGAAGACTTACCCCCAGCAAAGTCCCGTTCAGCCTCTAAGAACGCAACAACCATGGCTGCCACATTCGTACACAGGACACACAAACGCACGAAAGAAATCACAAATATATGCGAGCGCGACGAATGCCACGGACAAAGAAGACACCGAAATGGCCGTTACGGAATGAGAACACCGACTAAAATCTTCCCGAGCCGAGCAAATATAGACACGGAAATGGACAACTGCGAATTTAAAAAGAGTAGAAGACTCATGCGACTGACTGCCAAAACGCGTCCGATCAAGGCGCCGCTGTTGAAAACTATGAGCGTTAGCACTTCTGCTGCGCAATTTCTGTTTCTCCTTCTCCTACAGATCTTGAATTGCCGCCAATGAAGTCCCTGAGAGGAAGAGAGAAGTCTACAACAACCACTGGAAGGTGGTGGATTCCTGCCATCTCCGCTGCCGAGACAACTGTCTGCTGTGCACAACCACACACACACACATGCACACTTCCACACAGACAATCAACCCAATGCTGGCCGCCCCGGACCAGAGGGCGGAACAGTAACGAAAGAAGAAACAAAATAAACAATAGCTCTGGCTGCCCCGGACCAGTGGGCAGAGGAGAATCAAAAGAAGACAAAAAAAAAATAAATAGAAGACAATAATTAGAATAAATAACATATATGTATACATAATCGCCCTCCCTGCCAATGTAAGGCAACCAATATGTTCCCCCTTAATTATAGTCTACATTTAAATCTAAACTAAGTCTAGAGTATTATGCTTTAACTCTACCCACTTCCCCTCCCCCCTTTGGCAAACGGACTGTTTACCAAGGCGGAGAGAGTTCTACAAAAAGATGATTGCGCCGGCAGAACTGCTGGCAGAAGAGATTTCTTGCTGGAAAAAAAAAAAAGCATTGTATTTGCTGCCTACGGCTGCTCACAGCAGCCTGTAGACAGCTGTATACATACATTTATATATTAACAGCCCCAATAATTTGTACCTTAAATGCTATTGTTAAAGTATCTGTACAATAAAGTCCACATAACGTAACGTAGCCCTGGCTCCCCTAACCTGCTGGACAGGCCAAGGCTCGAGCCGGGTTACGCTACGTTATGTTAGTTACGTATCGCCTCCGCTGCATACGACACATCAAACTACATTTCCACCTGCACATCACCAACGTCGTCACCAAGGTCAGGGCAAGGGTCCAAAAACTGCGCTGGCTCCTGAACACCAACAGCAAATTGAACCTCAAAACCAAGGTAATGTTGTACAAGCAGATGATCGCACCGATCTGGCAGTACACATTGGCCGTATGGGGTCCATTAGCTACCAGCGCAGAATTTGGACGAATACAAGTCGAGCAAAACAAGACCCTTCGATTGATGTGTAACGCTCCATGGTACGTGAGGAACGACACCATCCACAGGGACCTGGAAGTGGACACGGTCGAGGCAGTCTACGAGAGGGCTTGCAAAAGATACTCGGAACAAATGAGATCCCACCACAACATTGAGGCAGCCAAAGTGGTCAATGACCCCTATGTACCGCATAGAGTGGCAAGACCCCGGTATTCCGAGTATCTCAGCAGACACCTCCCCAAGGAACTCGCGAAGCACGAGTGGAACAGAATCGAGATAATCCCTAACCAACGCCCGTACACGGAGGAGGACCAAATCAGCCACGACAGGAATCTCGATGAAATGCGAAGGATGCTGAATAGGATGGATCGCCCAGTGTCGCCACCACAGGAGTTCAACTATTACACCGAGGTTATTCTGCCGAGACGGAGGTTACTGGAGCCTGCCCCCATAGCCACGATCGATCTGACGGTCAGCAGCAGAAGGCAGCGATTGGAGCGATTGGGCCTGGCAATGGATGCAGCATTGAACGAGATAGCAGAAACACACTCGCGGCACAGCGATAACGGCCAAGTCAATGTAAGCACACTCACGCACACTAACACAAATGCCCAGGGAAATCAACCATCGCCAGCAACAGGAACAAGAAGCAATGAAAACAACAACGAAAATGTTTAGTAGCAGTGATGACTTACCGCCAGCAAAGTCCCGTTCAGCCCCTAAGAATGTAACAACCATGGCTGCCACATTCGTACACAGGACACACAAACGCACGAAAGAAACCACAAATATATGCGAGCGCGACGAATGCCACGGACAAAGAAGACACCGAAATGGCCGTTACGGAATGAGCACACTGATTAACATCTTCCTAAACCGAGCAACTAACGACATAGTAATGGACAACTGCGAACTTAAAAAGAGTAGAAGACTCATGCGACCGACTGCCAAAAAACGCGTCCGACCAAGGCGCCGCTGTTTCACAACTATGAGCGTTAGCATTTCTGCTGCGCACTTTCTGTCTCCTCCTTCTCCTACAGATCTCAATTTGCCGCCAGTGAAGTCCCTGAGAGGAAGCGAGAAGACAACAACAACTGGAAGGTGGTGGATTTCTGCCATCTCCACTGCCGAGACAACTGTCTGCTGCGCACAGCCACACACGCACACACACACATCCACACAGACACTCAACCCAATGCTTGCTGCCCCGGACCAGAGGGCGGAACAACAAGGAAAGAAAAACGAAGAAATAAACAAAGAAGCAATAACTCTGGCTGCCCCGGACCAGTGGGCAGAGGAGAACAAAAAGAAGACAAAAAATAAATAGAAGACAATAATTAGAATAAAGAACATATATACATAATCACCCTCCCTGCCAATTGTAAGGCAACCAAAATGTTTCCCCCTTAATTATAGTCTATATATAAACCCAAACCTAGTCTAAGTCTAGAGTATTATGCTTTAACTCTACCCACTCCCCCTCCCCCCCTTTGGCAAACGGACTGTTTACCAAGGCGGAGAGATTTATACAAATAGATGATTGCGCCGGCAGAACTGCCGGCAGAAGTGAATTCGTGCTGTAAAAAAAAAAAAAGCATTGTATTTGCTGCCTACGGCTGCTAAATAGCAGTTGGTAGACAGCTGTATACATACATTTATATATACACAGCCCCAATAATTTGTACCTTAAATGCTATTAGTTAAAGTATCTGTACAATAAAGTCCACATAGCGTAACGTAGCCCTGGCTCCCCTAACCTGCTGGTCAGGCCAAGGCTCGAGCCGGGTTACGTTACGTTATGATAGTTACGTATCGCCTCCGCTGCATACGACACATCAACTAGTTACGTATCGCCTCCGCTGCATACGACACATCAAAAAAAAAAAAAAAATCAACACGTTCCGCTAAAATTAATAATTAAAATATCAAAAATCGCCAAAAAATCCCCAGAATTTATTGCACATGTATAAATATACATTGTGCAATATTCTGCAAATACATTCCGGGCAACGCGAAGTGTTGTGCCGTGTAGAAATTGTTCAATAGCGAACATAACCCAAGTGCCGATTGTGAAAAAACGTGGGGTAGGCTGCAGCCGCTGCTGTCCCCCCCCCCCTCCAACATTCTCACACGTGTGTTAATTTGTGCTAATAAAGACACAAAAGATAAACAATGGTGCGCAAACCGTGTCCCAAATCGAAGAAGAAGCCCAGTGCGGCCTCACATGCTCCCTCTTCGGACAGCGAAGACGACCTCCATTCCTCCCCGCAGCTAATGCGCCCCCTCTCCTGTCGCTCGAGCTCATTGGCAGACTTGACTAGCGACATGCCATCAACTTCAGCTGCCGCTGCAGCCAAGATGATGCAGGCCCCGTCCGCTGCGCTGTCAACCAAGCCAATGCCAGCCCCCCTCGCTGCCATGCTAACCAGATCCTCTGCTGCAGCTGCTCGTGCTGCCATTCCTGCTGCTGTCAAAGCCGCCGCCCCTACTCGCGTAGCTGCCGCCGCAGCTAAACGCCCTCCAGCTGCAACAGCTCCCACTACCGATAGCGCTGCTCGTGTAGCCGCCCACGCCGCCCAACGACCCCCAGTTTCTGCTGGTGCCCTTGCAGCACCTGTGCAGAGCCAGCCGACTCTGCACGAGATCCTCAAGAAGCAGCGGGAGCAACTGGAAAGGGAGAAGAAAGCAACTGCCAAGCTGATGGCAGAGTATGAGGCCCGGAATAAGAAGCGGACGACCACCTTGGGCTCGCCGATCATAAAGGCGTCGGCCAAGAAGAACAAGCGGACAGCAATCCCCAAGGAGAAGCCTGACTCTAGCCAGAGGAGTATAACGAATTACTTCGATATACTCTCGGATGCTGACGACGTAGCCAATGACGAGATGGATGTGGACACTGACTGCAGCGAGGGAGAGATGGAAGCCGAGGAACCTGTTCCCACAAACAGGCCCTCTACTCCACACACCACCCCCCCGCCTGCCCCTACCACCGCGGACGCACCCGATGCTGCTGCTACTGCTGACGCCAGAACTGTGCGGCCAGCCCCCATATTCATCCCCAACGTCACCGAAATCGTTCCCCTGCTCCAATGCATTGACAATGCCATTGGCGCAGGCACATATGACACCAAGACTGCCCACAACGGATCCCTAAAGGTCATGTGCCACACAATGGATGGCTACAGGGCCCTAATCCGGCTCCTATCCGAGGGGGAAGGTGTGGAATACCACACGTTTCGCCTGCGTAGCGAAAGGGGAATGCGTATTGTAATACGTCACCTGCATCGCTCCACACCCACAGATTGGGTGCGTGAACAGCTCGACAGACTTGGCTACAAGGTGAGGCATATTGCCAATATTCCGAAGAGATTCACGAAGGAGCCGTTGGACCTATTCGAGGTTGAGCTAGAGCCTCAGGAGATCAACAATAGCATCTACGAGCTTACGGCAATCTGCAGCCAACGGATCAAAGTTGAGAAGCCCATACGCGCGCCAGGCGTTCCCCAGTGCCACAAATGCCAGATGTTTGGGCACTCCAAAAACTACTGCAACCGGGCAGTCATATGCCTGAAGTGTGGAGAGAAACATGACCCCAAGGACTGCCCCAAGAAGCGGGAGGACGTGCCGAAGTGTGCAAACTGCAACGGTCCCCATGTTGCCAGCTACCGTGGATGCATCAAGTACAAGGAGTACTGCAACAGAAGGAGAAATGGGTTAGAACAGACCAACAGGATGTTGAGCAAACTATCAATGCCTACCTTACCCGCCACTCAGGGTTTGCGTCGTCCCCGACAGCCACCCGTCACCAACCAGCAGGGCTTTCCAGCACTGCAGCAGCCGCGCCGCCGGCGATCGCGCTCAGGCGCAAGAGCTCCTGCTCCTCCAGCTCAGACGAGCACCTATGCCGATGCACTCCGCACAAGGCAGCCAGCGAGTCATCCCCAGCCCCTTTCAGGGAGGCAAGTATGGCAGACTACTCCAACCACAGCGACCGCAGCTGGACTCCAGCCCACGGTGAGCAACCAGAACGAGCGTCCTAGCGATGAGCTCAGCCAGAAACTGGACTATCTCATCACCCTGCTGACTCAGGAGCGGATCCAGCATGCGGCCGCCGCTGCTGAAGCCACCCAGAAACTGGAAGAGAAAGTTGATGTACTAATTGCCCAAATGACCAGGCTGACAGATTGTCTGTACGCTGGCATACAGGCGAGTTCCCATGCCGGGAATGTGTAGTGCTGGTGCAGCCAAGCCAACGAAAGCGCGCACATACAGAAACAAACAAGCAATAGCTCTGGCTGCCCCGGAACAGCGGGCAGAAGAGAAACAAAACAAGACGAAAAAATGAACAAGAAGACAACAATTAGAATAAATAACATGTACATATATATAATCGCCCTTTCTGCCAATGCAAGGCAACCAAAATGTTTCCCCTTATTTGATAATCTACATTTAAAACTAATCTAAGTCAAGAGTATTATGCTTTAGCTCTGCCCCCTCCCCCTCCCCCCCCTCTGGCTAACGGACTGTTGCCAAGGTGGAGAGATTTCCACACGATGACTGCGCCGGCAGCACTGCCGGCAGATGAGATTTCGTGCTGTTCAAAGCATCGTATTTGCTGCCTACGGCTGCTAACAACAGCCCGTAGACAGCTATTTACATATATTTTAAACTACAGCCCCAACAATTTGTACTAGAAATGCTCTATAGTATAGGTACAATAAAGTCCCCATAGCGCAACGTAACTCTGGCTCCCCTAACCTGCTGGATCAGGCCAAGGCGTGAGCTGGGTTACGTTGCGTTATGTTAATTGCGTATTGCCGCCGTGCATACGACAAACAAACAACAACGTTCCGCAATAATTAATAATTAATTCGCCAAAAACGCCACAAAATCCCCGAAATAATATTGCACATGTATAAATATACACTGTGCAATATTCAGTAAATACATTCCGGGCAACGCGAAGTGTTGTGCCGTGTTGAAGTTTTTTCAGTACCCGCTTACATAACCAAAGTGCAGTCAGTGAAAAAACGTGGGGTAGGCTTCAGCCGCTGCTGACCACCCCCCCCCCCTCCGCTATATTAACAATTGTGTTTAGCTGCACAAAAAAAAGCTACAAAAACAAACAATGGTACGTAAACCGTGCCCCAAATCTAAAAAGAAGACCAATTTGGCATCTAGTGCTCCGTGCTCGGACAATGAAATCGATCTTCTTTCCCCCTCGGTACTAATGTCGGGTATATCGCAGAGTGATCTACGCCCCCTTTCCTGTCGCTCGAGCTCACTGGCCGACCTGACCAGTGATATGCCATCAACCTCAGCTGCCGCTGCAGCCAAGTTGATGCAGGCCCCGATCACTGTGAAGCCATTGCTAGCCCCCCCCTCTGCCATGCTGACCAGAGCCTCTGCTGCTACTGCCTGTGCTGCCATTCCTGGTGCTGCTGCTAAAGCCACCGCCCCTACTCGCGTAGCTGCCGCTGCAGCTAAACGCCCATCAACATCTACAGTTCCTAGTGCTGCTCGTGTAGGTGCTGCTCAACGCACGCCAGTTTCTACTGGTGCTGCCCGTGCTGCTGCTGCCTCTACTGCTACCTGTGCCCCTGGCAGTTCTGCCACTGCTGACGCTACCAATCCTACTGCCCTTGCAGCGTCCGTGCCGAGCCAGATGACTCTGCACGAGATACTCAAGGAACAGCGGGAGAAACTAGCAAAGGAGAGGAAGGTGATGGCCATGCTGAAGGCCGAGTCGGAGGCCCGTAACAAGAAGCGGACGACCACCCTGGCCTCGCCGATTACAAAGGTGTCGGCCAAGATGGTCAAACGGATCGTATCCTCGAAGGAGAAGCGGGACCCCAACCAGATGAGTACAACAAATTATTATAATATACTGTCTGATGCCGACGATATGGATGTGGATGCTGACTGCAGCGAGGGAGAGACGGAAGCCGAGGAACCTGTTCCCACAAACAGGCCCTCTACTTCTCATACCACCCCCCCGCCTGCCCCTACCACTGCGCACGCTAACAATGCTGCTGCTACTGCTGACGCCAAAATTGTGCGGCCAGCCCCTATTTACATTCCTAATGTTACAGACATCTTTCCCCTGCTACAGTGCTTCGATAAGGCCATTGGCGCTGGTACATATGATACCAGGCCTGCCGCTAACAGGGCATTGAAGGTAATGTGCCACACAATCGATGGACATAGGGCCCTGATCCGGCTCCTAAATGAGGGACAAGGTGTCGAGCACCATACGTTTCGCCTGAAAAGCGAGAGGGGAATGCGTATTGTTATACGCCACCTGCACCGCTCCACACCCACAGATTGGGTGCGTGAACAGCTTGGTAGACTCGGATATAAGGTGAGGCATATTGCCAATATACTTAAGAGATTTACTAAGGAGCCACTGGACTTGTTCGAGGTTGAGCTAGAGCCTCAGGATATTAACAATAGTATCTTCGAGCTGACGGCAATCTGCAGCCAACGGGTCAAGGTGGAGAAGCCCATACGCGCGCCAGGAGTTCCCCAATGTCATAAGTGTCAGATGTTTGGGCACTCGAAGAATTACTGCAACCGAGCAGTTATTTGTTTGAAGTGCGGCGATAAGCATGACCCTAAGGACTGCCCCAAGAAGCGGGAGGAGGTGCCGAAATGCGCAAATTGTGATGGTCCCCACGTTGCCAGCTACCGTGGCTGTGTAAAATACAAGGAGTACTGCAATAGAAGAAGAAATGGGTTAGATCAGACCAACAAAATGCTAAATAAACTTTCGATGCCTACCTTACCCGCCACTCAGGGTTTGCGGCGTCCCCGCCAGCCACCCGTCATTAACCAGCAGGGATTTCCAGCACTGCAGCAATCTAGCCGCCGGCGAGCGCGCTCTGGCGCAAGAGCTCCTGCTCCTCCAGCTCAAATGAGCAGTTATGCCGATGCACTCCGCACACGGCAACCAGCGAGTCATTCCCAGCCTCTTCCTGGGAGGCAAGTATGGCATTCGGTGCCACCAACAGCAGCCACATCTGGATTCCAGCCCGTGGTGAGCAGTCAGAGTGTCCGTCCTAGCGATGAGCTCAGCCAGAAACTGGACTACCTCATCACCCTGCTGACTCAGGAGCGGATCCAGCATGCGGCCGCCGCTGCTGAATCTACTCAAAAGCTGGAAGGAAAAATGGATGTGTTAATTGCTCAAATGACAAAGCTTACAGACTGCTTATATGCTAGTATTCAGGCGAATTCATTTGCTAGAAATGTATAATTCTAGTACTAACGACTCTACCCGCCACCACAGCAATCTAAAGATTGTATTTTGGAACGCCTCGGGACTCCGAGGGAAGACAGCCGAACTTGCGGCATTTGCATGCAGACACGAAGTTGACGTTCTGATGGTCTCTGAGTCTCATTTTAAAAACTCAGAGACCTTCAGCGTCAATGGATACTGTACCTACGGTGCCAATCACCCATCTGGGACTGGTCGTGGGGGATCCCTGCTCTTAATCAGAGCTGGAATCCTTCATATTGCCCTGCCAAACATAACAACGGACCACATTCAGTGTGCATCCGCTACCCTGACCCTGCCTGATGGTGGCCGACTGGTGGTCTCTTCCATTTACTGCCCCCCAATGCAGGAATGGACTGAGGATGATTTCTCGGCATTGTTTGGTCAGTTGGGGCCGAGATTCATTGCTGCTGGCGATTGGAATGCTAAGAATTCATGGTGGGGAAACGCAAGGGCGTGCAGAAGAGGCGGAAAGCTGCTCAGGGCCGTTCAGGGAAGTAGCTGCAACATCCTGGCTACTGGATCACCAACTCACTACCCGTACAATACTCGGCATACACCATCGGCAATCGACTTCGCGGTCTACAAGGGCGTGAGGGACGAATTGTTGCATATCTCCCATCTGAATGACCTCTCATCTGATCATCTCCCAATGGTGATTCAGTTGAGCATGTCTCCAGCGGAGGCGGTGAACAGGAGACGCCTCTTGCCCCCAGGGGCCAGCATTTCAAGGTTCCAATCGTGGCTTGACTCGCACATCCATCTGAATACTGAGCTCAGGTCAGCAGAGGATGTCGATGACGCAGCAAATATCCTAGAGAGGAACGTGTTGGAGGCAGCTGAACATGCCACAAGCGGTTTGAGGAGGCCCGTCCGACCTAGAGTCCAAGCTGAGTACCAGGTCAGCAATCGAATTCGGCTGATGATTGCCACCAAGAGGCGCCTGAGGAACATGCTGAAGCGGAATCAGGACCCGGCAGTGCGACAGCTATACAACATGCTTGCTAACAGGATACATAAGGAGCTGGAAGCGGACAAAGCCAGACGCGCAGATGCAATCATTGGCTCAATCGACCCCACAGATCGATACAGCATGCAAAAGCTGTGGAGATTGACCAACGGATTGAAGCGGCAGCCAGCAGCCAACCTGCCTGTGAGGAAGTATTGTGCGGACGGAGAGGACAATGCTGACGACCCCTGGTGCAAGAGCACGGAGGAGAAGGCAGAGTCCTTTGCGAGGCATCTGGAGCAGCGATTCAAGCCTGTACTGACCAGCGCGGCAGCCGACATACGAGCAATCGAGGAGTCTCTTGAAGAGCTTGGATCCCCTGGTCCCAATTTGAGATTCAGGGCGATCACTCTTCCTGAGATTGAGGCACAGGTCAAGGTATTGAAGCTGAAAAAGGCCCCAGGAATGGACAGGATCGACAACCGGACAATAAAGGCTCTACCTAAGTCTGCTCTGCTATACTTCGCGCTAATATGCAACAGCTCCCTCAGGATTGGTTGTTTTCCTAACAGATGGAAGCACGCTGCTGTTAGTATGATCCCCAAACCAGGAAAACCCGCCGATAAGTTGGCATCTTATCGCCCTATCAGTCTGCTTTCGGGTCTGTCGAAACTGTTTGAGCGACTCATTCTGACCAGGATGATGGAAGCTGATGGATTTGTCGAGGCTATTCCAAACCATCAGTTTGGCTTCAGACATGTACACGCGGCTGAACACCAATTGGGGAGAGTTACAAAGTTCATCCTATCCACCTACGAGAACAATTTGTACTGCTCTGCCATATACATGGATATACAGGAGGCCTTTGATCGAGTCTGGCATGCGGGATTGAAGCATAAAATGAAGCAGTTGTTGCCGGCAGCGTTATACAGAGTCCTGTCCCACTATTTGGATGATCGGTCCTTTTATGTTGAATGCACAGGCGGCGTCAAGTCAGGAAACAAAATGATTGCAGCAGGCGTTCCTCAGGGCAGCGTACTTGGGCCAGTTCTATACAACCTGTATACACACGACATGCCGCTTCCTCGCGACAGGGGTATGCTCCTGGCTACCTATGCTGACGACACAGCAATCCTGGCGACTGGTATGAACCAGCTCATGGCTACCAACAAGCTCAACCGCTTCCTGCACAGCATCTCCAACTGGGCAAAGAAATGGGGCATCAGCATCAACGCTTCCAAAACTGTGCATATAGTGCATACGTTGCGCACGATCCAGCAGCCAGATGATGATTTGCAGCCGCACATCGCCGACCAGCGAATCAGTAGCGTCGCCGTGCACTCATATCTGGGGGTCAAGCTGGATGCTAAGCTACATTTCCACCTGCACATCACCAACGTCGTCACCAAGGTCAGGGCAAGGGTCCAAAAACTGCGCTGGCTCCTGAACACCAACAGCAAATTGAACCTCAAAACCAAGGTAATGTTGTACAAGCAGATGATCGCACCGATCTGGCAGTACACATTGGCCGTATGGGGTCCATTAGCTACCAGCGCAGAATTTGGACGAATACAAGTCGAGCAAAACAAGACCCTTCGATTGATGTGTAACGCTCCATGGTACGTGAGGAACGACACCATCCACAGGGACCTGGAAGTGGACACGGTCGAGGCAGTCTACGAGAGGGCTTGCAAAAGATACTCGGAACAAATGAGATCCCACCACAACATTGAGGCAGCCAAAGTGGTCAATGACCCCTATGTACCGCATAGAGTGGCAAGACCCCGGTATTCCGAGTATCTCAGCAGACACCTCCCCAAGGAACTCGCGAAGCACGAGTGGAACAGAATCGAGATAATCCCTAACCAACGCCCGTACACGGAGGAGGACCAAATCAGCCACGACAGGAATCTCGATGAAATGCGAAGGATGCTGAATAGGATGGATCGCCCAGTGTCGCCACCACAGGAGTTCAACTATTACACCGAGGTTATTCTGCCGAGACGGAGGTTACTGGAGCCTGCCCCCATAGCCACGATCGATCTGACGGTCAGCAGCAGAAGGCAGCGATTGGAGCGATTGGGCCTGGCAATGGATGCAGCATTGAACGAGATAGCAGAAACACACTCGCGGCACAGCGATAACGGCCAAGTCAATGTAAGCACAGTCACGCACACTAACACAAATGCCCAGGGAAATCAACCATCGCCAGCAACAGGAACAAGAAGCAATGAAAACAACAACGAAAATGTTTAGTAGCAGTGATGACTTACCGCCAGCAAAGTCCCGTTCAGCCCCTAAGAATGTAACAACCATGGCTGCCACATTCGTACACAGGACACACAAACGCACGAAAGAAACCACAAATATATGCGAGCGCGACGAATGCCACGGACAAAGAAGACACCGAAATGGCCGTTACGGAATGAGCACACTGATTAACATCTTCCTAAACCGAGCAACTAACGACATAGTAATGGACAACTGCGAACTTAAAAAGAGTAGAAGACTCATGCGACCGACTGCCAAAAAACGCGTCCGACCAAGGCGCCGCTGTTTCACAACTATGAGCGTTAGCATTTCTGCTGCGCACTTTCTGTCTCCTCCTTCTCCTACAGATCTCAATTTGCCGCCAGTGAAGTCCCTGAGAGGAAGCGAGAAGACAACAACAACTGGAAGGTGGTGGATTTCTGCCATCTCCACTGCCGAGACAACTGTCTGCTGCGCACAGCCACACACGCACACACACACATCCACACAGACACTCAACCCAATGCTTGCTGCCCCGGACCAGAGGGCGGAACAACAAGGAAAGAAAAACGAAGAAATAAACAAAGAAGCAATAACTCTGGCTGCCCCGGACCAGTGGGCAGAGGAGAACAAAAAGAAGACAAAAAATAAATAGAAGACAATAATTAGAATAAAGAACATATATACATAATCACCCTCCCTGCCAATTGTAAGGCAACCAAAATGTTTCCCCCTTAATTATAGTCTATATATAAACCCAAACCTAGTCTAAGTCTAGAGTATTATGCTTTAACTCTACCCACTCCCCCTCCCCCCCTTTGGCAAACGGACTGTTTACCAAGGCGGAGAGATTTATACAAATAGATGATTGCGCCGGCAGAACTGCCGGCAGAAGTGAATTCGTGCTGTAAAAAAAAAAAAAAGCATTGTATTTGCTGCCTACGGCTGCTAAATAGCAGTTGGTAGACAGCTGTATACATACATTTATATATACACAGCCCCAATAATTTGTACCTTAAATGCTATTTGTTAAAGTATCTGTACAATAAAGTCCACATAGCGTAACGTAGCCCTGGCTCCCCTAACCTGCTGGTCAGGCCAAGGCTCGAGCCGGGTTACGTTACGTTATGATAGTTACGTATCGCCTCCGCTGCATACGACACATCAAAACGTTCCGCAATAATTAATAATTAATTCGCCAAAAACGCCACAAAATCCCCGAAATAATATTGCACATGTATAAATATACACTGTGCAATATTCAGTAAATACATTCCGGGCAACGCGAAGTGTTGTGCCGTGTTGAAGTTTTTTCAGTACCCGCTTACATAACCAAAGTGCAGTCAGTGAAAAAACGTGGGGTAGGCTTCAGCCGCTGCTGACCACCCCCCCCCCTCCGCTATATTAACAATTGTGTTTAGCTGCACAAAAAAAAGCTACAAAAACAAACAATGGTACGTAAACCGTGCCCCAAATCTAAAAAGAAGACCAATTTGGCATCTAGTGCTCCGTGCTCGGACAATGAAATCGATCTTCTTTCCCCCTCGGTACTAATGTCGGGTATATCGCAGAGTGATCTACGCCCCCTTTCCTGTCGCTCGAGCTCACTGGCCGACCTGACCAGTGATATGCCATCAACCTCAGCTGCCGCTGCAGCCAAGTTGATGCAGGCCCCGATCACTGTGAAGCCATTGCTAGCCCCCCCCTCTGCCATGCTGACCAGAGCCTCTGCTGCTACTGCCTGTGCTGCCATTCCTGGTGCTGCTGCTAAAGCCACCGCCCCTACTCGCGTAGCTGCCGCTGCAGCTAAACGCCCATCAACATCTACAGTTCCTAGTGCTGCTCGTGTAGGTGCTGCTCAACGCACGCCAGTTTCTACTGGTGCTGCCCGTGCTGCTGCTGCCTCTACTGCTACCTGTGCCCCTGGCAGTTCTGCCACTGCTGACGCTACCAATCCTACTGCCCTTGCAGCGTCCGTGCCGAGCCAGATGACTCTGCACGAGATACTCAAGGAACAGCGGGAGAAACTAGCAAAGGAGAGGAAGGTGATGGCCATGCTGAAGGCCGAGTCGGAGGCCCGTAACAAGAAGCGGACGACCACCCTGGCCTCGCCGATTACAAAGGTGTCGGCCAAGATGGTCAAACGGATCGTATCCTCGAAGGAGAAGCGGGACCCCAACCAGATGAGTACAACAAATTATTATAATATACTGTCTGATGCCGACGATATGGATGTGGATGCTGACTGCAGCGAGGGAGAGACGGAAGCCGAGGAACCTGTTCCCACAAACAGGCCCTCTACTTCTCATACCACCCCCCCGCCTGCCCCTACCACTGCGCACGCTAACAATGCTGCTGCTACTGCTGACGCCAAAATTGTGCGGCCAGCCCCTATTTACATTCCTAATGTTACAGACATCTTTCCCCTGCTACAGTGCTTCGATAAGGCCATTGGCGCTGGTACATATGATACCAGGCCTGCCGCTAACAGGGCATTGAAGGTAATGTGCCACACAATCGATGGACATAGGGCCCTGATCCGGCTCCTAAATGAGGGACAAGGTGTCGAGCACCATACGTTTCGCCTGAAAAGCGAGAGGGGAATGCGTATTGTTATACGCCACCTGCACCGCTCCACACCCACAGATTGGGTGCGTGAACAGCTTGGTAGACTCGGATATAAGGTGAGGCATATTGCCAATATACTTAAGAGATTTACTAAGGAGCCACTGGACTTGTTCGAGGTTGAGCTAGAGCCTCAGGATATTAACAATAGTATCTTCGAGCTGACGGCAATCTGCAGCCAACGGGTCAAGGTGGAGAAGCCCATACGCGCGCCAGGAGTTCCCCAATGTCATAAGTGTCAGATGTTTGGGCACTCGAAGAATTACTGCAACCGAGCAGTTATTTGTTTGAAGTGCGGCGATAAGCATGACCCTAAGGACTGCCCCAAGAAGCGGGAGGAGGTGCCGAAATGCGCAAATTGTGATGGTCCCCACGTTGCCAGCTACCGTGGCTGTGTAAAATACAAGGAGTACTGCAATAGAAGAAGAAATGGGTTAGATCAGACCAACAAAATGCTAAATAAACTTTCGATGCCTACCTTACCCGCCACTCAGGGTTTGCGGCGTCCCCGCCAGCCACCCGTCATTAACCAGCAGGGATTTCCAGCACTGCAGCAATCTAGCCGCCGGCGAGCGCGCTCTGGCGCAAGAGCTCCTGCTCCTCCAGCTCAAATGAGCAGTTATGCCGATGCACTCCGCACACGGCAACCAGCGAGTCATTCCCAGCCTCTTCCTGGGAGGCAAGTATGGCATTCGGTGCCACCAACAGCAGCCACATCTGGATTCCAGCCCGTGGTGAGCAGTCAGAGTGTCCGTCCTAGCGATGAGCTCAGCCAGAAACTGGACTACCTCATCACCCTGCTGACTCAGGAGCGGATCCAGCATGCGGCCGCCGCTGCTGAATCTACTCAAAAGCTGGAAGGAAAAATGGATGTGTTAATTGCTCAAATGACAAAGCTTACAGACTGCTTATATGCTAGTATTCAGGCGAATTCATTTGCTAGAAATGTATAATTCTAGTACTAACGACTCTACCCGCCACCACAGCAATCTAAAGATTGTATTTTGGAACGCCTCGGGACTCCGAGGGAAGACAGCCGAACTTGCGGCATTTGCATGCAGACACGAAGTTGACGTTCTGATGGTCTCTGAGTCTCATTTTAAAAACTCAGAGACCTTCAGCGTCAATGGATACTGTACCTACGGTGCCAATCACCCATCTGGGACTGGTCGTGGGGGATCCCTGCTCTTAATCAGAGCTGGAATCCTTCATATTGCCCTGCCAAACATAACAACGGACCACATTCAGTGTGCATCCGCTACCCTGACCCTGCCTGATGGTGGCCGACTGGTGGTCTCTTCCATTTACTGCCCCCCAATGCAGGAATGGACTGAGGATGATTTCTCGGCATTGTTTGGTCAGTTGGGGCCGAGATTCATTGCTGCTGGCGATTGGAATGCTAAGAATTCATGGTGGGGAAACGCAAGGGCGTGCAGAAGAGGCGGAAAGCTGCTCAGGGCCGTTCAGGGAAGTAGCTGCAACATCCTGGCTACTGGATCACCAACTCACTACCCGTACAATACTCGGCATACACCATCGGCAATCGACTTCGCGGTCTACAAGGGCGTGAGGGACGAATTGTTGCATATCTCCCATCTGAATGACCTCTCATCTGATCATCTCCCAATGGTGATTCAGTTGAGCATGTCTCCAGCGGAGGCGGTGAACAGGAGACGCCTCTTGCCCCCAGGGGCCAGCATTTCAAGGTTCCAATCGTGGCTTGACTCGCACATCCATCTGAATACTGAGCTCAGGTCAGCAGAGGATGTCGATGACGCAGCAAATATCCTAGAGAGGAACGTGTTGGAGGCAGCTGAACATGCCACAAGCGGTTTGAGGAGGCCCGTCCGACCTAGAGTCCAAGCTGAGTACCAGGTCAGCAATCGAATTCGGCTGATGATTGCCACCAAGAGGCGCCTGAGGAACATGCTGAAGCGGAATCAGGACCCGGCAGTGCGACAGCTATACAACATGCTTGCTAACAGGATACATAAGGAGCTGGAAGCGGACAAAGCCAGACGCGCAGATGCAATCATTGGCTCAATCGACCCCACAGATCGATACAGCATGCAAAAGCTGTGGAGATTGACCAACGGATTGAAGCGGCAGCCAGCAGCCAACCTGCCTGTGAGGAAGTATTGTGCGGACGGAGAGGACAATGCTGACGACCCCTGGTGCAAGAGCACGGAGGAGAAGGCAGAGTCCTTTGCGAGGCATCTGGAGCAGCGATTCAAGCCTGTACTGACCAGCGCGGCAGCCGACATACGAGCAATCGAGGAGTCTCTTGAAGAGCTTGGATCCCCTGGTCCCAATTTGAGATTCAGGGCGATCACTCTTCCTGAGATTGAGGCACAGGTCAAGGTATTGAAGCTGAAAAAGGCCCCAGGAATGGACAGGATCGACAACCGGACAATAAAGGCTCTACCTAAGTCTGCTCTGCTATACTTCGCGCTAATATGCAACAGCTCCCTCAGGATTGGTTGTTTTCCTAACAGATGGAAGCACGCTGCTGTTAGTATGATCCCCAAACCAGGAAAACCCGCCGATAAGTTGGCATCTTATCGCCCTATCAGTCTGCTTTCGGGTCTGTCGAAACTGTTTGAGCGACTCATTCTGACCAGGATGATGGAAGCTGATGGATTTGTCGAGGCTATTCCAAACCATCAGTTTGGCTTCAGACATGTACACGCGGCTGAACACCAATTGGGGAGAGTTACAAAGTTCATCCTATCCACCTACGAGAACAATTTGTACTGCTCTGCCATATACATGGATATACAGGAGGCCTTTGATCGAGTCTGGCATGCGGGATTGAAGCATAAAATGAAGCAGTTGTTGCCGGCAGCGTTATACAGAGTCCTGTCCCACTATTTGGATGATCGGTCCTTTTATGTTGAATGCACAGGCGGCGTCAAGTCAGGAAACAAAATGATTGCAGCAGGCGTTCCTCAGGGCAGCGTACTTGGGCCAGTTCTATACAACCTGTATACACACGACATGCCGCTTCCTCGCGACAGGGGTATGCTCCTGGCTACCTATGCTGACGACACAGCAATCCTGGCGACTGGTATGAACCAGCTCATGGCTACCAACAAGCTCAACCGCTTCCTGCACAGCATCTCCAACTGGGCAAAGAAATGGGGCATCAGCATCAACGCTTCCAAAACTGTGCATATAGTGCATACGTTGCGCACGATCCAGCAGCCAGATGATGATTTGCAGCCGCACATCGCCGACCAGCGAATCAGTAGCGTCGCCGTGCACTCATATCTGGGGGTCAAGCTGGATGCTAAGCTACATTTCCACCTGCACATCACCAACGTCGTCACCAAGGTCAGGGCAAGGGTCCAAAAACTGCGCTGGCTCCTGAACACCAACAGCAAATTGAACCTCAAAACCAAGGTAATGTTGTACAAGCAGATGATCGCACCGATCTGGCAGTACACATTGGCCGTATGGGGTCCATTAGCTACCAGCGCAGAATTTGGACGAATACAAGTCGAGCAAAACAAGACCCTTCGATTGATGTGTAACGCTCCATGGTACGTGAGGAACGACACCATCCACAGGGACCTGGAAGTGGACACGGTCGAGGCAGTCTACGAGAGGGCTTGCAAAAGATACTCGGAACAAATGAGATCCCACCACAACATTGAGGCAGCCAAAGTGGTCAATGACCCCTATGTACCGCATAGAGTGGCAAGACCCCGGTATTCCGAGTATCTCAGCAGACACCTCCCCAAGGAACTCGCGAAGCACGAGTGGAACAGAATCGAGATAATCCCTAACCAACGCCCGTACACGGAGGAGGACCAAATCAGCCACGACAGGAATCTCGATGAAATGCGAAGGATGCTGAATAGGATGGATCGCCCAGTGTCGCCACCACAGGAGTTCAACTATTACACCGAGGTTATTCTGCCGAGACGGAGGTTACTGGAGCCTGCCCCCATAGCCACGATCGATCTGACGGTCAGCAGCAGAAGGCAGCGATTGGAGCGATTGGGCCTGGCAATGGATGCAGCATTGAACGAGATAGCAGAAACACACTCGCGGCACAGCGATAACGGCCAAGTCAATGTAAGCACACTCACGCACACTAACACAAATGCCCAGGGAAATCAACCATCGCCAGCAACAGGAACAAGAAGCAATGAAAACAACAACGAAAATGTTTAGTAGCAGTGATGACTTACCGCCAGCAAAGTCCCGTTCAGCCCCTAAGAATGTAACAACCATGGCTGCCACATTCGTACACAGGACACACAAACGCACGAAAGAAACCACAAATATATGCGAGCGCGACGAATGCCACGGACAAAGAAGACACCGAAATGGCCGTTACGGAATGAGCACACTGATTAACATCTTCCTAAACCGAGCAACTAACGACATAGTAATGGACAACTGCGAACTTAAAAAGAGTAGAAGACTCATGCGACCGACTGCCAAAAAACGCGTCCGACCAAGGCGCCGCTGTTTCACAACTATGAGCGTTAGCATTTCTGCTGCGCACTTTCTGTCTCCTCCTTCTCCTACAGATCTCAATTTGCCGCCAGTGAAGTCCCTGAGAGGAAGCGAGAAGACAACAACAACTGGAAGGTGGTGGATTTCTGCCATCTCCACTGCCGAGACAACTGTCTGCTGCGCACAGCCACACACGCACACACACACATCCACACAGACACTCAACCCAATGCTTGCTGCCCCGGACCAGAGGGCGGAACAACAAGGAAAGAAAAACGAAGAAATAAACAAAGAAGCAATAACTCTGGCTGCCCCGGACCAGTGGGCAGAGGAGAACAAAAAGAAGACAAAAAATAAATAGAAGACAATAATTAGAATAAAGAACATATATACATAATCACCCTCCCTGCCAATTGTAAGGCAACCAAAATGTTTCCCCCTTAATTATAGTCTATATATAAACCCAAACCTAGTCTAAGTCTAGAGTATTATGCTTTAACTCTACCCACTCCCCCTCCCCCCCTTTGGCAAACGGACTGTTTACCAAGGCGGAGAGATTTATACAAATAGATGATTGCGCCGGCAGAACTGCCGGCAGAAGTGAATTCGTGCTGTAAAAAAAAAAAAAGCATTGTATTTGCTGCCTACGGCTGCTAAATAGCAGTTGGTAGACAGCTGTATACATACATTTATATATACACAGCCCCAATAATTTGTACCTTAAATGCTATTTGTTAAAGTATCTGTACAATAAAGTCCACATAGCGTAACGTAGCCCTGGCTCCCCTAACCTGCTGGTCAGGCCAAGGCTCGAGCCGGGTTACGTTACGTTATGATAGTTACGTATCGCCTCCGCTGCATACGACACATCAAAACACAAAAAAAAAAAAAACAAAAGTTCCGCAAAAATTAAAAATTAATTAATCAAAATCGCCAACAAAATTCCCAAAATATATTGCACATGTAGTAATACATTGTGCAATAGTTTTGCAAGTACATTCCGGGCAGCGCGAAGTGTTGTGCCGTGCATAAGTTTTCACTGATAAGAAAACTTAACCAAAGTGCCGAAAGCGAAAAAACGTGGGGTAGGCTGCAGCCGCTGCTGTCCCCCCCCCCCTCCAACATTCTCACGCTCGTGTAAAAGTGCGCCAATAAAGCCAAAAACAATAAACAATGGTGCGTAAACCGTGTCCGAAGTCAAAGAAGAAGCCCACTGTGGCCTCATGTGCTCCCGGTTCTGACACCGAAGACGATCTGCACTCCCCCCCGCAACCAATGCAGTCTGATCTACGCCCCCTTTCCTGTCGCTCGAGCTCATTGGCAGACTTGACTAGCGACATGCCATCAACTTCAGCTGCCGCTGCAGCCAAGTCGATGCAGGCCCCGTCCGCTGCACTGCCAGCCAAGCCAATGCCAGCCCCCCTCGCTGCCATGCTAACAAGAGCCTCTGCTGCAGCTGCTCGTGCTGCCATTCCTGCTGCTGCCAAAGCCGCCGCCCTTACTCGCGTAGCTGCCGCCGCAGCTAAACGCCCTCCAGCTGCAACAGCTCCCACTACTGCTAGTGCTGCTCATGTAGCTGCCCACGCCGCTCAACGTCCTCCAGTTTCTGCTGGTGCCCTTGCAGCACCTGTGCAGAGCCAGCCGACTCTGCACGAGATCCTCAAGGAGCAGCGGGAGCAACTGGAAAGGGAAAAGAAAGCAGCTGCCAAGCTGATGGCAGAGTATGAGGCCCGGAATAAGAAGCGGACGACCACCTTGGGCTCGCCGATTATAAAGGCGTCGGCCAAGAAGATCAAGCGAACGGCAATCACCAAGGAGAAGCCTGACCCAAACCAAACGAATATAACCAACTTCTTCAATATACTTTCGGATGCTGATGACGTAGCTGATGACGACATGGAAATAGACATTGACTGCAGCGAGGGAGAGATGGAAGCCGAGGAACCTGTTCCCACAAACAGGCCCTCTACTCCTCACTCCACCCCCCCGCCTGCCCCTACCACTGCGCACGCACCCAACGATGCTGCCACTGCTACTGCTGACGCCAAAATTGTGCGGCCAGCCCCTATATACATTCCCAATGTCCCAGAGATCGTTCCCCTGCTCCAATGCATTGACAATGCCATTGGCGCAGGCACATATGCCACCAAGACTGTCAACAATGGATCCCTAAAAGTCATGTGCCACACAATAGATGGCTATAGGGCCCTAATACGGCTCCTATCTGAGGGGGAAGGTGTGGAGTACCACACATATCGACTGCGAGGCGAGAGGGGTATGCGTATCGTCATACGTCACCTGCACCGCTCCACACCCACAGACTGGGTGCGCGAACAGCTCGGAAGACTTGGCTACAAGGTGAGGCATATTGCCAATATACCGAAGCGATTTACAAAGGAGCCATTGGACCTATTCGAGGTCGAGCTTGAGCCACAGGAGAACAATAATGATATATACGAGCTAACGGCAATTTGCAGCCAACGCATCAAGGTAGAGAAGCCCATACGCGCGCCAGGCGTTCCCCAGTGCCATAAGTGCCAAATGTTTGGGCACTCGAAGAACTACTGCAGCCGTGCAGTTGTTTGTTTGAAGTGTGGGGAGAAGCATGACCCCAAGGACTGCCCCAAGAAGCGAGAGGATGTGCCGAAGTGCGCCAACTGTAATGGTCCCCACGTTGCCAGCTACCGTGGGTGCATCAAATACAAAGAATACTGCAACAAAAGGAACAACGGGTTAGAAAAGACCAACAGGATGTTGAGCAGACTTACAATGCCTACCTTACCCGCCGCTCAGGGTTCGCGGCGTCCCCGCCAGCCACCCGTCATGAACCAGCAGGGCTTTCCATCACTGCAGCAGCCGCGCCGCCGGCGATCGCGCTCAGGCGCAAGAGCTCCTGCTCCTCCAGCTCAGACGAGCACATATGCCGATGCACTCCGCACAAGGCAGCCAGCGAGTCATTCCCAGCCTCTTCCAGGGAGGCAGGTATGGCACTCAACTCCACCCACAGCGACCGCAGCTGGATTCCAGCCCACAGTGAGTAACCTGAGCGTCCGCCCTAGCGATGAACTCAGCCAGAAGCTTGACTTTCTCATCACACTGCTGACGCAGGAGCGGATCCAACATGCGGCCGCCGCTGCTGAAGCTACTCAGAAGTTGGAAGACAAAATTGATGTGCTAATTGCACAAATGACCAAGCTGACGGATTGCTTATACGCTGGCATTCAGGCGAGTTCTCATGCCGGGAACGTATAGTGCTGTTACTAGTTGCTCTATCCGCCATAGCATCCGCGGCTGAGCGAGGTCAGCCAAGCCAACACACAGACAGAAACAAGCAAACAACAGCTCTGGCTGCCCCGGACCAGTGGGCAGAAGAGAATCGAAGCAAGACAAAACAAATAGAAGAATAGATATAGAATAGATAACATACATATATAATCTCCCTTTCCCGCCAATGTAAGGCAACCATAATGTTCCCCTTAGTCGATAATTTAAATTTAAACTTAATCTATAGTCAAGAGTATTTTATGCTTTAGCTCTACCCACTCCCTCTCCCCCCTCTGGCTAACGGACTGTTGCCAAAGTGGAGAGATTCCCCCAGATGGATGATTGCGCCGGCAGCACTGCTGGCAATGATGATTTCGTGCTGTTCAAAGCATCGTATTTGCTGCCTACGGCTGCTAACTGCAGCTCGTAGACGGCTATTTACGCTCATTTATTATAAGCTACAGCCCCAATAATTTATACAAAAAATGCTGTAATAGTATTGGTATAATAAAGTCCCCATAGCGTAACGTAACTCTGGCTCCCCTAACCTGCTGGATCAGGCCAAGGCGTGAGCTGGGTTACGTTGCGTTATGTTAATTGCGTATTGCCGCCGTTGCATACGACAAACAAAAAAGTTCCGCAAAAATTAAAAATTAATTAATCAAAATCGCCAACAAAATTCCCAAAATATATTGCACATGTAGTAATACATTGTGCAATAGTTTTGCAAGTACATTCCGGGCAGCGCGAAGTGTTGTGCCGTGCATAAGTTTTCACTGATAAGAAAACTTAACCAAAGTGCCGAAAGCGAAAAAACGTGGGGTAGGCTGCAGCCGCTGCTGTCCCCCCCCCCCTCCAACATTCTCACGCTCGTGTAAAAGTGCGCCAATAAAGCCAAAAACAATAAACAATGGTGCGTAAACCGTGTCCGAAGTCAAAGAAGAAGCCCACTGTGGCCTCATGTGCTCCCGGTTCTGACACCGAAGACGATCTGCACTCCCCCCCGCAACCAATGCAGTCTGATCTACGCCCCCTTTCCTGTCGCTCGAGCTCATTGGCAGACTTGACTAGCGACATGCCATCAACTTCAGCTGCCGCTGCAGCCAAGTCGATGCAGGCCCCGTCCGCTGCACTGCCAGCCAAGCCAATGCCAGCCCCCCTCGCTGCCATGCTAACAAGAGCCTCTGCTGCAGCTGCTCGTGCTGCCATTCCTGCTGCTGCCAAAGCCGCCGCCCTTACTCGCGTAGCTGCCGCCGCAGCTAAACGCCCTCCAGCTGCAACAGCTCCCACTACTGCTAGTGCTGCTCATGTAGCTGCCCACGCCGCTCAACGTCCTCCAGTTTCTGCTGGTGCCCTTGCAGCACCTGTGCAGAGCCAGCCGACTCTGCACGAGATCCTCAAGGAGCAGCGGGAGCAACTGGAAAGGGAAAAGAAAGCAGCTGCCAAGCTGATGGCAGAGTATGAGGCCCGGAATAAGAAGCGGACGACCACCTTGGGCTCGCCGATTATAAAGGCGTCGGCCAAGAAGATCAAGCGAACGGCAATCACCAAGGAGAAGCCTGACCCAAACCAAACGAATATAACCAACTTCTTCAATATACTTTCGGATGCTGATGACGTAGCTGATGACGACATGGAAATAGACATTGACTGCAGCGAGGGAGAGATGGAAGCCGAGGAACCTGTTCCCACAAACAGGCCCTCTACTCCTCACTCCACCCCCCCGCCTGCCCCTACCACTGCGCACGCACCCAACGATGCTGCCACTGCTACTGCTGACGCCAAAATTGTGCGGCCAGCCCCTATATACATTCCCAATGTCCCAGAGATCGTTCCCCTGCTCCAATGCATTGACAATGCCATTGGCGCAGGCACATATGCCACCAAGACTGTCAACAATGGATCCCTAAAAGTCATGTGCCACACAATAGATGGCTATAGGGCCCTAATACGGCTCCTATCTGAGGGGGAAGGTGTGGAGTACCACACATATCGACTGCGAGGCGAGAGGGGTATGCGTATCGTCATACGTCACCTGCACCGCTCCACACCCACAGACTGGGTGCGCGAACAGCTCGGAAGACTTGGCTACAAGGTGAGGCATATTGCCAATATACCGAAGCGATTTACAAAGGAGCCATTGGACCTATTCGAGGTCGAGCTTGAGCCACAGGAGAACAATAATGATATATACGAGCTAACGGCAATTTGCAGCCAACGCATCAAGGTAGAGAAGCCCATACGCGCGCCAGGCGTTCCCCAGTGCCATAAGTGCCAAATGTTTGGGCACTCGAAGAACTACTGCAGCCGTGCAGTTGTTTGTTTGAAGTGTGGGGAGAAGCATGACCCCAAGGACTGCCCCAAGAAGCGAGAGGATGTGCCGAAGTGCGCCAACTGTAATGGTCCCCACGTTGCCAGCTACCGTGGGTGCATCAAATACAAAGAATACTGCAACAAAAGGAACAACGGGTTAGAAAAGACCAACAGGATGTTGAGCAGACTTACAATGCCTACCTTACCCGCCGCTCAGGGTTCGCGGCGTCCCCGCCAGCCACCCGTCATGAACCAGCAGGGCTTTCCATCACTGCAGCAGCCGCGCCGCCGGCGATCGCGCTCAGGCGCAAGAGCTCCTGCTCCTCCAGCTCAGACGAGCACATATGCCGATGCACTCCGCACAAGGCAGCCAGCGAGTCATTCCCAGCCTCTTCCAGGGAGGCAGGTATGGCACTCAACTCCACCCACAGCGACCGCAGCTGGATTCCAGCCCACAGTGAGTAACCTGAGCGTCCGCCCTAGCGATGAACTCAGCCAGAAGCTTGACTTTCTCATCACACTGCTGACGCAGGAGCGGATCCAACATGCGGCCGCCGCTGCTGAAGCTACTCAGAAGTTGGAAGACAAAATTGATGTGCTAATTGCACAAATGACCAAGCTGACGGATTGCTTATACGCTGGCATTCAGGCGAGTTCTCATGCCGGGAACGTATAGTGCTGTTACTAGTTGCTCTATCCGCCATAGCATCCGCGGCTGAGCGAGGTCAGCCAAGCCAACACACAGACAGAAACAAGCAAACAACAGCTCTGGCTGCCCCGGACCAGTGGGCAGAAGAGAATCGAAGCAAGACAAAACAAATAGAAGAATAGATATAGAATAGATAACATACATATATAATCTCCCTTTCCCGCCAATGTAAGGCAACCATAATGTTCCCCTTAGTCGATAATTTAAATTTAAACTTAATCTATAGTCAAGAGTATTTTATGCTTTAGCTCTACCCACTCCCTCTCCCCCCTCTGGCTAACGGACTGTTGCCAAAGTGGAGAGATTCCCCCAGATGGATGATTGCGCCGGCAGCACTGCTGGCAATGATGATTTCGTGCTGTTCAAAGCATCGTATTTGCTGCCTACGGCTGCTAACTGCAGCTCGTAGACGGCTATTTACGCTCATTTATTATAAGCTACAGCCCCAATAATTTATACAAAAAATGCTGTAATAGTATTGGTATAATAAAGTCCCCATAGCGTAACGTAACTCTGGCTCCCCTAACCTGCTGGATCAGGCCAAGGCGTGAGCTGGGTTACGTTGCGTTATGTTAATTGCGTATTGCCGCCGTTGCATACGACAAACAAAGTTCGCTGTGCAAACATAACCCAAGTGCCGACAGTGAAAAAACGTGGGGTAGGCTGCAGCCGCTGCTGTCCCCCCCCCCCCCCCCCCCCCCCCCCTCCAACATTTTCACACGTGTATAAATTTGTGCTAATAAAGCCACAAAGTATAAACAATGGTGCGTAAGCCGTGTCCCAAGTCGAAAAAGAAGACCAATTCGGCCTCATGTGCTCCCTTTTCGGACAGCGAAGATGACCTCCATCCCTCCCCGCAACTAATGCGCCCCCTCTCCTGTCGTTCGACCTCATTGGCGGACCTGACAAGCGACATGCCATCAACTTCAGCTGCCGCTGCAGCCAAGATGATGCAGGCCCCGTCCACAGTGAAGCCAGTGCTATCCCCCCTCGCTACCATGGTAACCAGAGCCTCTGCTGCAGCTGCCCGTGCTGCCATCCCTGCTGCTGCCAAAGCCACCGCCCCTACTCGCGTAGCTGCCGCCGCAGCCAATCGCCCTCCAGCTGCAGCAGCTCCCACTACCGAAAGCGCTGCTCGTGTAGCCGCCCACGCCGCTCAACGACCCCCAGTTTCTGCTGGTGCCCTTGCAGCACCTGTGCAGAGCCAGCCGACTCTGCACGAGATCCTCAAGAAGCAGCGGGAGCAACTGGAAAGGGAAAAAAAAGCAACTGCCAAGCTGATGGCAGAGTATGAGGCCCGGAATAAGAAGCGGACGACCACCTTGGGCTCGCCGATCATAAAGGCGTCGGCCAAGAAGAACAAGCGGACAGCAGTCCCCAAGGAGAAGCCCGACTCAAGCCAGAGGAGTATAACGAATTATTTCGAAATACTCTCGGATGCTGACGATGTAGCCAACGATGACATGGATGTGGACGCTGACTGCAGCGAGGGAGAGACGGTAGCCGAGGAACCTGTTCCCACAAGCAGGCCCTCCACTCCTCACCCCACCCCCCCGCCTGCCACTACCACTGCACACGCACCCGATGCTGCTGCTACTGCTGACGCCAGAACTGTGCGGCCAGCCCCCATATTCATCCCCAACGTCCCAGAGATCGTTCCCCTGCTCCAATGCATTGACAATGCCATTGGCGCAGGCACATACGACACTAAGACTGCCAACAACGGATCACTCAAAGTCATGTGCCACACAATAGATGGCTATAGGACCCTAATACGGCTCCTATCTGAGGGTGAAGGTGTGGAGTACCACACATATCGACTGCGAAGCGAGAGGGGTATGCGTGTCGTCATACGTCACCTGCATCGCTCCACACCCACAGACTGGGTGCGCGAACAGCTCGACAAACTTGGCTACAAGGTGAGGCATATTGCCAATATACCGAAGCGATTCACGAAGGAGCCATTGGACCTGTTCGAAGTCGAGCTTGAGCCTCATGAGACAAACAATCGCATATACGAGCTAACGGCAATTTGCAGCCAACGTATCAAGGTTGAAAAGCCCATACGCGCGCCAGGCGTTCCCCAGTGCCACAAGTGCCAAATGTTTGGGCACTCGAAGAACTACTGCAGCCGTGCAGTTGTGTGTTTGAAGTGTGGGGAGAAGCATGACCCCAAGGACTGCCCCAAGAAGCGGGAGGATGTGCCAAAATGCGCCAACTGCAATGGTCCCCATGTTGCCAGCTACCGTGGGTGCATCAAATTCAAAGAATACTGCAACAGAAGGAACAACGGATTAGAAAAGACCAACAGGATGTTGAGTAAACTTAGGATGCCTACCTTACCCACCGCTCAGGGTTTGCGGCGTCCCCGCCAGCCACCCGTCATGAACCAGCAGGGCTTTCCAGCACTGCAGCAGCCGAGCCGCCGGCGATCGCGCTCAGGCGCAAGAGCTCCTGCTCCTCCAGCTCAGATGAACACCTATGCCGATGCACTCCGCACAAGGCAGCCAGCGAGTCATCCCCAGCCTCTTCCAGGGAGGCAGGTATGGCAGACAACTCCACCCACAGCGACCACAGCTGGATTCCAGCCCACAGCGAGTAATCAGAGCGTCCGTCCCAGCGACGAACTCAGCCAGAAGCTGGATTTCCTCATAACGCTGATGACACAGGAGCGGATCCAGCATGCGGCCGCCGCTGCTGAAGCCACCCAGAAACTGGAAGAAAAGTTAGACGTCCTAATTGCACAGATGACCAAGCTGACGGATTGCCTATATGCTGGCATCCAGGCGAACTCTCATGCCAGCAATGTGTAATACTAACACTAACTACTCCAATCGACAAGCAACAGCTCTGGCTGCCCCGGACCAGTGGGCAGAAGAGAACTGAATACAAGACAAAAACAAATAGAATAAAAGACATAGAATAGATAACATACATATATAATCTCCCTTCCCCGCCAATGTAAGGCAACCATAATGTTCCCCTTAGCCGATAATTTAAACTTAAACTTAATTTATAGTCAAGAGTATTTCATGCTTTAGCTCTACCCACTCCCTCTCCCCCCCCCTGGCCAACGGACTGTTGCCAAAGAGGAGAGACTTTCCCAGATGGAAGATTGCGCCGGCAGCACTGCCGGCAATGGTGACTTCGTGCTGTTCAAAGCATAGTAATTGCTGCCTACGGCTGCTAACGGCAGCTCGTAGACAGCTATTTACATATAGTTTTATAAGCTACAGCCCCAACACTTTGTACAAAAAATGCTGTTATAGTATAGGTACAATAAAGTCCCCATAGCGCAACGTAACTCTGGCTCCCCTAACCTGCTGGATCAGGCCAAGGCGCGAGCTGGGTTGCGTTGCGTTATGTTAATTGTGTATTGCCGCCGTGCATACGACAAACAACAAACAACAAACCGTGTCCCAAATCGAAGAAGAAGCCCAGTGCGGCCTCACATGCTCCCTCTTCGGACAGCGAAGACGACCTCCATTCCTCCCCGCAGCTAATGCGCCCCCTCTCCTGTCGCTCGAGCTCATTGGCAGACTTGACCAGCGACATGCCATCAACTTCAGCTGCCGCTGCAGCCAAGATGATGCAGGCCCCATCCGCTGCGCTGTCAACCAAGCCAATGCCAGCCCCCCTCGCTGCCATGCTAACCAGATCCTCTGCTGCAGCTGCTCGTGCTGCCATTCCTGCTGCTGCCAAAGCCGCCGCCCCTACTCGCGTAGCTGCCGCCGCAGCCAATCGCCCTTCAGCTGCAACAGCTCCCACTACCGATAGCGCTGCTCGTGTAGCCGCCCACGCCGCCCAACGACCCCCAGTTTCTGCTGGTGCCCTTGCAGCACCTGTGCAGAGCCAGCCGACTCTGCACGAGATCCTCAAGAAGCAGCGGGAGCAACTGGAAATGGAAAGAAAGGCAACTGCTAAGCTGATGGCAGAGTTTGAGGCCCGAAACAAAAAGCGGACGACCACCTTGGGCTCGTCGATTATAAAGGCGTCGGCCAGGAAGAAGCGAACAACAACCACCAAGGAGAAGCCTGAGTCTTGCCAGAGGAGTATCACGAACTACTTTGAGATACTCTCGGATGCTGACGACGTAGCCAATGACGACATGGACATTGACACTGACTGCAGCGAGGGAGAGATGGAAGCCGAGGAACCTGCTCCCACAAGCAGGCCCTCCACTCCTCACTCCACCCCCCCGCCTGCCCCTACCACTGCACACGCACCCGATGCTGCTGCTACTGCTGACGCCAGAACTGTGCGGCCAGCCCCTATATACATTCCAAATGTCACTGAGATCGTTCCCCTGCTCCAAGGCATAGACAATGCCATTGGCGCAGGCACATACGACACCAAGACGGCCAACAATGGCTCTCTTAAAATCATGTGCCATACAATAGACGGCTACAGGGCCCTAATTCGGATCTTATCTGAGGGGGAAGGTGTGGACTTCCATACATTTCGCCTGCGAAGCGAGAGGGGTATGCGTATCGTCATACGGCACCTGCATCGCTCCACACCCACAGACTGGGTGCGCGAACAGCTCGACAGACTTGGCTACAAGGTGAGGCATATTGCCAATATTCCGAAGAGATTCACGAAGGAGCCGTTGGACCTATTCGAGGTTGAGCTAGAGCCTCATGAGATCAACAAAAGCATCTACGAGCTAACGGCAATCTGCAGCCAAAGGGTCAAGGTGGAGAAGCCCATACGTGCGCCAGGTGTTCCCCAGTGCCATAAGTGTCAGATGTTTGGGCACTCGAAGAATTACTGCAACCGAGCAGTTATTTGTTTGAAGTGCGGCGATAAACACGACCCCAAGGACTGCCCCAAGAAGCGGGAGGACGTGCCGAAGTGTGCAAACTGCAACGGTCCCCATGTTGCCAGCTACCGTGGATGCATCAAGTACAAGGAGTACTGCAACAGAAGGAGAAATGGGTTAGAACAGACCAACAACATGCTGAGAAAACTTTCTATGCCTACCTTGCCCGCCACTCAGGGTTTGCGGGGTCCCCGCCAGCCACCCGTCACGAACCAGCAGGGCTTCCCAGCACTGCAGCAGCCGCGCCGCCGGCGATCGCGCTCAGGCGCAAGAGCTCCTGCTCCTCCAGCCCAGATGTGCACCTATGCCGATGCACTCCGCACAAGGCAGCCAGCGAGTCATCCCCAGCCCCTTCAAGGAAGGCAAGTATGGCAGTCAACTCCACCCTCAGCGACCGCAGCTGGATTCCAGCCCACGGTGAGCAACGAGAACGCCCGTCCAAACGATGAACTCAGCCAGAAACTGGACTACCTGATCACACTGCTGACACAGGAGCGGATTCAGCATGCGGCCGCCGCTGCTGAAGCCACCCAGAAGCTTGAAGAGAAAATGGATCTGCTAATCACACAAATGACCAAGCTGACAGATTGTCTATACGCTGGCATTCAGGCGAGTTCCCATGCCGGGAATGCATAGTGCTGGTTCAGCTAGGCCGACGAAAGCGCACACAGGCAGAAGCAAACAAGCAAAAGCTCTGGCTGCCCCGGACCAGTGGGCAGAGGAGAAACAAAACAAGACGAAAAAATGAACAAGAAGACAATAATTAGAATAAATAACATACATATATATATATAATCGCCCTTTCTGCCTATGTAAGGCAACCAAAATGTTTCCCCTTATTTTATAGTCTACATTTAAATCTAATCTAAGTCAAGAGCATTATGCTTTAGCTCTACTCACTCCCCCCTCCCCCCTCTGGCAAACGGACTGTTTACCAAAGTGGAGAGAAGTTCCCAGAAGATGATTGCGCCGGAAGAACTGCCGGCAGAAGTGAATTCGTGCTGTAAAAAAGCATTGTATTTGCTGCCTACGGCTGCTAAATAGCAGTTGGTAGACAGCTATATACATACATTTATACACTGACAGCCCCAATACAATGTACTTAAAATGCTAGAGTAGTATATGTACAATAAAGTCCCCGTAGCGCAACGTAACTCTGGCTCCCCTAACCTGCTGGATCAGGCCAAGGCGCGAGCTGGGTTGCGTTGCGTTATGTTAATTGCGTATTGCCGCCGTTGCATACGACAAACAAAAGACTTTGCGGTTTATAAGGGTATCAGACACAATTTAATTCACATCGAAACATCATATGATTTAGGTTCAGATCACAACATGCAAATCATTAGACTCCTCCTGAGACCTGAATATGGAAAAAAGAAGATACTATTACCAAAAAATGCAAATATCAGAAGATTTCAAGCTCACCTTGAACAGCGAATCCATCTGGAGACTGAACTCCACAACGGCGACGACATAGATGATGCAGTGGCTATCCTTGAAAAGAACATCTACATTGCAGCTGAACTGGCCTCGCAAGCCTCAAGTAACCAGCACACAGTGTACGGACCGCAAAACCTTCATCTTGACTCGCAAACGCTGAAAGCGATCAAGATCAAAAGAATACTCTGTAAAATCAACCAAAGAGATAGGTGCTCCAACCCCCTCATTGCACGCACTATCAATCAGCTGACTAACAGAATACGTAAACGGATCAAGCTGCAAAAAGACAAACAAATGAACAGACTGTTACACGACATCGACCCAACTGATAGGTACAGCATGCAGAAACTATGGCGGCTCACCAACACAATCAAGAGACAGCCTATTCCAAATCTGCCAGTCAGAAGGCACGTGGCGGAAGGGCAGCAAGCTCCTGCTGATCCTTGGTGCAAAACAACGGAGGAAAAAGCTGAGGCCTTTGCGCAGCACCTGGAAGCACGTTTCACGCCAAAGATCACGGCAGCCCTAGAAGACAGAGAAGAAATTAACGCAGTATTGCAAGAAAACGGTCCAGCTGCTCAAATAATCAGACCTGTGACCATCCAGGAACTCAAATCGGAAATTAAGAAGCTCAAGACGAAAAAGGCACCCGGTTTCGACAGCATCGACAATCGCGTCATTAAATCTCTGCCAACATCTGCCATCGAGTATCTGCTGCTGATATGTAACTCGGCTCTGCAGTTCGGCCATTTCCCAAAGTCCTGGAAATGCGCAAAAATCTCAATGTTAAGGAAGCCAGGAAAGCCGAGTGATAGGCTTGAGTCCTACAGACCCATCAGCCTACTTACAGGTTTCTCCAAAATCCTCGAACGCCTCATCCTCAAGCGACTCTTTGAAGAAGAAAGCTTCGCCATGGCTATTCCTAACCATCAATTTGGCTTCAGAACTCAGCACTCAGCGGAACAGCAAATCGGACGTGTCACGCAATTTATCCTCAGATCCTACGAAGCGCAGCGGCATTGCAGTGCCGTGTACATGGATATCCAGGAAGCTTTCGATAGAGTCTGGCATCAGGGTCTACTCTGCAAAGTTAAAACGATAATACCTGACAATTTATACACTCTACTCACCAGCTATCTCTCAGACAGAAGCTTCAAAGTCGTCTGCTGCAACAACATCACCTCAAGCCTAAAGCACATAACCGCTGGAGTGCCGCAAGGAAGCGTACTTGGCCCAGTGCTCTACAATCTCTACACTGCCGACATGCCGCAGCCACCAAGACACGCAAACGCAACCCAAATGCTTGCAACGTACGCTGATGACGCAGTATACCTCGTATCTGCCCTGAGTCCAAAACAAGCCAACGAAAATATGGAGCGGCTCCTAGCAGATGCATTATCATGGTCTAAGAAATGGGGAATAACCATCAGTCTTGCAAAAACTGCTCATGTTCTACACACTCTCTCACCTGCGCAGCAACACACTCCAGCTCCAAGGTTAGCCGGGCAACTCCTGGCCAAAAAATCCGTCATGCCATACCTGGGAATACAAATGGATACGAAGCTCAATTTTAATAAACACGTAGCGGCTGTTGTCACTAAAACAAGAGCCCGGATCAAAAAGCTCGACTGGATCATCGGCAGAAACAGCAAACTCCCACTACCTCCAAAGGTCCTCCTTTATAAGCAGCTGATTGCCCCAATATGGCAGTATGCCATGCCAGTCTGGGGGCCACTGACTTCAAGCATGCAAATGGCCAAGCTCCAGACGATCCAAAACAAAGCTCTCAGAGCAATGACGAATGCTCCCTGGTATGTGAGCAACAATGCACTGCATGCGGATCTCCAAGTAGCAACTGTGGAAGAAGTTTTTAACAGACTCTGCAGGAACTACTACACTCGGCTAATGCAGCACACAAACTTACTTGCCTGTGAGATCGCAACGCATCCATACATTCCAAGAAGGCTGGCCAGGCCAAGGTATACCGCAATGATTGAAGAGCACAATCCAAACAGCAACAGAAGCCTGACAGCCATCCAAACAATACTGCTCCAAGTCAGACGCGAGAACTGGCTGCGCAATCCATTTGCAACACACAACATGGAAATCAGCCGCAGTAGCGCAAATGCAGCTGCTACGCAGGCAAATGACGGCCCCAGCAGAGAACCTGATGATGAACAGCGGCAGCTCCAGAATCCAGATGATGGCGGCGGCTGAAAAGAAACTAAAACCCCTTTTATTCTTCCACAGATACGAATCCACTCACCTTCACAGAAAATCGAAATCCACATCCAGAATGACGATGCACTGGACCTCGGCCAGCTTCAGCCCTGTTGATGCTGTCCTGCAGTCCCAGATTAGCGCCGACACTCGCAAGGATTCCACTTCGCAGCTGATGACGAGACCAATAGACGTAGTGATGTTCTCCACGGCTGCATACTCCACCTGAAATCAAAATAAAAACAATTAAAAATAATGTAAACAAAGTAGCAATAAGTATAGTGTTACCCTAGCATTTAGACAAACTATCGATACCTACTAAAAAATACCAAATAAGCCAATATCGTAACAAATGTTACCCTGCCAATTAACAGCCACTTCTGCAACTACATGTAATGTAGATAAGCAGCCGGCGCGAAACTATTTGTAAAATATGCTAATTTTAAGAGTATAATCAAATAAAACGGTTCTCTCTTCATGTCAGCCTCCCTCCCCCCCTGCTAATGCAGGTGGCGATGGGATTGGTTCGACATGAAGAGAGACTGCCAATTTAGTTCGCTAGACGAACACAACAAAAAAAAAAAAAAAAACAATGCCAACCTGGATGGCAATAATTCTGCTTACCTTTATTTACAGGCAAATATCACAGCTACTGACGGCCTCTTGGTGCATCCAAGGCAAATCTGGCGCCCAGCAGTCCATCCGTTGGCCTGCCATCCTGCTGTAATCCCTATGGCTGCCTGCAGCGAGCGGCCTCCCACGCCATCTTCTATAAGGGCCTCGCCTACTGCCGGGATTGACCTGCGTATCCGGAATGACTCTCTGGCAACTTCTCCGAATCCGCTTCGCAGCCTGCAGCAGCCTATCTCTACTCCAAAACCTGAAAGAAGACGACAAATCATCAATGCCAATCTGGATGGCAATAACTCTGCTTACTTCTATCTACAGGCAAACGGCACAGATACTGACGGCCTCCTGGTGAATCCACGACGAAAGCGGAGGCGAGTAGTCCATCCGGTGGCCAGCTATCCTGTTGCGAATCCTCTGGCTGGGCGCAGCGAGCCGGCTGCAATGCTCCCTTCTGCACGGGCCTCGTCCATTGCCGGTGCACATTTCCGTCCCTGGAATCGCCTTTTGACTGGCTCGCCAAATCCACACCGCAGTGTATCCAGCATCCAACGAAGGCCTGTCCGACAGTTACAGCAGCCACTGGTGAATCTTCTTCTCATTGGCCTAATGCTCGATCCATGGCAGTTGCAGCAGTCCAATGACGTCACGTGGCATTTACTCAGACCGCTCCCAGGTCACCTGAAATTTCACCGCCGTCCAGTGCGCCAATGGTGGAAAGGCGCACACCGAAAGACACGCCCTCTGGAAGCATATAAGCGAAGCAATCTATAAAAATCAAATACTTACTCACTTACGGTGCGGCTTTATACTTCCCCTGAGGTTGCAGCAGCCTGATGAAATCACCGGGTCCATTGTTTTGACACCTGCTCAAGCCAACTTGTACAGACCCAATTCCATCCAGTGAGCTGATGATAGAGGTCCATACCTATATACATATACGTCCGCTGTAATTAAATGGGCAAAAAAATTATAATTAATATAGCTTATATTTGTTAAATGTTATAATTTTTAATACTTACCAAATGTAAACAAATGCACGTTGTTGCCAGAGTGTCTTGATTTCTTGTAATGTAAAGTTAAATGTCCCAACCATGTGTAATTAGTGGTTCAGCTGTTAAATAACAGCCGTTAAAAATATTTGTAAATGCGTTCAAATGTAAATTGCGAAAACAAATAAAATTAGCTGAGGGTCACTGTGGCCAATCAGTCTTATTGTGCTCGCGCCGTCGACACACAACCACAAAAAGACTCTACCCGTCACCACAGCAATCTAAAGATTGTATTTTGGAACGCCTCGGGACTCCGAGGGAAGACAGCCGAACTTGCGGCATTTGCATGCAGACACGAAGTTGACGTTCTGATGGTCTCTGAGTCTCATTTTAAAAACTCAGAGACCTTCAGCGTCAATGGATACTGTACTTACGGTGCCAATCACCCATCTGGGACTGGTCGTGGGGGATCCCTGCTCTTAATCAGAGCTGGAATCCTTCATATTGCCCTGCCCAACATAACAACGGACCACATTCAGTGTGCATCCGCTACCCTGACCCTGCCTGATGGCGGCCGACTGGTGGTCTCTTCCATTTACTGCCCCCCAATGCAGGAATGGACTGAGGAGGACTTCTTGGCACTGTTTGGTCAGTTGGGGCCGAGATTCATTGCTGCCGGCGATTGGAACGCAAAGAATTCATGGTGGGGAAACGCAAGGGCGTGCAGAAGAGGCGGAAAGCTGCTCAGGGCCGTTCAGGGAAGTAGCTGCAACATCCTGGCTACTGGATCTCCAACTCACTACCCATATAACACTCGGCACACACCATCTGCGATCGACTTCGCGGTTTACAAAGGCGTGAGGGACGAGTTGCTGCGTATATCCCATCTGAATGACCTCTCATCTGATCATCTCCCAATGGTGGTTCAGTTGAGCATGTCTCCAGCGGAGGCGGTGAACAGGAGACGCCTCTTGCCCCCAGGGGCCAGCATATCGAGGTTCCAATCTTGGCTCGACTCGCACATCCATCTGAATACTGAGCTCAGGTCAGCAGAGGATGTTGATGACGCAGCTACCATTCTGGAGAAGAACGTGTTGGAGGCAGCTGAGCATGCCACAAGCGGTTTGAGGAGGCCCGTCCGACCTAGAGTCCAAGCTGAGTACCAGGTCAGCAATCGAATCCGGCTGATGATTGCCACCAAGAGGCGCCTGAGGAACATGCTGAAGCGGAATCAGGACCCGGCAGTGCGACAGCTGTTCAATATGCTTGGCAACAGGATCCACAAGGAGCTGGAAGCGGACAAAGCCAGGCGCGCTGACAACATCATTGGCTCAATTGATCCCACCGATCGCTACAGCATGGCAAAGCTGTGGAGGTTGACCAATGGTTTGAAGCGGCAGCCACCAGCCAACCTGCCTGTGAGGAAGTATTGTGCGGACGGAGAGGATAATGCTGACGACCCCTGGTGCAAGAGCACGGAGGAGAAGGCAGAGTCCTTTGCGAGGCATCTGGAGCAGCGATTCAAGCCTGTACTGACCAGCGCGGCAGCCGATATACGAGCAATCGAGGAGTCTCTTGAAGAGTTTGGATCCCCTGGTCCCAATTTGAGATTCAGGGCGATCACTCTTCCTGAGATTGAGGCACAGGTCAAGGTACTGAAGCTGAAAAAGGCCCCTGGAATGGACAGGATTGACAATCGGACTATAAAAGCTCTACCCAAGTCTGCTCTTCTGTATTTTGCACTCATATGCAACAGCTCCCTCAGGATTGGTTGCTTTCCTAACAGGTGGAAACACGCGGCATGCGGGCCTGAAACACAAGATGAAGCAGCTGTTGCCGGCAGCAATATACAGAGTCTTGGCTAACTATTTGGACGATCGCACTTTCTATGTGGAATGTACAGGCGGCGTCAAATCAGGAAGCAAAATGATTGCAGCAGGCGTTCCACAGGGCAGCGTACTTGGGCCAGTGCTATACAACTTGTATACACACGATATGCCGCTTCCTCGCGACAGGGGTATGCTCTTGGCTACCTATGCTGACGACACAGCAATCCTGGCGACTGGCATGAATCAGCTCATGGCTACCCAAAAGCTCAACCGCTTCCTGCTCAGCATCTCCAACTGGGCAAAGCAATGGGGCATCACCATCAATGCCTCCAAAACTGTGCATATAGTGCATACGTTGCGCTCGATTCAGCAGCCAGTGGAGGATTTGCAGCCGCACATTGCCAACCAGCGAATCAGCAGCGTCGCCGTGCATCCTTATTTGGGGGTCAAGCTGGACGCCAAGCTGCAGTTCCACACACACATCACCTACGTCGTCACCAAGGTCAGGGCAAGGGTCCAAAAACTGCGCTGGCTCCTAAACACAAACAGCAGGCTGAATCTCAACACCAAGGTAATGCTGTACAAGCAAATGATCGCACCGATCTGGCAGTACACATTGGCCGTATGGGGTCCACTAGCGAGCAGCGCAGAATTTGGACGGATCCAGGTCGAACAAAACAAGACTCTTCGCCTGATCTGCAATGCGCCATGGTACGTGAGGAACGACACCATCCACAGGGACCTGGAAGTGGACACGGTTGAGGCAGTCTACGAGAGGGCTTGCAAAAGATACTCGGAACAGATGAGATCCCACCACAACATCGAGGCAGCCAAAGTGGTCAATGACCCCTATGTACCGCATAGAGTGGCAAGACCCCGGTATTCCGAGTATCTCAGCAGACACCTCCCCAAGGAACTCGCGAAGCACGAGTGGAACCGTATCGAGATGATCCCTAATCAGCGCCCATACACCGAAGAAGACCAAATCAGCCACGACCGGAACCTTGATGACATGCGAAGGATGCTGATCAGGATGGATCGCCCAGTGTCGCCGCCGTCAGAGTTTAACTATTACACCGAGGTTATTCTGCCAAGACGGAGGTTACTGGAGCCTGCCCCCATAGCCACGATAGATCTGACGGTCAGCAGCAGAAGGCAGCGACTAGAGCGATTGGGCCTGGCATTGGATGCAGCTCTGAACGAGATAGCTGACACACATTCGCGGCACAGCGAGAACAGCCAAGTCAATGTAAGCACACTCACGCACACCAACACAAATGCCCAGGAATATCAACCACCGCCAGCAGCAGGAATAAATACAGAAAATAGCAGCCAAAATGATCAGCAGCAATGAAGACTTACCGCCAGCAAAGTCCCGTTCAGCCCCTAAGAATGCAACAACCATGGCTGCCACATTCGTACACAGAAAACACACACGCACGGAAATAAAACACAGAGGCATATGCGAGCCCGACAATGGCCGTTACGGAATGAGAACACTGACAAATATCTTCCCGAACCGACCAACTGGCGACATGGAAATGGACAGCTGCAAATTGTTTAAAAGAGTAGAAGACTCATGCGACCGACTGCCAAAAACGCGTCCGACCAAGGCGCCGCTGTTCAAAACTATGAGCGTTAGCATTTCTGCTGCGCAATTTCTCTGTTTCTCCTTCTCCTATAGACCCCGAACTGGCGCCAGTGATCTCCCTGAGAGGAAGAGAGAAGACAACAACAACTTCTGGAAGGTGGTGGATTCCTGCCATTTCCACTGCCGAGACAACTGACTGCTGCGCAAAACCACATACACACACATCCACACAGACACCCAACCCAATGCTGGCCGCCCCGGACCAGAGGGCGGAACAGAAACGAAAGAAGAAACGAAGAAGTAAACAAAAGAAGCAATAGCTCTGGCTGCCCCGGACCAGTGGGCAGAGGAGATACAAAAACAAGACAAAAAGGAATTAGACAATAATTAGAATAAATAAAATATATACATAATCGCCCTCTCTGCCAATTGTAAGGCAACCAAAATGTTTCCCCTTAATTATATTCTATACATAAACCTAAACCTAGTCTAAGTCAAGAGTGTTATGCTTTAACTCTACCCACTCCCCCTCCCCCCTTTGGCAAACGGTCTGTTTACCAAAGCGGAGAGATATTTACAAAAGATGACTGCGCCGGCAGAACTGCTGGCAATGAGATTTCTTGCTGTAAAAAGCACTGTATTTGCTGCCTACGGCTGCTAAATAGCAGCCTGTAGACAGCTGTATACGTACATTTATATATTAACAGCCCCAATAGATTGTACCTTAAATGCTATTTTAAAGTATCTGTACAATAAAGTCCACATAACGTAACGTAGCCCTGGCTCCCCTAACCTGCTGGACAGGCCAAGGCTCGAGCCGGGTTACGCTGCGTTATGTTAGTTACGTAAAAAAAAAAAAAAAAAAAAAACAAAACGTTCCGCAATAATTAATAATTAATTCGCCAAAATCGCCAACAAAATTCCCAAAATATATTGCACATGTAGTAATACATTGTGCAATATTTTTGCAAGTACATTCCGGGCAGCGCGAAGTGTTGTGCCGTGCACAAGTTTTCACTGATAAGAAAACTTAACCAAAGTGCCGAAAGCGAAAAAACGTGGGGTAGGCTGCAGCCGCTGCTGTCCCCCCCCCCCCCCTCCAACATTCTCACGCTTGTATAAAAGTGCGCCAATAAAGCCACAAACAATAAACAATGGTGCGAAAACCGTGCCCAAAGTCAAAAAAGAAGACCAATTTGGCCTCGTGTGCTCCCTGTTCGGACAGCGAAGATGACCTCCATCCCTCCCCGCAACTAATGCGCCCCCTCTCCTGTCGTTCGGCCTCATTGGCGGATCTGACAAGCGACATGCCATCAACTTCAGCTGCCGCTGCAGCCAAGATGATGCAGGCCCCGTCCTCCGCACTGTCTACCAAGCCATTGCTATCCCCCCTCGCTACCATGGTAACCAGAGCCTCTGCTGCAGCTGCCCGTGCTGCCATCCCTGCTGCTGCCAAAGCCACCGCCCCTACTCGCGTAGCTGCCGCCGCAGCCAATCGCCCTTCAGCTGCAACAGCTCCCACTACCGAAAGCGCTGCTCGTGTAGCCGCCCACGCCGCTCAACGACCCCCAGTTTCTGCTGGTGCCCTTGCAGCACCTGTGCAGAGCCAGCCGACCCTGCACGAGATCCTCAAGGAGCAGCGGAAGAAACTGGAAATGGAGAGAAAAGCTACTGCCAAGCTGATGGCAGAGTTTGAGGCCCGGCATAAAAAGCGGACGACCACCTTGGGCTCGTCGATCATAAAGGCGACGGCCAAAAAGAACAAGCGGACAGCAATCCCCAAGGAGAAGCCTGACCCCAACCAGACGAACATAACCAACTTTTACAAAATACTCTCGGATGCTGACGACGTAGCAGATGACGATATGGATATAGACATTGACTGCAGCGAGGGAGAGACGGAAGCCGAGGAACCTGTTCCCACAAACAGGCCCTCTACTCCTCACTCCACCCCCCCGCCTGCCCCTACCACTGCGCACGCACCCAACGATGCTGCCACTGCTACTGCTGACGCCAAAACTGTGCGGCCAGCCCCTATATACATTCCCAATGTCCCAGAGATCGTTCCCCTGCTCCAATGCATTGACAATGCCATTGGCGCAGGCACATATGCCACCAAGACTGTCAACAATGGATCCCTAAAAGTCATGTGCCACACAATAGATGGCTATAGGGCCCTGATACGGCTCCTATCTGAGGGGGAAGGTGTGGAGTACCACACATATCGACTGCGAAGCGAGAGGGGTATGCGTATCGTCATACGTCACCTGCACCGCTCCACACCCACAGACTGGGTGCGCGAACAGCTCGGAAGAATTGGCTACAAGGTGAGGCATATCGCCAATATACCGAAGCGATTTACAAAGGAGCCATTGGACCTATTCGAGGTCGAACTCGAGCCCCAGGAGAATAATAGCAGTATATATGAGCTAACGGCAATTTGCAGCCAACGGGTCAAGGTAGAGAAGCCCATACGTGCGCCAGGCGTTCCCCAGTGCCACAAATGCCAAATGTTTGGGCACTCCAAGAACTACTGCAGCCGTGCAGTTGTATGTCTCAAGTGTGGGGAGAAGCATGACCCCAAGGACTGCCCCAAGAAGCGGGAGGATGTGCCAAAATGCGCCAACTGCAATGGTCCTCATGTTGCCAGCTACCGAGGTTGCATCAAATATAAAGAATACTGCAACAAAAGGAACAACGGGTTAGAAAAGACCAACAGGATGTTGAGCAGACTTTCAATGCCCACCTTACCCGCCGCTCAGGGTTTGCGGCGTCCCCGCCAGCCACCCGTCATTAACCAGCAGGGCTTCCCAGCACTGCAGCAGCCGCGCCGCCGGCGATCGCGCTCAGGCGCAAGAGCTTCTACTCCTCCAGCTCAGATGAGCACCTATGCCGATGCACTCCGCACAAGGCAGCCAGCGAGTCATCCCCAGCCCCTTCCAGGGAGGCAAGTATGGCAGGCAACTCCAACCACAGCGACCGCAGCTGGATTCCAGCCCACAGCGAGTAATCAGAGCGTCCGTCCCAGCGACGAACTCAGCCAGAAGCTGGACTACCTCATAACGCTGATGACACAGGAGCGGATCCAGAATGCGGCCGCCGCTGCTGAAGCCACCCAGAAACTGGAAGGAAAGTTAGACGTCCTAATTTCACAGATGACCAAGCTGACGGATTGCCTATATGCTGGCATCCAGGCGAACTCTCATGCCGACAATGTGTAATGCTAGCTCTGGCTGCCCCGGACCAGTGGGCAGAAGAGAATTGAATACAAGACAAAACAAATAGTATAAAAGACATAGAATAGATAACATACATATATAATCTCCCTTCCCCGCCAATGAAAGGCAACCATAATGTTCCCCTTAGTCGATAATTTAAACTTAAACTTAATTTATAGTCAAGAGTATTTCATGCTTTAGCTCTACTCACTCCCTCTCCCCCCCCTGGCCAACGGACTGTTGCCAAAGAGGAGAGACTTTCCCAGATGGAAGATTGCGCCGGCAGCACTGCCGACAATGGTGATTTCGCGCTGTACAAAGCATCGTATTTACTGCCTACGGCTGCTAACAGCAGCTCGTAGACGGCTATTTACATATATTTATACCTACAGCCCTAATGATTTGTACTAGAAATGCTAGATAGTATAGGTACAATAAAGTCCCCATAGCGCAACGTAACTCTGGCTCCCCTAACCTGCTGGATCAGGCCAAGGCGCGAGCTGGGTTGCGTTGCGTTATGTTAATTGCGTATTGCCGCCGTGCATACGACAAACAAAGAAGAAGGGAACAAAACAAGCAATAGCTCTGGCTGCCCCGGACCAGTGGGCAGAGGAGAACCAAAAAGATGACAAAACAAATAGAAGACAAGATATAAATAAGATAAACATGTACATATATATATAATCGCCCTTCCCGCCAATGTAAGGCAACCAATATGTTCCCCCTTAATTATAGTCTACATTTAAAATTTAAACTAAGTCTAGAGTATTATGCTTTAACTCTACCCACTCCCCCTCCCCCCTTTGGCAAACGGACTGTTTACCAAAGCGGAGAGATATACACAATAGATGACTGCGCCGGCAGAACTGCTGGCAATGAGATTTCTTGCTGTAAAAAGGAAAGCATTGTATTTGCTGCCTACTGCTGCTAAATAGCAGTTGGTAGACAGCTATATACATACATATATATACACACAGCCCCAATAGATTGTACCTTAAATGCTAGTTTAAAAAGTATCTGTACAATAAAGTCCACATAGCGTAACGTAGCCCTGGCTCCCCTAACCTGCTGGTCAGGCCAAGGCTCGAGCCGGGTTACGTTGCGTTATGTTAGTTACGTATCGCCTCCGCTGCATACGACACATCAATAATTGCTCAAATGACAAAGCTTACAGACTGCTTATATGCTAGTATTCAGGCGAATTCATTTGCTAGAAATGTATAATGCTAATACTAACTACTCTACCCGCCACCACAGCAATCTAAAGATTGTATTTTGGAACGCCTCGGGACTCCGAGGGAAGACAGCCGAACTTGCGGCATTTGCATGCAGACACGAAGTTGACGTTCTGATGGTCTCTGAGTCTCATTTTAAAAACTCAGAGACCTTCAGCGTCAATGGATACTGTACTTACGGTGCCAATCACCCATCTGGGACTGGTCGTGGGGGATCCCTGCTCTTAATCAGAGCTGGAATCCTTCATATTGCCCTGCCGAATATAGCTACGGACCACATTCAGTGTGCATCCGCTACCCTGACCCTGCCTGATGGCGGCCGACTGGTGGTCTCTTCCGTTTACTGCCCCCCAATGCAGGAATGGACTGAGGATGATTTCTTGGCATTGTTTGGTCAGTTGGGGCCGAGATTTGTTGCTGCAGGCGATTGGAACGCGAAGAACTCATGGTGGGGTAATGCAAGGGCGTGCAGAAGAGGCGGAAAGCTGCTCAGGGCCGTTCAGGAAAGTAGCTGCAACATCCTGGCTACTGGATCTCCTACTCACTACCCGTACAACACTCGGCACACACCATCGGCAATCGACTTTGCGGTCTACAAGGGCGTAAGGGATGAGTTGCTGCATATCTCCCATCTGAATGACCTCTCTTCCGATCATCTTCCAATGGTGATTCAGTTGAGCATGTCTCCAGCAGAGGCGGTGAACAGGAGACGCCTCTTGCCCCCAGGGGCCAGCATTTCGAGGTTCCAAGCGTGGCTGGACTCGCACATCCATCTAAACACTGAGCTCAGGTCAGCAGAGGATGTTGATGACGCAGCTAGCATTCTGGAGAGGAACGTGTTGGAGGCAGCTGAACATGCCACAAGCGGTTTGAGGAGGCCCGTCCGACCTAGAGTCCAAGCTGAGTACCAGGTCAGCAATCGCATACGGCTGATGATTGCCACCAAGAGGCGCCTGAGGAACATGCTGAAGCGGAATCAGGACCCGGCAGTGCGACAGCTGTTCAATATGCTTGGCAACAGGATCCACAAGGAGCTGGAAGCGGACAAAGCCAGACGCGCTGACAACATCATTGGCTCAATCGATCCCACCGATCGCTACAGCATGGCAAAGCTGTGGAGGTTGACTAATGGTTTGAAGCGGCAGCCAGCAGCCAATCTGCCCGTGAGAAAGTTTTGCGCCGATGGAGATGACAATGCAGACGATCCCTGGTGTAAGAGCACGGAGGAGAAGGCAGAGTCTTTTGCGAGGCATCTGGAGCAGCGTTTCAAGCCTGTACTGACCAGCGCGGCAGCCGACATACGAGCAATCGAGGAGTCTCTTGAAGAGTTTGGATCCCCTGGTCCCAATTTGAGATTCAGGGCGATCACTCTTCCTGAGATTGAGGCACAAGTCAAGGTACTGAAGGTGAAAAAGGCCCCTGGAATGGACAGGATTGACAATCGGACGATAAAAGCTCTACCCAAGTCTGCTCTCCTGTATTTTGCACTCATATGCAACAGCTCCCTTAGGATTGGTTGTTTTCCTAACAGATGGAAGCACGCGGCTGTTAGCATGATCCCCAAGCCAGGAAAACCCGCCGATAAGTTGGCATCTTATCGCCCTATCAGTCTGCTTTCGGGTCTGTCGAAACTGTTTGAGCGTCTCATTCTGACCAGGATGATGGAAGCTGATGGATTTGTCGAGGCTATTCCAAACCATCAGTTCGGCTTCAGACAGGTGCACGCGGCTGAACACCAATTGGGGAGAGTGACGAAGTTTATCCTATCCACCTACGAGAAGAACCTGTACTGCTCAGCCATCTACATGGACATTCAAGAGGCCTTCGACCGAGTCTGGCATGCGGGGTTGAAGCACAAAATGAAGCAGTTGTTACCGGCAGCAATATACAGAGTCTTGTCCCACTACTTGGACGATCGCACCTTCTACGTGGAATGCACAGGCGGCGTCAAATCAGGAAGCAAAATGATTGCAGCAGGCGTTCCTCAGGGCAGCGTACTTGGGCCAGTTCTATACAATCTGTATACATACGACATGCCGCTTCCTCGCGACAGGGGTATGCTCTTGGCTACCTATGCTGACGACACAGCAATCCTGGCGACTGGCATGAACCAGCTCATGGCTACCAACAAGCTCAACCGCTTCCTGCTCAGCATCTCCAACTGCGCAAAGCAATGGGGCATCACCATCAATGCCTCTAAAACTGTGCATATAGTGCACACATTGCGCTCGATCCAGCAGCCAGATGATGATTTGCAGCCGCACATCGCCGACCAGCGAATCAGTAGCGTCGCCGTGCACTCATATCTGGGGGTCAAGCTGGATGCTAAGCTACAGTTCCACCTACACATCACCAACGTCGTCACCAAGGTCAGGGCAAGGGTCCAAAAACTGCGCTGGCTCCTGAACACAAGCAGCAAATTGAACCTCAACACAAAGGTAATGTTGTACAAGCAGATGATCGCACCGATCTGGCAGTACACATTGGCCGTATGGGGTCCATTAGCTACCAGCGCAGAATTTGGACGAATCCAAGTCGAGCAGAACAAGACCCTTCGACTGATTTGTAATGCGCCATGGTACGTCAGGAACGACACCATTCACAGGGACCTGGAAGTGGACACGGTCGAGGCAGTATACGAGAGGACATGCAAGAGGTACACGGAGCAAATGAGGTCCCACCACAACATTGAGGCAGCCAAAGTGGTCAACGACCCGTATGTACCGCACCGAATCACTAGACCCCGGTATTCCGAGTATCTTGCCAAACACCTTCCCAAAGAACTCGCGAAACACGAATGGAACCGCATCGAAATGATCCCCAACCAGCGCCCATACACAGAAGCAGACCAAATCAGCCACGACAGAAACCTTGATGACATGCGAAGGATGCTGATCAGGATGGATCGCCCAGTGTCGCCACCACAAGAGTTTAACTACTACACCGAGGTTATTCTGCCAAGACGGAGGTTACTGGAGCCTGCTCCCATAGCTACGGTAGATTTGACGATCAGCAGCAGAAGGCAGCGACTGGAGCAATTGGGCCTGGCAATGGAAGCAGCTTTAAACGAGATAACCACCGAACAGTTGCCTGACACACATTCGCGGCACAGCGATAACGGCCAAGGCAATGGAAGCTCACACACACACACCAACACAAATGCCCATGAGAATCAACCACCACCAGCAACAGGAATAAGTACAGAAAACAGCAGCCAAAATGGACAGCAGCAATGAAGACTTACCGCCAGCAAAGTCCCGTTCAGCCCCTAAGAGTGCAACAACCATGGCTGCCACATTCGTACACAGAATACACACACACACGGAAAAAAAAACACAGAGGCACATGCGAGCGCGACAAATAGCCGTTGCGGTATGAGAACACTGACAAATATCACTCCGAACCGACCAACTGGCGACATGGAAATGGACAGCTGCAAATTGTTTAAAAGAGTAGAAGACTCATGCGACCGACTGCCAAAAACGCGTCCGACCAAGGCGCCGCTGTTCAAAACTATGAGCGTTAGCATTTCTGCTGCGCAATTTCTGTTTCTCCTTCTCCTATAGATCCCGAACTGGCGCCAGTGATCTCCCTGAGAGGAAGAGAGAAGACAACAACAACTTCTGGAAGGTGGTAGATTTCTGCCATTTCCACTGCCGAGACAACTGACTGCTGCGCAAAACCACATACACACACATCCACACAGACACTCAACCCAATGCTGGCCGCCCCGGACCAGAGGGCGGAACAGTAACGAAAGGAGAAACGAAGGAAGAAACAAAATAAACAATAGCTCTGGCTGCCCCGGACCAGTGGGCAGAGGAGAATCAAAAGAAGACAAAAAAAAAAATAAATAGAAGACAATAATTAGAATAAATAACATATATGTATACATAATCGCCCTCCCTGCCAATGTAAGGCAACCAATATGCTCCCCCTTAATTATAGTCTACATTTAAATCTAAACTAAGTCTAGAGTATTATGCTTTAACTCTACCCACTTCCCCTCCCCCCTTTGGCAAACGGACTGTTTACCAAGGCGGAGAGAGTTCTACAAAAAGATGATTGCGCCGGCAGAACTGCTGGCAGAAGAGATTTCTTGCTGGAAAAAAAGCATTGTATTTGCTGCCTACGGCTGCTAACAGCAGCCTGTAGACAGCTGTATACAAACATTTATGTATTAACAGCCCCAATAATTTGTACCTTAAATGCTATTTTTAAAGTATCTGTACAATAAAGTCCACATAACGTAACGTAGCCCTGGCTCCCCTAACCTGCTGGTCAGGCCAAGGCTCGAGCCGGGTTACGCTACGTTATGTTAGTTACGTATCGCCTCCGCTGCATACGACACATCAAAATCGACTCGGCTATTGATGCTGATCAAGAATATATATACTTTATGAGGTCGGAAACGATTCCTTCTGGACGTTACACACATCCACTTTTACCACAAATCTAATATACCCCAATACTCATTTTGAGTATCGGGTATAATAAAAATTGATTATCGGTTTCAAATCGACTTTCAACCCAGCATCAGTTGCCGCCACACCCCACCACTACGGCCTAAATTGAGCCAAAAATGCTAGGCTTCGTAAAAACAACTACGTCCCCTATAAACTGCCCGCCCACATGTACATGTTACATTCCTAGTCGTCTGCCCTCAGCAGGCGGCAAGGGTAGTAGAGGGGACTGAAGACCACATACCGCATTACAGCCAACAAAACATCAAGTTGACAAACTCACAGGGGATTGCAAATCAAATTTTAAGTTAGGGAGAATTACAAAGAAGAGACAGCATACTTTTGAGCGTGGCCCCACTTTACTTTCTTGACTCACACCACACACACACACTTGACACCCTCTTGACAATTCGTACTTTTGGAGCCTTTTGCCCCGATCGTGGAGTGGTCTCGAGTCTGGATCTCTATCCAAGTGAAAAAGTCGTGTCGTGAACGTTGTGGAGTCGAGTCGTGTCCGAGGTTTAGTCCCTCCGTCAAAGTGCCGAATATTTTGTCTCTCTCTTTTTCTCTTTTTCCCTTGCCCACCCTGCTGACTGCGGGCCTAGTCGAGGTTACAAGTGTTTAACGTTGCTGCAGTTTATATGTTTGTAAATTAATGTGCCATCAATATGTACCAGTGTGTTTGAGTGTCGTTTAAAAGTTGAATTGTAAAAACAAACAAAAACGAGGGGGAACGTTGTGAGTTGCTGCGGACACCGCAACTCTACGGTTATACCCGATACTAAGTCAGTATGGCTCTCCTCCGGCAGACGCCGCTAATATAAAACGACACGACAAAGAGTGCGTGCGAGAGAGACAGAAAATCAGTCTGAGCGTGACGTCGGGCGCTGCGTAGCCAATGCAAATTGATTTGTTCCTTTTGGCTACAAAAATTATCTGATCTGATCCAGATTCAGCAATCTGATAGATATGGTCATTATCTATGATTCTGCGTTTTTAGTTTTCTCAAATCTGCAATATTGTGGATGCAACAGATTTTCGTCCTTTGTGGGGGCGGAAGGGGGTGGGGCGAAATTTTGAGATAAACGTTTTATAGTGACATCTAACAGGAGTGCGGATACTAAATTTGGTTACTCTAGCTTTAATAGTCTCTGAGATTTGTGAATATCCCCAGATTTGCATCCTTTGCGGGGGCGGAAGGGGGTGTGGCGAAATTTTGAAACAAACTCGTCTCGGTCCGATATATTAGGAGTGTGGATACCAAATTTGGTTGATCTAGCTTTTATAGTCTCTGAGATCTAGGCGCTAATGTTTTACTCTAAGCAAAGCCGCCTATGCTACGTGTGTGTTAGAGAGAGACAGGGCGAGAAAAAATGAAATTGTTTTCTTGATGCTGGCTATAATAGTAATACGATCCAATTTAGATTCTGCAGTCTGAAAGATATGGTCATTCTCTACGATTCTGCGTTTTTGGTTTTCTCGTATCTTTAAAATTGTGGATGCCACAGATTTTCGCCCTTTGTGGGGGCGGAAGTGGGCGGGGCAAAGTTTTGAAATATTTTTGGAGTAGTGACATATCACAGAAGTCTGGATCCAAAACATCGTTGCTCTAGCTCTTATAGTCTTTGAGCATTAGGCGCTGAAGGGGACGGACAGACGGACAGACGGACGGACGGACAGACAGACAGGGCTCAATCGACTCGGCTATTGATGCTGATCAAGAATATATATACTTTATAGGGTCGGAAACGATTCCTTCTGGACGTTACACACATCCACTTTTACCACAAATCTAATATACCCCAATACTCATTTTGAGTATCGGGTATAAAAATGTACATAAATTAATATTAAGACATACATATACTGCCCACAAACTGAAATTAATAAAGCAACGCGCTTGGTTGCTGGCGGCTCACACCCCAGCCTCTCAGTCCCTCCCCTGTTGGAGCACTGAGAGCCCTCAACCCAAAGCGGATATATATTGGAAAAAAAAACGGAAATTAATAAAGCAACGCGCTTGGTTGCTGGCGGCTCACCCCCCAGCCTCTCAGCCCCTCCCCTGTTGGAGCACTGAGAGCCCTCAACCCAAAGCGGGTATATATTGGAAAAATCAAAAAAACATTCCACTTGCTATTTCTTCCGAACAGAATTTAAAACACAACCAAAAGAAATTTACTAAGCTAATTACACTAATGACACTATAACATAAAATAGGAATCAGCGGTTACACTGATGGATATAAAAAAAACGACAGTCGTTGCCGCCGGCTTCACATCTGGGCACTCCTCGGCACTTCGTATGGGGAAACGAAAATAGGTCTAGACCCAGATCTATATTTCGGGTAGAAATTGGTTGACCGTTTACATAGCTTTAATAATTTCCGCAGAATTGGACGGCCTCCAATATATCGCGGGTCCGTGACCCATAAGTGCTGCTTTGTGCTGCTCGGCCTAGCGCTGGGAATTTTTTGGTACGGAGCTGTAGTTGGGCGAGGAGCATAAGTCCCTTGTCGCGGGCGGAGGCCCTAATATCGAGGAAATTGTTGTTGCGAGCTTTCGTATTGGGGTTCAGACAGGTACCCAAACGATTGCCCGAAGTTTAGGCCGGTACTAACCGCCAATCTGAAAAATTAATTTCCTACAATAAAAAAAGCACTACCCTACGCCACGAGTGTATGTGGTGTATATTAGCGACGCTGAAATACATACCAATTGAAATTGGCACTTAACACACTTTTACTTTATAAACGCACAATATTTCTTTCTTTTTGCTGTATTCAGCTGTTAAGATCTTTTCCCGGTTTTTATTCCTCTTTTTTTTTTCTTTATACTTGGACTGGACAAAAATAGCACGTTTGTCTTCGCCAACAGTTTTTCTTCCAAGAGACCGAGGCTAGATCTGCACAGTCTGAGACCCCCCAATACAGCGTTAAACTTGAGAATCCTCCATTTTCGAATTGACGCCGTAATTATTTTACAAGTTTCAACTCAAAAAACAGAAGAAAAAAAAACCGCTCTCTTTCGTTTACCTTTTAACTTGAATTGAGGCGACAAAGTTGAGTAACATAGGGAGACCAATATCCCTTCTTGGTACTTTTCCAAATGTTTCCTTTTTGTGGATCCCAGTGTTTATACCTTTTTTTTTTTACGTTACTCTTTCAAACCACTTCAGAGCATTATACAAATCAAAAGTCTACATGATGTTAATGCCAGAAAAAAAGTGCCTTTAAACTCGTTATATTTTATTTTCGCTTACCCTACTTACTCTTTGGCAGCAAATCTCCAGTAGCTTTTCTTGTTTCAGATGTTTAAAAACAGTTTTTTAGTTTAAATTTGTATATTTTAAAATATTTTACACGCACGTATACACACATAGATTCAAATACTGTAATCATCATTATACATGTTTTATAGGATACAACGGGCGCATCATATGTAATTTCCAGTGTTTATCAGAAAATCAATTGATTACCGAACCAAGCTATATCTCCTATGCATGTGTGTATATACAATAACGCTTTCGTATTTTGCATCGACTTAGCTATACCCTTGCAAATGACATAGTACAGATTTAGCAATAAAACAAATGAACAGTCTAACGTTGACAAACTGACCGATATACTTGCATATACTATGTACCTGTCCTGTTTTGCAAAGATACATAAAGTTCAGATTGACGAACTAAATGCCTCGTAATCAGTGATGTTATTCGCTGAATTTAGGTTGCATGTCTAGGGAAACTAATCAACCATTTTGCCTGATTCCGACCATTTCATTTCTATGTTTCCGTTCTGTGTATTTCCATATTTTTAATGTGGATAAAAGAGCAAACCGATATTTTCCGAATCAAATGTCACCGTCTAATCATGGAGTAATGCAGAATACATTATCCTTAGAGATCCTCCTAATGCAATTCTTAAGGTGTTTTTATAAATTTACAAATAATTGGTAATACATTACATGGTTCAGTTTTTGAGAGATATGTTTTTAAAAGGTAAGGCTTAAAGATAATTAAATAAGGATTTTTACACTGCATATACTATTGCTCTGAGTTTAATAGTATTCTTACGCACAACCACAAATATAGTATACAATTTTAGTTGTATCAAATTGATTTTAAAAGAATTTTCCTGCAAATAAAAAATAAATAGAATCCGAATCTTTAAGAATTATACATTAAGTCATATGCCAGTGCAAGTCTATCTCGAATGTTTTCATGTATAGAATTCTGCTATAATGGTACTTGGTTCGGTGACCGGTGTTTCAAAGCATTAGTAAGAGTGTTTTAAGAGAAACCCCGACAACTAAAAATTTAATTGAAAATTAAAAGAATTCAAAAAGCTTTTGATGCAAATCTATCAATGTTCATTTTAAGAAAGTTGTATCATTATCCGATCGTTATTTCATTTCAGTCTTTAGTCATTGTTTCAAAAATCTACGAATCATGTGATCAGTTCTATTGCATACGAGTATACCCCTGCAAAGGGTGTTGTATCATTTCAACTAAAATTTTATTATACGTAGCAATAGCAATAAGCAACGTAACTAATAACTGCTAATAACTGTATGTATTAGCTATTTATTTCTCATAAATATTGACTGAAGTCTGGATTAATATTGTCTTTTTTCAAACCGCAGTTTTATCAGTACATATTAACCTAAGTCGGAGTTTTATAAATCATACCTTCGGATATCAAACTTTGGATTAGTACTACACATGTATATGCTGTCATAAGACATTTAGAGAACAATTCAGCCGTTTTAATGTGAAACATATATATTTGCAAGGGTATTTCAGCTTCGGCTTGCCGAACTGAGATGTTTTTTTTACATAACTATATTGGGATATTGATTTGGTGGGCAATTTTTCAAATAATCCATTTGTCCTAGTTATGGTAGCACTTTTGATTATTAATGTGCATAATGCATAATGTGCATTTGATTCGGTTTCTTTTCTGTATAGTGATTGCGTGTCCTTGAATTTCTTTACGGCTTAGGCAGCCTAACATAATAACTCTGTTCTGATTCCTATATTATATTATATGATAGCGGACCGCCGCACGCATATAAGGAATCCAATAAATATATACATCATATATTTTAAATATTATTATTATGCACACAGAAATATTTTGTTTCTCTTATTAATTGAAAATGCTAATTTTTACATACATACATACACAGATACATCAAATATAGAGTACTATAACATTTACGTATTACAATTGTATCATCTGGCTATATATTTATAATTATTAAGGGTGTGTTGTTCAATTGACCTGTTTGAAATATCAATTAAAGGATAGCATAAAAAACAGATGTAGAAGCACTGCTGATAAGACATATATTTACTCCTATTAGTTTTTTTACAATGGTTAAATTAAATAAATTACATCACCTATTGTTAAAAGACACAAAAGACATGAACTAATAAAACAAAGACAGAATGCAAATATTTGTTGAGTCTTTTAATATTAAAAAATGCTATCTTATGCCCTGGTGCTGAAGGTCGTCCTGTCCTAATGGCTTTATGACTTATAACGGACTTTTTACAGATGCGTTGTGCTTACAGTTATCCGCTGATTGTTTGTTTCAGCAAAAAAAAAATCACTATGTAAAAAAAACACCACAATTTGTTAAACAAAATTTAATATTTTGACTCTCCCGAGGGAACATGCGTTTGAACAGACCCGTTTGAAAAATTATAGCAAACGTTTCTACGTTTGTTTACAAAAAGAATAATAAACCGAGTGTTTCATTAACTTAATCTGTACATGAATTTTAAAATCGCGATAGTCAATTATTACTAACGACAGACAGCGCATCATATGGTTTCCTTCCACATATAATGTATACTGTAAGATATCACAACGCATAAAGTATAAAACTCTGGAGCATTTTACAAACCCTGGGAACCAGGTAACATAGTATTCATTTGTGAACATAGGTGTTTTTGTGTGTGTTACGAGTTGCAGATCTTAGAGATAGTATAAATTACACAAATAATAGAATATTTAGCAGGTGAGCGACATCATATTCCAGTGCTATTTTTCAGTACTATTACATTCAACTAACACCAACTTTGACATCATGTGGGTTTATAAGTTGGGACTGTAAAGTCACAAAATCTGATGATCTGTTGCTTAGATATCTTGTCCAAATGGAATGTGACTTGTTACCATTAAATGCAAATGCAGAAAACTAACAGAAAAGTATATAATAATCGAATCGATCATCACCAACGTCAGCTAATTAAAAACAAATTATAAATACAAATTATCTTTATATTTAATTAAAATTAAAATCAGTCGATTTTTGCATTTGGGTTACTTTATGTCGAATATCCGATATCTGATCTTACACAATAATGTTACTTATATCCATACGTACATAAAATACAGTTATAATTATTTGTTTTAATGAGCAACGACGACATATACAAATGATGTTTTATAGATTCTTCTTTCCACTGACATGAAAACTAAAGCAAGGTTTAGTGGGTTTTTTTTATTGTTTCATAGGCGAGTAGCGAACGAGTCAATATCGGATCGAAAAGCTGGTAGTCGATACCTATGGTTTGTATTTGTTTTTGTCTTCATGTGAATATATACTATACATATATATATATATATCAGTTTGTATAGTATGAGTCTGAATATGTTTGGCAGTTTTCTTTTTGGGGAAAGGATTTTACAATTTTCGCATTGCTCAGATGGTCAGTCGACAATAAAAGGGAAAATTGTACCTATAGCATATATTTATTTATGTAAAAATATATGAATCGAATAAAGTATTCGTATATTCGTATGTTAATACACGTTCATATATGTATACATCCACAATAGACACAAATTATATAGTAAATACCATCTAAACATACAGCTTAAAGCACGCTAGCTCACATTCGCATGGGATACACACACAGCACACATAAATACATACACATGCATATATATTTCTAAATTGCGTTGGTATATAGGGAAAGCCACTCCTTCCTTTTTAATGATTCATGATTCTATCAACTAGAAGCTTATAGACAAGCTAATTCATAAATCATTTGCATAGCTTTGAGACATAGCTTTTAGGAGACCCTCTTAGGACTCTCTTATTCAGCTGACATTATATTATGAACTTGCTCCAACTTAAAAGCCAATCGCTGCTTCTGTGAAAACTCATCTTCCTCCAGAGTAACAGTGAGCTGTTCATTGTATTTTACAGCGTAAGTGTACAACTCATGCAGAGCACAATTGGTATTAAACTCTGTCGTATGCAGCTGAAATTAAATGATCGAAATTAATTTTTTTAAATGAATTAATATTGCTAAATTAGAAATAAGCTACTAACCCTTGATTCTTCAGCAAGCATAGCATTCATATCTTGATCTGATATGGGTGACATATCTCGAATATCTCTATAGTAGCGATCTACCCACTTACGATACTCTGGAATATCCTTTGCATATAGTAGTTTCGAGCTTGGAGAGTCTTTGCCTGTAACAAAACAGAGTAGTAAAGAAGAGTTTCTCTCGAAAACTTTACCATTTCATACCCAAACGATGATCTGAAGTAGAGCAAGAGTCCATGAATGTTTGAGCCACAACTGATAGGCAGGAGTCTACAATATTCGACTTGTGTATGTCGAAGACAAAGTTTGGATTTTTGATTAGGTTCACCCAAAAACTAAAAGAATACCAAGGAGACTCAATGTCAATATCTACCTCTATTAAAGTTTTTTAGTTAATAGGATAGGATACGTACCGCAAGGGTAGACTGTTGCTCTTCCACGTATGCACAACCTCAGGATCAGTTATCCCATGCAATTGGGCTTGATCGTCCAGAAAATCGAACATGTATTTAATTGCCAGTGGCAGGGCCGACCCGCGATGTGCAGTGCTGAATATTGTCTCAAACAGATCGTCCACAAACTTCTGCAGCGTGCCCTTAGTCGCTAACAGTCTGGTTAGATAGATCTCGGACACCAGTTTATTGACTCGTTCGCCTTCTTTCTGCATATCACTGTCGTGATGTTTTACCAAATGCCAGTACCTTATACCACTATCCTGCATATCGTTGTTCAGGGGGCTGCCGGCGCGGCTAAATGTCGGAGAGGAGGAGGTGTACTTCGATATATTAAGAGTTTCATACCTAAGATTGACAATAATATGTTAAAATAAATGCATTTGCTGAACGATGTTAAAAAGTTGTTGTGTTTACTTGTGAGATTTTTCATTTTTATCCGATAATATACTGAAGTTATAGATTGAGCTCTGCTTCGGCACCAAGCTCAATCCAGCCCCATCTGGCACGTTGTAGTGCTGCAATGTGTTCAGCTTTTTCCATTCGCTCTCTGTCTTGGAAGTGACGTCTTCATCGTACAAAATGACTCGTCCGGTAGCACCTGTGCGCCACTCTTTTGCAGCAAAATAAATAGATTTAAAATGATAGATATCGCTTAAATTGACATGGACAATCCTTAACTGAAAAAGTTATAATAATAATACCGACTTTTACCAAATCTTACTCATTAATTTTTTCAGAATTATTTTTTTTTTTTTTGTTGTTGCTGTTGCTTTTACGGCAGTACGCGCAGAAGAAAGTCGAAACGACAAGATAGTTCACAACCATAGAAATAAGTACGACGACAAAATACACTAAATGGTTAATTACGATTGATGCGAATTTAGATTGTAGCTGCAGCTGTAGGCTTGATTCTTATAATCAAACCAAACGACAGTCAATAAACCTTGCATAAAAAAAAAAAACGAGGGGGAACGTTGTAAGTTGCTTCGGAGACTGCAACTCTACATTTATACCTGATACTTCCTTTTGGCTATAAAAATGATCCGATCTGATCCAGATTCAGCAACCGGATAGATATGGTCATTCTCTATGATTGTGCGTTTTTAGTTTCTCGAATCTGCAATATTGTGGATGCAAAAGATTTTCGTCCTTTGTGGGGGCGGAAGGAGGAGGTTTTATAGTGAGATCTAACAGAAGCGCGGATACCAAATTTGGTTACTCTAGCCTTAATAGTCTCTGAGATTTGTGGATGGCCCAAAAATGTAGAATAAACTAGCGGACACGGCGAAAACTCCACAGTGATAATAAAACCCAACCTCTGATTGAAACGTATACAATTAAGACGCTCAGTTTCGAACTTTACGGATATGTCAACGCAGTCTACCTGTAAAAACTGAACAGATGATTCTCATAATCTAAATCAGAAATCTGAAATAATTGTAGAATGAAAACGAGGGGAACGTTGCTGCGACCGCAACTCTACATTTATACCCGATACAAACGCTTCCTTCTGGACGTTACACACGTCCATTTTCACGCTCTGATAATGATTTCGAGCTCGTCAGAATGCATTGTATCCATTGAGTTTTTGAACAATCTGACCAATTCCTTATGTTAATGCAGGAGAACTTGCAATTGTTCTATCATTTCACGTTTCGTTGCAGTACAAATTTCACAACGCTTATCTATTTAAATTTCGGAATCACCAAAGAAATAGATCTGAAGTAACATATAATATTCGTTTAGTGGTGGTAACAAAGCGCCCTCTTGAATGTGAATATAACCTTGAATCAGAATTTTTGGTAGCAATTTCGACAACTAATTAAAAGAATTTTTAATTTTGATAACCCGGATTGTTGCCGCGTGGCCGGAAGAGTTAAAACGGGAAATTTCGCCTCGAAACCGAGTGCTGTCAATTACGCTTTTTTCGCGTCAGATCTGGCTTGACCTTTTTTCGTCAAAAAAAATCTTGTTCGCTGAGAAACATGGAATTAGCACAATTTTGGATTACTTTTAAGTTTAAAATATTCAGAAATTGAATGTAAATATAGCGATATTCAAAAATAAACAGAGAAAATACCATCGACATCACTATTAAGCCAGGATAATCTGGTTAAGACAAAACTAAGGAATTCCATAGAACTAAAAAGGACCAATAGCAGTCTGTGCATAAGGTAAAGTTTTCTTGTCAGTAAAAGGATATTACTAGGTTTTATTTAAATATACAGGTATGGCTTGCGAAGAATTGGAAAATGCTGTTTTGACTACGAAGTGCCATGTGTGCCAGTGGCTACGACCATGTCGTACGAATGCAAATCAGAAGCTAGCCCCACAGAGCTGGATGACTTAATAAAAAATATATATAAAATAGATATTTACTAACATTTTAATACAAAATTCTTAGCACTATTATTTACTCTTTTTGTATTTTGGTTGAAAATTTTCCGCTTTTTTTCCAAGTAGAAACAGCTTTTTTTCTGATAAAAAATTGGCAGCACTGGCCGGGGGTTTCCGACTGCAACTTCAATGCGTTGCAATGCTGGCATATGAAAGACAATGAACAGATATCAAAGAAGCGAAGATCTTTGTATATTCTTTATTTTTGGACTCTTGTGCTTATTCGGATACAGTGACACTCAAATACATATACACAACTGGCCAAAATAATAAGTACACGCTTATGAACTTTCTTTCACGTCCTATAAAACTCAAATATATATTTTATGACCGACTTAAAAACTTTAAAAACAAACAAGGGCTGGCCAAAATAATAAGTACAGCAATTCTCCAAATCGAAAATCTAAAAGCATATAAAAATTTGTCCACTTTTTTCTTATAATTTATAATCTTTTACTAGTATCCTATATAGCAACACTTATTTTGGATGACTTCGGCCATTCTTCTTGGCATACTAACAATAAGTTTGCGGCAAGTCTCCACTGGAATCTCACACCACGTTTTTTGCACAAATTCTCCACAATTCTTTTTCTTTGCGAAAAGCATTTTTACCAATTTGACGTTTCAAGTCACCCAAAGGCTTTCAAATGGGTTTAAATCAGGAGACTGACTTAGCCAAGCCATAACGTTTACATTTTTTCCCGTAAACCAAGCCCTGACCACCTTTGAGGTGTGCTTTGGGTCATGTTCCTGTAGAAAGACCGATCTCAAGGGCATGTTTTCCTCAGCATAAGGTTGCATAATGTCTGTGTTTATACCCGAATTGGTTCACAGGATCTGTTATGCGATGTACCGGCTCAACGCCATGCCAAGAACAATAGCCTCAGATACCTTCATATACATCGGCCTCCGTTCTTAACCATTTTATTTTTGTCGTTGTATACATCTTCTGGAGTCATTATCAAAAAGATTTATTTTTTTTTCGTCTCTCAATAATATATTATTCCAATTCTCTCAATAATATATTATTCCACTTTTAAGACCCATCTGACCCAGACCATGCCAAATGATTTTCAACAACTTTTTGACCCATCTTTTTACTCGGAGTAAGAGAATTTTTTGGACTATACGTCCTGTTAGGTCTGTATATTGAAGTCTCCGACGAACCATAAGACCTGATGGTTGACCGTTGTTTGTAAAGATTTCTTCTTCCATCCTCGATTTGCAATAAGCACTTTAGATATTAAAGCATTCTTAAAAAAAAAAAACCGAGCGTCCAGGACTTTTCGCGATTTCCCGGAGAATTTTCCTTTCTTTTTGAAGAATTATGGAAAACTTATTTTATTCAGCAGTATGGCCTATCTAAAGAATTTTTTTAACTCTCATGTACTTAAATATGAAAGAACTAAATAAAAACCACCATCCCTTTGACCAAATCGTTATCAAATTCTTTAAAATTTACAAATAACACCAGTGTACTTATTATTGTGGCCAGACCAAAAATGCCCATTCAGCAAAAATTTAAGCATAGAATTTTATAAAGATGGCTCCCCACTTTAATTTTTGATTTAAATATTTGGCAAGACTGTAACCTTTCCAAATATAAACAATTGGCATCCATACATTTACAAAAATTCGAGCTATTCCATAGCAAACTAGCACGATACCGATGTCCTTATTTTGTTGGCCAGTAGTGTAAATACTCCAACCTTTTCCGGACAACCAGACAACGTAATTTTTGTTGTGCTGTGTAAGTGGATAGTTCCATAATTTCCCTTTTAATTCTTTCCGGGGTTCCCTGGGCTTTGGACGTTTACTTCGGTACTCTCAGCAATTTCAACCGAACAAGATTGCAAAAGATTGCAAAAAGCCTTCCTAAAAAAAATTCTCTGTCTTCATTTCTCAATCCGGAATACGAATCGTCGAATCAGAATGCTTAAATACGGAGAGCTCAAAGTTGAGCAGTTTAAGAAAGAATTGGCTGACCGGGGCTTACCGACAAGCGGTTTGAAAGCCGAAATGCAACTAAAAGCTGCATTGAAGATATCTGTTCTCAATGGAAATGGAAATGATGCAACAAGTGATGCAACAAGCAGCAAATGATGCTGCAGATGAAGGGTAAAGGCTACCAGCAGCAACAAGTTAGGCTGAAGTAACAAGATCATGGCGAGATGCTTAAGGGTCAGGACGAACAATAACAATAGGTTATGTTTCAGATAAAAGATAAAGGTGAAGCCAAGTCACAGATGTTGGAAGCTTTGGTAAAACAGATAAACGAAAAATTGGGCAACGTTGACAAGAAACTCCACGAAAACGTTTAGCGTCTGGAAAAGTCAGTCTCTGGGAATAATTGACGGAAGCCAATCCCGGGCGGCCGCTTTGATGCCTTTCTTGAAGTGTCAACGGATTCCCGACGCAGACAGACTGAATTACGAAGCCGTTAAGCGCACTCTGGAGAGTCGATATGGAGATGCCCAAATGCTGGAAGTTCTTTGCCTGGAGCTAAAAGACAGGGTACAATGTTACGGAGACTCTCTTTAAGAGTTCGCGACAGATATAGAGAAACTATCACGCCTGGCTTACAACGATGCACCAAACGACTTACTGGGGAGATACAAGATCAATGGTTTTATTGACAGTATCAGAGATATGGACACACCCCGCAGTCAGTCAGGCTCTTAATGTGTATCTTTTACGGACTGAGTTGAGTGATGGTAAACGACTGATAAGCAACCAGGGACATAGAGTATTCATAGCAAGTTGCTTCGTCTGCAGAAAGCATTTCCAGAGAAAGTAATGGACTCGAAATTTGGTAATCTCACTAAAACTAAAGGTTGAGATGCGCAGATAATGGGCAAAATTACAAAGAAGCTTGGTATTGCGAAGACAATCCAAGAGCACGATTTCATTTCAGCTGACGTCATGGAAGACATCAGATGTAGATTTTATGACCCGCAATGGTTTTACACTTGACTTGAGATATGGGAATTCACAATGGCCTATATGTAAAAACGGTGACAACGGGTACGGCAGAAAGATCTATGCATCGTACAAGGAAATGACAAAGCAAAAGATTGACGCTGCAGGTCAAACCGAAACTGCATTATAATTCCGGGCTATTCACTTGCCTCGTGCTTTGAGGAAGAAAGGTGCCAACCGGGTTAGAAATACAGAATAATTGTCTTCCACGCACAAGACCAGTGCGACGAGCGAAGACATCAAATGTAAACTCTCTGCAACGAAAAGCTAAAAATAATGAGAGGTTGATGGAAGCAATTATCAACGACGTGAATGCTTCGGAAACGTAACAATACAATTTGTCAGAACCACTTTAAAAATGACTTCTAACGTGCGAAATCTCTTAAATAAGAGTACACAATGTGATCCCAGCCAATTAATTTTGGGTACAGAGCTATCGGGCAAGGCAACGGCAGTGCGATAGACTTTTGAGTTTTACCCCTGCAATAGGGTATTTGCAGTGAGAGGCAGCTCCACTACGTCTGACGACCACGTTATAGAAGATCTAAAAACTTAGCTATAGGCAGCGTACTAAGGGCAACATTGTCTGTCCTATACACAGCGGATATCCCCACAAATGGACGGCTAATAACTTATATGTTTGCTGGCCATGCTGCGTTCACAAGTCGCTTCAGATGTCCAGTTCAAGCTACAACTAAACTGGCTGGAGTACGGGCGTATTTATATAAACGAACAAAAAGGCAAACATATGACACTTACTCTTAACAGGTAAAGCTATACTTCGCAACCTTAAAGCCACATTGAAGCTAAACAAATTTACCTAAAACTAAAGGCCACTATTCCCTATTGAATTCTAGTGGTTCGGTGGGATTCGAGATTCGCTTCGTTCTATCCATTATAATAAGAAATTCTGCTTTACCATAGCTTCGAATCGCTTGATCAAAACGGACCGGATGAAGCGATTCCTGTAATTTGTACTGTGTCAAATCAGAATCGATTCGTTTTTTCTGACTCGTTCTCTACTCGATTTTGTGGTAGAGTGAACGGTTTTTTGCTTCGCGATGACGAATGTCATCTACAATGTCATCTAGGCGTTGACGCCAGCCAAATCGAACCCTTTGTTTTTTCTTTTGTTTCTTTCTTTTCCGCGCGTGCCGAACTTAATTCGGTTCTGCCGATCGTGCGCAGTAGCAGAGAACTTCGTTTTATCTTTTCGTCTCCTTTGCGCCTGCGTCGACAGAACTCCTTTGGTTTGATCTTTGCTATTTGCAAGCATCAAACGAAGTTTTAATAAGTGAAATTAAGTAATCTGTGATTATTATTAATATCAGGTAAGTGCAGTTTTTAAATAATTAATAATATGTGTTGTGCGCGTGTTAAATAAAGAAAATTCAATTGTATAAAAGGTTGAATTTATAAAAAAAAACTGCGTTAAAATTATATTAATGTTTCGCTGCATTCAAATTTTATATATCTTTATTCTACTCTTATGCTCGGGAATAAAAGAAGAATAAAGAAACAGAATGTAGGTTTAAAAAAATAATGTAAAAAAAAAAAATAATTAATTAATTAACATATCCATATTATTTCAGCGGCGGTGAAGATGAAAATACCCAACGAGCCAGCAGATAAAGTGATTAGGAAGGCTATTCACAATATTAAGAATAGCTATTTTCAAAAGGGCGCAAGGGGAAAAAAATACAAAGCTCTGGCATCCTTAGACAATAATTAATAATTTTTAATAAATAAAACTAATTAAAAAAATAAACAATTGAATGTATTACTTTTTTATGTGAAAAATCATCACTTATAAAATGCATGATTTTTCGGTTAAAATCATCGCTTATTAAGTGCATGATTTTTCGGCAATGCTCGATGACAATGTCATCGATTATGCCCTAGGACATCTCCATGTTAAACTAAACAGCTGAGCGTATGGCCGGTCATCAACTATGTCATCGGGGGTAGTGAAACAGTCACCGACGTGTCAGCATCTGAGTCATCGATGTCCCGTACTGCAGGGACTCTACAAATTTCCATGTGTGTAATAATTTTGTACATGAATGCTATACATGTTTACGCATACACAAGAGGAATTCTTCGTAGTATGTGCCGAAAGTTTAGCTAGAGCAACCAAATTTGGTATCCACACTCCTAATATATCGGACCGAGACGAGTTTGTTTCAAAATTTCGCCCCCTTCCGCCCCCACAAAGGACGAAAAACTGTTGCATACACAATATTGAGTATACGAGAAAACTAAAAACGCAGAATCATAGATAATGATCATATCTATCAGATTGCTGAATCTGGATCAGATCATTTTTATAGCCAAAAGGACAAATCAATTTGCAGTGGCTACGCAGCGCCCGACGTCACGCTCAGACTGATTTTCTGTCTCTCTCGCACGCACTCTTCGTCGTGTCGTTCAATATTAGCGGCGTCTGCCGGAGGAGAGCCATACTGACTAAGTATCGGGTATAAATGTAGAGTTGCGGTGTACCCAGCAACTCACAACGTTCACCCTCGTTGATTTTGAGATTTTGGTTTTCTTGTATCTTCAAAATTGTGGATGCCATAGATTTCTTCCCTTTTTGGGGACTGGGCGAAATTATGAAATACACTGGTAACAGAGTGATGTCACAGAAGTCTGGATACACAATTCGGTTGCTCTAGCTCTTATAGCCTCTGAGATCTAGGCGCTCATCGGAACGGACAGACGGGCAAGGCTATATCGACTTGGCTATTGATGCTGGTCCAGAATTGAAAGCCGCGAAAGTGAACAGCTACATGCGAGGGGTAAATGCAACATACAGGTTGTGCGGACCATCTCGGACGTCGCAGCGCTAGTCATCACCGGGATAGTTCCGCTCAGGGAGCAGATAAGGGAGAGGAAGCGAATTCACTATGCCACGCAGGATAGTGTAGCGCAAGTACGCACCAACGCCAAGTTAAATTACGCCGTCAGAAAAAAGTATAATTGACAGATGGCAGACCCGGTGGGACAACTCACCCAAAGGGCGTTGGACCCAAACCCTCATCCTACGGATGGCATGCTGGGTTGGAAGGAAGTACGGCCAGGTAGACTTCTACTTCACCCAAGGTATTTCTATAAGATTGTAACGACGGTATATCTAAGAATAAAGACGCGCTTTTGATTTTGAACCGGTAGCGAGACAAGGGTCCTCCCCGGGAGAGCAAAAAATAATAATCTATATTCTTACAAAATTATATATCGACAATTTCACCCACGGACCCGTGAAACCCAATCTGGGTGATTTTGTGTGCAGAACTACATGCGATCATTTCGTACAGCGGCGTTTATTCACGTGCGTACGCTCCTGCACATACCACGCACATACGTACAATTGCGTACAGTTCTATGCGACTGCAGAGGTGACTAAGACTTGTAAGGCGCGCTAAGACTTTTAACCGAAAACCCTCGGCACGACGCATTAACAAACTAAGAAGGATTTCTAGAGAGAAATGAGGAAATCTTTTAGTGAAAAGGAAGAAAGCATATGGAAATAAGTTTCTATTAGCTTTTTGGCTTATTAATTATTTGTTCTATTTGGTTTCGTCGAATACGCATGCCGGTAATCTACTTACCTAGATCTAAATCTTCTTTCCGAGGTCTCTGGCTGGAGGGTATGTTTCTGTAGATTGTCTCCAAGCATTTTTCCTTGACTTGGCCAATTGTATCGCAGTCCAAAACTTTTACGGACACATTCTCTGTGTGGGAAGGCAACATGTCGAGGTTGTTGCAGAAGATTGGCTGCTGTATAATGCTGGCGTAAACATTCATTGGCCGAAAATCGATAGACTGTCGTATGAGTTTCTCCTCACTAAGGGAGTATCTGGCCTCGTGAGTGCAAGCATCAACTGGCCCTTTGTCCACTTGCCCCTTCACAGCACGGAAGAGCATATATAGAGGCTCTCCTGCGCACTCCTTCAAGAATTTGTACAGCAGAAACGTAAACCAAGCACTCAACATTTTCTCAGCCACACTTTCGGTTCGCCGTAGTAGCAATTTCGGATGACTTTTCCCCTCTATGCACTTCTCGATCAGGTCGCCCAACAAGGTCTTCAGAATATCTGTGCAGTATTCCAACTTTGACTGTAATGTAACCATTATTAATGAGGCCACATTGACCCGTTCTCGCATCGAGAAGTATCGATTCGACTCCAGTGTACGTATGAAGAGAAGTAGGAACGTTTTGTTCATTATAAGTTGGCCAAATATACGTAGGCCCTTCTCCTTGCGCAGGAGTTCTGGTCTTTCCCACTGCAACACAACGTGATCTTCGTGGTTGGGAAAGAGAATCTTCATAGCATACGATCGGTAATCCAGGAAGGGAATGCCTCCAGAAGTAAGGTCGCCCGTGAGGTCGGTCATTTCCGTCTGGAGTTCAGCAAAGGCTTCTTTGCATTCGGCAGCCACTCGCAACTCCAGTATGTCCATCTGCTCCTGCATGTTGCGCAACACTCGGTTCGACTCGGAACTCTTTTTCTTATAGGCCACCAGCAAGGCCACGAAGACGAGCAGCAGGATCACAATGCTGGCTATTACCGCAACTATGACGTTCTCTCCCCAATCCAATATGATGTTCGACGACTCATAGCTCAGTATCCCAATGCGGTACTCCAGCGAGGATCCGATGCGAACAATCACTTCGGGGCCGTTGGGGCTCTTAGTTGCGGTGGATTCGGGCGGAGGTCGACATGTGAGTTGCTGGCGGGAAAGTGACGTGATGTTGCAGAAACCGTTTCCTATTCTCACCTCCACATCGCTCTCCTTGCATGCACGGTCTAAATTGCGACCGTTTATGGTTAGGTACTCGCTCTTAAAGTACTTGACCCTCTCTTCAAACACGAAGTACTCTGGGTTCGGATACAGCTCAAAGTGGTTGTTATGTATCTTCGACAGATTCTGAACACCCAGCACATTGTCCATAAGAAATCCGTACTCGAGGAGCATTGGGCTCTCTGCGTCCAAATACTTGCTGTCTGTCTCAATAATAGGTGATGCACACTCCATTTCCAAGTCCGACTGAACTCGGCACTGGCTTGCATACATCTCCGTATTGTACACCACATAAATGCTGGGAGACTGTATGCTCGTGAATTGGGTGCCAATCACCGAGATTCGAATACCCCCGGCCGGTATGCCCTTGGGAACTTTGATCTGGCCAGTAGGTCCGGAGCTGACGTGCTCAACGGTGGGGTCAAGCACATATTTGAAATTGTAATCGTTAAACTCGCGGGGGCCGTTGTCAAACGACATCTTCAGTCGCCCCTCGATGATCCCTGGCGACGGGGAGGTGCGACATATGGCTTGCGAGGTATCTGCACTCAGAATTTTGCAGGGCAAATGGTCGTTGATGGAAGCTTGGATGCGGGAGCCGGCATTCAAATGCTTTCCAGAAATGTGCACTTCGGTGCCACCGGATGTCGGGCCAAACTTTGGATTAAAGTCTAATATTTTCGGATCAACAAACTCGTAATCCTCTTTTGACTCGCCACGGTAGTCCCCTATTTGGACCACTATTCTTCCGTTTCTATACATCTGTTCGCCTGGACTATCCACCGTGCACACAATTTGCTTTGTGTCGATGTAGAACTGCGGGAATGGCATACAGTTAATGCCAGCTATGCGAACTCCCGAGTAGATGTCGTTGTAGTTCTTGCCCAGATTGATTCCTCGTATCGTTATGTTCGTGCCGCCTTCCCAGGGACCAGTCTTCGGGTCAAATGTGTGAATCTCCGGGTTGGGACAAATCTCGCTCCGATTCAGCCAATCCGTTTTGCCCTCATTGTTCTTATTGCACTGCTCTTCCACCTCACACGTATTGGTGGACGAGCACCAGCCGCAGTTGTACTTGTCCGCCAGGGCCAAGCAAATGCCACAGCTGTCGGCCATGTCCCGGCACCGATAAATTACAACTGAAATATTATATATAATTTTAATACATTGGAAATACACCGCATTCGTTGGACACTTACCATGGATATTGTGCGGATTATCAAGGGGCTTCGACCCGCCCCAAATAACAGCGAAGGTAGCCGTCAGATTAGGCGATCTAGAGGTATACTGAAACTCCATGCTGTCACAGTAGATGGTGTCGCCAAGCAACTGAGCATTCAGGCTGGTAACACGGCCCTCGATATTGAACTGGCACACGAATCGGGTCTGCACAATAAACTGACCGATGATATGCACCTTGACCTTGATAGATTTACTCGTGCCCGCAGCCACAAGCACTTCGCTTCCGTCGCCTGTTGCATTGATCGTGGGACAGAATCCAGGGCCCGATCTATAGCTAGGGCCTATCCGGCTCACCCCTGTCACCAGTATGTCGTTGCGGCAGTTCTCAGCGGTGTCATGCGTGCACCGATGTGCCTCCACGCACCAATCACATGGGAACTCTGAGGACACACAGCGCGTGCACGAAGAGTGGGTACTGCAGTCAAAAAAGGTGAAGTCAGTGGACACCAAGTCCGGTCCGTTCCTGGTGCGCACAGATAACTTAGCTGTGAAATGGTGTTTTCCCTGCTCAATTTGTGGCAGCATGTCTGTGCGGGGTGTGGTGCAGTTTACTCCGTTGCGTTTCTTGGTGGCGTTGGTGAAGAGCGCCTTATCCTCGGTGGTAAAGGCACATATTAGATTCTCCTTCAGCTGCGGCAAGTGATCGATGATTAGCTCCAGGGTGCGAGCTGTAGTGCGTTGCAGCTGGTGCGGGACAACACTCGTTATTGTCGTGCACTTTCCAGTCTTGTAGCTGACCCAGTACAGCGGGTCGTTGGCATCATCCTGGCAATTGGAGCGCGGACTGCACTTGTTCTCCAAGGAGCACCAGCCACAGTACGGATCTCTGGCGCCCAAGCACTCTCCACAGGTCTTATAGTCGGAGCAGTCGAAGACCTTTACCTTGCTCACTCTGCTCTCAGACATGGCATAGATGTAGAGATTCTGGTTGTCAAACTTCATGTCTTGATTGATAGCCGAGCCCACATCCACGGGAAAGCTTGCATATTCGTTTGCAACGGACGACGATTCGACCACAACCTTCTTAAGGTATCCGTCCACTGTTCCAACAAAGACAACCGTGTATCCGCTGGTGCTAGTGGCCGCCACTGAGGTGAGTCTTGTGCTAAACATAGCCACGGGTACGGATGTGATGGGGTTCTCTCCTCCCAGCGGAGAATTTACGTCTAATCCACAGAAATCCTCGCCAATAGTTTGCAGTTTCTGGAATTGCGAAACAAAAAGATGTAAAATATTTAGTAATTATTTTAATTATAATACGGTTGGTACGGCCGTACCCGTATTTATGTTACTGTTTGCAAAGCTAAAGCAAAGATTACACCATACCAAAAAAGATATTCTATATCATGGTATTTCATGAAGCCCCGTAGACTAAGGCGAAAGCGGGGTTTCACAATTCGTATTCGTTGCTCTCTCGATATTTTGCGCACTATTCGAAGCCTCGCTTGTATTTGGGCACTGGCAATTCGGCCCGCATGACTATGTATAGTCTGGATCTTGCAGTTGAGTATTGCATATCGAATAGGTCTTCAATCTGACACAGTCGTCAACCACCCGTATTTAATCTGCCCCGACTTAAATCGATTTAAACAAATTCAGTTATTCTTTAAACGGAGCTGAGTTTATTCGATTTTCCGAATATGTTCAGACCTTTTCTGTCTTCTTCTGAGCTGTCACAAAAATAATATGGAGGGAACATTATATGCGTATAAACCTTATAATAAATTCGGTAAACAGTCGTATCATTGATAAAGAGATCTTTATTGACCCCTGTGGCCATACAGGCGATTCTGGATTTACGGGAGGAAAACAACGGTTTCAAGGGGCACGGAAAGACTTACCCATATACATAATATTGGCAGAAAATTTTAGGAATTTGCTCTTTCGCATTCCGAAATAAAAAATTTAATTGAGAGTACAATTTTTCAATGGGTTGATGTTTTAAATTTGGTTCCTATCCGTATTAGCATCAAAACACAAATCAGCTGTTTTTATAACGCTATAAGCAATAACTCAACTATATTCCACTTGAAACTATCATTCTGCGTTATTCAGGCAGGCTCCGTTTTTCACTTACTTTAGCGTTTTCGGTTCTCAGCCAAAATGGTCCTTTTTTCATATGCTTAATTATACCCGATACTCAAAATGAGTATAGGTATATTAGATTTCTGATGAAAATGGATGTGTGTAACGTCCAGAAGGAAGTGTTTCCGACCCCATAAAGTATACATATTCTTGATCATGTCTGCCTGGCCGTCCCTATGAGCGCCTAGTGCTCAGAGACTATAAGAGCTAGAGCAACGACATTTTGTATTCAGACTTTTGTAATGTCACTGTTACAAGCGTATTTCAAAATTTGGCCCCACCGCCCAAATTCGTGCTGTTACGCGCAAAACATTTTTGCCAACGTTCCGATAACCGAATCGGGCAGCATCAGCTATTAGCTCGAACACGAAAAGTATTGCTGCCGTGACCAATTATCTCAGAGCCAAATTTAAGATTTAAGAATTTAAGCTAAATTACCCTGGTAATAGTGTACAATTTATGTTAATGCATCAAGTGTAACCCGCAGGCTGACTGACTGATTTTTTCTGCGCGGCAGCAAACATGCGTTGTTGTAAATTAGTTAAGAAATAAATAAATAATGGTCCCGAACCGCCATTGGAAATGGATCAGCGATCAAATATGTTTGTTCTGATAATAAATAATACGTCTATAACATATATAACATCTATAACGACCACATGTGGATTCATGTTTATCATTTTTCACTTTAAGCGCCTGTAAAATCTTTAAAAATGAATCAATTCTTTTGATTTTTTTTTTAAGATTCTTTAATTTAGTGAGGATTAAAAAAGATAATAATTTCAATTCAAAGAGATCCTTTTCCTTAAGAAATTTTAATTTGTTCAAAAAAAGAGCATGTATCCACTTTAATTTTTTAAATATATTTGTTCCAAAGGGCCTTAGCTTTTATCATATTCCGAATAAGTATTGGCATACTCTCGACTAAATATAGTAGCTGATGGCAAGGTATCATGCGCTACTCCGACCACTCGCGCTCCCAAAAACTCACCCAATCCCTTTGGTGCAGACTCGTACTTTTCCAATGTTTTTTATACAGAGCCCATCGATTTTCAATGGGATTTAGATCTGGGCTATTGAGGAGGCCACTGGATTAAGTGAAAACTCGAGTTATTCGGACGATTTTTCACGAATTTAGCCTTGTGCGTCGGGCTACCATCTTGCTATAAAGTGATCTCGGATGGGGGGGAAGACACATTTGTCTATAAAATTTGACAAAATAGGTTCCTAAATATGAAGATAATATTCTTTCTTCATTATTCCATCGATTTTAACCAATTGGATAACTTTCCACCAAGTGTAGCAGCCCTACACCATCAGGCTTACTCATCCATGTTTTATTGTTTCCTTGAACTGATGATTTTTCAGCTTTCCACTTGAGCTGTGCCAGTAGTATTCATTTCGATCAGACTGAAAACGGTTTATTTTGGTATATCTGACCCAATTACTTTCTTACAATCTTCCGTGGTCCAGTTCCTATGCTCCTCGCTAAATATAAGATGCGCAGCCACTTTTTGTAAGAGAAGGCAGGTTTTTTCTGGCTAACTGCCGGTGTCAGGCCGATCGTACGCAGAGCGTCCACTCATGGAACGTTCTCCAATTGGTTAAAATCGATGGAATAATGAAGAAAGAATATTATCTTCATATTTAGGAACCCATTTTGTCAAATTTTATAGACACATGTGTCTTCCCCACATCCGAAATCCCTTTATAGCAAAACGGTAGCCCGACGCACAAGGCTAAATTCGTGAAAATCGTCCCAATAAATCGAATTTTCACTTAATCCAGTGGCCTGCTCAATAGCCCAGATCTAAATCCCTTTGAAAATCGATGGGCTCTGTTTAAAAAACATTGGAAAAGTACGAGGCTGCACCAAAGGGATTGTGTGAGTCTTTCGGAGCGCCTGAAGTCGGAGTGGCGCATGATACCTTCCCAGCACCTATTAAATTTAGTCGAGAGTATGCAAATACTTATTCGGAATATGATAAAAGCTAAGGCTCTTTGAAAAAAAAATTTTTTTTTAATTATTAAAGTACACAAATTTAGAACGTGTGGATACATGCTCTTTTTTTTAACAAATTAAAATCTCTTAAGGAAAAGGATCTCTTTGAATTGAAATTATTGTCTTTTTTCATTCTCACCAAATTAAAGAATCTTAAAAAAAAAAATCACAAGGCTTGATTCATTTTTAAAGATTTTACAGGCGCTTAAAGTGAAAAGTGATAAACATGTATCCACATGTGCTCGTCACTACATGCCTTACTACCGGGTCGATCTTAAAGTTTTATTTGTAAAACATTAATCTCTCGAGTTTATGATCTCCTTCTCGATCGTCACATTTATAATGAATCTTCACTGACATATCGATACTTGTCGCAGACCAGTCGAATACATTCTCACATTACTATCGATAAGTAAATATTTAATATATATTCATATCTTACATGTTTTTATACCCGATACCAGATACCCGAAAAGGGCCAACATAAAAATTAAACGAGAGGGAACGTTGTGAGTTGCTAATAACGGCGCTAACATTGAACGACAAAAAGTGTATGCGAAAGAGACAAAAAAATAGGTAAAACGTGTAGGGCGCTATAATAATGATCCAATCTGATCCAGGTAATCTGGTAGATATGGTTATTTTCTATGATTTAGCATTTTTAATTTTTTTGTATCTGAATAATTGTGGATGCCACAGATTTTCTTTTTTTTCGGGGCGGGGCGAAGTTGTGAAACACACTTGTAACACTGAGATATCACAGGAGTTGATATACCAAAATGGTTTCTTTAGCTCTTATAGTCTCTGAGATCTAGGCGCTCACCTGGAGCGACAGACGGACAGACATACATGGCTGTATCGATTCGGCTATTGATGCTGATCGAGTATATACATATATACTTTATGGGGTCGGAGCCGCTTTCTTCTGGACGTTACACACATCCACTTTCCCCACAAATCTACTATACCCCTATACGCATTTTGTGTATCGGGAATAAAAACTAGAGGCAAGAGGGCTTTGTCCTGTGTCTCGACTCTACTTTGTGACTGTCCTCAAATTAGCTGTATTTTTCTAACTACAGCGTGATACGGGGAGAGCGTGTGGCCTCACTGTGGCCACCCTACGTTTTAGAACAACCAGGTATTCATGGAGAAAAACAGTAGCGCTTCTGAAAATATCAGAAGTCAAGCAGCAGTCAGCAACAAGAAGTGTCGAAATCACAGCGCTGGAATTTGTCAGAATTCAATAGTCGCAGCGGACAAAGGCAGTCGACGTCGAACTGTTTAATACCCTACCCTATTGCTAACACTGAAATACAATTAATGATTTATATTTAATTCCCATATATATAAGAATAGGTTTATTTTACAAACTAAGTACATATGTTTTACATACCGTTAAAACGCACGGCATACTGGGCGATATAAAGTCCAGTCCGCGCATTCCATTGCCATTGAAGCACGATTTGATATTTTGCATAAATTTACGACGAATGGATTTCAATGAGTAAATGCAGAGGGCCGAGATGTTGGTGGGTGCGTTTCCATCTCCCTTGGAGAACACAGCAAACAGAACGTCGTCTTGGATGGATATGCCCAAGCTTTGGGCCAGATCCGAGCTTGGCTTTCCCAAGAAGCCGGCCTGCACCAGATTAAATTTTGTGCCGCCCTGGGCCTCGCTGATGCACTCGACAGGGATCTCAGTGTACGAATAATAGTTGGAGTCCTCCTGGCATATACGTACCAGTTTCGTTATGTACTCCTTTGGGGACGAATGGTGGTTGTGCTTCAGTTGGGTCGTCAGAAAATATGAGAACCGCTCTGAGCTGAAGCCATATACATAGTTCACGAAATATGATTCCCGGGCGTACGAATTGATGAATGTTCGGGTTCCGGTTGTTACCGCTGATGAAGCGATCTGGAACATCTTGGTCTTCTCTAGAGATCGTGACGCCACAGCGGGGATTTCGCTGCGGTATGGCGAATTGTTTGTGTATGTGACTCCAACATACATTACATTGGTCACAGGATGCTGGGGAGGTCCCGGTGCTATGAATGCCACTGTTGAAGACTTGGCGTCATTTGCCACCACTGCATCTGGTACCTCGTGCTCAATTATACTGACGTTCTGCAGATTGCGCACTGTACACGTGCCCTGGAATAGGGAGCCGCACGCGATTAGGCGCGATGTGGCTCGGTCTATTAGCAGCACTTTGTTATAGTTGTCTGTCGGACTACGAACGGCGTTTAGCGGACAGTCGAGTATGCTGCACTCGACAGAATCGTTCTGGGGTCCGGTTTTCACTGTCTCGTGGAGGTCCAAGTCCGGCGACAGCTGATACAAACGGTTAACTCCGCCCACAAACACCCGTCCAGTAATTGTGTCCACCAGGATGTGGTTTAGGCGGGTGTCGAAGTTGGCCACATTTGTAATCGTGGTGCTCAGATTCTTAGCTTCATTGATGGCGACATTTGCGTCAGTTAAGCTTATGGAATCGTTTTGCAAAGACGCAACCATTCTTTCAGCCCGAAAGCGAGCGGCGACGGTCCGTGAATGTCCTGATCGTAGCCAGTACTCATGATGATCTCCCAGAGTTGCTAGTAGCAGAAACCATAGAAAGAAATGCATCTCCTCAATCGCTCCTTATCTCGGCGATTCGATGTACTTTTTGTATTGCAATGCAAAGGGTACCCAATTAGCAAATGCTAATATTCCTGGATTTAGCTAGTCGTTGGGTCTACTCTCAGGTATGGTATTATTCGTTGATAAATGCAGGATGTGCTTTTATTGTACTCTGTCTGTGGGTTCCTCCTTCAAGTGGTTTCTTCTTATCTGTTATCCATTTGACATCGAGTTGATCGCTCTAGTGTCTTTCAGGGAACTACTATGTGGTTGTTAGCGGCATCATAGTTTCATCTTGTTTATGGAAGGATACAAAAATAGTAATTACAATTTAACTTCAGTGAAAAGTGTTATTGCATTTGTTTTCGTTTCCTCAAACATATATGTATATAAATGCTTAAATATATAATGTATGAGTTCCAAAATGAAAACTGAAGAATATATAGAATAACTATCAAGTTCAAAATGTGGTATGGGTTATTTATGTACATTAGCTAATGCGAGTATATACGGATATAGCCGAAAATTCCTATCATTTCTGTACAGCAAATGCTAATATTCCTGGATTTAACTAGTCGTTGGGTCTACTCTCAGGTATGGTATTATTCGTTGATAAATGCAGGATGTGCTTTTATTGTACTCTGTCTGCAGCATTGGGATTCAAGTGGGAAATTTTAATAAAAAATTAGAACCATGAATATTTGCGGCCGGCGAACCCAGTCACAATAATGGTAAGGGTCCTTATGTGAGGAATGGAATTCTGGACCGGAATCAATCTGTATTCTGAAGCAAAAATAAAATTTAAAAAATAAAAGAATTTCGCGGCAGACGGTATCGGAAATTAACAAATCATCCCTTAAAGATAGACATGATTGTTGTTTATTTTTGGGATTGTGTCTGGGTGTTAGCCTAATGACATTTTTTATGTACCAATTAATGTTCATACAGATGCATAGTCGAATGTTATTTATTTTAATAAAATGCAAAAAAGTTCAGTGCATATAATGCAAGTATGTACATATGTGTGAGGGCATGTGCATATGTGCACACGTACATACAGCCAAACTACGATTCTTTCCTGCATCTACCACGCCCCTTACACCAACATAAATTTCTTTCTTTTTATGCACATATGTATGTGCATGCATACATACATTTACAATATTTGTTGTATATACATACATAAATATGTATTTAGTTGCGGAGCATCGATGCATTTTTTCTACCCAAATTAAAAAACTTCACTTTTTATGTATGATTGTTCATCTATATGTACATTTGTATGTAGAACTCGCAGTTTTTATGTGTCATAGATACGTATATACATACATAAATTAAATAACAAATGTAGATAGATATGTACAATTTTAGCTACGAACATGCACGAAGAGAATAATAACGCACTAACCGATTTGAACTGTAATTTTCAATTAAAGTCGAATTATCTGAGTTAATGATTTAAATTTGCTTTACTCTCGAGCAGTCTTCGATTTTCACTTTTCACAATGGGTTCGGGGTTCGGTCTTTGGTGCACTTTTGTATGTATAACTGAATCAAGCGAGGATGAGCGGTGCTTGTTTTAACTCCACGCCGGATGGATATACATACAAGATCTAATTATATCACAAATCGGTACCTATGAAAACTACATCCTCGGACAATACACCATATCGTTTTAATTTACTTATTTTTTTGCAAATTTACACATTTTCTCTGAAAGTAACAACTAGAGATGGGACAAAACAATTTTATTTCACTACCGATACTTTACCATATTAGTACAAACAAACACTAGTCTAGTATATACATATGTATATGTGCCAGTTCATACAAAACAGAAAACGTACCAGCCGAATTTTCGGCGGCAGCTCCCAGGTCTTCCGTTGTAGTACTTGTCTCGTTCGGCTCGCGCCTTGTCACAAGACAGGCCATATATATACATAAGAATATATATGTATATATATTTTAGTACACAGATGATATGTGCAAATATATCATTATTTTCATTTAAAAAGATTAGATGCAGTTATGGTTTGCTTACATGGTTTGCTTATGGTTGCTTACAAGAGTGTAAGTTTTAAAGGACTCAGGGTCTAAAAATGTTCCCTTTGGTATGAAACAATAAAATATAAAGTTACTAGAGGGTCAGACGCATATGAACTCGCTTCGCCAACCCTCGCACAATGGGGCCTCAGTGGAAAATAGGTGGAAAAAGCCAAAGAATATATGCATCTAAAAGCAAATTTTCCAGATCTCTCAAAAATCGAATTTTTATAATAGCTGTCGCATTTATAATATGCTACTTTTAGTATGCGGTTGCGTCAGTTAAGTCGATCTAGAAGCCAAACCGCTTATGAACTAAATACAGGAATATTTAAAGAACATTTACAAAAAATAAAAATTTATATTGTTGTCAAATTAAAGTTTAAATATAATAAAAAACGAGGGGGAACGTTGTGAGTTGCTGCGGACACCGCAACTCTACAGTTATACCCGATACTAAGTCACTATGGCTCTCCTCCGGCAGACGGCGCTAATATTAAACGACACGACAAAGAGTGCGTGCGAGAGAGACAGAAAATCAGTCTGAGCGTGACGTCGGGCGCTGCGTAGACACTGCAAATTGATTTGTTCTTTATGGCTATAAAAATGATCTGATCCAGATTCAGCAATCTGATAGATATGGTCAGTATCTATGATTCTGCGTTTTTAGTTTTCTCAAATCTGCAATATTGTGGATGCAACAAATTTTCGTCCTTTCTGGGGGCGGAAGGGGGTGGGGCGAAATTTTGAGATATACGATTTATAGTGAGATCTAACAGGAGTGCGGATACTAAATTTGGTTACTCTAGCCATAATAGTCTCTGAGATTTGTGAATATCCCCAGATTTGCATCCTTTGCGGGGGCGGAAGGGGGTGTGGCGAAATTTTGAAACAAACTCGTCTCGGTCCGATATATTTGGAGTGTGGATACCAAATTTGGTTGCTCTAGCATTTATAGTCTCTGAGATCTAGGCGCTAATGTTTTACTCTAAGCAAAGCCGCCTATGCTACTTGTGTGTTAGAGAGAGACAGGGCGAGAAAAAATGAAATTGTTTTCTTGATGCTGGCTACAATAATAATACGATCCAATTCAGATTCTGCAGTCTAAAAGATATGGGCATTCTCTACGATTCTGCGTTTTTGGTTTTCTCGTATCTTTAAAATTGTGGATGCCACAGATTTTCGCTCTTTGTGGGGGCGGAAGTGGGCGGGGCAAAGTTTTGAAATATTTTTGTAGCAGTGACATATCACAGAAGTCTGGATCCAAAACATCGTTGCTCTAGCTCTTATAGTCTTTGAGCATTAGGCGCTGAAGGGGACGGACAGACGGACGGACGGACAGACAGACATGGCTCAATCGACTCGGCTATTGCTGCTGATCAAGAATATATATACTTTATGGGGTCGGAAACGATTCCTTCTGGACGTTACACACATCCACTTTTACCACAAATCTAATATACCCCAATATTCATTTTGAGTATCGGGTATAAAAACCAAGGGGAACGTTGTGAGTTGCTGCTGCGACCGCAACTCTACATTTATACCCGATACTTAGTCAGTATGGCTTTCCTACTGCAGACGGCGCTGACATTGAACGATAAAGAGTGCGTGCGAGAGAGACAGAAAATCAGTGAGAGCTTGATGTCGGTTGCTGCGTAGTGACCGAAAATTGGTTTGTTACTTTTGACTATTATTATAATCCGATCTGCTCCAGATTCGGCAATCTGGCAGATATGGTCATTCTCTATGTTTTCGACCAACACCACCACCCCCAGCCAGTACGGTTATGCTACACCCACCGATGGGCAGGTAGGAAGTGCGACGCTTGCGTAGCTTTCATCCAACACTGAAAATGTCGCCATAAATAAAAGGAAAATTAGCCAAATTGATTCCAAGCAGGTTAAATATAAGATTAAGAAAAATCGATCAATTGTTTTGTTTTTGCTTTTAATTGTTGAAAGTTTTTAAAAATATATTAGGTTTGTTTTGCGAAGTAATAGGTAACGCCAAACCTGTTCCGTTGCTATACTTTCATGAATTGGTGCCTGAATTAAGTTGTGCAGTACAAATTCACAATTTTATGTTTCTGTTATTCTTTACATATGTATGTACATAATTTTTCATTTATTTATTGTTTGAATTCTTTAAGCTTTGTAGTCTCTCATAACATTTACCATAATTTAAATCTTAAAATTCTGTATGTGGAAATAGCAAGTCATGTGCAAACTATATTTCAGTAATACGGGGATATATCCTTTCCCCGTATGCATGTTTCTATCTAATTTAATTTTCTTACCAATTGAACACTCAGGCCACGTCTTGCATACGTTTACATCCTAACGTTTTATTCCACACCCCCGTCCGCTAGAATGTCAAGAATTAGTAGGTAAATTACTTAAAATTTCCAACACATTTGCAGCAAGTTTTTAAAGGGTTTTAATATTACCCAGGACTGAATGGAACAGTTTTATATCTGTAATTATTGATCCGAAAATATCGTTGTGCACTTATTGTTACTTGCAGCACAATTAAATGATACTGTGGTTATAATGTAATGCCCTCTGCACACTGAGAGGAATAGCTTCCTGGGGGAACAGTGGGAATTTTTGACAGATGTAAAACGCCGATTCACACTGGCACCATTCACCGTCCGCCAAAAACAGCTGATGACAATAACAATAACAGAGTTTTAGCATGGCCAATTTATTTGGTTGGTTGAAAATATGAATAAAACTTTCACAATCTTTTGGCTGTGGTTCAACAGCAAGATATTTATTCAACATATGTTTATTCGGATATCGATAACTAAGTCGTGGCAGTGTAAATAATAGCAATGACGCAGGTCATCGGTCCGGTAATTTTCCAACAACAAATACACAGTCTTGAGCGACGCACAACGTCAATCCTTCTAGGGCGCAAGATTGCAAAAACAACATGATTTATGCCATGAAGCATCGAACGAAAATTAGTAAATTAATAATACATCCTGCTTTTTCATATAATTTAAACAAGTTTGCAATGATTTCTCAACAAGACCCTAAAGCTTTTTGGTCCTTGTATTGTATATTTTTTGTACTTGTCTAATGATACAATTAGTTTAAAGTGTTTGTTTTAAGAATTATATGTACATATGTATGTATATTTTTACCTTTTCCCACAGCCATAATTTTAAGGCGTCTAAATTGGAATTTGTATCTGGTTTTTTGTTGTTGTTATTTGTGATGATAGTTGCGCTGATAGGCAGAGAAGTGCAAAAAGAATCGAATATTTGGAAAACACGTACCAGCTTTCGAAAAGGTCGTCCCGTCTCTTTTCGCTTCCACTAGGTCCCTATTTGTATCCTATGTAAAAAAACTTCGTATTCGGCTAGAAGCAAAGACGCCTGCCGCAGCCGTAGTATAAGGGCATTTGTACCTACATAAAAGGTAATGTTACATTTTGTTTGAACATTGAAGACATTGAAAACATGTATTAAATTTATTTATTAAAATAACACTGAAACTGGTAATGTACGTGTACATTTGTAGTATTTTATTAAATCTTTTTTAAGAACGTCAGAAATACAAACATATGCGTATGCATGTATGGTCATATGTACATGTGTATGTGTGTTAATATGCAACATACATGAGTAAGTTCACTGGCTTATTACATACATCGACTTTTTCTATATATAAATTCGAACCATATGCTAAATACATACATAAGTTATTAAATACATAAACATATACATTATTTAAAACTGAAGACTTATATTCTAGGGAGGTGTCGGTGTCTCTGTCTTAATGAGTTGTCTTAAATACTCGTATGTTATTGGAAATTAAGTTCGTTGCAATTAATTTCGATTATACACTCATATGTATGTATGTATGTTTCCACACACTTCATACAGTTGGATAGCATAGCAATCCCAATAAATAATAATAAATACATTATACATACATATGTATGTATGGAGAGATCTATATTTAGGCTTGATTCGCCAATGGTGTTGCATTCCCATATTCATTATTATCTTCTTATATATGTATGTATGTACATATGGCATATATGTATGTACATATATGGCATATGTGTATGCCATATATGAAATTTGATGAATTTTCATAAATTAAAATAAATATGTACATCCATATGTACGTAACTGAATAACTCTGCTTAGTTAGTTGAATAGTATCCTATTTATGCAACTATATATGTATTTATGTATGTAAATTGCGTTTCCAAAAATAATAGATGTACTAGGGCACTGATCTGATCTACTTAATATGTGTATCGCCTAAGCCGGGAAAGAGATAGGGAATGGCATTGTGTCGAGGTGCTCATTTGTTATATTATTTGCAATTGACAGTCTGGATGTGGCTCGCGTCAAGATCAGGACCAAGACCATCTGGATCAAAAATCGGTGATGTTGTAGACACTGATGCGGATAGCGATGTTGGACGCGTAAGAGCTTGACCTGATATAACTTCACTAAGTGAAATGCATACACCCATTTTCATCATACCCATACCCTTCTTCGCACCTTCGCTCATCTTCAGGTGTGAACATAGTGCCATTTGTGGAATAAAATTTGGTGGGCTATTGATATCGCTGGTGTTTGTAGCTTCCTCACTAACAACCGAATGCGCTTGTTGATACTTATCCTGCTCCTCAACTGCATGTACGGTAGCAACTGCTACCGCGGCGGCTGCTGCCTTGGATAGGAGCGCAGAAGGCAAATTAAAAATTGACGATCACTGAAGACGCGGCCAGTAATTACTACCCGCTAGATCTGATACATTCTGCGTTGATATCTGCACGGGAACAGACACACCGGCAGAGATAACACCTGTACGAAATAAAAGAGGGAGACTCTTGATTAGTTTACTGTCGTATAACTCAACGTTCACACCTGTACCCTACCTGTGTTCGATGTCATTGAAGAACTGTTACCATAAACTCCGTGTTGAGGAGGTTGTTGGTGTGCAGCTGCTGGATTGCACGGTGCGTTTCGATGGTGGGGCGGAGCATACGGAGATCCTAGAGACAGCGGATCGTGAAACATATAGGGATAGCTGTCCCTTTGTTGCAGGCATGTGGGCGTCATCGAGCCTAACGAAGAGGTCATTGAGCTATCGAAATGTGTAAGTTTCTGTTAATACTTCTCCAAAGCGCAGCTTGATCAACTACTAGAGCTGCATTGTAAATTTACATATATATGTATACATTTCATATAAATATATACATTTTACAAAAGGAAATTAATAAGGACACCTTGGCGCACCGAAATTCATTATTTATTGTTACGTTTTTGCTCAGAGTCGGCTTTATGGCGGGTGTTATTTGTTTTCAAGCTTTAACATTTTTTGGGCCGAATTCGATTGTCTTCCCTAAAGTGCCTGGTTTCTCATATTAGCACGTTAGGTGGCCAATGCACGTTTGGGTTAAGTACTAAATTATTCTTTATTTTATCCATTAATTGAGTTGGATGTACAATCTTTACACCAGAAGAATAATTGAGATCTTATTTTTTCACTATTCTGGGTAATACTGCTCTCGATTCTGTCAAGTAACGATTTAAGCAGCTAAAAAATCACGATTGTATCGCTGTTCGCAAAAGAATAAATTAATTTTATGGTGAAACAAATGTAAAAAAAAATCGTTTTAGCCATTTGGGAGATTTGTGTATATACATATTAGATTTTATTTGTTTCAATATTTTTTACATTTTTTTATTTACATCAACGTCCGTTTTTTCGCGCCAGAGGGCGTACAGAAAATGAGTAAGCGCGTGGCTGTGGGTTGCGTAGCTACTGAAATTTAATTTGTTTCCTTCTGGCCATAATAATGATTCGATCTGTATCAGATTAAGGCCCTCATCGGGATGGACAGAAAGACATGGCTATATCGACTCGGCTATTGATGCTGATCAAGAAGATATATACTTTATGTGGTCGGAAACGCTTCCTTCTGGGTTTTACACACATCCATTTTCACTACAAATCTAATACACCCCTATGCTCTTCGAATACCGGGTAAAAAAATAAACGAAATGAAACAAATTATCAAAAAGCTGGCTCTTATTTTGCTATGCCTAATGCACGAAAAGCTCTGAAAAGCCTTCTGTTGCTAAGCTAGTCTTTGAGAGAAGAGAGGGAATGAAGATCGAAACCAAAACCAGAACAACAACTTATTGAGTACTGGGCTTAAATACTGTGGTATCTCTAATGGATATATGGAATGGGGATCTAATATTAATACATTTTTATAGGGTTATAATCCACCGATGCGCCCAAATTAGTAGCGACCAAAAATAATATATTATCCGATTATAAAACAATATGTACATAGTATATAGATACTTGTTTAGTGCACTTGTTTAACGTGTGTTGCTACGTTTAGTGCAATACAGGTTTCGAATTTTAACCAACTTACTTGTAATTTTCTGCCATCGTTGCTATGGGCTGCGGGATAGAGGAGTACATAGCATTGAAGCCAGCGTTTAGGGGTATGCGCGGTGCTACAGCTTGAAGTGGTGGGCTTTCCGAGCTTGTATGCGTGGCATTGGCGTCACCTCCGAGAACCTATCACATATGAAAATCGAGCTATTGTGAAACCATATTAAGTGCTATAATTACTTACAGTTGGGGCATTGGATGTATCGGGTAGGGTGTTGTTGCTGATTATAGCTGACGATGCTCCTTCCGAACCAATGCCGTTGCCCGCTGAGCTAACAATACCGGGCGTCGAGTTGCTCGACGGTGTGACGGAGGAAGATGCAGCTGTACTTGGTTGATTATTTGTGCTGGCTCTACCGCTACTGCCACCTACATTATCTGCGGACCGTCTTTGAGTGCGCATCTTTTCCTCTCGCCGCCACTTGGCCCTCCGGTTAGAGAACCATACCTGTTCATGAAAAAGTTGTATTATATTGCATTATAGGTTTAAATCATATTACTAAATTCATGATGCATGAGTGTACGTTAAAACTAAAACTAAAGTTATCATCATATGCCTTATAAGTTTGATCACTATTAAAAGTAATTAGAATTAAAATATGCTTCCAATTTGCAAATTAACAGATGACCCTGAAAATCACACGAATATTAATCGTTAGCTGACACACCATAAACAACTACACGAAATGTAGTTTACTTACATCTTCTTGTTCTTTATGTCCGATAGTCTAAAATCAGTTTTAACAGTCTAAAAGATATCGAGAAACCCGAAAACACAGAATCGTAGAGAATGACCATATCTTTTTTATATCAAGAAAGAAAAAATCACTGTGCAGTTGCCACGGAAATTTAACAGTCTAAAAGATATCGAGAAACCCGAAAACACAGAATCGTAGAGAATGACCATATCTTTTTTATATCAAGAAAGAAAAAATCAATGTGCAGTTGCCACGCAAATCTGCACACGCGCTTACTCATTCTCTCTCACACACACTCTTCGTAGTACAATGTGTGTGCTCTCTGGCTGAGAGGAGCCATACTTACTGATTATTGGGTATAAATTTTGAGTCGTGGCCATAGCTGCGACTCACAAATAGATTTATTGCCAAACAAAAATTCATAAAAACCGATCGAAACGTTTGTTAGATTTTCATTTATTATATTTGATTGGTATCGATTTTTCTTTAAGCTTTCTTTTACATCTGTATTTTTTCCTATTCTTACACCAATATCAGCCGTTTTATTCCGCTCTCTTCCGACAGATCACACACATTGAATGAGGTATAGAGCGTGAGTGAGGTTGTGAGCGAGAGAGAATTGGTTGCGTAGCCACTACAACGCGAGTTTTTATACCCGATACTCAAAATAAGTATATAGTAAAGGGGTATATTAGATTTGTGATGAAAATGGATGTGTTTAACGTCCATAAGGAATCGTTTCCGGCCGTATATATTCGTATAATCGTATATATTCTTGATCAGCATCAATAACCGAGTCCATAGATCCATGTCTGTCTGTCCGTCCCTATAAGCGCCTAGTGCTCCAAGACTATAAGAGCCAGAGCAACGACATTTTATATTCGGACTTCTGTGATATGTCACTGTTACAAGTATATTTCAAAACTTCGCCCCGCCTTCTTCCGCCCCCACAAAGCGCGAAAATCTGTGGCAGAATCGTAGAGTCTGCCTTCTTCTAGAGTGCAAAATCTGAACCAGATCGTATAATTATTATAGCCAGAATCAAGGAAACAGTTTCGGCTTTGCCTATTACAAAATGTGAGTTCCTAGATCTCAGAGACTATAAAAGCTAGAGCAACCAAATTTGATATCCACACTCCTCTGATATCGGACCTAGACAAGTCTGATTCAAAATTTCGCCATACCCCCTTCCGCCCCCGCGAAGCACGAAAATCTGGTGCATCCACAAATCTCAGAGACTATTAAGGCTAAAGTAACCAAATTTGGTATCCACACTCCTGTGTGGATTTCGCCCCACCCCCTTCCGCCCACACAAAGGACGAAAATCTGTTGCATCCACAATATTGCAGATTCGAGAAAACTAAAAACGGGGAATCATAGATTGCTGAATCTGGATCAGATCAGATAATTTTTGTAGCCAAAAGGAACAAATCAATTTGCAGTGGCTACGCAGCGCGTGACATCACGCTCAGACTGATTTTCTGTCTCTCTCGCACGCACTCTTTGTCGTGTCGTTTAATATTAGCGGCGTCTGCCGGAGGAAAGCCATACTGACTTAGTATCGGGTATAACTGTAGAGTTGCGGTGTCCGCAGCAACTCACAACGTTCCACCTCGTTTTATTCTGGCTATAATAATAATAATCCGATGTAATCAAGATTCGGAAATATGTTAGCGCCACGACACTACAATACCCCACAATACAAACAAACGGACATAGTTGCATACATCTGATAATGGTAATCAAGAATATTAAGAATATATGTACATATAGTTGCATAAATCTGATAATGGCAATCAAGAATATTAAGAATATATGTACATATGTACATACTTTATGGGTTCGGAAACGCTTCCTTTTGTCTGTTACTTAAATATATATGTCAATCTGTATATGTATATGAATAATAGGATAACCTCATATCCTTTAATTAGAGGGTGCAACAACACTTATCAACGAGACTCGGAGTCGAGCAGCGATCAGACACTACGTTCACACAAAAGAAAAAGGTTTTCAATAAGACTGCAATTGCAGAATTACTTTTACAAACTTAAATTGTAAAGAGAAGATACTCGTACAAATAAACAAAACGGACTATGAACTTTGAAACCCGATATCTAGCCATCTAACAGCCTTCTGTTGGTTTCACACGGGCCACTTGACGGTGCAGTAACTGCATCGCCTCTTGAAAGATGCAGTCAACGTCCAAGATGAAAACTAAGAATGATTTAATAATAGCTCTATAATAATTATATTTGAGCAAAAAACAAATAAATAGAAATAACAAATATGTATTGAGTTTCTTGCTTTGTACTCTTGAATTACATTTTTTCTGTTAACCTTGAACTTCTTTAACTGATTTCAAAAATTATTTGCGTTGAAAAAATCAGGAATATTATATTACCTTTTGAATGGGTGCAAAACCAATATTTCTCCTGTTCTATATAATTAATAGCTTTGCCCATTTTTTTCGAAAAAAAGATAAGGTATGGATGCATGGATCGTGGACCTCAATCTTAATACAGATACAGATAATACAGATGCTATGACTGTGTAGAGAGTACAGACAAAAACGAAGCAGCTATGAAGTGCCTGTTATTGCTGAGCACATTAAAGTCATAAACACTCAAGTGTCACAGAGGACTACAATTCGTTCAAGTCTTCGCGTCAAACGAATTGATTTGAGCACTTTTGCGTCGGTGTTTGAAAATTTGCAGTTGAAGTATAATGAAGCTATTACTTTGGTCATGCAGTCGCGTTCGCGTTCGCAGTTGGAGACACACCCTTCACATAGTAGCTATGCAGAGAATCAAAATTTAGCAATATGACAAAGGGGTGAATGTGAATAGGGATTACAATATTTGCTGGGCCTTAATATTTACACCATGACATTTATTACTTTGCGTTATTGTTGCCGCTTCCACTTCATCCGACATGTTTCCCCTTAAGTTCGTCAGTGTCCTCCAATGTGCCCGCGTCATCGGCTACTCAATGCAAAAAACAAGAGATGTTTCAAGTGTTTTTACAGTCAAATTGTTTTTATTCACTTACACAAACAATACGACTGTGCCCGACGACAAAAAACCATTAAAAATGAACGGAATTCGCAGGGTGAATTGTAGTGTTTTGGGTTGATTTTTGACTCTGTCTGATTGTATCCCCTCGCTTAGGACTGACTCGTTTAGTCAAAATACGAAAAAATTACTTGCATTAAGAGCTAGAAAGTACGAAGACAAAGCTAGCTACAAACACAGACTGGTTGTAGAATTTACTGTTCGGATACTTTTCTGCAATGTGCAGGAGATATAGTTGTCTGAGTGTCAGGGTGTCAGAGATAGAGTTGCAGCGAGCTGAAAGCAAAGGGCGACTGAAGGACCCCTTAATCATAGCTGCAAAGCACAGGATTGTGTATTGATAGCATCTTGCCTTTGCAGCCACAGAAAAGACAACAGAAGTTGAAGGAGAACAAGTCATGCATATATTTATGCACAGATGTACATATATATATATTGTATAGCGTGTACGCCTATTTAGCATTATTTCACATTCTTTTAAAACACATTTTCCGATGCCAACTTATTTATTTGAAAATTAAAATAAAATCCCAAAAATATTTTGGTCCAATGCTTCATAGAAATGAGATATTTCGTGCATATATGTATGTACTTGTTTTTAAGCGATTGTATCTTTTGTAAAAAGGAGTAGTCTTAGATCAATTGTTTTTCTTAAAACGATAAACTTAATATTTGTTAAAAAGCAGACCTTGGTGAATCCGCGTCTAGTTATTAGAATAATCATTTAGTGCGGACAGCCCCATTTTACAATTGGATGGCAGGCGTGTCAAACTCAGTCTCATACGGACTGACAGATCGTCCCCCCTTGACGGCAAAGCAATGACAATGCTGAAGGCACTTTTAAAAACCACCCTGATGTGCGCCGTGAGCGGTGAAAAGAAATTCTTTCAAGGGGGCCTAATCTAATGCCTGCCTGCAACACCACCAACGCAACTTAGTGGGTATTGATACGATACTGTTTTGAGGAGTTCGTTAGAGCTCAGAATAAGGTACATATGCAATACACAGTAGAATTTCAGACCACTTTTACATCCATGTAACTTCTGTTACTTTATCTGCAGGACAAGCCACAGGGCTCGCTAAAAGATAAGCCTTCTTCTAGGGTTCTACCGATGGCCCAGTAACGTGCGTTTACACTGGAAGTGGCAAAAAGAAGGAGCCGTAATACATGATTTCGCAGAAGCTAAGGTTACAAGGACTCCAGGCAAGGCGACTCTGGAAAGACAGATAAAGGATACTTCTGGCAAGTAGTATACGATGTCCAGTTAGTAATAATCTTTCCCTTTAAAAAAAAAGTATAGGGTGCTAAGTCTCATTCAGATAGCTTAGGTTTACATTCGATTCATGGGAAAGCCTTTATGTGGAGGAATTACTTTCTTCTTTGAGTTAAAAAACATCTAACCAAAATTATAAAAACCGGCAAGGCTTTAAAAATCTTTTTAAAAGATAAAAGTCTGGTGCCAAAAAACATTTTAAAGTCTCAGAATAACTGATATCAAAGTTTGTGACGAAAGACAACATCCAAGTTAATAGATGTACTATAAAAAATCATACATACATGCATAATGTCTCTTAAATATTCTCTTTTCTCGCTTTTGAAAACCCGGTGCCGACTATTAAATCGACCCTTTTCGTCACAAAATGAAAGATAAGAAATTTTGGGACTTCAAAATTTCTGTGTTACCATACATTTACCTCGTAAAAAGGTTTTTTTATATAATTAAACAAAACTGAAAGACAAACCTGAATACGTGCCTCTGGCAAACCAATTTTTTCAGCAAGTCTCTCTCGCGCAAATACGTCCGGGTAATGTGTTCGCTCAAATTCTGTAAATTGCACGACAAATAAATATGGTTATTTATACTATAGGATTAAATTAATAGTTACCTTTCTCCAGGCTGTCAATTTGTTCATTGGTAAAAGAGGTTCGATTGCGCTGAAGTTTTCTTTTCAGCCGTAGCCGCATTTGAGAGTCCTCGTCTCCAGATGAATTGTGATCGGAATTGCCATCTGACGTACTCTCGTGCGAGGGGTGAGATACATCACCGGGATATATATCTAAAGAGAATATAAAATGGAAATTTATTATTTGAGGCGGGATGTGATACAGTTGTGTTTGAGTTAGATTCTGTGTTTCTGTGAGAGATAATTGGAAAGGATACAAGTTATAGTACAAAGTTTTCCTAATAAAGAACGTTGTTATTCGACCGACCTTTCTCCAATTATATATAGTATATACATACATATATACTCAGCAAAAAAAAAACAAAAAGTTTTAATTTTGATTTAACACTTTTTTTTGTGAAAAAATATTGTTATATATGAACTTTTACCTAGAAAATTCAGCCATTAATCTTTGGTATTAGTAAATTTAATTAAATGAAGTAACTGGAACTAACAATTGACAATTGGTATCGGAGCCGATGACTGCCGGATGCTCTCTCTCTCTCTCGGTCTACCAAAAGATGCTGTTCGCAATAGGGACGAATTGAATGGTTCAATAATGCGGGAAGTGTGTACAATCATAGATTTTTTTATTAGAAAAAGAGGGACCACGACCGCTAGTTATGTTGTTAATGTTAATTTTTGCACTCCATTTATCATCTTTTATCACCGGTTTTCTCGTATCATCAAAATGGTGAAGATTTTCGCCCTTACTGAGACAGTAGGGAGTGTGGCAAAAATTTTGAAACAAACTTGATTTCAGTGTAATATCATAGAAGTCTACACCGAGAGAGAGACTTTCACTACACTTTCACTAATATATCCCTATACTCTTTGAGACAAAAAAAATATCGGGTATGAAAATATATTCTATTTTTCTACAATTCAAACCATTCGTTTTAGTCATTTAATCAAAATCTAAATGTGGTCAATCGGCTAAAAAATTGTTCCGGATATGAATCGAAAGTCAGGCGGGATAAGAAAATTGGTTTAGTTTAATTAATTTTGCAGATGGTTTTTCGTATTTGATAAAAATGCTTGCATATGCCTTAATGCTGTGGGCCTGCGTCTGTGTGTGTGGTTGATACAGCAATCAAGTTGATTGGACGAGATAATATGAGATAAGAGTATAGGCACATGGGCAGGGGTATGTTTATTGGAAAAAGGACATATGTCATTCTAATTCATTGATCGCAAAATAAACAAAAACAATTGAAGTTAACAAAAGAAACAGAAGCTAAAGCCAAATAACGAATGCTATGCCTCAATTAGATTTAATGGCAAACAACAAATGACCAACAAATTAACTTTTTGTTTGGCATGCTGTTTGATCATCTGTGACAAAATACTATCAAGAGAGATTTGAGAGATTGCATTGAAGGTGGAGGGTTACTGATGCTATTCTTTTAGCACACACACACACACACACAGAGCACTGTGTTTGGTCCGAAGCGTCTTACTCATGCATTCATACTTATAAATTTATATACATACATATATACATATATTATATATGTACCTGTTCAATGAAGATGTAAATAGGTATTATCGAAGAATAATAAAAGCAGATTAGTTGCTGTTGGCAGAAAACAGCAAAATCAAGCTCTATAAGAAGGGTTTAGTAGTCAATAGTCCCAAGAAGAATGTATATACATACATACATATGTATGTAATCTTATGATTTATGGTAAATAATTGCGTAAAGAGCTCGACTTTATTTGACAATATTTGGCCTCTAAAATACGATTCCTTCGGTGAGGCAGTACTCAAGAGTACTCAAGGGTATATTAGATTCGTGGAAATGCATGTAACAACAAAAGGGAAGCGTTTCCGACCTTATGAAGTATATATATATAGCTATGTATGTCCCGTTTGACGCCTGGTTCTCATTGACTATACATCAGAGCTAGAGCAACCGGATTTTGCAGACTCCTATCGTACACACTAAAACAGGTTTCCAACACTTGGACTGGTTTTATACTCGATTGAATTTGTTAAGCGGCTGCATCGTGTGATTGGGCAATTTCTTATTGATTTTTTGATCACTACACGAATCTAGCCTGTAGCAGCGTGAATCTTTTCGTCCGAATAGTATTTGATAGCAGCATTCATGCTTGATTAGATAGGACAACAATGTAACTGCAAGTTAATACTTAAATGTATTCTTTTAGCCTCCACTTCCACAACCGATTGTTTCTCGACTATGGAAATCAACTGTTTATTATTTATTTGTAATTAAGAACAAGGGTGCTTACTTACCTCGCTTTTGAACTTCGTCCCGGTTAATTTGTCCAGATAAATTCGTTGGCGTCGGCAGGGCCGTTGGTGTTGGCGGTAGGGCCAAGTGTGCCGTTGTGTTGCTTGGATACCATGCCCAACCACTGGTTTGTCCATTGAACATGCGGAGCTTTTCATAGACAGACTCGTTTTGCTGCTGCGCTTGCTGCTCCTTTTGCGATGCCAAATTGCGCAAGACTCGATTTATAGATGAAACCTGCAATTAAACAGAGTTCACAAAACATACATACATATATCCACATGTACGTACATACATATGTACATAAACATAGTATTACTGAAATTAATTATTCTGATCTGTTGTATTCTGCCATTCAAATATATTTTGTAGATTTTGTGTTTTGTATTGTACCTACAATACACATGTACATACATGTGCACAGCTGTGTGTACATGTGTATTACATACGTTTGTGTATTGAAGAGTAACTTTCGTAACCTACCCTCTAACGAAACATTGCAACGGTAACGACGAGACACGATTGGCTAACGACGATAGCCAATCCCCGCGTTCGAGAGCGGGAAAGATATAGAAAGCCGAGAGCGATTAGTACAGTCTACTCTTTTTCTTAATTTTCCACAATACGAAAACAAGAAACGAAGCGGTAAAATTCTTATCTTTCAATTTGAATTTTTGATTTCACAACTCGAATGATTTTTCTTTTCGAAGATATGTGAAATATATGTATATACATACCTATGTATGTTCATACATATGTGTATGTGCAAGTACTAAAAACCCTCGGGAATCCACAGTAAAATTTAAAGCTTGGACAATACATATATATAAATATGTAGAACAACTTTGTTTTCCCGAACTTTCGAACCATTGCAAAATTTTGCGAATCAATCTGAAAAATACTGAGATTCGTTTGGACCTCTCTATTAGAGGTCTTAAATTGCTCAATTTTCATACTCATGTCTTTCGTATAAACTGGGATACATTTTAATTCGATCCAAACCCGACCATTCTCATCTTCCATTGTATAGTCCCCATTACCATGTTTTCATTGGTGTTGGAGTTCAAGACATTGTAGGGCTGAACCATACAATTTTGATGTGCAAAGACTCAAACTTTAAAACAAAAAGCAAACAAGATTTGTAGCACAATCATCTTTACACTTTTGCGAAGACATTACCGTTTCTACGTTACTGCGCAAAATACAGATAATCTATATACCCCGTACTCTATGAGCATAGTGTAGATGTGTCTAACAGCAAGAAGGAAGCATTTTCAACCTCATGAAGGGGATTTAATCCTGATCAGTAATAGCCGAATCGATACAGACATGGCCGTCTTAATGAGCGCCGAGATCTCAGAGACTAAACAAGTTAGAGCAGACTTTTATGATGTTACACTGCTACAAGTGTACTTCAAAAATTCGTACCCACAAATTGTGAAAATCTATTTCATCTACAATCATAGAGAACGCCCATACATAACTATCAGATTGTCGAATCAGGATCACATGGATTTATAATTATAACCAGAATGAATTGCCCGTGGTTGACCCACGGTCGCTCCCTCTCTCTATCTCTTACTGTCAATCTTACCATGGATATATGGATAATATGGTCATTCTCTATGATTTCGCATTTTGAATTTTCTCGTATCTTAAAAGTTGTGTATGCCGCAGATCTTCCTCCTTTGTTGTGGCGGGGCGAAATTTTGAACACACATTTTTAACAATGAGATATCACAGAAGTCTGAATAAAAAAGTCCTTGCTCCAGCTCTTATAGTCTCTGAGAACTACAGCGCGTAGTATGAGCGCCATAGGGACGGACAGACAGTCGGTCAATCGACCCGGCTATTGATGATATCAAGAATACATGTACTTTATGGGGTCGGAAACTCTTTCTTCTGGACGTTACACACATCCAATTTCCCCACAAATCTAATATTCCCCTATACCTCATTTTGATCATCGGGTATAATAATCGTGTTCCAAGATGTTTGTGGTTGATGCCGGAAAAGGAGGGAAAAGACTCAGCATTGCGAAGGATACTCTTTGCTAGGGTCGGCACACTTTTTCAAGATTTTTGCAACGCTCGGAAAAAGTATCTCCGCTATTTTTGTAAGCAATTGTTGGGCCACTTGCTTTATCCTTTTCTGTGGTGTACGCAGTATTCATACATAAATTTAAGTAGAAACCGCCAAGTATGCGCGACTGCTGTCATAGAATTAAAAGAAGCGAGGGGGAACATTGTGAGTTGCTGCGGAGACCGCAACTCTACATTTATACCCAATACATAGTCAGTATGACTACATTAAACGACAAACAGTGCGTGCGAGAGAGACAGAAAATCAGTCAGAACGTGTCGACGGGCGCTGCGTAGCCACTGAAAATTGATTTGTTACTTTTGGCTATAATAATAATCCGATCTGATGCGGATTCGGCAAGATTCGGCAATCTTGTAGGTATGACCATTCCCTATGATTGTGATGAAAATTAATTTTCTCCTATATTCAAAATTCTGGTTGCCGCAGATTTTTGTCTTTTATAGGAGGCGGAAGGGGGGTGGGGCGAAATTTTCAAAACACACTTGTAGCAGTGAGCTCTCTACAGTGAGCAAAAAGAAATACACTTGTAACAGTGAGTTCTGCAGTGAAAAATTACAAATAGTTTTGTAACAGTGAGAGCTCTACAGTCAGATTTTCGTCCGTTGGGGGTTGGGGTTGTGGGGGGAGAAGGGGGTGTGGCGAAATTTTGAAACAAATTCGTCAAGGTCCGATATTTCAGGAGTGTGGATCAAAAATTTGGTTGCTCTAGCTCTTTTAGTCTCTGAGATCTACGTGATACGTGTGTGTTAGAGAGACACAGGGCGAGAAAAAATGAAATTGTTTTCTTTATTCTGCAGTCTAGAAGATATGGTCATTCTCTACGATTCTGCTTTTTGGTTTTCTCGTATCTTTGAAATTGTGGATGCCACAGATTTTCGCCCTTTGTGGAGGCGGAAGTGGGCGAGGCAAAGTTTTTAAATATACTTGTAACAGTGACATATCACAGAAGTCCGGATATAAAATGTCGTTGCTCTAGCTCTTATAGTCTTTGAGAACTAGGCTCTAATAGGGACGGACAGACAGACAGATCTCAATCGACTCGGCTATTGATGCTGATCAAAAATATGTATGCTTTAAGGGGTCGGAAACTATTCCTTCTGTACGTTACACACACCCATTTTCAGCACAAATCTAGTATACCCCAATACTCATTTTGAGTATCGGGTATAAAAATGTTGCTTCTGAATATGTTCTTCATATAACCAGATTTATAATTGGTACAAAAACAAAATTGGATTATATCTATCAGCGTGACATGTATGTAAATAGGTACAGATATTTAGATACATACATATACCCAACGTCATTACCACAAACATACAAAATGCCACTTTTGCAGTTGCCTTAAGTGTCGCCACGTGCCATGGGTCCAACATTTCTTTGGACACTTTACTCCTCATTTAGCACAATTGAGTTGACGCTGGGCCGAGTATGGGTATAATGAATTACTGGTCGTTATTATTTGTACATAAAAGCATCAAAGAACATCAAAGAAATTGAATCAAGTGACCAAGAAGCTTTTCGTGTAATTTTTTTCGTGCAGAGCGTACTTACATTTTGTACAAAAGTTTTTAAAGCACACAATAAAGCATATCCGACGCTTTAAAGTGCATATTTGCATACATACTAGTATTATCATCGCACTTTGTATTTTTATACCCGATACTCAAAATGAGTATTGGGTTATATTAGATTTGTGGTGAAAATGGATGTGTGTAACGTCCAGAAGGAGTCGTTTCCGACCCCATAAAGTATATATATTCTTGATCAGCATCAATAGCCGAGTCAATTGAGCCATGTCTGTCTGTCCGTCCGTCCGTCTGTCCGTCTGTCCCTTCAGCGCCTAGTGCTCAAAGACTATAAGAGCTAGAGCAACGATGTTTTGGATCCAGACTTCTGTGATATGTCACTGCTACAAAAATATTTCAAAGCTTCGCCCCGCCCACTTACGCCCCCACAAAGGACGAAAATCTGTGGCATTCACAATTTTAAAGATATGAAACAACGCAGAATCGTAGAGAATGACCATACAAAAGTCTTTAAAGCACACAATAAAGCATATCCGTCGCTTTAAAGTGCATATTTGCATACATACTAGTATTATCATCGCACTTTGTATTTTTATACCCGATACTCAAAATGAGTATTGGGTTATATTAGATTTGTGGTGAAAATGGATGTGTGTAACGTCCAGAAGGAGTCGTTTCCGACCCCATAAAGTATATATATTCTTGATCAGCATCAATAGCCGAGTCGATTGAGCCATGTCTGTCTGTCCGTCCGTCCGTCTGTCCGTCTGTCCCTTCAGCGCCTAGTGCTCAAAGACTATAAGAGCTAGAGCAACGATGTTTTGGATCCAGACTTCTGTGATATGTCACTGCTACAAAAATATTTCAAAGCTTCGCCCCGCCCACTTACGCCCCCACAAAGGACGAAAATCTGTGGCATTCACAATTTTAAAGATATGAAACAACGCAGAATCGTAGAGAATGACCATACAAAAGTCTTTAAAGCACACAATAAAGCATATCCGACGCTTTAAAGTGCATATTTGCATACATACTAGTATTATCATCGCACTTTGTATTTTTATACCCGATACTCAAAATGAGTATTGGGTTATATTAGATTTGTGGTGAAAATGGATGTGTGTAACGTCCAGAAGGAGTCGTTTCCGACCCCATAAAGTATATATATTCTTGATCAGCATCAATAGCCGAGTCGATTGAGCCATGTCTGTCTGTCCGTCCGTCCGTCTGTCCGTCTGTCCCTTCAGCGCCTAGTGCTCAAAGACTATAAGAGCTAGAGCAACGATGTTTTGGATCCAGACTTCTGTGATATGTCACTACTACAAAAATATTTCAAAGCTTCGCCCCGCCCACTTACGCCCCCACAAAGGACGAAAATCTGTGGCATTCACAATTTTAAAGATATGAAAAAACGCAGAATCGTAGAGAATGACCATACAAAAGTCTTTAAAGCACACAATAAAGCATATCCGACGCTTTAAAGTGCATATTTGCATACATACTAGTATTATCATCGCACTTTGTATTTTTATACCCGATACTCAAAATGAGTATTGTTATATTATATATTAGATTTGTGGTGAAAATGGATGTGTGTAACGTCCAGAAGGAATCGTTTCCGACCCCATAAAGTATATATATTCTTGATCAGCATCAATAGCCGAGTCGATTGAGCCATGTCTGTCTGTCCGTCTGTCCGTCCGTCCGCCCGTCCGTCTGTCCGCCCGTCCGTCTGTCCGTCTTCCCTTCAGCGCCTAGTGCTCAAAGACTATAAGAGCTAGAGCAACGATGTTTTGGATCCAGACTTCTGTGATATGTCACTGCTACAAAAATATTTCAAAGCTTCGCCCCGCCCACTTACGCCCCCACAAAGGACGAAAATCTGTGGCATTCACAATTTTAAAGATATGAAAAAACGCGGAATCGTAGAGAATGACCATATCTTTTAGACTGCAGAATCTGAATTGGATCGTATCATTATTATAGCCAGCATTAAGAAAACAATTTCATTTTTTCTCGCCCTGTCTCTCTCTAACACACACGTAGCATAGGCGTCTTTGCTTAGAGTAAAACATTAGCGCCTAGATCTTAGAGACTATAAAAGCTAGAGCAACCAAATTTGGTATCCACACTCCTAAGATAGCGGACCGAGACGAGTTTGTTTCAAAATTTCGCCACACTCCCTTCCGCCCCCGCAAAGGACGAAAATCTGGGGATATTCACAAATCTCAGAGACTTTTAACGCTAGAGTAACCAAATTTGGTATCCGCACTCCTGTTAGATCTCGCTATCAAACGTATATCTTAAAATTTCGCCTCACCCCCTTTCGCCACCCCCCCCCAAAGGACGAAAATCTGTGGCATCTACAATTTTGAAGATACGAGAAAACTAAAAACGCAGATAATGATCATATCTATCAGGTTGCTGAATCTGGATCAGATCAGATTATTTGTATAGCCAAAGGGAACAAATCAATTTGCAGTGGCTACGCAGCGCCCGACGTCACGCTCAGACTGATTTTCTGTCTCTCTCGCACGCATTCTTTGTCGTGTCGATTAATATTAGCGGCGTCTGCCGGAGGAGAGTCATACTGACTAAGTATCGGGTATAAATGTAGAGTTGCGGTACGCAGCAACTCACAACGTTCCCCCTCGTTTTTTAGCTGAGATACAAATGTATTGTGTATTATACCCGGTACTATGTAGATGGCCCACATATCCAACCAAATAAAGTATATATATGTTTAGAATCAATAGCCCACTCGATATAGCTATATCTGACTGTCCGTCCGTCTGTCCTTCTCGTTTGTTGCATAGTATAACTATATTTTGTGTCAATACTCCTATGATATCACACTGAAACAAGTGTAAGCCATTCATACATGGCATTAGGTTGCCAGCGAATAAACGAAGAGCAAGTCGCGCCCCTTTATTTCTCTCCATGTTTTTTCCATCTATCATGACAAGGATCAAACTTAATAGAGAGACAAGCGCGGCCTTTTTTGACCATCATACCCAGCACGACTCAAGTTACGACTCGTTATAACCTCTCATATAGAAAAAAACCTAGCTATCGATCCGTCTGTTAATGTTTCTTAAGAACAGACCAATTCTACAAGTACATATGTACATACTGCTTCTTCGACATTCTTTTCGTTACAAACACCTTATAGAAAAAAGGCTATTTTAAAACAGATCTCTTGCTGAAAAGCACACCTATCGATCCGTCTGTTAATGTTTCTTAAGAACAGACCAATTCTACAAGTACATATATATGTACATACTGCTTCTTCGACATTCTTTTCGTTACAAACACCTTATAGAAAAAAGGCTATTTTGAAACAGATCTCTTGCTGAAAAGCACACCACAGTTTTCCTAAGACTACTCACCCTTCTTTCTACCGCATTGTGCTGGTAATATCCTTCTGGTCAAGAAGAAATATATTATGTATGTATCTAAATACGTCCTATTGAAATTTAAACACCAATAAATCTATCTCTCTCTTAAAACAGGCATTATGTAACCAGTTGGTACCAACTTATATGTATATATTTCGATACTAGGCCAGTGCTCTCGTTGTCTGTGGCATATATGTATAACTATACTACAAAGGTCCGATCTTACTATTCATAAAATAAGACCACTTAAATGGGACGAAATTAGTTGCGAAAATTTAAAAATGACTTGACTTTTGATGTTGATCAAGAAAATATCTACATTGTGGAATCTAGAATGCTTCCTACCACTATCAATCTGGCGATTAGGAACTGGTTAGGCCCAAAGAAGCTTAGTCGGACGGGACGGCAATCTGGCGGTCGACCTAATGTCATTACCTAATGTCGTTCTTAATTGTATTGGAGCACAGTTACACTTATTAGACGCATATGATATCTAAACGACACTAGAAGTCGGGCTTTCTTTATATTTTAAGATGAATATTCCACATACTCGTATGTTGAATGTGCTGATTTTACATTCTGTGGCCTCAGAAACCCTTACAACCTCCAACCATCTAATCTTCCACTATGAAAGAGGGCTAGCTCTTCTGTGGGATTAGACGAACAATGCGGTTGTTTACCTGATGGAATAATGAAATTGTATTCAGTCGGTTGAGACCATTGAAAATTAGAAAGATCTCCGAAACTAGACCAAGGTCTATGTATCCATTCCCTAATCCGTTTTAAGTGCGATGGATTCTTTTTGTTTTGAAATTATTTAATCCTTTGTGCGTCCTAGCCTTTTGTTTGGATATACATACTTTACTGCAATCTTGATCGCAGAAACTTTTCCTGCTACAGGATTAGTTTTTCTGCCAACCCTACACACAAAACCTTAATAAATCTATTCAGAAATACAAATCAACTTGTTCTAATCAACCGACACACATTTGTCGTATCTTTCAACTGAGATTTGTAGGGTAGTTAGACTATAGTAAAAAAAAACTAAGATATAGTTAATAAGGAAATTCATTAATAACGAATTAATAAGTTTCATAATATTCAAAAATATATTTCTGATCGTAATCTGGCTGAAACTTTGCTGAGACCGAAACCCAAATTTGGATAACTATATACATCTCTTAAAACAAGACTTTGTAAAAAAACCTGACTGAAATATTTTGGTATATTATACATTGAAATTTTCTATATGCTCATTTCGAAAATAAAGCTTTCTATTTCCGTCTGTCGTCACATATTCTTTATTGAATAGGTAGATAGGATCAGCCGAATCGAACTACTATATTATACGAGAATTATTTTTAGGTTTACATAAACATCCAACCCAGCCGAAAAGGAATGAATAAACTATATACCTTTCATAGAGACTCCAAGATATACGTAAAAGTATTCAAAGCTTCAGCTCCATAAACTGAAATGCCAGATTCCGGCATTCCAGATTTTTCCGTGGAACTCAAATCAAGCAGCATTATTCTACGCCGCGAATACTAGTTCTTAAATTTATATTCAAGAATGTGTCAATAGAAAAATGATCAATGAAATTCTTATATCATTCGTGGAAAGAGTATTGTTTAAATACAATCCATATTAAATATTTCCTCTTTTAAATATTTTCCTTGGCACGGGTAATGTCATTACTAAACCATTTGATCGCGCAGCCTTGTTAATCAGTCATTGAATGGTTAACTTGAACAAATAAATATAAACTATTAAGGGGGAGATTTTTTTTTTTATAATTGTGAATCCCATTAAATTAGGTTGCTATACCTCTTAAGAGTATCGAATAACTAAATAGGTTTTCATACAGATACACAGACTGACTTCTAGTATATCGCATAGGGAGTTGATACAACAGTGGCCGGAAACTGCTTGTTGTCAAGTTTTTATCTTAAATAGTCAAATCAGTTTTAAATCTAAAGACGTGTCATGTATTTCAAACAAATTTGCTTTCATTACGAGCATACAATTTAATTTGTACACAATTCGATACTTACACTTGGAATGTTATCACTATTGCAAACTTGCTCCGAAAGTAGTCGATCTCGAATTTCCCAAGCAAATATGCTGGGACATTCCCGCTTGTAATCTGCAATTTTTTGTACGACCGGCGTTGTAGCTACTCGTGGTTTGGAACCACCTATTGCTCGAGGTTTGATTGATCCCGTTTCATAGTATCTAAAACGAAAAGAGAATAAAATATTAGTGCATGATAACACGATTATGTTATTTAAGAAGACTCAAAAAGAATAGCTTAGCTGTACTCGTTGTTTAGAATAGTTTAATATTCTGATGGGCGCTGATCAAGATAAAACATATATCTTATACTATACTGTATAAGAAATACTGTACAGTACACCTAATACACAAACAAAGACTAGCTTCGACTAGAAATGAATGTGCACTGTAAATATATGTATAAGGTTTACGGTTTTGGAGGTTATACCAGCTGTACGTAGAACTTTAAAGAACCACTAAATATTACGTCTGATTCGTTAAACACTGCAAGCTATATTTCAATACAAATATTACATATTTTTAGAACGGGATTGGGGATATATCGGGGTTGAGTCTCACCTGCCCAATATTTTGCTTACGCAGCCATTTGAAACTTGAAGTATTCTCGAAATATCACATGGACGAGCGCCCGAGTGAGCCAGCTCGACTATCTTTTGACGCGTTGAGTCGGGCAGTGGACGGCCATTTACATAGACGCCGCCTAACTGATTAATACCACTATGACCCGCAGTGGAGCATCCGAACAACGCACTCTGACCGACCGAAGAGTGGGGATGATGCCCATGCATTATGTGTTCAGTTGTTAGCATCATGATTGCTGATTGGTGTATTGGTTGTTCCAATTTCGATGCCAATTTGAACGTACTTGATACAAGTTCAGTTTAGTATTTGTTTTCGCGCGAATCACTGCTTAATGGTTGCAAAAGAGTGGGATTTCGTTTCGTATTTTTTACTTGTGTATACATATATTTTATATTTTTCACTTGTTTATTCAACACTAGACTATCACTATACGATACTCGGCGGGCTAGTTAGCTTTTCTTCAATTTTAATCTTTGTACTCTTCGCCAGCTCGTTTCGCATTTAGCAATTTTTAACACTCTGTACAGTTTAGTTTTTAGCGTAACAGAATAACGGAATATCCGATTCGTAAGTCGGAACTAAAGTTTAACTAAAAATTGGTCCCGATATTATCTGCCACAGGTGCAGGCAGGTGCTGCCGTGCCGTCAGCGACCCGGCGGCAGGCAGGGCCACGGATTGCGTTCACGTTTATTAATCTAAGTACTAGTATGTGCATTCGAAATAATCAAATCGCAGCCATCGTGACGTCGGCGTCGGTCTTAGTTTCCTCTGAACAAAATTTTCTTCTACTAACTGGTTTCAGTGGCGAGGCGAGGCGCGCACTTAGCCAAGCGAAACGTTAATGAGCTCTCATGCGAAAAAACACTGGCAAGAGCAACAGTACAGTAAAATCATCATTGCCAGCCATTTTGACAGAGTTATACTCTATCTGCCTCTTTCGTTCTGGTTGCGGTCTGTGGGTAACGCGTCCATGGGATGTATGGGTATGCGTTTTCCATATCAAAAACAGAGATGGCAGTAGCTACACAAGAGAGATGAGCAACACAGAAACAGAGCATACAACTGACGAGAGCGAATGGGAGTTGAGTAAAAGAGGGATGGCAACAATAAACTGTCGGTGTAGAACAACTTCGTCCTGACCCTTTCTATCATGATGAGGGACTTTTGGTTGGTTGTTTGATAATTATTAGTTGAAAACGAGAAGGCTTTAACTTTATGAATTCAGATGATAATAACGATGGCAAACAAAACTGCATTCATTCATACATATGTACATATATATGCTTATGTATGTATGTGTATGTACATAAGAGAACCCATTTCCATCTTTCGTTTCGTCTGCATATGCATATGAATGAACGTATGTAAAAGTTTCGTTTTTGTAAGCTTTTTTGCTTACATACACACTTGTATGTACTTGGACAGAGACATACCTTATGTTAAAGGCTTTTGCACATTTCCATTATAATATTTTGTTTTGTTGAAAAGCAGAAACCACCTCAATCTCAGAGCCACTAGGTGGCGAGGAGTGCGTCACAATTCATGTTTATGTATAAAAAATAAAGATATTTCAAAATAAATAACTAACGAAAATCAACTTTTAAAACAACTTTACAAATTTTTAAAAAATCTCACACATTATATATACATACATACGTACATATGTAAATGGTAATGAAACAGTTCAGATTTTTCAATAGAAAAATAATTCATTTAATTCATTCATCCATATTTTCGGATAGGATTTTTAAATCTAGAAATTTTAGAAAATACAATTTGAAACTCGTTTACTTCACATCTCAGAGACAAGGCTTTGAGTTTGCAAATTGCCGTATATGTCAGTTACACAATTTCCACCACCAAGCAAGCACCAGCAGAACAGTAACTAGTATCATCCAAGAACTTACAACCATCCCCAAAGATTCAAGCAGCATTCAAGCCTACTGGCACTCAACATGCCGCCCGACACGTTTTTGGGATTTTTGAAGTCACACGCACCACCGGATAAGCCCCTTACCCTGTGTCCCCCGTCAACCCCCGCCACCCACAAGCCACCAATCACACAACCTTTGGCCCATTCTCTCACTGACGGCATCTGTGTAGGGTGCTTGTTCTTCAAAGGGAAATACTTATTCCCGGTTCGACTTTTTGTAATTCCTTCTGCGTGTGCCAAAAATTTCATGGAGCATTGTGGAGGTGACGAATCTGATTTTTCTGGAATGTGTGAATAAACGTTAATTTATTTCATATTCTGTTGCCCCGGCGTACATTATAAAAATTTGAACACCTCCCGCCCATGGAATGTCATGTTCAATATGGGATTTATATGTATGTGTTACCGGGTTTTACATTAAAACAGAGAAACGGTCAGTCGGAAAACGTTTAGTCTGGTTACCACATTTGCATCCGTCATCATTTTATATTCCTTCAGTGACTACTTTTGAAATTAGTTTTAAGGCACATTTACACTATGTACCTACATAGATAGATATCTCTATACATATATACATATGTAGAATTTCCTATGCGCAGAAAAGGACTGGAAACAAATGATGATACATTTTAGTGACTTTTCCATTCATAATATAATAGGATATATCGTCTTGTTATTTTCTTAGCGAAACACGATAAGAAAAATGTAATAAGTATTACCGAACATGTTATTTTAATCAATCAATTTTATATAGTCATCAAACAAGCTTAGAAAATATATAATACATATATAATTTTTATATATTTTTATTTTATAATGTATACCCTGTGAATTGAGAGAAGGCTGTTACTGCCGTGAGAAGGTGAGAAAAGATGTGAGTTCCAATCGGCTGGCTAATTGACTAAATCTGTTAATATATTTTTTCGTGCTGAGGCTATAAAATGAAAAATGTACTCGTACTGTCCATTATATTTTCATTAGGCGTGTGTCGACAACAATGTTGATGGGCGGAACATTGCTGAAACAAAAACAGCCGGCACTAACACAACTCTCGATGTTTTGCGATCTCTTCTAATACCTGAGCCTGTTAAGAATGCCCAAGTTGGCTCACAAAAAGTCGTCAGCCACAGATTCCCTCGCAGTCGAAGAGTCGAACAAAAACCGAGCATGGGACAGACAACAATTGAAGAGAAGAGCAAAAGGACGAGAGTGTAATTTAGCTTAGATAACAAAGAATCGGAGAGACAAGACCAAAACCAAAACCAAAAAAAAAAACCGCAGCCGATGCCGACAAGGTTTTGTAACGAACAAAGGAGGTCAAAGTTGCTACACTAAACAGACGAACAAATACGAGTGCTTGGCCTGCCGGCCGACTCCCGTCCCATCCAAGAGTTTGTTAGACAAATAGAAGAGCACGAACATTTTGACAGTCAACCCTACTTAGGGGTGCCTGCCCTGTGCTATACGCTGCGCTGAGCCTACCCTTGAAGTAAACAATTAAATAAAATGATGCATTGTGTGTGGATTTGCGCTTGAATAAAACTGCATGGTCCCGCCGTTGTGGTTGTTGTTTTTGTTTTTAAAGGGCGCGATATATCTTTGTATGTAATACATATGTACACACTCGTATGTAAGTTATACATATGTACACATTTGAAGAGATAATATTAACATATACATATGTATGTTAACAACTACATCGAATAACTATGTAAATATATTTGATTGTATGTGCATAAAAACTGGCAGGCTTGGCGAAAAGAGAAAATAGTAAAACAATCTCAAATTATGATACCTGTAAAATACGTACATAGATATGAAGTATTTCTTTTGGGTTCGGCATATCGTTGGCAAGAACAATTATTCAGCCAAACAGAAACTTGTTGTGACGGGACAATAAATCCAAATACTTCGTTATCATCGAAAAGTGGGATAGACTCAATAAAAACTCGACAAAAATCAATATACTTTTACATCCCACATCACTAATCTTCAAAAAAATAAACTGATTTTTTTGGTTAACGGTTTTCTGAAAGCATTTTCATAATGGAATATGTATAGAAATTTTTCTTTTTGATATTTCTAACGAACGTTTATATTATAATTAAAACTAAAAGTTATCTCATCTCATTGATATAGACTTAAAATCACTCTTCCTGTAGGGGAAAATTATTGATAGCGTCCAATTACAGTGATAAAGTCGGCAGTACTTGTTGGATGCGACCGGGACGACCTGGACCTGGACAGGGGCTGGGTTGTGAACAGCACAGCTCAGCAAAGCGCTGGCTGGCAGCAGCACGCGTTTCGTATTATTTGCCGGATGCGGAAATATTATTTTAAATAACTGCGTACCATCACGAAGGACAAATCAAGGCAGGGCAAGGCGCAAAGCAAGGCATGGAAAGTTAATGCGCCGGCTGTGGGTTATTCAAGGGACTGGATCTGAGGGTACATCGATATCATCGTATCGTTCTTAACTGCTATTGCGCTTATTAAGTGGCATTGGTATGAGGTAAGAGGAGAGGGCGAGTGTGAGTGAGCGTGTGCACGGGAAATTAACAAAGGAGCGTGCAGAATCTGATTCGTAATATTTGCTTACCAAAAGCTACCATCGTTTATTAATTTATTGTTCGAGTTTATAGAATCGTATCGTGCGTTCCTCCCAAAAATACCTCTGAACTGCAGTGGAGAAGAAGACAGAGGATTGCCTTGATAATGAATTTATTACTTCTCAGATATAAATCGTATCAGTTTATACTTACACTTGTCAAGTTTTGAGTTATATAAGAAATGAGATTATACATTTTAATTCGTTCCCTTACTAAGAGAAAGTCAGAGTCAGCCGAGTCCTTATATTTTACGAGTCGGAGTGGTAAATTGTTCAAACTAAGTAATTAGGCAGTCTTGACGGTGAGTGCGCCCGCGAAAGTTTTCCAGCCGGTACTCAGTTTGTATATACATATGTAATCTTATGATTTAAGTATGTAGCTTATCTAATATGTATATTTTTTCATTCCATCTATCCCGTCTACTTAATAAATGATATTACCCTAGCTATTTTCATACCGCACCTTACGATACATCCTTCTCTGTCTCTCTCTTCCCACCCCCAATTAATATTTTGAAATTTAGTGTGATATCACAGGAGTCTGAACAAAAAGGTTGCTCTACCTCTTATGGTTTCTGAAAGCTAGGCGACAAACGAGACAGATATGGCTGTATTGGGTCAGCTTTAGTTAATCAAGAATTTACTTTATGGGGTCGGTAGCGCTTTCTGTTTAATACATGGAAATATAAAAAGGAAGCTGCTGAAAAAATGGAACCATTCTTTTCGATTTGTATAGACACAATATACAATATATTGATAAAATTAAATTAGATCTTGGTTTTTTGCTAATTATTCTTAAATTTATTTTTTATATATTTCTTTAATTTATTTTGTGTTTTTTAAATTATGTTTTGCTATTGTGACAGAATAGCTGATTTAATTCCAATTTTAATTCTCTAAGATGAAGTGTTTAAAAACATATAATATACCCTGTATAAAAATATCTTATTTAGAACTGTACCGCGCCGACAATCAGGGTACCGCAAGTAAGAAAGTGATAATTTGAAGAAAAATATTGATTCAGTAAGTTTTTGATGTTAAAGGGTTAACTATGTACTAATGTGAGAGGAAAAAAATGACGATTCCCAAAGGACGAATCAAAGAAGCATACCCTTAAGTTAAGGCGTCGTTTGATTTTTACAAGCCGTGCTGTACGGTATACGAATTTTAGCAATTTAGTTTATAACAATGAGTGGGAACGAATGGGTATTACAACTGAGCCATTGTCGCTCCGTGGCGTGGCGTTGCGTTGACAACGCCAAGCGGCAAAGTGGCCAGCCAGCCAGTATGGGCGTTTAAATCTCTATTTACTGCACCTCGTATCCAGCTGTGAGTCGTGAGGGTGGGGTTGTGGTGGTGGCTGTTTTTGAATAGTACTGACGTTTTACATCATCATCAGCATCGACACACGGCCCGGCCCTCGTTCTTATCCTCTTCCTCGTTTGTAATCGTTCCTTTAGCACAGCCAACGTCACCGTCACCGCCTGCTGTTGCCAGCAAACTCGAAAGGCCAACAGCCGCTCTGCCACGTGTCGCTGACAAACTGCTTAAACACGCCATTGATGAATTCAAATACGCCTGGTTTTTGGACCTGGGTCGTTCCTCTCCCTGTTCATGTGCTCGACAAATTACACTCTTTGCGGCATTTTGCGCTTTTAACAATTTTATTGTTATCGATCGGTGGTCTGGTCGCCTGGCTGCCAATTACCAAGTGGTGGACCAGACAAGCACCAATTGTGCATCAATCCGACAGGCGGGTAAAGATCTGACGGAGAGGAACCTTAACTTTGACTGCCACGGGAAATCTGAAAAAAGCTAACGTCGCGACGGCGAAATTATCATTGCGGTTTTTAGGATGTACCTTAAACAAATGTATATGGACGACGGAGAAAACCTTTGCGTTCGTTTTGCTCGGCCTTGGCTTGACTTGACCCTATACCATCGACCATTCAAGTATGTACATAAACACTTACGTTTAGAAAAACATGTAGATATAAACGTGTAAAAAGGGATTAGTAGGTAGGTGGTGGTGGTTAGCAAAGCTAAGCCCAGTTGAATTTAGGTTTGCGTCAAATGAAGGATTACAAGAGCTGTTACTGTAAATGTCAATTTCCAATTTACCTTAAATATAAAGGCTCAACCCTTTGCATTTGAAAATCTTTTTCATTTTCATTTAATTGTCCTTTGTGATCGAAAATTCGCAACTGATGGTTCTCGAGATGACTTAAATGGAGTACAATCTATGCACCTAGAAAATAATGGAAAAAGGGCATGTGCTTGTTACGAATAGTACACTATACGTCTGTACACAAAGACCGACGGGCAGACTGGCAAGATGCCTGGAGCAACTCGCCTGACTTCTGATCCTTAGCAAGAATATACATACATACATATGTATGTATTTAGAGTCGAGCACCTGTCCCTCCGGCATTCAATTGACTTGACTGATGGCAAAGATCACATCATCTGGATGTAACTCATGAGAGACCATCACATCATCCATCCATCATTTATAATCATTGAAAAAATGCATCTATCGTATATCCTTTGGTCGGTTGGCTGTGGCCGTTATAATTGATTAAAGTTCACTACCAGATAACTATCATCTATGCTCGTAAGATGTCTTTTGTAATCTTATGCGTAAAAAAGTGTTCACGTACAACATAATAGTGGAGTGGGTCAAGTCGACAATAAGATAACCAGATAGCCACTCACTGGAGGCATGTCGCAACATCTTCAATTAGGTGTATCAGCATGTGAATGCATGTACCTGATACGTAGAGTACTTATGTGTAACAGTAAGAATTAACATAAACGACTATGTTAAATCAATGGGTGATTCAAAATACACATGATGCCTATATCTCGGATAGTATATTAAAGTGTCAAACTCCCTTATGCATTTCCACACTGATTAAGATTGTAAAGAATAATAAATACAAATCGATACATTGGGATCATTATTATAGCGGTAATGAGGGAAAAAAAACTCCAGGCTTAACTCAAATCTTTTTTCCAGTGCAGCTTTGCAGTAAAGGAAAGTTAAGAGTCGCTAAGAGTTGAAGTTGAAAACTGTGGGACTAGTTTTGCATGGAAAAAGCTAGTCTGAGTATATCGAATCAGCAATTGTCGTCTGATGCGCGGATAAATGGAAATAAATCAGTTATATGCCCTGATCAAGAAAATATAGTCTTATGGGGTAATGAGTCGAAAACGAGACACTTTTTACTCTAGAAATATTCGGTATAAAAAAAATTATTATATACATCCATAGATGTAGAATCAGGCTTTTCATATTCAGTTATGATATTTAAATACACATATAAATTTGTGCTTACATTTTTATATGCTTCAACATCCCGGTCCGACGCAAATTTAAATCTTGTCTGTCCCTCGTCATAGGCAGCAAATTAAATTATTGTATAACAAATGTTTCGGCAATTTTCATGAATTCAAAATCATTGAGATGAAATAATGAAAATCCCAAAAAACAATCAAAGGGATATCCAAACCCGAAACTTTACCCCTGGTGCAAGCAGACCCGACCACCCTTCCTGCTTTTCACTACGTTTTTACATCTCTTGCACTACCAATTTCGTTTTCGTTTCGGCACTGCCTGACCCTTTTTGTGTGTTTGACTTACGTTCGGGGTGCTATCGTCTGCGGACGCGTGCGTGTTTGTTGGTGAGCCACACACATTTGCGTCACTTCAGCATTAATATGAAAAGTAGGCGTTTCTCTCTTGATAAAGTTATATTAGCACGCCCAGTTGACCCACCTTCAAGTCCAATCTAGACTTTAGCATGTGGATAGCATAGCATGTGACACAACGATCAATTAGTGTTGGTAGTCGAATCCATAGTGCTATCAGTCAAATATGGTTTCCACCAAAAATAGCAAGTCTAGCCAACTTGTACTTTCAAAGTACAATTCTGCCGCTGCTCTACCGCTGCGATTCTCCCCGACTTATCTTAAAGTCTGGTCGAATGTAACGATTCCGAAGTTGTTGGCGTAACGTAAAGTAATAGTTTGCCTAATACATACATAAATATTTGCATAGGTAATATTAATCTTTTCTATATAGAATCTAGCTCTATATTATATAGTGGTATAATTTTATATTATATATTTATGTTGCATTGCATACTTACAACTATCATATTATAAGGTCCACGCCCACTCCTGTTGTACTTGGATTTTATAAATTGTTCTGTGAGCTGAAATGAACAAATGCGTTGTTTCATTATTTTTACTGCGGATGCAATAATGAACAACACAGAAATCATTTAAGTAACAATACGATGCGCCCCCAGTGAAAGATGAAGACTCAATGCGATGATGACAATTACAATGAGAATTTAGCCGCGGCTGCGGTGGATGGTCGTCGTCATCATCAGGGGCCCAACTGAGCACAACTCGGTTTGGCTTTGTTGTAGCCGGAGCTGCCACTTCACTGGGCAATTAGCCACTCGCCCGGAAAAGGAAAAGGGGAGCTTCAGCAACAGCATCGAGCAAAGCTGCTCAAAATAAATTTGTGAGTTCTGAACGAACCCTAGCCTGAGTTGAGCCTTACCAATAGCCGTATTAACGCCAGACATTTCGCCAGTGCCCGTGTCGTACTGCCGCTTGTTCAATTTCACTGCGAATGGCATCTCCATCTCAGATAGCAGATTGATGGTGCAGACGGCCTTCCCTCGACCCGTCCTGTTCATTATAACAATTCAGTAGACGAGAACAAATCTATAGCAACTATTAACACACGAGTATTATACATACATACATATATACATATATAGTATATGTACATATATACCTTTTTGCCTTAGTTTAAATACTCATAAAGTGGTATGACTATATCGGACATCTTTATAGCGAGCGGCAGTCAGATCGCCATATACTCGCAAAACGTTAGAATTGTACAACGAAATTTTTTTAAATCGAGAAAAACCTTTCGCCCAGTTATAGATATCGTTATACAAAATTCAATGGCATCCACTAAGTACTGGGCATCTGTCTCTCTTTGTCACTGCACCCGACTATATGGCTCGGGTCTGCCTTGTTTTTGTTTTTTTGAGCTCACCTCTCAGTGGCTTGTGTCTTCAATCCAATCCAATCCAATCCAACAAGTGTTGTTGACAGCATCACTTTCCACATTTCATTTTGTGTCATTAATTTTGGAGTCGGAGCAACCGCATTGGGAAAAATAACAGCTGATCCCTCTTGGCTTTGTTTTTTTTTTTCTCTCGACATGCTTGTTCGACTCCTCGACTGGAACTAAATTGTGACATGTGATAAGAATTTTTCAGATAAATCTCGATGCCTCCGCTTCAGCATAGTGGTGGGATCAATATGTTTAATTCTCATTGTCGTTGACATTTCCTTGCCTTTGCTATAACAGAGGTAGCAGAATTCTTTCAAAGTTGAAGTACCTTCATATATACATATGTATATCACCATCAGCAAGCTACTAAAGCTTGTTCTTCTGCTGCACCCCTGCTGCTACTGAAACAATAGCAAACAATAACCCCATTAATATACACATTTCATGGTTATCACAATTTTGCATGGGAATTTCTGCACTTGCCTTGGCTTTGGTCATATTGTTGGTTAGAAGTCGCACTTGAACAGAGAGTGAGGATGACAGGATCGCGACAGCGAAAGAGAAGCAACTATTGACTCTTGAGTTAGATTGGGTGCATAGTTCAGCAGAGTTTTCACACGCGTCGCTTCCACCCTACAAATCAATATAGTATACATTAATTTGCTGTTAACTAACAACTGTTAAAAGCTGTCTTTGAAAAAAGTAAAAATGTAAAAAATTAAATTTACTGAAGCCTTTAGTTTTGGCCCTTTTATTTGGCCCTTATATTTTATTGAATGTAAGATACACTTTTTTGCTTTGGATATTATTACGAATGATCGTCGGAGGGTCGGAAAACGCTATAAAAATAAATTTAAAAAATCGAAACAATGGAAAATTTAGTAGATTCCAAGTCTTCACGTATAAAACTAGTTGTAAAACACAGAGGAGATTAAAAAAATATTAAACTATTTCGTGATCTCTTCAATACTCATACAATTAAACAATTTTTTTTGACCTGACCAAAAATATAGAATGAATTTTTTGACTGATTTTTGAAAACAAGTACATTTCGGCTCAAATTTGTATTTTTTCTTTTGCTTATTATATTCATTAGTTACTTTAATAAGGTTTTTTCCTGATAAAAATACCAAAACTTAACAAAAACAAAAATAGTCACTTGTTTTGTACTGTCAACATTTTACACATGATTCCACATGTCCACATGATTACTACTGTATCGGTAACATATGTATTTATTGTTGGCTGAATAAATTTAAAATTTATATTTTCAAATAGGAATTGGAAATTAAGTTCACTGCTTTCCATCAAAAGCAGCGCAGGCCTGACCTTCCCTTATATCCGATACTAAACGAGGGGGAACGTTGTGAGTTGCTGCGGATACCGTAACTCTACATTTAGAGTATTTACATTTAAAGATGTAGATCCTTAGATGCTATAAGAGCTACATACATAAACAAAATTTAATATCCACACTCATGTGATTTCGCACCGTCACAAGTGGATTTCCAAGGAGCTTTGGCTACTAAATTCGATTGGCATTAGAGTGCGGCCATTTTATAGCGCATTAAATATTATATACGTTTGGGAGATTTTCATATAATACCCGGCAAACGTTGTTTTGCTAGTCGAAGAAATAAATTTTATTTAAAGGCTCGATGAAATGGTTGGCGTTGTTGGTCAATTCCTCTACGTCTGTCGACTATGTTTTCTTGGATTTGTTCACTTGAAATTCGTACTCTTATATCTCGCATGGGTCTAGACTTGATCGTTTGTCGACTCAAAATTGGCCCCTCTGCGTCTTATTGGCATTGCTCAAATATATTAAATTCTTGGGTTATATTACTATATTATGTTTGCTATTGAAATTCTTCTAAATGGATCGACCGATTTTCTTGAAATTTTTATGTGCTTTCGATAGATGTTTTCGCTTTGGAGATGAAACGAATAATGATTTCATAAACAATAATCAAACCCCAGGACCGAATTTTTGTTTCCGCCTACTGGGATTTCATATGTGTAAAAAAAAGTTGTATTCAATTTAATATTTTTATACCCGATACTCAAAATGAGTATCGGACCTGGACCGTTTTATGTCAAAATTTCGCCACACCCCCTTCCGCCCCCGCAAAGGACGAAAATCTGGGGCATCCACAAATCTCAGAGACTATTAACGCTAGAGTAACCAAATTTGCAAAATCTGTTGCATCCACAATATTGCAGGTTAAAGAAAACTAAAAACGCAGAATCATAGATAACGACCATATCTATCAGATTGATGAATCTGGATCAGATCAGACAATTTTTATAGCCAAAAGGAACAAATCAATTTGCAGTGGCTACGCAGCGCCCGACGTCACGCTCTGACTGATTTTCTGTCTCTCTCGCACGCATTCTTTGTCGTGTCGTTTAATATTCGCGGCGACTGCCGGAGGAGAGCCATACTGACTTAGTATCGGGTATAGCTGTAGAGTTGCGGTGTCCGCAGCAACTCACAACGTTCCCCCTTCGTTTATATTAGATATACATATGTATGTACATATATAACATTTTTTTCATCTGTCTCTGTTTTTTAATACTGACAATTAGATTACCAAGCGGATTATCAAGATCAAATAACAATTTAAATTCGTAAAAATTAAACACAATACAATACACCGCAACGTGTCACCAATCTTGCCGTTTTCTGTGAGGACATCGCGGCTCTTTTTGTTGGCCACATCCAGACGTTCTGTTCTACAGCTTGACTACGTTCTTTACCGGGCTGTCGCTATTTTAATTTATATTATTTATAACGCACAATAACGGAAAGGGAAACGACGATCATGAACTTCATACATCCGTTCGTTCCAGCCAGGCTGGCAACGTTGAACATGTGTTCAACATCTGTTTTTTCCAGGTGGCGGCATAGCGCGAATCGAGCACTGTTTGAGAGCAATTGTCTCCTAACTAACTATGTAATGTGCCAGGGTTACACAAAAGTCTAACGGAAGACCGCAATTCCGTAAACTGTGCGCCTGAACAGCGCTGAAAGGGAGAAAAACAACGCCACCTACATGACTTGGTTTGCCCTGCAAATTGCTTGCATGTATGGTACGTGTGTATGTAAGTATAATGGCATGTGAAAAAGTAGATAAGACAACGGAGGTATTACACACTGTCGCTTATGTAAAAAAACGGCCAACAATTTTTCAAGCGCACACATTAGCCCTTCAGGTGCCGTTTTTGTTAATTACATTCAAATTACATGTAGCAAATGTGTAGTTAACGTGTAGTTACCATGTCAAGACATATTAGCAAAATAATATCGATATTGTAATTTTTAAAATACAAAAATACCGAAAATACCGTCAGTATTTTCACGGTATATTTTGGAAATGAGACCGTATATTGTGGTATATTGACCGTTTTCCCACGGCTATGGCACAACGTCAGTAGTATAGTTATTTAATATATTTATTAAAAGTAGTATATTTAATATTTAATAATAATAGTAATAGAATAGTAAATCATATACATATGAAGATATTTTATTAAATTATATGAAAACAAAATTTATTAATAAATAATTATGAAACCAAAAATAAAAATACATACAATTCTTTACATACCGACGGGGAATCGAACCCCGGTCTCTATTTCACTATTTTTAATAGAACATATACATATACAATACATAGAAAATAACAGTTACCAGTGCATTAACAAATCGGTCCTCTTCAGGACCCCCAAAAATTCATAGAGATGAAAATATTTTTATTTATTCAAATTCACATTGACATTATATTATTTCCTAAGGTATATTTCGGAACGGTCGCATTTCCGGAATTTCCAAACTACAGAATCTCCAATCTCCAGCTGAAAAATCAGCTGTTCAGCTAATGACTGACTTTACGACTCAAAACTTCGCCCCGCCCACTTCCGTCCCCATAAAAGACGAAAATCTGTGGCATCCACATTTTTAAAGATACGATAAAACCAAAAACGCAGAATCGTAGAGAACGACCATATCTTTTAGACTGCAGAATCTGAATTGGATCGTATCATTATTATAGCCAGCATCAAGAAAACAATTTAATTTGTTCTCGCCCTGTCTCTCTTAACACACACGTAGCATAACCGGCTTTGCTTACCAAAGCAACCAAATTTTTGATCCACACTCCTGAGACATCGGACCTTGACGAGTTTGTTTCAAAATTTCACCACACACCCTTCCGCCCACGCAAACGACGTAAATCTGGGGGTATCCACAAATCTCAGAGACTATTAACACTGGAGTAACCAAATTTGGTATCCGCACTCCTGTTAGATCTCACTATAAAACGTATATCTCACAATTTCGCCCCAATAGGAATAATACTACTACTACCTACAGTTTTGGAGATTCAAAACAAAAAGCATCTTCCAAGGTATTTTTGAAAATATGAAATGGCGTTTATATATTGCACGTACTGCAAAACCCTGGATTTAAATGCAAAATATTTATAAGATAGAAAATGGTTTATAATACAAAGAGCTAGTCGCATTAATCACAGTTCTTCTCAACTCTATACTTTGAGACCTGCCCACGCTCTAATGAATAATTGTAGATCAAAACGAGGGGGAACGTTGTGAGTTGCTGCGGACACCGCAACTCTAGAGTTATACCCGATACTAAGTCAGTATGGCTCTCCTCCGGCAGAGGCCGCTAATATTAAACGACACGACAAAGAGTGCGTGCGAGAGAGACAGAAAATCAGTCTGAGCGTGACGTCGGGCGCTGCGTAGCCACTGCAAATTGATTTGTTTCCTTTCGCTATAAAAATTATCTGATCTGATCCAGATTCAGCAATCTGATAGATATGGTCGCTATCTATGATTCTGCGTTTTTAGTTTTCTCGAATCTGCAATATTGTGGATGCAACAGATTTTCGTCCTTTGTGGGGGCGGAAGGGGGTGTGGCGAAATTTTGAGATATACGTTTTATAGTGAGATCTAACAGAAGTGCGGATACCAAATTTGGTTACTCTAGCCTTAATAGTCTCTGAGATTTGTGAATATCCCCAGATTTGCATCCTTTGCGGGGGCGGAAGGGGGTGTGGCGAAATTTTGAAACAAACTCGTCTCGGTCTGATATATTAGGAGTGTGGATACCAAATTTGGTTGCTCTAGCTTTTATAGTCTCTGAGATCTAGGCGCTAATGTTTTAGTCTAAGCAAAGCCGCCTATGCTACGTGTGTGTTAGAGAGAGACAGGGCGAGAAAAAATGAAATTGTTTTCTTGATGCTGGCTATAATAGTAATACGATCCAATTCAGATTCTGCAGTCTAAAAGATATGGTCATTCTCTACGATTCTGCGTTTTTGGTTTTCTTGTATCTTTAAAATTGTGGATGCCACAGATTTTCGCCCTTTGTGGGGGCGGAAGTGGGCGGGGCAAAGTTTTGAAATATTTTTGGAGCAGTGACATATCACAGAAGTCTGGATCCAAAACATCGTTGCTCTAGCTCTTATAGTCTTTGAGCATTAGGCGCTGAAGGGGACGGACAGACGGACAGACAGACATGGCTCAATCGACTCGGCTATTGATGCTGATCAAGAATATATATACTTTATGGTGTCGGAAACGATTCCTTCAGGATGTTACACACATCCATTTTCACCACAAATCTAATATACCCCAATACTCATTTTGAGTATCGGGTATAAAAAGTTAATTTTTGTCATATTTTTAATTTTTGTTATACCCGATACTCAAAATGAGTATTGGGGTATATTAGATTTGTGGTAAAAGTGGATGTGTGTAACGTCCATAAGGTATATATATTCTTGATCAGCATCAATAGCCGAGTCGATTGAGCCATGTCTGTCTGTCCGTCTGTCCGTCCGTCCGTCTGTCCGTCTGTCCGTCCCCTTCAGCGCCTAATGCTCAAAGACTATAAGAGCTAGAGCAACGATGTTTTGGATCCAGACTTCTGTGATATGTCACTGCTCCAAAACTATTTCAAAGCTTTTCCCCGCCCACTTCCGCCCCCACAAAGGGCGAAAATCTGTGGCATCCACAATTTCGACGATACGAGAAAACCAAAAACGCAGAATCGTAGAGAATGACCATATCTTATAGACTGCAGAATCTGAACTGGATCGTATTATTATTATAGCCAGCATCAAGAAAACAATTTCATTTTTTCTCGCCCTGTCTCACTCTAACACACACGTAGCATAGGCGGCTTTGCTTAGAGTAAAACATTAGCGCCTAGATCTCAGAGACTATAAAAGCTAGAGAAACCAAATTTGGTATCCACACTCCTAATATATCGGACCGAGACGAGTTTGTTTCAAAATTTCGCCACACCCCCTTCCGCCCCCGCAAAGGATGCAAATCTGGGGATATTCACAAATCTCAGAGACTATTAAAGCTAGAGTAACCAAATTTAGTATCCGCACTCCTGTTAGATCTCACTATAAAACGTATATCTCAAAATTTCGCCCCACCCCCTTCCGCCCCCACAAAGGACGAAAATCTGTTGCATCCACAATATTGCAGATTTGAGAAAACTAAAAACGCAGAATCATAGATAACGACCATATCTATCAGATTGATGAATCTGGATCAGATCAGACAATTTTTATAGCCAAAAGGAACAAATCAATTTGCAGTGGCTACGCAGCGCCCGACGTCACGCTCAGACTGATTTTCTGTGTCTCTCGCACGCACTCTTTGTCGTGTCGTTTAATATTAGCGGCGTCTTTAGTCTTTAGTCTTTAGCACATCTATGATTCCGAGACCTCAACCATTCTCGTATGCTCGCCTTGCTATTTGGCTCTTTAAATAAAGTTTAAAACAGTGACCTTAGTGACCCAAAAGAAGAGAAGATGATGATAATTCAATTAAAGAATTACCTATCAGGAGAAGAACCGTTCAATGAACCGGTCAGTTCAATGAATTCGTATGCGTATTGATTGATGATTCGGCAAGCTTTTGACAATCACTTGTTGAGATATCGCCAATTGGTTGAGCAGTGCTGCGTCGAAATGTACGTAGAGGACGAAACTGGGCGTCTCAACTTCATTCGTTTCAATCAGTCGAAGTTAAGATCACACGAATACAACCACTTTCATGAGTGAGGGAAACGCCGCAAACATGGTGCTCGGAGCAGAATTAGCTGCTTGCCAAACAGCACCTAATTGTTGGCCCTCAGCCGCTTATTTTGTTTGTTATTTATGTCTATGTCACTCATTTGTTCGTTTTTTTTTTGCGCGTGCTTGCTGCTAAACGCTCTCTGCCAGCTCGCTCTTCGCTATCTCCGCTTTGCGTCTGCCTACCGACGTCGGCCGAGCGAAGCTGCGCTTAGCGATCGGAGCGGCAATGTAAAGGGCAGGCAAACCACACTTGCAATTTGGATGTCACGCATTAAAGAACATATCGCAATTTTATTTCTGCGCCGAGTTTTATTTAATTCGAATAATTAGTCGGCCGATTGGGGATAAAAAACATTATCTCCAAACATGGGTTGTTTGGTCATTCTCCCATCTACTTATGCGCGAAGCGTACATTGAGGGCATGAGTACGCTCAAGATGCAATGATATTCATCATGTTTACTTGCAATCCTAAATGGCCCGAAATTACGAATCTGTTGCTGACAGGCCAAACATCCACGGATTGACTGACACCATTGCACGAGTATTTTAAAAAAAAAATAAGAGTACTCATGTTTTGGTGATTTTCGTTGGTTGAATAGCAGAAGCGTGACTTACCACATACACACATTCTGCTTTGAATTGCACAAAGCGTTTTACCTGTCTGTTGGTGAGTGACACAATCAGTGGAATCGGCGTCGCTCACCAGATAAAAACGCAGATCATAATAATCGTGATAAAAGGTCCACTTTTGTCGAAAACGTTCCCAACCATTGCAATTTAAAGAACTGCAACTCCATCAAATACGCCGATCCCAACGAAGAGGTGACGAAGTTTAATTGGACGTTAAGTGAGTTGTGACGAGGCAATTTTGCGGCCGTTTTCATTTCCGAGCGCAAAGACATGCGAAAGCGATCCGTTTGAATGAATTTACTCTATTCAGAAATGTCACGCTATTAAGCGTTTATCTGAAGGCGTTAAATTAGGGCGAGACAACATTCGCCGTTTTTAATTGTTTTACCATATTTTATTTTACTATATTTGTATTAACTACGAGATTTAAGTCTTCACTGCACATAAACCGAGACTGAAATGATAATATAACTAAAATATCACTATACTCTCGGAGTACCGGTTATAAAAAGTATTCTTAAACGAAGCTACTAAAGAACTCTTTTATGACTACTCTACAAGTATCAAAAGAGGAAATGACTTATAATTGTGTTACATTTAGAGCAACTCTTCTTTTTATTGCTACAATAAAAGCCAGGAAATACATTTGATTGCCTTTTTAAAACACACCCAATTAATTCATTAAGGCTACTAAAAAGTTGTATAGTTATACTTTTATTAATATGCCAACGCAACGCAAAACTCACACTTATATATTTCGACTACCTGGTGATAAAGTATTCCATTCAAACTAATATAAGTCTTTAACTATAATATCATTAACGCATTCGAGGTATGATGTGATGCTCTCAGCTTCTACGATATTGTGGAATAAACCGCACACATTTTTGACTCCTGACTCTCCTATAGCTCCGATAGCCAGCTTAATTTAATTTTCATGCCAAAATTTGGTTGGGACAGTTAATTAAATTAAAAGCAATATTCACAGTTCGATGAATTCGAAATACAAAAAAAAAATGTATGTGCTATGTACTATACAACATGACCGCTTTGTATGTTTTGGACTTTTATGGTACAAAGAGCGCAGACGCGTGAAATCGCTAACGCCCCTTAATATCCTCTTCCAATTGGTTGGATTTAACATTTAATGGACTTGTATCTAGTGGTAAAAGTGTCTTATTGGCTGGGAAGTTTCCCGAAGCTTGCGGAATTTCCTTCCCCTTTTAGGATTTTTCATGAGGTGCAAGTGCAGTTCGTCTCAATGTCAACCAAAAACTGTTTTTCGCATTCAGTTTTCGATGACATTTCGTGGCGTGATATTCGAGTGCTCAGAGCCCTGATTTTTCTCGGCATTACAATGCAAACAAATAAATACATATATATGTATATATACATGCATCTATACAACGGTGTATAATCTTTGAAACCCATAGGTGTACATCGCCGGCTTTAAATAACTGAACAAGTTTTGTCATAATAAAATCGCGCTACATTTGTATTCGTATATATCGATTGTAGATATAGTATCTCACTAATCTTTACAGCAAGCCTTTTGATAACGGAAAGAAGGCTTCCTTAATCCGACATAATAGCATTTGGATGTTCTAGTAGGTTAAGAAATTATATAATAGGATTAAACATGGTCGGCGAAGTAATTTTGTAATTAGATGAAAACGGGTATTGTATTTAAATATTCAAATTGACAATTTTCAAGTTTTTTACATGCATTATTGCATTATTATGCATTTAATTTTTATAGGATATAGTTAGATATAACGTTATTAAATGATTCCCCAAGTTCCCGTTGCTAATATACATATATGTATGTAAATATACATATATTATATAGTAAATACTGCTTACAGAATTTGGTACTGACGATAAAGATAGAGAGAGAGAGAAAGAGAGAGGCGGTGTCATTGGGAGCATTCCAGGCATCACTTTTTGCTGCTAAGCTACTCTGGGTGTGAGAGAGAAAAATATTTTCAGCTGATGGGGCTTCCTGAGCTGATGACGCGGAATATATCAATAGTTGCGATTTTACGTTCCTTGAGATAACCATATTTGCTTTTTACAAAATCTCAAAAAAATTAATAAACTTTAGTTAATGGTGCTTGGACATTTTGAGATGACCAAACTAGATGACCTTATGTTATAGCTTATATAGGAAAGATCCTATTAAATGCAAATTGTTATCATTTTATGGTCCCAGCCCCTTGTTGGCCCCTTTCTCCCTCGGTGAAAGTTCTCTTGACAGAATTTTAGAGATCACAAAATAATTTTTTCTGAACACATTTCTACCAGAGGAAATAAGGTCCTAGGTGTGGCCGTGCTTGGCTTTACAAAGATTTAGTCAAAATAAATAAAAAACAGACACCTTTAAAACACCACATATATATGTATATCCCACTTAAGAATACGGCCCTCAGTTATAAGTCACCAGACCCGTATAGAATCAGTCCGAAAAAGTTTTCTTTGCTGCAAATTAGCTCTGATGAAAATTTGTATTTAACCATTTTGCCCTTATAGATAATGGTGAGATTTTTATGCATACCTTGATCAAATGCGATGTAGTTAGTTCTGACTTGTTGAGCCACTCTCCATATCGTATTCACCAGAAACTTTATACCATTGTTACTTCTGCGTTGTAGATCTAATTATTTCTTGCATGGTCCGATTAGGATTTTCTACTAACTCCATTCATCTTCTTAAAATACTGTCCATTAACCTGTTCGTATGAGTGCGCTAAATTTATTTTATTTTTATTTATTTATTTATTTTCTTTCCTAGTGCTACAAAACTCAACTATTATGATTATATTTTTAACATAGTTTTTTCCCTTGTATAGGAAAATTATTGGCGGTCGGATCAGACCAAATTATCTATATTTTATATATATATATCATATAGCGGCAATAAGAATAATCGAATGAAAGGACTACATTCCTTTTGTTTCTTAAACTTATTTTCTTCCCGTCCTGTTTGTACATAGTGAAATCTAAAGTTATACAAATCTAGCATTTTATCTTATATAATCGTATACTACCATTTAGAAAAAACGTTTATAAACCAAGGGTCAAATCTCAATCAATCTAAATTTCCTTTATTATATAGCGTATATTTTATAACGTATGTTATTTGGCGCAGTCTAGAAATGAATAAATTCTGATTTTCAGTGACGTCCGTTGATAACGTTGATAATTGGAAAACAGAATAAACTATTGACTTAGCTTAGTACACATATCGACAAAATATTCAGCGAGCCCCAAATCTCCATAAGAGTTGGGTTGGGAAAATAGGGGCTGGCAGCCGTTGAGGAAATATCTTCAGCAAATTATGAATGATCCAAAAATATGTATAGACTATTGAACTATGAATACAGTGGATGTTGCTTGGTCACATTCTGTCGCAGAATAACTTACTATACTATCAACATATTGTGTCGATTTGAGTACAGAAAATCGTCTTTAAACAAGGAAGTAGAGCCGAACCTAATACGTTTTTATATCACTTCTCAACGGGTGTACCCAGAGATGTATTTAAATTACAAATGGGCTAGATCCAGAATAATTCATTTCCATAATTTCCAAATTATCCCATAAAATATAACCGATTACCTTCTTGATCAGCATTGATCAATATCCGTATCGACAGTCATTAATCTGTCCGTGCATAGATCGCCGAGACTATTGAAACTGGATAATGTAGTGTGTGATTACACACTAGGATCAAGTTTGCTTCAAATTTTCGACCTCCTGAAACTGAATGATAGGTGGAGCCGAACTTTTGCAAAATATAAGACTGCCACTATCGCACAATCATCAATGATAATCGTATTTACTCAAATAACTTGCGATTGGATTGAGGAAATTTTAATGAGAAAATACACTTTTCTCGAACAGGAGTCATGAGAACGATCTACCTGTAAACTTTTATGGATTTTTAACGTTGATGGATTGCCCCTAAAAAAATGTTTTTCTTAATCTAAGCGGGTTAAAATACATGTATTGCAAAATATATGGCGGGACCTGTCCTGTACATATTAATCACAACGTTAGTTCCGCATATTCAATATTTCCATGGATACGCGTTCTGTACATATAAAAACCGTTGTAATTAGACAAAGTAAACTCAATTATCCGCGCATTTCACATACAAACGTTAATCGTCAAGCAATTTAACCCAATTAAATATGCATGATGTTGTACGTGTAAACAAAAGGCCATCACTGCCACCAGCACGACTTCAGCACGGCAATGGCATGGCAGCCTGTGTCCTGTGTAATGTCTCTCCGCCGCCCTCAAATAGAACACCTATTATTTGCCTGTTGACAGCAACCACTCAAGCGAATTATTGCCAACTCATCAGTGGGTATTTTAGTCTTTATCTACCCCAGTATCTGTATTTGTATTCGTACTCGTCAAAAGGCATATGCTTTCGTGCTTCAACCCTCAGACCCAGTCTGAGACCCAAACCGAACCGAAACGTAATCGTTTTCGATTTCAATAGTCCATCGGGCATGTAAAATCGAGAGATTGTATGACGACACGACCGACGAGTGGGCTCATTTTTGTACCCAAACTTTGAAATATGAGAGCTCACTGAATGGACAACACAAGTGTTAGTGTGAGGCACGCCCACGCCTCGTATAAACAAAGCACTCAAATTAATTGGAGATAATTGAATTTGTATAGCACATGTGTGGATGTTACTATTTTAATTGGGCAAAGTGTTATGGGATCAGGATGTTTACATACTAGGAACAGTTAGGAGCAACCATTTAAGTTTATTTTAGGAGTTTAATTTATTTTCAGGTTATATTTTGACTTGTTTCTTGACTATGGACAAGAGCATAGCTTGCATATATATGGATTTAAAACACACCTAGTCGTAGTGGAACTGATGATTACAAACAACCCTATGGAAAATTCAATAGCCTCAGGGAATCACCATCATCCCACCCCGCTTATCTAAGTACATCTGCCAGATTGTTAACAATCTGCTGTTTTTTCTAAATACTAACATAATTTTGTCATTATTTACCTCACTGGTTTGTAATTCGTTCAACCCTCTGGTCTTCTAGTGGGTGACTGGGGTTCCGGTTCTACCGTCTCCCTTCTCGAGTTAAGGAGTCCGTCCTGTTCTAATCATTTGTTTCGCCTTTCGTTAGCGATTTAAGCGTGGGTATGTAATAACAATGGCATTAAGCTTAACAATCTGTACTGTATAACTTTTTTGCTAACCTTATTATCTTTAACGAATGTACTCTAGGGACCAGTCTCCTTTTCAATTATGCCATTCACACGCATTCTATAATTGAATGAGGGAGTTTTGGCATAAGGGATGCGATGCGCAAACGCCTGATTATTTTATATGAAACAAATTTGTAACATAAATTGTTATTAGTCCCATTCCTGACCAGAATCTTTTCAATTCCCCAGCTAATATGCTTTTTTCTGATTTTGAAAGACCTCAAGTATTTGCCCAATTGTGTATACATATGAATTTTATTCGTTCTTACAGCCTAACAACAAGACTTTCTACTGTATAATTACTGATCCAAGCAAGAGCCAATTGGGATTAGAATGGTCGTCGAACTTCAAGTGAACTTTAGTTCGTCGCGCCTCCCAGGCTAGAAATGGGCATATCCGAGGAAATGTCAAGCGAGGCCAACATATAAAAAGTCTATAAAAACTCATTTCCATATACTCCATATAGTTCGCCATTTTATACCCTATACTCAAAATGATTATAGGGGTATATTAGAGTTGTGGTGAAAATGGATGTGTTTAAAGTCCAAAAGGAAACGTTTCCGACCCCATAAAGTATATATATTCCTGATCAGCATCAATAGCCGAGTCGATTGAGCCATGTCTGTCTGTCCGTCCCAATAAGCGCCTAGTGCTCAAAGACTATAAGAGCTAGAGCAACGACAATTTGTATCCAGACTTATGTGATATGTCACTGTTACAATTGTATTTCAAAACTTCGCCCCGTCCCCTTCCGCCCTCACAAAGGACGAAAATCTGTGGCATCCATAATTTTAAAGATACGTGAAAACCAAAAACGCAGAAACGAAGAGAATGACAATATCTTTTAGACTGCAGAATCTGAGCCAGATAATTAATATAGCCAGAATGATGAAAACAATTTCATTTTCTCTCGGTCTGTCTCTCTAACACACACGAATCATGGTCGGCTTTGCCTATTGCTAATTGAGCGCCTAGATCTCAGAGACTATAAGAGCTAGAGCAACCAAATTTGTCATCCACACTCCTGTGATATCGAGCCTGCACAAGTGGATTTCAAAATTTCGCAAAATTTCAAAAGTTGTTCATAAGATATTCAAACAAATTGCTGAATATCCTATAGTCTCTGAGAGATGGGTAAAAAGTGCAAGTCCAATATCGCAAAATATAAAACAAAATTTATTATATGCATATACGTTGATACATATTTATGTATTTGCATCCCTTTTGGCTATACAAATAATCCGATCTGATCCTGACTCGGCAATCTGCTAGATATGGTCATTCTTTATGGTTGTTTTTAGTTTTCTCGTATCTTCAATATTGTGGATTCCACAGATTTTCGTCCTTTGTGGGGGCGTAAGGGGATGGGGCGAAATTTTTAAATACACCTATAACAATGAGATCTAAGGGGAGTATGGATACAAAATTTGGTTTCTCTAGCTCTAATAGTCTTTGCGATTTGTGGATGCCAAAGATTTTCTTCCTTTGCGGGGGCGGAAAGGGGTAGGACGAAATTTTGAAATCCACTTGTGCAGGTTGGATATCACTGGAGTGTGGATGCCAAATTTGGTTGCTCTAGCTTTTATAGTCTCTGAGATCTAGGCGCTCACTTTTTGCGATAGGCATAGCCGACGTGTGAGTTAGAAAGAGACAGAGCAAGAGAAAATGAAATTGTTTTCTTCTTCATTCTGCCTATAATAATAATACGATCTGATTCAGATTCTGCAGTCTAAAAGGTATAGTCGTTCTCTACGTTTTTGGTTTTCACGTATCTTTGAAATTGTGGATGTCACAGATTTTCGTGCTTTGGAGCGGAAGGGAGCAGGGCGAAATTTTCAAATACACTTGTAACAGTGACATATTACAGATGTCTGGATACAAAATGTCTTTGCTCTAGCTCTTATAGTCTCTGAGCTCTAGGCGCTCATAGGGACGGACAGAAAGACATGGCTCAATCGACGCGGCTATGGATGCTGATAAAGAATATATATACGTTATGGGGACACACACATCCATTTTCACCACAAATCTAATATACCCCTATAATCATTTTGAGTATGGGGTATAATTATAACGCTGTATTCTTTTATTACAGGGTATGCGCTGTACTTTGTAATATTTAGACTAGAAGAACGGCATACAAATATTTGATTCTCTCAACAGTTATTATTCTTTAGACTTATTATTATTATTCTTATTTAAGACTTAGTTGATGAATAATATTAAATTTACTGCCTTTTTCAATCTGTATATTTATTTTAGTTCTTTAGTAAATGGCGTTTCCGGAAACCGTACAAAAAACTGAAACATCATCGAATCCACCTAATGGAATGGAAAACAGTCAGACATCTCAAAGATCAAATCATGTACGTAAAAAGACACTATTGAACGTACAAGTACTGCCAGCACGGCTATTCGTTAATGAAAATATATATTACGGGCAGAACAGATTACGATTACTTTGACATTTATAGTTCCACTTTATGTAGTTACGGCCATATATTTATATATTATTATATTTATACCGTATATTTTGATGTATCAGTGTAATAGTACACATGTATCTTGTGTTATGTATTTTTTTTTTTAAATATTCCGTTTTTTATAAATTTTTTCGTTTTTATTTTAATCTACAGAACAAGAACACTTAGAAAACTATGTATCAATTAATTAATTTATGGCGAAAATATAAATATTTAATAGAAAATTCGGCAGAAAAATTTCCAAGAAATTTGTAGTTTTTCTTTTTCATTTTAAGACATGAATGTTTTCTAATATATTTGCTTCAGCTGCATGACTAGCTACAAAATGTACATTTTACATCTATTTGAGGCTATTTGAGGTTTGCATACGTGTCTCTTCTAAAGCTGCGCAAGTTTACATTAACAATGAATAGTCAGCTGCCATAAGGAGACAATTTGGAAATCTTTTTTAAGGGTGCGTCAATTTCTCTTACTAAAAGAAAACCAAAGTAAACAAATGATTCCCTTGTGGTATCATTAGCTACGTGCTTTCATTTTTTTTTCTTTACTTTTTCATGGCTTATAAAGATTGGAAGTCCAGAGCGGTGAAAAACTTTTTTGAGTTTAAAATACGATTTTATTGTTAACTTGATGATGAATGCCAAGAAGAAAAATGGCACACGTAGCGTGCATATAAATTCTGTTTAAGTTAAGATGGTTGATATTATATATGTATTAGTGTCTAATGACGGTAATTTATAAATAGATCTCATTTCACTAACAAAGCGCTAACATACCTATATCAATTAAAAGTAAAATGTAAGAAAATTGTTTTTTTCTAAATATAATTCAGCAAAAAATGTGTAGTCTTGTGGATTAAAATTTTAAATTGAGTCCCCCAAATGACAAAAATAATAATAAATACGAAAAACTCGTGGTAATCCCATACAATTTTTATACCCGATACTCAAAATGAGTATTGGGTATATTAGATTTGTGGTAAAAGTGGATGTGTGTAACGTCCAGAAGGAATCGTTTCCGACCCCATAAAGTATATATATTCTGGATCAGCATCACAAGCCGAGTCGATTGAGCCCTGTCTGTCTGTCCGTCCATCCGTCTGTCCGTCCCTATTAGCGCCTAGTGCTCAAAGACGATAAGAGATAGAGCAACGATGTTTTGGATCCAGACTTCTGTGATATGTCACTGCTACAAGAATATATCAAAACTTCGCCCCGCCCACTTCCGCCCCCACATAGAGCGAAAATCTGTGGCATCCACAATTTCGACGATACGAGAAAAATAAAAACGCAGAATCGTCTATATCTTCTAGAGTGCAAAATCTGAACCAGATCGTATAAATATTATAGCCAGAATCAAGAAAACAATTTCATTCTTTCTCGCTCTGTCTCTCTCTAACACATAGGTTTCATGGTCGGTTTTGCCAATTGCAAAATATGAGTTCAAGGATCTCAGAACCCATAAGAGCTAGAGCAACGAAATTTGGTATATCCTGTGATATCGGAACTTGACCGTTTTGTATCAAAATTTCGCCACACCCCCTTTCGCCCCCGCAAAGGACGAAAATCTGGGTATTCCACAAATCTCAGAGACTATTACGCAGCGCCCGACGTCACGCTCAGACTGATTTTCTGTCTCTCTCGCACGCACTCTTGGTCGTGTCGTTTAATATTAGCGGCGTCTGCCGGAGGAGAGCGATACTGACTTAGTATCGGGTTTAACTGTAGAGTTGCGGTGTCCGCAGCAACTCACAACGTTCCCCCTCGTTTTAATTGTTGTTTTTATAGCTGAGCCATAGTTTATCAAAGTCATTAGATAAGGTTAACCACATAGTGTTGTATACCAGCAGCATTTTACAGCATTTTGTCAACTATTGGCAATGAGTCATTGAGATAGATCAAATACTTAACACTGAGAGACCAGTTTGCGTAAAATCAGACCATATCAACTTCACTTTTGATGCTGTTCTATAAATATAATTACATTTAGTATTCCTATACATGATGGTGTCTGAGACGATTCTTTCTGCCCGTTACATACATTCGCTCTACCATACGAAGATTATATTGCCTCAATTAATGTACGTTTATTATTTTTAGGTTAGCTCGGTTCTGCTTTATGGAATACCAATTGTGTCTTTGTACATTGAGGGTCAAGAGCGACTCTGCTTGGCGCAAATCTCAAATACTCTTCTAAAACAGTTCAGCTACAATGAAATACATAATAGACGTGTGGCGCTTGGCATTACCTGCGTCCAATGTACACCAGTACAGTTGGAGATTCTGAGAAGAGCAGGTGCCATGCCGGTAAGTTCACGGCGATGCGGAATGATAACTAGAAGAGAAGCTGAGCGTCTTTGTAAGAGTTTCTTGGGCGACAACTCACCACCTCGATTGCCTGACGACTTTGCATTTAATGTGCAGCATAAATGTGCATGGGGATGTCGTGGGTCATTCTTACCATCTCGGTATAACTCATCACGAGCCAAATGCATCAAATGTGCATTCTGTGGAATGTTCTTCTCGCCGAATAAATTCATTTTTCATTCACATCGCATCACAACAAACGACAGGTACGTTCAGCCTGATGCTGCCAACTTTAATTCCTGGCGACGGCATATGACGCTAAGTGGAAACGCCCACGACGAAAAAATTATCTATGCATGGGAAGATGTCAAGGCAATGTTTAATGGTGGCACCAGGAAAAGACTTGTTAGTAGCAATAGTAATGTTAATCGCAATCGAAATCAAAGCTCACCAACGTCATCGTCAGCTACTACAATAATAGGTGGAAGTACTTGTAGCTCACCAACTGACTGTGAGATACTAGATACTAAAAACATAGCATGCAAGGAGGCCCCACTATCAAAGCGATCCGTTGATCACCAATATAATTACAGTACCGTGGCTGCAGCCGCCGCTGTGGTCGGCGTTACGGCTGTAGCTGCTGCTACGGTTGGAGTACCTTTCAATTTACATCACTCTTCGGTCCTTTCACCCCTTCACTCGCTTCGCAACGACCACGACCTAGCAATAATGCCCCTTTCAAGAAATTTTGTTGTGGACTATATGTGGCAGCAACAGGACGGAATTCATCAGCAGCAGCAATCGAAAAATTCGAAAATCTGCGGCGCCGAGCCTTGCGAATCGGCTCTTGACTTCGAATCATGCCCAATGCCATGGGCTAGGGCAGAAACGAATATGCCATCAACGACATCTAATGCCGTTCGCTTGGGGGAGCGGGAGCGTCATCAATTTAATATGAGAAACGAAACTTCGTCTACTTCTATTTGTGGCATTATTAAAAATCGAAAGCTGTCTGATGTCGGCAGCAGTGGTCTAACGTTTTCTGATTATAACATTCCATCGATATTAAGCTGCTCTGCATTTAAACCAGTTGTCGCTTCAGCAGCAATTGTATCTACTTCATTATACACTAGGTCTAGTGATTCGAATAGCAACGTTTACATTACCCCAACTCAAACGGCCCGAACAACAACAGTTCTAACGCATAACAGTATTACAACTGCCTCGCACCGCTTACCAACAGGAGAAGGTTTTTCGCCAATATTAGACACTATCCAATCCAATATTGAAAGTGAGAGAAGCAATTTTTCGACTTCATTATCCATTCACAACAAAAACAGCTCGGATAAATCTATTTCATCAGAATCGGCTTACGGAAGAGAAAGACATTTATATGATAATGATGACGACGACGATGAGGTTGTGGATATCGAAACAACGGAAGACGAAGTTCTTAATGAGCATTTCGCAGAGTGTCCACATTCAGCAGCTGATATATCATCTGAAAGTGAAAGTTCAAGTCATTCTCAGACACCAAGTACAAATATTGATGTAGATGCTGATGCTGATGTGGATGTGGATGGTATTACAACGGATGCCGAGGATCAACTTGAGTTGAAATCAAATGTTTGTTTGCTCGATAATACTAACCGCTCCATATCAAACTCAAATGGAAAAGTAAAAATGGCTGGGACTTCCTTGAATGCGGAACCCGAAATTTGCGAGGAAGGCTATAAATGTAATGAGGTATACAAATTTTTTTATTGCGATATCTTTCTCTTAAGCTTTTTGTTTTGATAATGCTGCTCGTGGAAATATACACACAAATATACACTTTTGACAATAAATAAAGTTTTGACCCATTTAATGACAGATTGAAACTTTCTAGATATGCCTTCTTTCAAATTAAATTTAAGGATTGGTCCCAACAATGCTCTTAATGTGCGGAATTCGAATACCACATCATACTGATGGATCGGTGTCAAGAATATACATACTGAATCAAAATAATCGATGGATCTGTCAGCTAGTTTTTCTGACGAAGTTAGCCTACCTATCTTGCTTATCACAATTTTTACACTTAATCTCTTGTTTTCGATTAAGGAGACCTTAGTACCTATAAACAAGAAGTTTTTGTTTTATCACCGATACTCCCAACATCATTTTTGGTTCGAATTTCAATTTCTCTCATGGATTTCCGCACAGACCTCACTAGCCAGAGGGAACCACTGGAACCACTTACGCTGCAGTCAGCAACGTTTTCAGATATCTTACGCTTACTGAGTTTACAAGCAGTTTCAGTTTCATGTAGAATGTACATTTAGCATCTATGTCGATAAAGACATTTCCTTCGAGTTTACTGATGAAACCTAATACCTACATTTTGAAGACTATAAGATCCACACATACATACATATGTATGTATGTAACTGGTTTCAAGCTATTAGGGTACCTTCCATATACTTATACGCGTAGTCCCACCAATATAAATTCATTTGTCAATTTAATATGTAATCACTATTTTAAAATTCATTCTAGGAGACGAAAGGGTTCAATGGTCATTTAAGAATTTTCACTCGAGGAAAGAGTTTTAAGCACCAACCTGAACGAAATAGTTCAAAAAAGGCAACAACTACATTTTCGAAAAAGAAATTTTACTCGAAATCTGTGGCCATTAAATCTGCTCAATCACAAGTACAGCACAGAGTTGCCTTTCCAGTATTCTTTAAATCGCAAGTAAACCCGTTTAATGAGCATCATCCACGACCAACGACACTGAGCCCTAACTCTCTTTCGGACTCATCTAACGCATGGAGCTATCCACTTGGTAATATTCGGCAGCTATATTGTTATGAAAGTAGCCCAACAGCCAATAAAAATTGTGTTGATTTTAAGTAAGCCTAACAAAATATAAAAGTCTATTAAAATTAAAATGTCTCGTGGTTATTTAAATGCAATGCAGGTAAGGTATCTTTCATTATAAAATAGGATATTTTAGGAATTTGACTTTGTCTACATCTCTCTATTATATTAAAGAGTTTTTTTATCGTCGCCGTATCAGTAACATACTCCTAACTTAAATTGGCTGGTTGCAACCTGCAACCTGCATAAGCCACAAGCTCTACATATGTACATATATGTAACAATAAATTGGACATAAGTTTAACTGAAACGCTCGACTTTTTATACCCGATACTCAAAATGAGTATTGGGGTATATTAGATTTTTGGTAAAAGTGGATGTGTGTAACGTCCAGAAGGTTTCGTTTCCGACCCTATAAAGTATATATATTCTTGATCAGCATCAATAGCCGAGTCGATTGAGCCCTGTCTGTCTGTCCGTCCCTATCAGCGCCTAGTGCGCAAAGACTATAAGAGCTAGAGCAACGACGTTTTATATCCGGACTTCTGTGATACACTCCCCGACACTTGAATACGACATACTAAAATGTACACTTTAGGCACCAATATTTCCGGCACAAGCCAAAGAAAACGGTGAATTTGCATTTTCCTCAAATCTCTATTCAATTTAGCATAAATTAAAAACAAAATAATAGCAATATTCATCAAAGTAGATTGAGAAAAAAAATTAAATTGACATAACTCAAATTTCCGCTCCCAAAAAATGCGACACTTGAATACGACATTCGCATTGAAAAATTTTTTATTTTTGATGTGGTCGCGACCGGACATTGAATAAATTCTCAAAAATCAATTAGGGTGTCCTTATTACGAGAAAAAAATGTGGGTTATGGTAAGTCCTTTTCAAAGGACGAAAGCTCCACAATAAAAGCCTCGAAGGAAGTAGGTCCATCAATAATGAAAATAAGTGATGAAATTGGTAGAACTAGGTGTGTTCTGACTGATTTCATAAAGAACGGGTCAAATTATGGCAAAAACATAAAAAACCGAACCAAAATTGCTACTTCCGAGACCTCCATAAGATCTCATCTGCGAGCCGCATCTAAAAAACACGACTAAAACTCGATTTAAAAATCGAAAACTGTACTTTTAGCTAGTGCTAAAATAATAAAACATGTTTTTTCGAAGACTCCACACCATAAGGGACTGTAATTAATAAAAAACCTCAGCCAACGGACGAAAACTTAGAATACTCCCGTACTTTTGCATATTCATATGGCGTGGAGTAGAGACTGTCGCTATATAGCATTTTCAAAGGGACAAAAATTTTAATTTGAAGGGTCATAAGGGTTTCTTTTTTATATTTATAAGGACTCAAGGAAGTAAATGAAGTGAGGAGTAAAGAAGAATTACAATTGGATAGTTTTCACAGCAGTGTGAGCGCTATTATTCTGTGGTGAGCAAGATCCTAAAACGGCGTGGACCAGTTTATTTTTCATTAAGTCGAGTTTATCAAATATGCAACAAAGTTGAGGGGTTTTTTATTAATTACAGTCCCTTATGGTGTGGAGTCTTCGAAAAAACATGTTTTATTATTTTAGCACTAGCTAAAAGTACAGTTTTCGATTTTTAAATCGAGTTTTAGTCGTGTTTTTTAGATGCGGCTCGCAGATGAGATCTTATGGAGGTCTCGGAAGTAGCAATTTTGGTTCGGTTTTTTATGTTTTTGCCATAATTTGACCCGTTCTTTATGAAATCAGTCAGAACACACCTAGTTCTACCAATTTCATCACTTATTTTCATTATTGATGGACCTACTTCCTTCGAGGCTTTTATTGTGGAGCTTTCGTCCTTTGAAAAGGACTTACCATAACCCACATTTTTTTCTCGTAATAAGGACACCCTAATTGATTTTTGAGAATTTATTCAATGTCCGGTCGCGACCACATCAAAAATAAAAAATTTTTCAATGCGAATGTCGTATTCAAGTGTCGCATTTTTTGGGAGCGGAAATTTGAGTTATGTCAATTTAATTTTTTTTCTCAATCTACTTTGATGAATATTGCTATTATTTTTTTTTTAATTTATGCTAAATTGAATAACGATTTGAGGAAAATTCAAATTCACCGTTTTCTTTGGCTTGTGCCGGAAATATTGGTGCCTAAAGTGTACATTTTAGTATGTCGTATTCAAGTGTCGGGGTGTGTATGTCACTGCTACAAGTATATTTCAAAACTTTGCCCCGCCCCCTTCCGCCCCTCCTTCCAAAGGGCGAAAATCTGTGGCATCCACAAATTCAAAGATACGAGAAAACTGAAAGCGCAGAATCGTAGAGGATGACTATATGTTCTAGAGTGTAAAATCTGAACCAGATCGTATAATTATTATAGCCAGAATCAAGAAAACAATTTCATTCTTTCTCGCTCTCTCTCTCTAACACACAAGTTTCATGGTCGGTTTTGCCAATTGCAAAATATGAGTTCAAGGATCTCAGAACCTATAAGAGCCAGAGCAACCAAATTTGGTATCCACACTCCTGTGATATCGGACCTTGACCGTTTTGTGTCAAAATCGACACACCCACTTCCGCCCCCGCAAAGGACGAAAATCTGGGGCATCCACAAATCGCAGAGACTATTAAGGCTAAAGTAACCAAATTTGGTATCCGCACTCCTTTTAGATCTCACTATAAAACGTATATCTCAAAATTTCGCCCCACCCCCTTCCGCCCCCACAAAGGACGAAAATCTGTTACATCCACAATATTGCAGATTCGAGAAAACTAAAAACGCAGAATCATAGATAATGACCATATCTATCAGATTGCTGAATCTGGATCAGATCAGATCATTTTTATAGCCAAAAGGAATAAATCAATTTTGTCGTGTCTTTGTTGTGTCGTTTAATATTAGCGGCGTCTGCCGGAGGAGAGCCATACTGACTAAGTATCGGGTATAAATGTAGAGTTGCGGTGTCCGCAGCAACTCACAACGTTCCCCCTCGTTTTATTTAAAAAAGTCAACAGCTCAATGGGATAACAAATATATTTTGACAGACAATACCAAAGACATTTTAATAATAATCGCCATAAGCGTGCCGAAGAGAGCGATTGTACTTGCACGTTTTTTCCCAAGTCGTATTACACTTATGTTTTAAAAACGGTTTCAAATGAGCTTGCGAATTTCAAAATGAAATCCACATACATGTGTAGAACATAAATAGAAATTTGAATGCGTGTGAAAAAACTATAAACATATTTGCTGATGAAGTTTATACACATATGACTCAGTGTATTTTTAGTCTTTCTGCTCTCTAAGAATCCGTTAAAAGATTGTTCTGGTTGCCTGTCTATCCCATTGATGTACTTGTTAGAGAGAGAGAGAGGGATTGTGTTATCAGAGACTCGAGCAAGGGATCAAAGTTTGGTTTTTTTATAATCCGTGGTAAGTTAAGGTTAAGGCGAACTTATTCAGTTCGTTCACTGCAGTAATATTTATTTTTTGCTCGCTCAACACTAATATATGTATGTACATATATTTTTATTAAAGAAACATAAATATCTCTCTATTATATAAAAATAGTTTTCGGTCGTCTTCGGCCGAAATTTTATTCTGTGTCGTTGCCTTATATTTTATGCAAATGTCTGACCGCCAAATAGTTTTTGTACGTACATTTTTTAATAAATCGCGGTCTGTCGACGGTATTTTGTGGCGTACGAGCGAGGCCCCTAGTACAGTGTTGACATTTTAGCTTATTTTAAGCTAGATTTGGCTTATTTTAAAACCAAATAGCTTGAAAAATATTTGAAATGCTTATAGCTTGAAATCTAGCTTATTTAAAACAATTAGTACAACAAAATTTCTGTTTTTTTTTTATTTTTTTTGTAATTTTTGTTAATTTTTAGCGAGAAATTTCTTGTTCATTTTTGGGTACATCATTTTGTGTATAAATGTATAGTAATTTTTCGTTGATAAATTATAGACACAATACAGTATTGTTTGCACTTTTACATAAGAGAAAATGACGAAAGTGTCTTATCAAAATTTACACAATTTCTGGTTAAACTTTGAAGAATTTAAGGAGTGTCTACGCAATGTGCTAACTGACCCCACAAAATCGTACAGCTGCTTTTATAATTCAAAAATAGGGTTAAATTTGTGCGAATTATGGCAGCATGCTGTCGCTAAAAAACGTCCAATGCAAGCATGGCACAAACTAACAAAATACATTTTATTAAAAAGGTCTCAAGAAGCAGAGGAGCAGGAGGCTGCGGTTTGTTTGTACCTTGCTGAGCACTCGGCCATAGCATAATGAAGTGGAAGAAATCATGCCATTACTTTAATAATAAATAAAAATAAAAAAAGTATATCGACAATATTAAAGTATCCATGATTTTTATGTGTTTTTATGTTTTAAGATATTTTTAGCTTATTCTAGCTTATTTTTTTTCAATCTAGTATTCCATTATGAAGATCCATGTTACTAATAATAATTTTAAACATAAAAACAAAAAAAACCTTTGGCATATCAAAAAAACTTAAAAGTATAAAAAAGGCACTTTTCTACGCACAGCAATTATACGGTCACATTGTAGTTTGTACGAAAAAAAAACTGTTTTCCCCCAGTTTTATTTGTGTTTTTCCCCAATTATAAAGAAATAAACGGGTGTCCGAATAAATGTTGTGCTGAATATACATATGTGCACGTACGCAAAGTTATTTTTTAACTGTTCTTTTCATCTTCTTTTTACGATGTTGTCCGCTTTTTGGGAGACACACATACAATGAAAGCCTCAGTATTGCTTTTTTGAACGACGCGTTGTTGTCGACGTTGTCTTTTTCGTTGTCGAAACATAGCCGCTATTGCCGACTTCAGTGCTGTTCAGAGTTTTTGGGTAATTGAAATGACAAATAATATTAATTATTATTATTGTTGCGGACATACGCACGCACCGTCGCACCACCCTATACCGGGAGCCGGTGAAATTAGTGCTCCGCAGCAGAAACGTCCCCAACAAGTGCTCAGCGGAGGATATACAAGACGAATGATGGAGTTATGGACTGCTATTGGGGAAACTGAGGAGCAGCAAAAAAAAACAAGAGCAGCAGCTGTTGGACAAAGTAAATGTACCTATGTATTTATCAATTACCGCCACCGATTTTAAAGGAAGAACTGGATGAAAATTTTCTTATTGACAATGGTTTGGCGATTTAAGGCTGCAGAAATTTTGAATAGATTCCATTTAAATTTTAATGACGAGAGCTTAACGCACAGCATATCACGTTTAAATAATGCTGTGCGCGATTGTTGTTATATGTCAAAAACTACTGCTAAACAATAAAAAAAAATTACTGATTATTAAAAATAAGAATTAAAAGAAAAACCAAACATAAAAATTAATCTTGTTATATTATGAATTATGTGTATGTATACGAGTTTTTATGAAAAAAAAACATTGTTATTGAATTAAATTTGTTACATTTTTTTATTAAAAAATTGATTTTTTCTATTTTAAAACCTATTACGAACATTGCAACCATAAAATAAAGAAAAACTAATTTTTTTTCTACTTTCGGTTAGAGCGTCTTCCGGGTATAACGACGTAAAATTGTCGGTCCCTTGAGTGTCGTTATAACCGGAGTCTACTGTATATCCATTGGATCCATGTGTAGAGCGCAGTCGTGGCCTTCTTCACTCTATCTATGACATTGGGGATTTAATTAAGCTTTTTCTCAATTACCAACCCTAACTAACTGGAACTGTCGCCAAAGAAGAGCGTGCATCCATGTAATATTGGTGGATTGGGGAAGGGACCTTGTATTTGTTTGCGAATAATACGAGTTCCGTTTTTGAGGGATTTACTCCCAAGCCGCGCGGTTCTGTCCATACCAACAGTTGCGCTAGCTTTGCGGTCATTAAGTTGCAGAGTGTTTGGGGGTATTTCCCCGAGGAGATAATTGCAAGGTCGCGTAAGCCACGTCCCCTCCCTTCCAGGTCGCATAGAATCTGATTGACTGCTATGTTCTACAGAAAAGAAGACAGGACGACACCTTGCGGGGTGCCTCTGTTGACATACCTTGACTGGGCGGACGATCCCATCGATGATGTCACTGAAGGCTCCACAATTTCAAGGCTATTAGTGAGTATTCATTGAGATGCAGAGAGCCTTGGAGATGAAGACTTACTATGTCTTAAGCCAAGCTGGCGGGAATGTACCCACAGCCATTTTTGCCCAGACTGATTTTGTAGAATGTCTATTTGTTTTCTTTTCCCCCATAGGTTTGTTAGAGGGGCACACTGCAGTGAAGGAGTAAGTCCTCCAGGGTTGTACTATATTTTTCCCAGTTTGCTTTAGTCGGACTTTCAAACTCTTGACTATGTCTAACAGTTTGTATAAGGTCAGTAACCTATTACCGATGAAGCTGAAAAGTGGCTCACTCCTTACATTTGTGTCCGGGCTTCCCCCGAGCTCTGGATGCTGCTTTAAAGTGGTGGAGATTGATCTGGAGGAGCCTTTAGAGGACACCTTTAGAGTTCTCCGCCACTGTAATGTGAGCGTCTAGGCCGTCTTCGACTTCGTCGTCACGACATATCGCCTCGAAGTCGTGCCTCAGAGTGCTGTCGGTCGAGTAACCTTCCAGGTCTGTCTCCATCTTATCGTCGGGTGCTTAGATTTCCAAGACAAGCAGCGGTCGGCCGGTACCGCTTCTAGCCACTTCCACTGGTTCCTTGGGACGCCAATCAGCGTCCTCTCTCTGGCTATCTGCGCGAACGAGGTGTTTGGCAGTACTATGGAGCGCTTCGGTGCCAGCCCAGGAGTCTCCTGCGAGCGTTGCGTCTTTGGCTGAGAGGCTCCCTTCTTCGGCGCTTCTGTGTCATATTTCGCCCGCACCTTCGAAGCCCACTTAACCTTTTTCAGCCAGTTGTCCGTTTGGCTGGATCTGGCTTGCATCTTGCCGACGAAATATGTTGCCAGCACGTTTTGGCTTAGACGTTAGTCGATGGCGTCTCGCCCCCCACCACTTTACCAGCAGGTAGAGCAGCCGCAGAATTGCATAACCACTCTGCCACTCGGTTTTGGGAGGCGATTTACCACCCGCCCTGTATCCGGGATGGACTCTTTGGGTTCGCCCTACCGTCTTTCGCAGCGCAGGTTTTTTCCGCTATGTTTAGCGTTGGGCCAGGCCTTTAGGCCGCTGCCTTTCCCTGTTTGGGATTGCTCCCTTTTAGCATTTGGAGAGTGCCAAACTCATCTATGTTTTTTATTTGCTTTCAATATTCCATTCTATTCCTACGAACAGCAAAAAAAGGGGTCTGGTACGTCCGGGCAGAGATCCACACTGTCGGGATAAGTCATCCGTAGAACAGGGGGTTGCCAAGTCCCTGAACTCTCCCGCTTGGGCCAGTTTTCTACACCGGCCCCCAAACCAGGCTGACTCTAGGCACGGGAAGAATAAACCACTTAGTCCGGCCCTGTGTGAGGTGAGTGTTGGGGGTTGGGATGTGTAATGTGTAGGGATATAGAAGTGTGTGAGGCGGCACAACAAGCGCATCGTCAGTGTTGCTGCTTCGCGAACACCCGCTGGCTGTCCGGGGCTGCTTATTTTCGGTACTCTCCATAGGTAGGCCGTTCCCACTTTAGAGCCACTTCACAAGCTCTTCAGACCAGATGCCAATGCCAAACAAAGATATGAATCGTGTAAACTACCAACGCACATTGCAAAACGCGGTGCACGTTGCTGGTATAATCTCAATTTGCTAAAACCAGGCGCATAGTCTGTGAACTGGACAGCATAATGAAAGAGAACAATTAATTATTGAAATTCGTCAAACCAAAAACGTAACAGCTAACGCCAGAAGTGGTATTGAAGGAATGTTAAATTTTCAGAGACAATTTTTTTTTTTATGGATGGAAGATGGCTGGTGGTGGATGGTGCTAGTGGGAATCGAGGTTTCACTTCTGTTAAGAAATCCCACCGCTCCCCATAGATGAGCTGTGTGGGAAAAGGCTATAAACAATATTGCAATAGCTGATCGCTAATTTATTTTTTTGTGGATGGAGCCATAAACCATACAGTATATATGTAGATGTGCCAGTTCATACAACGAATGTGTCGCACAGCGAACACAGAAAACTAAATCTCAGGGTCTTCGGCTCTGTCGTTAGCAACGATTTTCATGTGTTAGTACAACACGCGCAAAATTGTTTCACAAAAATTTGGGATTATATGATCTTTTTGGTTTTTTAGAGTTCTGTGTTTCTGTTTTATGTTGTGCTCCCAGCTTTTTTCAATTTGTGGGTGCACATGCCGTACTTTGCGTGTGTATTATTGTTTGCTATGGAGGCTATTTGTCACGGACGTGTTTCTTTCCCATGTTCCAAAATCCAAAACAAACTTTAGGAGAACATTTTCTCGTACTCCACTCGTATTTTATGAAATATTAATCGATGATTTGCACTATTTTTTCCATCCATAGTTTGTCGTGATTTTCACAAAATTATTTTATTTAAATTATATATGTTACGAACAAATGTCACTGTGTGTATTTTGATAGTTTTACTTAAATCGTAAATAATACCGTACAATATTCTGTTTTGCAAGAAGAGACCTATTACATCGTGTGCAGAATTTCTAACTTAAATATTACATATGTATGTATGTATACATTTTTGCTCGTCAGGAGACATAAACGCGTTTTTGTAATTGAGTACTCTTGTTATTTTGAACTATATGCGCATAGCTAACATTTTCAAAAATAGTAGCTTTAACTAAAATTAAATTAACCTGGACGGAATCCGGCTGAAATACTCAACTTCGTAAAAAATGGATATAAGAAAAGATCAAGCGAGGTAAGAATTATTTATTCGACTATTACTATAATACTATTTATCCTATGATTAATAAGTCAAGCGTTAGGCCCAAGTGTATTGTTCAAAACTTTCTGCACTTGTAAGCGACGAATTTATTTACGTATATATGTAATTATTACAAATAAATATACATACATATGCATACGTGTATGTATTAATGCGGATGTCTAGTGAAAGCTGTTTCCAATTTAATTTCCTGATAAATATTTTGACCAGTTCCCAAGTTCTTGCACATGCCTGTGGAAATACCTATATCTGTTTAATAAAAAATTGTTTTGTTACCCCCTTTTTTAAGGTACTCAAGAGCAGATTTGTTGGCACTACGTTATGAAGGAAGTAGTCGCCAGCGCCCCCAATGTGCTAATCGAAATGAACTGCAGACTTTAAATTTTTGGAAAGTTAACGCTAGTGCAAATGTCTCCAGCAACTATGCAAATCCAAATAAAATCAGCCTGTCCCCAGAGACTGATAACTCCAGTCTAAGCAGCTCCAATAATGGATTAATAAGCTCGCGGCGCGCCATGCGAAATCGGGAGCGAGCCAATAACTATTATCAGCGCTTTGCACCCAGTGATTCCCACTCAATGTGTATCGAAGACAAGGATAAAGATACACAATCGACGCAAAGCGTTCTGGGTGGTCCACCGTTCAAATCGTCAATCATCGATCATCGGAGCATATCTTCATCGCATTTAATGCCGGCATTTGCCAAAAGACGCTTCGCTGCAGTCAATTGCGGTAACGGCACTGAAAATGAACCGATAAACACCAATTGTGACGATATTGCAGTCGGGGAGAATGTGACTGTAGAGCTAGACCATACCCATGTATCCACTCCCACGCACAACCAAAGCCAGAGCAAAGGCATGAGCTCCCCAATCAGAAAAGCCAGTGAATGGGGGGAGAGCTGTGAGAGACGTTCCAACAATGTCCAACAAGATCATGACCAATCTCTGGCATCTTCTCCGACGTTTTCGACGACTCGTCAGGAAAGGCGCATTGGGAGTGGTCGACTTTTGCCCAGAGCCGATAATTGGGACTACAAAGGCCAACAGCAGTCATCATCTGGTATTGAAAAGGAAAAGGAAAGATCTCAGAATGGAAGTGGAAGTATTAACCAACAAAATCAAAGCCAGAACCAGAACCAACAGCGCCCGCGGACGTTTAGTGGAAGACATGGCGATCGACTTACTGAGCATATAGGAGATAGACGGTTTCAATACGACAACAAAAGATCTGTCGACAGGCAAGGAGTGAGCTCCCGCCGGTCATCAAACAAGGATTCTGGATGTATCCAAGGTCGGGGAAAGCGCACAAACATGTACCATCAGCATGACAGGCACGAAGAACCCGAGTGGTTCAGTGCTGGTCCGACGTCTCAGCTAGAAACAATAGATTTGCACGGATTCGACGATCACGATCATAATGATGAGCGCTCAGAGTTTGAAGACAAGGCGAATCGATTTCCGTCAAAGCCAAGTCAACTTGCTGAACCAATTGTAGTCGACGGTGCTTCAACAAGTAGCAGCATGTCCAGCCTAAACGTAGTCGATGTGAAGACCAAGGACGACAACAAAGACACTGGGGAAAGTGTCATTCAGCCCCAACTGGAACCTACCCAACAAAGCAAAAACCATCAGCAATCAGGCCGTTTACCCTGTACCTCAAACTCCGAGGGTGAATTCAACTTCGATGCATTTCTCAACATGCACCCCCTGGATCCTACACTTATGGTAAATATAACCATTTCCTATAGTCGTTGTTTTTTTTTGTATCGGCTTTTATGTAACAGACGAGCCAATTTAGCCCACTTAGTTTTTTATAGTATGTCACGCGGATTTCGTAGACCAACAATTGTCGTCACCACTACAATATTTACTCAGACCCTGCAGAAGTAATATACCCTTTTCTAATAGGACTTCGATTGTGTTTTCAGCCAAATTGTTCCGTTTTTAAGTGCTCCAGTTTTCGCAAATTTTTGTCACCTTTTCTCTTGTCCTTTTAAAAACACAATTTAGTGTACATATTGCACAAAATACATCTGATGTATTGATAACCTAATCGGACTAAAGATAAAGGTTCACTTTGATATTATTATATTATATTGAAATGATTAGCAATTTGACTCTCAGCGACTTACTCTCGCGTCAAAGATGAATAGGTGAATAGAGAGTGATTGGGATTGTTATGATTATCCTTCCTACGAGCCTCTCTAAACAAGTCTCTCAATACAGTTTGCCTTAACAACACGAGTACACCAACCCAATAGACAAGGAACAAGAATAACGGAAAGAAATAATGGATAAGAAGAAGACGAGACTGATAGAAAGTGGGAAATACCCGGGCAACAGCAGAGAACTGGACTATTAAAAATTTCGTAGTTAATTCATTCATAGCCAACCGAGCATAATACACTGAGAATTAAATTATAATCCGACATATATTTCTGAGTATCAATATAACTAATTAGTTTCATAAAAATAAATATATATATATATATGTGCATTTTCAATAACCTTAGAGTAATGATGGCGATGAGCAAGATGAAACCAAGGGAACGTCTCGCTTTAGCCGGTGGTTTCGACCCAAAGAAGCTGCAAATAATAATGAGCCATCTGGACTTCGGGAGTCAGGAGCTCAAGAAACTCACGGTGGGTCTTCAACATAAATTTCAAACAACATAAGCAAGGATTGCTCACTGCAACTCCTTTTCTATTCCAGATATACCCAGTGTTAAGGACTTGGAAGCACAAATGACTAAAGTGAACCTGCGTTCCGAGTACACGAACCCAATAGCCGTGGCTTATGGAGGTCAGCAAGCTCAAGTGGAAAAGCCAGTAGCTAGGGATACTGAGGCCTTTAGGAAACTCCTGCAGCAACTGGGCTCCCAAAGCAACCAGCATCAGCTGGGAAATGACGTTTATCATATGATAAATACTTCGAATGCTCACCAGTGCGCCAATCAAAATACACATCGGCCTCATTTGATCGATCCTCAACAAAACATACTGCGGGATCACAGTCCTCAAATTAAGGAAGAAGACACGGAGTTATTTCAGCAACGCTTTAAGCATAGTGACTGCATGCCAAAGAGGATAAATGAGGCCATGGTGCAGCAGCAGCACACCATCCAAGGTGTCCACACGCCAAATATAGCACTGGCACAGAAGCGAATGGAAGTTCACCATTTAATTCAAGGTAAGATGCTTCATACTTTTCTTGAATTCAAGTTTGTTAGAGTGTGCGTAGTATTTCTCTTTGGCTATAATGTACTGGTAAACTGTACTGATTGCAGGCATTGCTCGAGGGGATGTTTCGGTTGAGTTTTTGGAGAAGGAATTGAGCAATCCCAGCACTGTGCCTCACACAAAAGATGTCATTGCAACCGTTCTTCGGGAATACTCAAGTAGTAGAAGAAATTCTTTAGCCTATAAGCCAGCATACCCGAACGAAATGGATCACCACAGCTTGGCCCACCTATCGTTTCATCAAGCTCAGCCGCAACATCAGAACTATTCTGATGGTATGTAATTACTGACGGATTAATAAGTTCTGAAATAATTCCCTAAACTTCCAGACCTATTCCCACAAAACTCGAGCAACCATGGTATAAGTCAGCATATTCGACACAGCAATTCGCCCACTCCTTTGGCGTTCACACCTACGTCTGTGCTACGGAAGATGACAGCTGATAAGGATACGCCTTACAATCAGACACACCAGCAATACCAAATGCATCCACAGAACACTAAGCTGCTTGCTCCAAACCCAATTGGAAATGAGCCACAGGCAATGTCCGCTCAACCTCGCATGATACTAGGTGGAGGAAACTATTCTATTAGTCCAAACAGCCCGCAAATGTCCCCAAAACTGCAGCAGTCTCGTAATCTGCCACCGATGAAATGGGCTCATACGGTTCAAATGCCACAAGGAAAATCATTTGGTAAATATCGTGGAGAGTCCGAAAGTTAAATAAGCTAACTTTGACGCACTTATTGTATTTTTTAGGCCGTCCTATTCTAAAGGGAAGTCTAAACACAGTACCGCACCAACTGACTGCAGTGCCGTTTGGATCAAAAGCAGAGCTGCAACAGCAACAACATCAGCTCCAGCAAAGGTTTAAACCAATGCAGCCAACGGACTCAGTTTTGAACACTGAAAATGTGAATCAGAATATTCCTTATTCTGACGGAATCTCGCAAATGCAGCATCACCATTACCTGCAACTGCAGCAGCAGTCACATCAACCACTGAGACATAGAGTAATTCACGGAGCACAGATATCATCGTCAATTCCAGGTAGGAAAGGCGATATTTTTCATCTTTTTAATCGTTTAACTTGAATCGCTTGCCCTATATAAATTCAGCTTGTCCCGACATCTCGGAATCTGGAAACTTAATCAAAAGTAATTACCACAGAGACGATCGGTTGCCGTCTCCAACAAATAATCAATTGGCTCAGTGGTTTTCTCCAGAACTTCTTGCCAGAGCTTCTGCCGGAAAATTGCCGCTTTTAAATATGAATCAAACCCTTAGTTTGGAAGAATTTGAACGTAGCATCCAACATTCCTCGGCCGTAGTGCATAACTAGGCGTGTAACGCAGCGCCAGCTGCAGAAGAACGCTTTACTAGAAAGCACATTTAGTTGAAGGGTTCAATCATCAGTTTTTCTTTTATTTAAATCTTATGTTTACGCATACTATTGTGTATAGTGACATAGAGAAGAGGACACGTACTGTCACCAAAATAATTCCTTAAGCCACTAAACTTCGGGTACACGTACACTCTGGTAACTTCATATAAATTATATAAAGAAACTAAACTGTTTAATGTAGTTATTGATTGTAGTTAATCATATTGTAAAATATATTTTACTGTAAATAATATACTAAATTAATTATGTAAGACTATCAAATACTGGTCTGAACCTAAACAAAATAAACAAAGCAAGAATGGTGTCTCAAATTGAGTGAAATACACTCACTCGACGCAAATTATTCGATTTTATTATGTTATACATACAACTGCCGATAAACTTTTAGTCTGATCTCTGTATATGTGGCCTGCCGAATAAGTTTTTCGGAATGTAATGCCTCTTTTTTGTCTTCTGAAACATATTACCTCCTAGTCATATTTGCAACATGCAAATATGCAGATTCTTGATCATCATCGTCAAAAAGGTTATTTTGAAAAAAGAAGATAGGCGGAGAGCAGAAATATTTAATAAGGTTCGCTGATGTCAATGCTAATCCCAGCTGACAAGCTGCATGAAGTATTTTTAATAGGCGTTTTAATAGTTCTTTAATTGGATCATTTAGGGTGAGTTGGGTTTTACACAATGGAGTACTGATTTATTAGTCCCTCGTTAATTAGTCTAATTCATATTCTTCCCTACGTCACGCGTCATGCGGCTTCACCCCTCGGTCGGATGGTTGCCTAAGCTACGGCTAACAAGCTTTTGGCTATTCTATGTTGGAGTCTTTGCAGTGAGGAATCTATCCACTGCAAGGATATATTTGGAGCTGTAAGTAAATTTGTTGCTCCATTTTTCAATATTTACGAGTTTTTGATTTATTGTTACATGATAAATAGCACTTGATGTAAGCATTCGTATGTTTCCGATCTCTTACCAGGACACTTTACGAACTCGATATCATCGCGCACTATTTCAGAATGGTGCGACGTTAGTATCCAACGTAATTCCATAATTACTTCATAATAATTGTCTTACTACATTTAGCAATTCATTAAATCGGATCGACTAATACAGGGTAAGACAGATCGTATTGAGGGTTTAATTGGGTTTCACAGCATATGTAAACATCCGTGTGTTTATTCATTTAGCGAAATAGCCAAAATCTACCAATTTATTCTTAAAAAATATTGAGGATCAATAACACTATTATATAATCTTATACGACTAACATATGTCACAATAAGACATAATCAATTTTAATGTAAAGTAATAAATTTATAGAAACTTAACTAAAACAAGTTCTGCGGTAACAAGATTCTTAAATTGTATTGGTAATACTAGTTTGACTAGATGCATGGGTCATTAGATATTAGCCCACTCGTCTGTGTTTGGATCGTATGATATTTCTGAAAACATATGTATGTAGCAAACTCAAATCTAATTCAAATTTAACATTTCCCACAGATAAAGCTGTATAATTTTTGAATTAGGCTATCGATATATATTTGAATGTATTAATCGTTGATCAAAAGGACGCGAGTTCCAGATTCCAGGACTAGAGTTTTAGTCCTTAACACGGATACAGGATGGCTCAATGTTGTCGCATTCCTCTGAATCTGGATCGCTATTTTTGCTGGTACTGCCTCTGTGGACAATGTTCGTTTGACTCTGGTCCAGGTCTAGGTCCAGTCCTGGCCTCGGGCTGTTTTGCGATGGCCGGTCACTAGAAGTTGCCGTAGTACCTGCTGTACCAGCCGTTGGCAATGGTATTCCCGGAGCTTGCGTGCGACTGTATCCGGAACTAGTTGGCGGACCCTGGGCCCCAGCTGCGGCCGATCGTCTATAGACGGTGCTGTTCATTGTCAACTTTCGCACGTTTTTGTCCGGATGGAAGACTAGGATGTATACCTTTGGTGAGTAGAGACATACTAGTGCCACTGAAGCACTAAGACTTATTGAAATGCACAAGGTGGTAATTTGTATCTGAAACAATTAATGCGATATTATTTATAGCTTTGGTTTTGATTTAGTTTTTATGTTATTTATGTTACACTCAAAATCAGTGTGTAAAGTCCAGAAGGAAGTGTTTCCGACCCCATAAAGTACATATATTCTTGATCAGCATAAATAGCAGAGTCAATTGAGCCATTTCTATCTGTCCGTCCCTATGAGCGCCTAGTGCTTAGAGACTGTACGAGCTAGAGCAGACTTCTGTGAAATGTGACTGTTACAATTGTATTTCAAAATTTCGCCCCACCCCCTTCCGCCACCACAAAGGACGAAAATCTGTGGCATCCACAATATTGAAGATACGAGAAAACTAAAAACGCCCATAGAGAATGACCATATCTTCCAGATTGCCGATCAGATCGGATAATTATTACAACTAAAACGAAACAGTCGATTTTCAGTGGCTACGCTGCGCACCACGCTCTGCGCACCCACCCTTTTCGTACAATTTAAGCTCCGCCTACCATACTGACTAAGTATCGGGTATAAATGTAGAGTTGCGGTCGCACAACGTTCCCCCTCGTTCTTTGTGTCTTGGTGTCCATGGTGTACAAATTATAGCAAGAACGTACATATAGATTCGTGAAAACTTTTTAGTTTAATTCCACTAACCGACATATTGCTGTTGTAATAAAACAATCTCCCAAAAACTTTGGGAGAACCGCTCCCAAAGCGAATGCTACTTGCCTAGCTCGAGCACGCAAATTTTCACACAATTAGCTTTAACAAAATGATGCGTTAAAACCCCAATTTTAGCCAATTCCTGGATTAGTCAGTATGTAGATTACCAATCAGACAATACCGGTAGCAGTCTATAAAATTGTTAGGAAATACATACCTCGTAGGAGTTTCCAGTGCCGAAGTAAATGGGCACAAAGGCTAGCCAGATAATGCAAGTGGTATACATAGTGAATCCAATAAACTTTGATTCGTTGAAATTTTCTGGTATTTTTCTAGTTTTAATTGCATAAACGGTGCAGATTGTAATGAGAATCATATTGTATAGCTGCGAAAACAAAAAGGACATATCCTGTATTTTGCATTTTAGTATCACCTCCGTCCTATCTGGATAGTAAAAACGTGTTCCAGGTGGCTCCACTACCATCCAGATCATTGTGATCAGAATTTGTATTGCTGTACACAACATATCTCATTATTGTTTAAGTTTTGTAGTCACTGGATTTATAGAAATACGTTTCTTACCGATCAAGGATGCTGTTATGACCACCTGCGACTGTGGGCTAATGTACTTGAGGCGTTGGGCTGACTTGGATGCAGAGTGGAAAATGCGAGAAATACGATTTGTTTTCGTGAGCAGTGCACTATAAATAATAGAAAACCCAACACCGATACCAAACCGCTGAAGCACGCAGGACCCAATAGTGGGCTTAGCGACCAGAGCAAAAGTGTTACAGTAGCACACCAATATGCCGAACAGAAGCGTGTAACTAAGCTCCCGACCGGATGCTCTCACCAGGGGCGTGTCGTGGTTTTTGGCGAACAGAACTATGACAATGATGGTCAGTGCTATGCCTAATAAAGCAATGGCCATGGGAATGAGGGCGAATAGGGAGTTCCATCGCATATACTCAATGTCCAAAGGAAAGCAGGAAAGTTTGTCGGGGTACGGCCACAGGCCTGGGCCGCAGTCTTTGCATGTAAAATCATCAAACACATACTCGTATGACTCGCAGCTGTCGCATATCCAGCAACAAGTATCTCCCTGGAAAAGTTTTTTCAAAATTGTTAAGGCCTGGGTGAAATTGTATGGGATTGGGGTTTTATGAGTTGGTCATACCTGTTGTTTTTTAATCATTCCCACCTCGCATGGCAAGGAACAAGCTGATGTTGGTTGATCAGCGGCCTTATTCCATACAACAGTTTGCGAATTCAGTTGGAGACTATTGAACCATTTGCCGATAACCTACAAAATCATATATTTCATTATTTTCATTGAACTTAAACCAACAGCAAAGGGCGGTGATGACACTCATCAATGGGTATTATACCTTATAGTGATATCCTGAAGAGTTTTCAAGGCGTTGATAATTTAAAATATCGTATCTGGCCAGTCCATCACCTTGGCGATCAAACTTTACTTCGCTACCAGCAAGATCTTCTCAGATGAGATGACGGAAACAGGGACATTGGTTATCAGTTATCGAAAAAGTATAAAATTAAACTACGCAATTTGAACTACATAATACTTTACCTATAAATGACACGTTCAGCAGGTAATTGTTATAAAAATCCTTTCCGTCATAGCTGGCCATTTCGGGGCATGCCTGGGACTTGCTGTCAATCGGCTTCCTGTACCACACAGATTCACTGTGTTGGTGCTTTTGCTGCTCTGTAGTTTGATCGCTTTGTGTATTGCACCGGTCGTTGTGTAGATTATGAAGTGCGTAGGCAAATGCATACACTGCATCCACTACGAATTGGGTCTTTGACTCCTGCTCGTATCTGAAACGAAATTTAAAATAGATTTACAAATCACCAGGCTGGTCATTTACCACAATACAGATAACCATAAAGGAACAACTTGGACCTGTAGCTTCAAAGCTATGATTCTTCCAAAAACATGAACCCAACGGGTATAAATTGTAGCATGTTTTTATACCCGATACTCAAAATGAGTATTGGGGTATATTAGATTTGTGGTAAAAGTGGATGTGTGTAACGTCCAGAAGGAATCGTTTCCGACCCCATAAAGTATATATATTCTTGATCAGCAGCCGAGTCGATTGAGCCATGTCTGTCTGTCCGTCTGTCCGTCCCCTTCAGCGCCTAGTGCTCAAAGACTATAAGAGCTAGAGCAACGATGTTTTGGATCCAGACTTCTGTGATATGTCACTGCTACAAAAATATTTCAAAACTTCGCCCCGCCCACTTCCGCCCCCGCAAAAGACGAAAATCTGTGGCATCCACATTTTTAAGGATACGATAAAACCAAAAACTCAGAATCGTAGAGAATGACCATATCTTTTAGACTGCAGAATCTGAATTGGATCGTATTATTATTATAGCCAGCATCAAGAAAACAATTTCATTTTTTCTCGCCCTGTCTCTCCCTAACACACACGTAGCATAGCCGGCTTTGCTTAGAGTAAAACATTAGCGCCTAGATCTCAGAGACTATAAAAGCTAGAGCAACCAAATTTGGTACCCACGCTCCTAATATATAGAGACGTCCACCTCAACTCGCAACGTTCCCCCTCGTTTTTAATGTTTATTTTGATTTTTACACCAGATTTTTTATGTATAGTATTATTGTAAACAGTTATTTACCCTAAATATTTTGATGTATTTAGCTCTATCCGTGTAGATTGTAGATAGACTAAATTTTTCATCCTGACTAAGAAAATAATAAAGTTTCGTATACAATATAATTTGCTCCTGGGCAGAGATGCCTCGGTCTGTGTGTTTGAAATATCTGATCAAAGTCATAACATCCTCTAAAGTGCTGTCCAAACCAAGTCTGGTCAGGAGACTATCAAAGCAAACTTGAGTGAGACATTGTAATTGTAAATTTCTAAATGTGCAAATTTTGACACGTAATGTAAAATAAAAACGTGAAATCCAATTTTGAAATGCAGGACTGAAGCTCATGACACTGTTAAGTTAGTAACAATCGCTCCGATGGAAAAATGATTATGCTATTTTTTTTTTTTGGAGACCTCACCTAATCAATATTCTCTGGAATTTTTTAACTAGGAATAGATTGCACAATCGTCGTAGAACTTACCCGACTTTCTCTGACAGCCGTAGGCTTTTGTCGCAAGTTTGTTTAATCTTGCCTTCGTTCTGTATAGCACTTGCATTGATATCGGGTGCATCAAGTCCGGTCGAAACTTGTGTCAATGCACAATTAAATGTATCTTCCCAGTACTCAGCAAACCAGGGATTGCGCTGATTCGTCCGTGGCGTGAGCTGCATCATATAACGATCGAAGTCCTCGATGATCTCCGACTGCAGCTCTACGGTAATAGCCCCTTCCGCTATCTCCTCCAAGCCCTCCAGTAGTTTCTGCTGCTTTCCCCAGCCGTCACTAGCAATCCAATGAAACTGTTGTGTCAATTTGGCCCGCTTTGCTGCTTGCAGAATACCGCGCGCATCTTCAGCCCGCGTAAAAAGCACAACACCCCGAGCGTTCGGCTTCTTTTGCAGCTTACTAATAATGGAGTCGAAAACTTTGTCATCTGCAGCACTGGGCACCTTTTCGGCAGCAGCTATACACACGTGCCGCTCGGTTGCTTCCTTATGAAATGCTTCAATCCCGTATTCCCCTGTAAAGAGAAAAGGTCGAAAATGAGAGGAAAAAATTAGTCGGGCTTGCCTCCTACTTCCACTAACAGGGTATCTTTGAATGTTTTGCTAGCATTTTCTCTACACGAACGCAGTATAGTTTTTTGATCGGTTATCGTATATTTGCATATACATATTTATGTATGTACATATGTATGTAATTTGAATTTTTACACTTACCGTAAGAGCCTTCTGAATGAATAGTGGATACATAGGACCAGTTAAAGTTCTTGATTATATCTACCAGGGCGACGGATTGAAAGGTATCTGGTGGCACTGTTCGAGCAAACAGATCAAAGCGTGATTTATCTGAAAGCGTTTTAGCGGTTGATGCAGGTGAGATTTGCGGTATATGAAAAAGACGCAGCAGATTGGCTACTTGTAATGACACTGAGCTGTAGGAACCGCCAATAACTCCAAAAACAGGACCCGATGATGCATTTTTTCTTAGCTGCGGGCTTGATGTGTCAGAACATTCAAAAACAGAGGTATCCAAGTTGTTAAGGGAGGCCCGCACGAATTGCAGCGACTGGTTCAGAGCATAGGTGTCTCTGGAGCAGGTATCCAGTATGTGAACACCTAGGGTAATACCCGGAAGTATGTTGGTATCATTGTTTACGCGATCTATTGCATACAGCATGGCCTCCAGGCGCTGAACTCCTCTATTGTACACTTTTGGTCCACATGGAGCACCATCGCCCTTCTCGTGGACGGGAAAAAGACCACCAAGAATTATGTCTCCCGGTAGTGAAACCGAGACAGTGTCCTGGGCATGCGTTGTGCTCGGTCCCTTCAGCTGCGCCACTGGACTCCAACACAAAACCACCAAGACAACAAGAGTTATATTACTACCGATCCGATTGACAAATAAACTTTCCTCCTGCCGCATCTTTACGAGTGAACCTTTGTAGAATGTGTGTTTCGTTTCCTTTTAGAACCTCAGATGCATCTGAACTCTTTCGTTTACCATTGCGTCTAATTCAATGATTGAATTCACCCTAAACATACGCTGAAAGTAGAGAATACATATACAAAACATGTAAAACATTTAGGATTTATAGGTCAATTTGAAAACCCATATTAAACTGATATACCACTCAAACATTTACGTTAGATTAAAGTTTTACGTTGGACAAAGTTTCGACTAGCTCAGTATCTTTACATATGTATGTATACATGCATGCATATGTACATATGTACGTACAAACACATATATCAATATATTCAATAAATAGTATTATTATTGTTTTTCGATCATGTGCTGTGCCACTGTTAAAGTTAGTGCTTCATTTTGAGCTTGGACATTTGGGCCAGATGAGAGAGAAATGGATGTTTTAGTATATTAAGAGATGAAAATTAAGAAGATATGGATGGATGAGAAGAGAGCCAAGAAACTAAGAGACCCTTTTTACACCCCGATATGTGTGTTTGTATAAGTGTGAAAAGCGACCCACAAAAAGCTTTGAATGCAAGAACTTAAAGAAGTACCAACAACAGCAAGAATGGTACATTTGAGGATGGCGTTGTTTCGGAGCTGCGGACAATATGAGATTTGTTAGCAAAAGCACCAGCACAGCGCCAAATCCATACATACATACATACAAATATACACGATGTTAAAGGTATCAGTATGCGCAGCAAATTGGGACCTATTGTAAAATTTGTGCAATATAGAAAGCGTACCATGTAAATATGTATATATATGTATATACTATACAGTGTTACATTTCTATGTATTTTATGTATAGCTATATTATTAATTTTTGTATATAATATTATTATACTTTAACTGATAAGAAACTAACTTAGTCTATTGAGACGTCAATATGTTTATTAAATCAAAGTTTATGTTCTGTGCATATAAGTGGTATTATTGTGCAAAATAACATTAGTCTTGTTCACGAAATGCATTCACTTTCTCTCAAGGGATACTTTTGTTCATATACACTCCTTTCGATTTTAGTTTATAATTATACAAATTATTTTATTATATAGAATTTTACATACATACACATGTATGTGTATATTTTTCAACGTAAAAATTTCGATACGTAAAAACTCACTATTTTTGTTATTAATTACTTGAGTCACAATTTATTTTAAAAAACTAAGCATTCACTTTTCTTGAGCTGTACTAACCGTTAAAAGCGAACCACGCGCACTTCTGTTCTTTTCATTACCAGTAGATAAACTGATTTACACATGATAAGCCAAAACAAAATCAGTTCTTGTATTACCAGCAGCAGCAGCACAACAACAACCAACGAAGCAGCATTCGTAGCGGTGGTTCCAAGGAAAAGAAGCAACCATCTACAACACCATCGATGGCCTCCTTCTAGCTGCCCGTCCATCTCTCTCGAAGCATTTTTCAGGAGCAAAAGCACCGTCAGTAGCATCCTGAAGAGAAACGACAACAACTATAAAAATACAGACCAGCTTAATCTCTTACTGAAGTTGCAAATAGCGGTAGCTTAAGAGAGCAGGATTCGGTCAAAGCTCTCTCTCACTGTAAAGCTTTTTTCTCTATTGCTCATACGCACCTTCACCAAAGATAAAGACAACATTTTCGGACATATGCACGCACCACATGCCCTTATATGTCTCAATTGTTTAAATGTCTGTAATTACAATTACATATACAACGAGGAGGAACGTAGTGAGTTGCTACGGAGACCGCAACTCAACATTTATACCCGATACTTAGTCAGTATGGCTCTCCTCCGGCAAACGCCGCTAATATTAAATGACACGACAAAGAATGAGTACGAGAGAGACAGACAATCAGTCTGAGCGTGACGTCGGGCGCTGCGTAGCCACTTCGAATTGATTTGTTCCTTTTGGCTATACAAATGATCCTATCTGATCCAGATTCAGCAATCTGATAGATATGGTCATTTTCTATGATTGTGCGTTTTTAGTTTTCTCAAATCTTCAAGAATCGGATACTCAAAATTAGTATTGGGGTATATTAGATTTGTGGTGAAAATGGATGTGTGTAACGTCCAGATGGAATCGTTTTCGACCCCATAAAGTATATATATTCTTGATCAGCATCAATAGCCGAGTCGATTGAGCCCTGTCTGTCTGTCCGTCCGTCCGTCCGTCTGTCTGTGGCATGCACAATTTCGACTATACGAGAAAACTAAAAACGCAGAAGATGACTATATCTTCTAGAGTGCAAAATCTGGACCAGATCGTATAATTATTCTAGCCAGAATCAAGAAAACAATTTCATTCTTTCTCGCTCTGTCACTCTCTAACACATAGGTTTCATGGTCGGTTTTGCCGATTGCAAAATATGAGTTCAAGGATCTCAGAACCTATAAGAGCCAGAGCAACCAAATTTGGTATCCACACTCCTGTGATATCGGACCTTGACCGTTTTGTGTCAAAATTTCGACGCACTCCCTTTCGCCCCCACAAAAGACGAAAATCTGTTGCATCCACAATATTGCAGATACGAGAAAACTAAAAACGCACAATCATAGAGTATAATCTGGATCAGATCATTTTTATAGCCAAAAGGAACAAATCGATTTGCAGTGGCTACGCAGCGCCCGACGTCAAGCTCAGACTGGTTTTCTGTCTCTCTCGCACGCACTCTTTGTCGTGTCGTTTAATATTAGCGGCGTCTGCCGGAGGAGAGCCATACTGACTAAGTATCGGGTATAAATGTAGAGTTGCGGTGTCCGCATCAACTCATTACGTTCTCCCTCGTTTTCTTTCGGAAGGCTGCTTTGATTGATTACAATATTTGTGGATCTTTTCGGACCATTTCAAATACTTCAGGGTAATGACGTTGACAAATTGGTACACTAAATTGCTTCGTGTACTGGGAAATAAACTGCAGAATTGGCAGCGCAATGGCTGTTCTTTGCAAAATCTTTTTAATATTTCAACAATCTGAACATTCTTTAATTCTGCATCTCCCGAGCATGGTGCATTCTGATCTTCTGCGAGGAGTTGGCTGGACGCTACTATCGGAAATAGCTACTGGCTGCTCAGCTGAACTCGCTGGGGCAGGGCTTGCAGCCACAAAACCTTCAGGGGAAGAAGTTATTATAGAAGTTTACTAGTTTTACTAAATTACTCACCAATGTGCGAATCCTTCTCTTCCTCACCATTACGTTCTATTTCCATTTCCACCATATCGTACAATTATTCAGGATCGTCGATTTCTTCCGCTGAATTAGAAGGATATAATATAATATTGTAATATACGCTTATGTCAGCTAACTTTTCTAATTTACCCATGTGTGCACCCGCCGTATCTTGCTACTCTGGCCCGTATCACCCGGCGAATCGTGCGTCTTCAGTCTGGTCGAAGAACGTGCTGAACAGTTCAACTACAACGATTGCACCGAGCGCCGCAGTTTCATCGGCATTCTACCATGCACCAGTCACAACTCTGTAGCTCCTCGAAAGGATCCATTAGTTTTTCTGTACTCGATAAAGTGGAGGAAATACAAGTGGAAGATCTTAGCCTACATTCGTAGGCTAATTTCTACAATATTTAGCAATTCGGTTTTAGAATTAAAGAAAGTTAAAACAATTAACTAAGTATATCGTTCACCTCAGCATCCTCCTCTTCACTGTTATAATATTTGGCAACATTTTACTTGTCTGCACCACCATATACAATTTTAGACAGGGTTAAGATGTATTCAAAAATTTTAAAATTAAAAAACAAATCTTATGCCGAAAATTAAATTTAACGTTTTTATATGCAAAGTTTTGACTATACATAGTTTTGTCTGAACACCCGTTCCACATCAGCATTTCACGATGGGAGAGTCAGCATTTGAATAGCAAAACTTAATAGAATTGTCGGAATTTTCCCATTTGAGCATTTTATCGTACAATGACTTTATACTATCAAAGTCGGTGACCTTACCATCTTATGGAATAGTATCCGAAAAAAGTGTAAGCAAGCAAAATCAGGGTTTAAACCATAAATCCTTTATTTAAGTAACATTTTAGCACAAAGGGTAGCGTTTGTGCTCCCTACACAAGGCTATGCAAGAATATTTGCGAAAATTCTAACATAGAAGCCGTAAATTCCCGTTAAGTTTTAGTTTGAGCGAAATTATTATAATATATGTATGATCATTATATTTGAGTTAATTTTTTTTTTTATCAAAAATAATGATTAAGTCTAAATTTCATCAAATTACTCAAAACTAATGATGATCACTGGGTTAAACCTTAAAAAAGAAGAACCTTTAACATCATGGCGGCCATTGTACAAAAAATAAAGATTTTGGCGTAAATCATGAAGTGGGCCAAGTTCGTTTTTTCATCGGTATATTTTGATAATGAGACGGTATATTTTGGTATATTTCTGAAGGTCAGAACGTATATTTTAACGATAGGTGATTTTCTGATTTTCTTGCCACCATGTCTACCTCACACACCTTGCAAATTTTATACTTTTCATAACATTTTCTAGTATATTCCAGTATATTTAAAGATGCGGTTTGACCTCACCCTCGGCAGAAAGCATCAGCATCGAATTCCTGATCGTTTTCAATCAAAATCTCAATTTTTTCAAAAGTGTCGAAAAAAACGGGCAAAACTGTTTGAAACGTACACAATTTCCCTTCTGGTGACGCCTTTGGTAATAAATATGTAGGTAATGTGTAGTTTGAGTGTAAGTATCATGTAAAGAAATGAATTTAGTGGAAATTGTTGTTGAGCTTCTAATTTAAACCTTTTTTTGTTGTAAGCAATGCAATAAATATTAAAGTTTAAATTTACCCAGTTTTCTAGAAAATTTATTTTATAATCGGATAAAATTATGTGGGCATGGCTAAATGTTCTATATATCTAGTAATAATAATCAACGGAATATCAAAATCGAGGAATATGTATAATATAACTAGAGCTCGTCAGTATATTTACGGTATATTTTGAAAATGAGACGGTATATAAATTTATATAAATATAAATTTCTGACTGTATCGATAGTATCGGGCTTATTTAACTAAGATTGGAAGTCTATTAGAGGCATTTTTCAAGCAAAATTAAATAAATCCTTATTTGTATAAATCGGGGATCTTATATGGTTGCAAGGCTGAATGCTGAGCGATCTTCAAATATCAAAAGAATCGATAGTGAATTTGTCCTCTTAAAAAATGATGAGGTTCTTTAGTTTATTAAAAACACCCAAAAGTCCTGGCCATTTCTGGTATACATTGGGACAAATAAAAGATTTCAACAATGAATTAAAATATGAAAATGGCCAATCAAGTAGGAAATAGATTCACCAATCGTATAAAATTATGATGGCATGGCCAAATGTTCTATATAGCTAGTAATATTCGTCGGAATATCAAAAACGAGGTATATGTAAAATAGAACTTGAATTCGACAGTATATTTACGGTATATTTTGAAAAAGAGGCGGTATGTTTCGGTATATTTCTGAGGGTCGGACGGTATATTTTATCGAAAAATTCGCGGTCACACTGCTGAACACATTGCATGTGGAAATTAATAAAAAAAAAAGTAGATTTTGGATTATAAAAACATTACTAGAAATAGAATTTAGTTTTTTGCTGTTCAATAATACACTTTGGGTGGAGACTTTTGTTTTTTTGTACATAATTGCTTCGGTACGGAAAGTACATATGCTCCAGGTAAATCAAAGGGTAAGACGAGGACTTGCGAACTAAAATTACATGACATATTAAGCCAAGTCGACGTTTTCGGGTATTTAAAAACATACTCTTAATGTATATATCGGCCACTTTTATTTTGTTAAAAGGTATTTCCCTTTGTAGAATTAAATAAACTATTAAAGCCAGATGCACGTTTTTTTGTACAATAGGGTGCCTTTGTAAGAGGTTCTTGCTCATCTTGCTTGCGTCTTGCGTCTCATCAGCAAACGGCAACGTCGGCAAATATTTAGAGCTAAATTGTTGTAAAGATTTAAGACAAGAATCTAAGAGAAGTAAACTGGTCGAGACCTATGTGCATACGTACATACATATGTGTATGTATGTGTATGGATGCGCGTTTGGACACTTGAAATTTTCCTTAGTTAAGCTCGAACAACATTGTATATATTTACGTACATATGTACATATACATATACGTACACATTTCTATATATCTCTGAACTTGGTACTTACATATATATTTGAATGTCTTTTTTAGTTGACACTTGCAGATCAAACATTTCTGGAAGTAACAGCTTGATCCATTTACAGGTAAGAAGGTTACAGCTATGCGGTATTATTAAATCGGTCATTTGAATTTGATGCATACTCTCCCAGAGTCAGATGGTTGTGTGACGACACATTGCAGTGGGACAGAGATCGCCACAGAAATCGTCAGCATAGCGGCTAGATTAACCGTTTGGCGATTTCAGATACAATCACACTTTTAGGATTATTCGTAATGCAACAAGCTACGCCAAATTTATCAACACAATCCGATATAGCTAAAGCCATGCAGCCTCATTCAGCACAAAATATGGTAAGTGAAACCTCAAGCAGATCCACAGACACACTTTATTGCGGTAGATGTAGATGGCTGGCGACAAAGAATTCCATTCCCAGCTTTTATCTAACTTTGACTTTAAAAAACGCTGAGTGATGCGAAATATGGCAAAATCCGTTAACCGCTCCTGACTTAAGATGATGGAGAAGTTTTGATAATACTATGTAAATAGGTTATATTTTATAATTTTCTCATATATCAAGGCACTTGGTACCTTACCTTACCTAAAAAGGTAGCTTAACAATATACAAAATTTTTTTTAATGGACGTCTACGCTTATGTGTACATACATATTGATATTTTTATAATATTTAAAATTTAAAAAACATTATTTTTTAATTGCCATAAATCTTATCTGCCAGTAATAAGTGTTATAATATTCGGATCAATCGAATATTTGTTCTATTCTATGATTTTGTTCAATTGTGATTTTAATTTGAATGTTTCCCTGGCTGAAATGTCGTTAAAATATTACTAGCAAAAGAAGAAAATCATTTATTGTTATACCTGGTGTACGTCTTGCATTTTTGTTAGAAAAAACTTTGTTTTTATAGGTAAAGTCTGAAGTTTATTTATTTATTTAAACCTTTAATGGTCATATTATTTTGATCAGTGAAGCAAGCCAAGTCACTCTATCCAGATTTGTTTTGTTTGTGCTGTTGGACATTTATATTTTTGGCCAGATCATAGGGCATATAGCATAAGTCTGATGTAATTGATGGAAACACCATTCTATTAGAGAACTGTATTTATACTGGGTTAAACTACCTACAATTTGGTACAACTTACAAAATTCTGATGAATTTGTTTTTCTGCGCTTGGAAGTTGTCATGCAATGACTACATCTTACAAGAGGCGATGCAATTACAAGCATTCCAAGTATTTTTCTACGGCCGACATATTCCTAAATAAGATCATGATTCTTATGAATTTGTAGTTTAATGGCGAAAGCATGTTTCAAAATGTCATCTTGGAAATAATTAAAAAGTTTGGGATGCCGCTAAGTGTTTAATCTAATGCTATATATCAGTGGAAAGCAAATATCACATTATCTAGCTAAAAGTAAATGCTTTGAAAGAAAATTGCCCGAAGTCGCCGCTGGTGATCGCTTTCAAACCCCGAATTCATTAACATAATACACACAGTGATTGGCTCTAGTGCGCACAGTAGACTTCTGCGCTGAGCGTCAAGATCTAGGCTCGGTCCTTCGTCATGCTGCGACCGCAACTCTAAATTTATACCCGATAATTAGTCAGTAAGGCTCTTCTCTGGCAGACGGCGCTAGCATTGAACGAAAAAGAGTGCAAGAGTGACTGAAAATCAGTCTGAACGTGTCGTATAATTTTTGGCTATAATAGTAATCCGATCTGATCAAGATTCGGCTGGTAGATATGGTCATTCTCTATGATTGTGCATTTTAAATTTTCCCATATCTTTAAAATTGTGGATGCCACAGATTTTCGTCCTTTGTGGTGGCGGAAGGGGGTGGGGCCAAATTTTTAAATGCACTTGTGCAGATTGGATATCACAGGAGTCTGGATACAAAATGTTGTTGCTCTAGCTCTTATAGTCTCTGAGATCTAAGCGCTCACTTAGCGATTGGCAAAGCCGACCATGAAACGTGTGTGTTACAGAGAGACAGAGCGGGAGAGAATGAAATTGTTTTCTTCATTCTGGCCGTCTGAAAGATAGATAGATTCTCTACGACCCTGCGTTTTTGGGTTTTTCGTATCTTTAAAATTGTGGATGCCACAGATTTTCGTCCTTTGTGGGCGCTAGGCGCTCATAGAGACGGAAAGACTGACGGACGGACAGACAGATATGGCTCTATCGACTCGGCTATTGGTGTTGATCAAGAATATATGTATATACTTTATGAGGTCGGAAACGCTCCCTTCTATACTCATTTTGAGTATCGAGTATAATTATCTGTTCAACAAAGAAACCAAATCGGAATAGCATATAGTCGGAATGGTCGACTTTCTTGGCATTCTGATTAGTTGATGTTTTTTAAATTTTCCTTTTTGGATTTCGATACTTTTTCGCCCTTATTTAAAAAAAAAATTTTATTTGGTTTTAATTTAAGAGTCTAGAAAACAATGTCAACTCTTGTGATCTGTTGTAGATATTGCCAGCCAATAAAAAGTCCAAAAAGTATGCTCCACAGGTGCCGCCCACAAAGCCACAGCCTCTTCAGCAGTCCCTGCAACAGCAGCACAGCCACACAGCGTCACAGCCACAGTATCCGATAAATAAGGCTTACAATGTGGTTTCAATACTAAAGACTTCAACGCCGACCACTCACCAGTCAGCCCACCTGACGCAGCAGCAACCACAGCCCCATCACCTTCAGCACACACAGCAGCAGCAACAGAGCTACGCTAACGTTGTGAACAGGCCCATGGCTGGAGCAGGACCAGCAGGATCCCAGCAGTCTACTGTACTGTGCAACGGCGCTAACATAATGACTGTGAACAGCTGTCCGTTGAACTCTGGGGAATTGAATTCAGCCGCTATTTACAATATAGCAAGCCACAGGGCGTTACCTGGCAACCTTGATGGAAACCTTCGATTCATGAGCGTTCCAGACATGAATAAAAATGGCAACTGCGTCGGCAGCGGTACACTAGCGGCTAGTAACAACTCTCCCGCCGGAGTGTGCAACGGTTCCAGTACTGGAAGCAGCATTGGTGTCGCTATTGGTTCAACCGCTGGGACATACATGCACGAAAAGAATCTTGTTGGTGTCGGCGTAAAAGTCGGCGTCAGTTGTGTTGATACTAATAGAAAGTTCGATTTCAAAAACAGCAATCTGTTGTCAAGCAATAGCTTCCAAACAGCGCCGGCAGAGGTAATCCAACGGAAAAAGCACTGTAGACCCTATCTCCTTGGGTCTTCAACTTATCATTTATTCTGACACCACACCCAGCATATAATATAGGTTGTTCAATAATATAGGTTGTATACTTGAAAAGGTTTAAAAATCAACTAAACGACGTATTATTGCTAAACTGCAAGGACTCTTAATCTTCGGCGCATCGAAGTGTGTCGTATGTCCGAGTGCGAGTAAAACTGGTCCTTCACTTTCAAAGCTATCTGCCCCAGAAGCAAGCCTTCTTCTTTTGCTTTACGATTGGACATTTTCATTTTTATGCTGTCTTTGTCGAGAGTAATTTAATGTACACGAAAACTATTTAAAACTAGAACAAGTGAGATACATTAGATTGGATTCTTGTGCTCAAACTAGCTCCGTTTTGATATACATTTCTCCTCAAAATTTTTCAATATTGGTATACAAATAAAGATACTTGAAAATAAAACCTTTTACGAATTCGTAAAAAACACATATTAGAACCATATTTAAGGTGCTTTTATTATTTAATATTTATTTATTTAAAAAAAAAAAAATTAAACAAGTCAAACAAATTATGTATGCCAACCACGGATAATAGTACGAAAAATTAGATTTAAAATTTAAGCTTTGTCGTTAAATATATTACATTTTTTTTAAACTCATTTTACATATTCTTTTACAGTACGTGTCAACGGGAAACAACAGTTCAGGAAACACCCGTTCAAATCAACAAAGTGGAGGCATATTTCGAGGACCACCCCCGGCGTCTAATGCTCCGCGTGGCGGTGGCGCCGGCGGAACCCGTCACGTCCATGTGCAACCTATGTATCAGCAGGCAATACACCAGAATATGGTGTTGCAGCCGTACACTCAATACAACCCGCGACAGCAAACATTTCCAACTTCTCACCTGCAATATGCACCTGCTCCAATGCCCTACTACCAGTACCAGTACGTGCCGACTCTCCAGCAGCAGCCGCCGCCGCATACACGTAGCGCCGTGACAGTTAATACAAATGTGGGCAACACAATGCAACCGGTACAGTCCGGACCCAATGGGCCGCTGGCTGGTCCCGGTGCCTCCTCGACACAGCTGCAGCTGCTTACAGGCACTGTCCAACAGGGAGCAAATACTGTCATGGGTGTGGGTGGTCCTGGCAGTGGTGTGGGGCAGGTTGGTGTGGCTCCAATGGTCGGAGTCGGTGTGATGCCAACCAGCGTGCAACCGCAATCAGTTCAAGTGCAGCCAGCGAGTAGGCGTCGACATCAGCATCGCCTACAGATCATCGATCCGGCAACTAAAAAAAATATATTAGACGATTTCGATAAGGCAAGTTATTTATCATTGACCGGCTGGAACCTTTAAATCTTTACGATATTGTTTAAATTTATTGTTATAACAGAGCAACTCGACTGCGGACAATGACTTCACAGAGCAAACAGCGTCTTCAGCAACAGTAACAGCTCCTGACGTTCTGTCCGAAACTCCCATTTGTATTCCAATACAGGATTCGGTTGGTATAAATATTTCCAATAACGTAACACTGCAGGCTCCAGACTCGAGAACCAACGCTCCTTATACTATAGGTGGGAATGCGTTACGTATCTGGCTACATACAATTTTAATTCTTGCTCTCTTTTACTTTTCAGAGCAATTGCCTGTACAGCGCCAAGACATCGTGGGTCAGACTCCAATCGTATCTGCCATGTCCGATGCACCATCTGTTGAAATATTGCCAACGCCTCAAAAGGGAAGAAGCAAAAAGTACGTCTATGAAATGAACTAAATTCAGCTAATATTCTATAGCTATTACCTTCTTTTAGAATTCCCATAGTGTCTCCTAAAAACGCCTCTGACTCCCATGTCTCTACCACTTGTAAGTAAACGACACTAGTATTATCATATAATAATTTTAATGCAAATCTACAATACAAAAACCAAATCTCATAGATTTTTACGATGTGCCCAGGAATGTTCTAGGGAATATTAAAGTCATTTTACTACAGTATAGGGTTTTTTGTACAGGGGAATATTTAATTGGTTTCCGTAATGATTGTAAGAGGAATCGATTTCATCAGCCATCGTTTCTTCTATTGGAACTGTCTGACTTCCTCCCTTGCGAAGCCCAAACCTCCTCTCTGAGCGAGTCAGACGCTCAATACGCGAAAACTCACCAACACAAAGTACAGAAATAGGAAAGATAGGCAGACGACAATATATACATAAATATAATAATTAAAAACACATTTCCCCTTGCTTACAAGGTGGATTCAATGGCTATAATCAAGGAATACATAAATTATCTACTTCCATGTAGTTTTTGAAAATATCAAAACAAATGTCAAAATTGTGGATGCCACAGATTTTCGTCCTTGGTGCGGGCGAAAAGGGGCGCGTCAAAATTTTTGAAATAAACTTTTAGCAGTGCGTATGTCTATCACAGGAGTCTGCATACAAAATTTTGTTGCTCTAGTTCTTATAGTCCCTGAGATCTATGCGCTCAACGGAACGGACAGACGGACGGACGGGAACACGGACAGAGAGACATGACTATATCAACTTGGCTATGTATGCTGGCAGTCTTTGAGCACTAGGCGCTGAAGGGGACGGACGGACAGACGGAGAGACAGACAGGGCTCAATCGACTCGGCTATTGATGCTGATCAAGAATATATATACCTTATGGACGTTACACACATCCACTTTTACCACAAATCTAATATACCCCAATACTCATTTTGAGTATCGGGTATAACAAAAATTAAAAATATGACAAAAATTAACTTTTTATACCCGATACTCAAAATGAGTATTGGGGTATATTAGATTTGTGGTGAAAATGGATGTGTGTAACATCCTGAAGGAATCGTTTCCGACACCATAAAGTATATATATTCTTGATCAGCATCAATAGCCGAGTCGATTGAGCCCTGTCTGTCTCTCCGTCTGTCCGTCCGTCCCCTTCAGCGCCTAGTGCTCAAAGACTATAAGAGCTAGAGCAACGATGTTTTAAATCCAAGCTTCTGTGATATGTCACTGCTACAAGAATATTTCAAAACTTCGCCCCGCCCACTTTCGCCCCCACAAAGGACGAAAATCTGTGGCATCCACATTTTTAAAGATACGATAAAACCAAAAACGCAGAATCGTAGAGGATGACTATATGTTCTAGATTGTAAAATCTTAACCAGATCGTATAATTATTATAGCCAGAAACAAGAAAACAATTTCATTCTTTCTCGCTCTGTCTCTCTCTAACACTCAGGTTTCATGGTCGGTTTTGCCAATTGAAAAATATGAGTTCAAGGATCTCAGAACCTATAAGAGCCAGAGCAACCAAATTTGGTATCCACACTCCTGTGATATCGGACCTTGACCGTTTCGTGTCCAAATTTCGCCACACCCCCTTCCGCCCTCGCAAAGGACGAAAATCTGGGGTATCCACAAATCTCAGAGACTATTAAGGCTAGAGTAACCAAATTTGGTATCCGCACTTCTGTTAGATCTCACTATAAAACGTATATCTCAGAATTTTGCCCCAGCCCCTTCCGCCCCAGAAAGGACGAAAATCGGTTGCATCCACAATATTGCACATTCGAGAAAACTAAACACGCACAATCATAGAGAATAACCATATCTATCAGATTGCTGAATCTGGATCAGATCTGATCATTTTTGTAGCCAAAAGCAAAATATCAATTTGCAGTGGCTACGCAGCGCCCGACGTCACGCTCAGACTGATTTTCTATCTCTCTCGCACGGAGGAGAGCAATACTGACTAAGTATTGGGTATAAATGTAGAGTTGCGGTCTCCGCAGAAACTCACAACGTTCCCCCTCGTTTTTTTGTATGTTAAACGTTCAAACGTTCCAAATCCCTGCTAAAAATCCCTTGAATTGCGCCATCTAGCGGATATTCCAATTGACGGAAACTATCTATATTGCTTTATCAGTGCTGCTGTGATATACCGGAGCCAATCCATTTCTCTCCCGATCTCTGTAATTGGGCTTCACCTTGATACTTCATCGCTTGCGTTTGATCTTTTGACTGATCTTCAGATAATGTAATGTGTTGCTGTTGGTCACCGTGACCCTTGAAATCCAACATCATCTGGTGCATCATCCTTTGTACAATAGTTTGGCTTTCGAACTCCTCAATGTCAAGCCAATTCTATTTTTAGTTTAATTTTTAGTTCTAGACACCAAAAAATAGTTCCTACGGCCCCTAGCTCCCTCGCAAATCGTGAAATGAACAGCACGTGTCGTTTGTATTGATGGACACTTGAATAAATTTTGAATACTATTATTGCCCGCTCCTTTTCCCACATAAAACCGAAGAAGATCGTTTATAATCTACAATTTGGAGGATACAAGAAAACTGCAGAATCATAAGAAGGATCCTTATTTAGTAGATTCTCTAAATCGGTGCGATCGGAAACCTCTCCATATCATAACATAAGGCGGATGCTTTACGGTGGCAATAGAGCAATTTTTCTTATTCGACTATTCAGAAGTGAATTGTAAAGTGTCCCTGCTATTAAAGACATCGACGTTGAATAGCTTGAGCCGGAATATCATTTGCAAACCGTTGCTGCACCTCTGATGCTATGCCTTTACATATGTACATATTTATATCACTGAAGTTCGACAGCCAAAAACTCGATGTCATTCATAGGAACTTTAAGTTACGTTCATATCATTAAAAATGAATTTATTGCTTTTAATTATTTTAAAACGTTTTAACCAATTAACCAAAATAGAATCTGTACAACAAAATTAATTGAGCTTCTTGTAATAGCTTTTTTATGCCGACGTAAATGTTTTGGGTGCTAAAACGATTTGTTACGTTACGTGAATTTTCGTAGTAAACTACAATCCGTATTTGGAGGTTGGTTTTCTTTGTGAACCACTTAGAATATCTTGCTAAATTTGTCTATCGAACAAAATTCGACATGACTAGTTGATTCGCATTTCTTCAGACCAATTGACGATAGTCTTTTCTGCGGGCTATTGTTAAATTATGTCGTATCATGCAATATTGAATCTATGCTGGTCTCTTTAATGCCCAAAGATGCCTGCATTTGTCACGGTATGTCCCATGGTGACCTTGCGGTCCCTAACTCACAGTATACATTTAAATTGAAATCAACAATAGCTTTTGGACGACAGTCACGTGACTCATCCTGCAGCAATGGATGTCCACGATTGAACTCGTACCAGTTTTTCGTAGTGGCAATGCATGGTGCTACATCGTCAATAATCGGAGTAAGTTGATTGGAGCATTATTGCCTTGAAAATCAACGTCGAAAATCGCATCCTGAAACAAGCCATCAGAATAATTTTAGCTTTTCAAATAAATTTTTCTGTTTGTTTTGTTAACAACCGTCGGGGCATCGTGTTTAACAAGTCTTGGAAGGCGGCTAAAGCTTTTTCTAAATTTTTTAAGGGGTTGAATTGTCCTTTATCCCCAAAAACTTCGCCTGAAATTATGCCCTGAATATTTTTCGACTTCAGAAACGGCATCTTATATCGTGCAACATTTTTAGGAGCGTTGTCCTGCTGAAACGTTCAATTCGTTCAACTCTTCTGCAAATGACATAAGTTCGTTTTCCAGGAGATCTGTCACAGACCGTATAAATTAAAGTTTTTATCATCGCTAAAAATTACCTTTTCAAATTCGCTGTCCCAAAACTTATATCTTTCACAGCGATATTTCATTAAATAAGTTTTTATTAAAAGCAGTTAACGACTTAGTTTTTCCCGCGAGATCATAGGCGCGTCCGACTCAAAATGTAAGTATATGCATATTTAAGTACATGAAAGTTAATACTAGTTCTTTAGATGGGCCGAAAAGAAGATTGCCTGGAGTCTTCAAAAATAAGGGAAGTCTTCGGGAAGCTGCGAAAAGTTTAGGGCGCTCGGTATATTTTGTTCAGATTGATATTGATATAGATAATATATTATGGAGGGACTAAACAAAAATAAAACTTTTGACTCCGGAAGATATGTACGGCGGCCCAAAGGCAGGGAATTCGACGTCCGGTACACAAGGAAAATGGTTAAGCACGTGTTATGAGATTTCAGTGGAGACTGGCCGCCTACTTGTTACTTGTATGCCAAAAACAATCGCTAAATTAATACAAAAATAAGGTTGCTTTACCCCGTATGCTAGCATATGTACGATTACTTATAATAAGAAAACAATGAACAAATGTTGATACGCTTCGCGTTTTCGGCTTTGTAGAATTTCTGTACTTAATTTTCCGATCATCCCTTGTTTTTTTTTTTTTTACATTTTATCGATCACAAACTATATACTATTTGAGGTGATAAATGCTTATGTCAAATATTTTATAATCGACGGTAGGTTAGAAAACTAAACGTAAATTTAATTTTTTCATTGTGTTTATTATAAAAGTTGTTTGAGTCGTGAAAAAAAGCTCAAAAACATCTACTTATTATTTTGACCAGTAGTGTATAAACAAAGTGGAAGCTGTATTGGCATTACGCCTCTATGCCCAATGACAACCTTATTCAAGTAAATTGAAGACTTGAAACCTAGAAAGGTTAGTACCCCTTGCTCAAGGTCCGTCAAATGGAAACCCCCCACCCTTCATTATAATAATGGTACCTCACTCGAAATCGTGTTATCAGAACACAAAATGAAATTTATCATTATTCAAGTGCGAAAATGATTTAATGTAGTTTAAACAAGACAACGTCGTCGCAACATTATTGGATGAATAAGTTGAACTTGGGTGTTCAGGTGACAAGGAAATACAATTTTTTCCGACATTGTATGATATTAATGACAATTGGTGTCATTTCAAGATTTAATTTCATTTGTTTTTTCTTTGGCTCTAATCACAATTTTGCCTTACTGATTTGTATACTGCTCTGCCGAGGAATAATAAACTTTTAGCATCGTCACTTCTGGTCAGTTCTGGTCACTTCTGTGTGGGTTAGTTCATTCATTAGTCCGCACACATGTCCGATCGCTGTGCGTAGCCGAATAATAATTGATGCTAGTGTGTTTAGACCTTTTCTTTTTAGATTGCTAGCGAATAGTGGCAGTCGGTCGGCGGACGTCTTTCTCTGTTGCTCCGTTCGCAATTCAGTTCGTAGCAAATTGGTTCGATGTGATCACTTCTGGGTGCCTGAGTGTTAGTGCGAGTCGATATCATCTGTGTCTATCTATAGCGCCTAGGCAACAACGCGACAGTTGGTCGGTAAGACAACGCACGTCTAACGTGAATAAGTATGAGTATACTTATATGCGTGTATATAAGTATGTGATTAAAATACATATATACAATCGTATTTATATGCATATGAACATATATATAATGTTTAATTTTTGGGGTGACGCTAGTACCGCCCTGTAGATTATGACTACATTGCATATTTTTCCTTTAATTTGTATCTGTATTTTTTTTTTTATTATATTTTGCATTTGGCTTTGGTCAATCGTGGCATATATTCATTTAAAAATAAGATTATTTCAAAGCACTGAGGATCTCCACTAGGTATAAAGGTGAAATACAAGAGTAAATTAGTACCTCAGATTTGTATATGAATGACATATATTATATAGTATAAAACACTAGATGAAACCACCGTGAATTTGTGCAATTGTTGTACCCTTCGACCTTTATCCACGCATAAAGTGTATATTTATATTCCTGCTTAGTACTTAGAGCTGTAGATATAAAAAACAATCCCAATTAGACTAGCTCGACAGATCTACATATCTCTACATTTGCCTCCTTTTTTCATAGTTATGCCGAATTGTATACAAATGAATGGCTCTAAGAACAGCTACCACAGGAAGAACCTACAACATTCACAAAAATATCAAACTATTCAAGTTTTTAAAGGAGCATCGTTTAGTCAGAACGTTCTGTTCGCTGTAAGGAAAATATAAATCTACTTTTAGGGGAATACAATATGTTACACAGGTCGTGAACCCGCACAAAGGTTGCGGTCCTATATGCATTTAATGACGTCTAAAATATACTGCAATAAGCCGGCATTTGAATCAACAATGCTCAAAATGAACGAATGCCACTACGAAAAGTTTGACCGATTACTCGGACGCACAATATTCGAATGAAGAGGAAAAGAATGAGTCTGAATTATTGTTTCTCTGCCTGTGCTTACTCATATTTACAAAAGAACACAGGGTCTTTTAATTGTTGAAGTTTTGCTGTAAGGAAAAGGAGAAAGAAAATTTAAGAAAAACAATGTAGCAATGAAGTACACAAAGTTGGCATAAAACCATTGGAGTAATTCAAATGTTTCCGGCAATGCTATTTCTTTAATTTCGGTTCGTTTTTGCACAATCCTTAATGCTTGCTCGTATAACTCATTCAGTCCAATTCGAATGCATTCTATTAAGAGAACCAAGTATATCTCTACTGCATACTCTGCATATTACTGCATAGAGAGAAAGCTTTATCGTTGTCCTATATCATCCCTTTCAGTTGGGTTTCATCCATTATATACATAATAGATATGCACCGTTATGTATTTGAAACTATTTGAAACCGAATTGACAAACATCAAAAGGCGTACAGTCTTACGCACACTCAATTATTTTCATCTGTGCAATTTTACATAACCCTAACTGGCCGACTGCCAGTCAGTGTTGCCATTTTAGCCTATTTAAGGCTAGATCTAGCTTATTTGAAAACGGATATGCAGCAAATTCACTTCGAGGGTTTTTTTTTTAAATGTCTTTGTCTTTGAGACTTTTCCAGGGGCGAATTGTTCTAGTTTGTGCAGCAAATTTTTCGGAAAGCCGCTTCCTTCACGAACGAAAGGAAACAAAGAATAAAAAGCTGATGCAATAATTTAATCCAGTGTTTTGAGCTGTATAGACCATTCCGGGCTGAACACATATTTACGTTTAACAGCACCCTGTTTTTATACCGGATACTCAAAATGAGTATAGGGGTATATTAGATTTGTGGTGAAATTGAATGTGTGTAACGTCCAGATGCAAGCGTTTCCGACCCCATAAAGTATATATATTCTTGATCAGCATCAATAGCCGAGTCAATTGAGCCATGTCTGTCTGTCCGTCCCTATGAGCGCCTAGTGCTCAAAGACTAAATGCTAGAGCAACGACATTTTGTATCCAGACTTCTGTGATATGTCACTGCTGCAAGTGTTCCCCTACAAAGGACGAAAATCTGTGGCATGCACAATTTTGAAGATACGAAAAAATTAAAAACGCACTATCATAGAGATCAGATCGAATAATTATTATAACTAAAAGGAAGAAATCAATTTTTAGTGGCTACGCAGAGAAAAGTTCGAAAAGTTTAACTGTTCGTGATCCTTTTTGGACCGACACCTAAACGAAACCTGAACTCGAAGTCAGAAACTTGCATTCGTAAACTATGTATGTAAATACCTCTGAAACCGCATATTTCAGAGTTGGTTCAATTTGGTTGGTGCCAAGGTATATGGTTCAGAGGATAATTTTATTCTTGTCCACGCTAAAATTGACATAATCAGACTCGCTAACCAAATATTAACTGTGTGTCACTTAAGGTATTGCTCCTTAAGGTGTCTCCTAGGAGAAAGCAATCGTCGAAATTTAAACACAAACCCAGTTGAGTTAATATTATGCTTCCTGTCAGTTACAAACTGTTTCACTTCCGGATCTAAACAAATACGAAAGAAATCAAAATTAAGATTCAATATTTACATTTTGCACAGTAAACACAATTAACAAATCAAATGTCTACTTTGTCATTTATTTTCTCCAGCTGATGCGGATGATGCAGCTGCAAAGCCAGACGCTGCAACCAAAACAACCAAGGAGGCTACTCAGCAAAACCTATCGTATCAGACTGCATCCACTTCCCAGCAGAAGAAGCAGGAGCCACCGCCACAGATCACAGCGGAAGTGCCAGTCGCCGCAACGGAGGGAACCAACATTGTTACCTCAGCTGCTGTGCTGCCCACTGAGAACCTTTCATCCGATTTGCTAAAATTGGAGATATCAACAAATCTGTCTGTTGACGTTGTTGAACTGTCGGAGACGGCGAGCATTGATACCGCTTCGGTGGGTTCCGTCGAAGCCAAGTCGATTCACACAGTCCAAGCCATCTCTCAGAACACCTCTTCAACCGAAATATCAGAGGCCGCAGCTGAGGAAACCCAGACCCACCAGAGTGAAGTACAGCAAACACAGCCAGAACAAATCTTCGAAAGTTCCCCTGATGAGACTGATGAAGCGCCGATGGCATTAGCAGAAGAGATTTGTGGCGAGACCCGACCATCCAAAACAGTAGAAGAAATAACGACTAAAGAACTTTTATCAAAAGGTGCAATGGATACGACGCCTTTCTCTGAGCTGGCACTAGAGTCGCAGTCCAGTGTTGCCGCAGAAGATCCAGAGCGTCAACCTGAGACAGGTCCAGAGCCAGAGACGGAGCCTGAGTCTTTTGCCGATCCTCAACTCCAAGAAGATATTAAACTGCAACAGGAACCAGAAGCCACTGGCACAGCCACGGTCTCAGAAAGTGTTTTATCATCGTTGATTAATTACAATGAGGGTCAATGGTCACCCAGCAATCCCAGCGGCAAGAAACAATATGATCGCGAGCAGTTGCTGCAGCTGCGCGAGGCAAAGGCCTCGCGTATACAGCCGGAAGTAAAGAACGTTTCGATACTGCCCCAGCCAAACCTAATGCCGTCGTTCATCCGCAACAACAACAACAACAAGCGAGTGCAGTCGATGGTTGGTGTGATTGGAGGTCGCAACAGCGAGTCGGGAGGGGGTTTCATTGGCAAACAGGTGTCGATGTCGGGTGTGCAAAGTGGAGGTGGTAGGGGCAGCATGAAGGGTATGATACATGTCAACCTGTCACTGAATCAGGACGTGAAACTGAATCAGAACGAGAATGCCTGGCGTCCTCGAGGCGTAAACAAGTCTGATAGTAGTGCAGACGTTAAGGCCACTCAAGAGAAGGATGAGTTGGTGAGACGGGTCAGGGGTATTCTGAACAAGCTTACCCCCGAGCGTTTCGATACGCTGGTCGAGGAGATAATCAAATTGAAGATTGATACGCCCGAAAAGATGGACGAGGTTATTGTCTTAGTGTTTGAGAAGGCCATTGACGAACCAAACTTCTCGGTTTCGTACGCCAGGCTGTGCCATCGCCTTATAAGTGAAGTGAAAGCTCGCGACGAGCGTATGGAGAGCGGCACTAAATCAAATCTAGCACACTTCCGGAATGCCTTGTTGGACAAAACGGAGCGCGAGTTCACGCAGAACGTCTCACAAAGTACCGCAAAGGAGAAGAAACTGCAGCCAGTTGTAGACAAGATAAAAAAGTGCAACGATCCGAACGAAAAAGCCGAGCTTGAAGCACTTCTGGAGGAGGAAGAGCGAAAAATACGCAGACGCTCCGGAGGCACGGTTCGATTTATTGGGGAGCTCTTTAAGATATCTATGCTGACTGGTAAAATCATATACTCCTGCATTGATACTCTGCTGAATCCGCACTCGGAGGATATGCTTGAGTGCCTCTGCAAGCTGCTGACAACCGTCGGGGCCAAGTTTGAGCAGACCCCCGTCAGCTCTAAGGAACCGTCACGATGCTATTCGCTGGAGAAGTCCATAGCCAGAATGCAGGCAATCGCTTCCAAGACCGACAAAGACGGCGCCAAAGTAAGCTCCCGCGTGCGGTTTATGCTCCAAGACGTGATAGATCTGCGCAAGAACAAATGGCAATCGACACGCAACGAAGCACCGAAAACCATGGGACAAATCGAAAAGGAGACCAAGAACGAGCAGCTATCAGCGCAATATTTTGGTCCGCTCTCCGGCACTACCCCCGTTGGGTCCCAGGGAGGATCGGGAAAACGAGACGATCGCAGCAATGCTCGATTCGGAGATTCTCGTTCTGGCAGCGGCTATTCCGGCAGTCACAGTCAGCGCGGGGACAATGGAAACCTGCGACACCAGCAGCAAAACAACGGAGGCGGAGGCAGTGGCTCCAGTGGTGCTGGTCATTCTAACGGAAACAACGATGACACATGGCATGTACAAACAAGCAAGGGCAGCCGCTCTCAAGCTCTTGATAGCAATAAACTGGAGGGTCTGGTAAGACACGTTTTTTTCACTTATGTCATCAATAGTTGTAACAATCGGCCAGAATCAGAACTACAGTCGATAAAGGTTCGCCTTGCTCTGTTCGTTTGGTGTCAAAAAAGTCCAAGTGGACATTCCATTCCTTTCTTGTTTTAAATTTGTTAAGTTACACAGTCCATTAGTTTGGTTGTTAATTTATTTGCTTTCTTCTTTTCAGAGTTTACACATAAGCCAAAACATAGAGAACAAAAAAATGGGTGGTCTAACTCAATTTATTTGGAATTTTGAAGCTGCGAGACAATCTTCTGCTCCCACAACTACGCCATCCAATCCCTTTGCATTGTTGTCGTCCCTAGTGGATAAGAATAGCAGCGAACGGGATCGGGATCGTGACCGTGACCGCAGTGGCCCCAGAAACAAGGGATCATACAACAAGGGATCTATGGAGCGTGATCGTTATGGCGATAGAGGTTTGTTTTTTCGTAAAATTTAACTCAAAGTAAATGCCAATTATTTAGGTCTCAACTCGAGAACTGGATCATCACAGGGATCGCGGGAGAATTCTTCCTCTCGCGCTGGACAGCAGAGTCGCGGATTGATAAACTCTTCAGTTCAAAAGTCTGCTAGTCACTCAAAATATACACAACAGGCTCCATCAGTTCGAGTTACTGGCAAGGTAAGTAAAACATTCTTAATTAATTTTTCAAATCTAATAAAATGGAAAAGATTCAGACGCCATGAATGATATTGTATGCTTGGTCTCCACTGAATAATTTTATAAATATTTAATTTACAAATAGGCACAAAGCTCACTAGGAAGTTCCGCTGTCAACGTTGGAGGCCTTTACAGAGGTGGTGATCAGCAGTCGGCTGCGTCCAGTTCCAGTGCCGCTGCAACGTCAGTTCAGATAAATCGACCTATGGCCCCTGTGGCCGTGTTCAGCGAGCCCAGTGATGCCGACATGAAGCTGATCAAGGCGGTTGTCTCGGAAATGATAGAGCTTTCCGCAGCCTCCAAGGGTGTAAATCCGACGGTAGTTGCGTGTATGAAACGGGTACCGGAGGACATGCGTTGTGGTTTCTTGTACTACATATTAACGGATTATTTACATCTGGCCAATGTGGGCAAACAGTACAGGCGGTACCTGGCCATTACCGTGGCGCATCTAATACAACAGAACTACATCTCCGTGGATCACTTTAGACTGGCGTACAAAGAATTTGCCGAGTGCGCAAACGATTTAATTTTTGATATTCCAGAACTTTGGCTGTATATTCTGCAATTTGCCGGTAATATAAAAGGATGACCTCCAGTTCTAATAGATCACTAATCGATTCCTTCGTAGGACCACTAATTGTGAAGAAAATATTGACGGTATCAGATCTGTGGAACAAAAATCTGAAAGACAACAGCCCATCAAATGTGGGTAAAAAGTTCCTCAAAACCTATTTGACATACTGTACACGAGAAGTAGGACCGAGTTTCACTCGTAGTATGTGGATCAAGTTCAACCTGCACTGGTCCGACTTTATGCCTGACAACGAAGTTATCGATTTCATTGAATCCAATGTAAGTTTGTTATGCAATAACATGTAATCTCAATTATTTATATGTAATTTGAAACAGAGACTAGAGTATGTGGAAAACGAGTCGAAACCGCCAGTGATTGAGCAGCGCGAAACACCAGAGAAGCACGTTAAAAATGTGATAGAACATATAGAGCATTTGCTAAAGGAAGGAGCGACGGCAGACTGCATCATCGATTACAGTAACGTAAGGCTCGAAATTGTTTGAAGTAGTTTAATTTAATAATGAAAATAATTCCTTATTGAATGTTGCTCTCAGGGAAATATTTTGGTGGCTGATAAACTGTTTATTAGAGGCTTGACTGAAACGTTGAGTAATTTTGCAATTGTGTACAAGGACAACAGTTACAAACTAGAGCCCGAAATCTTCCAAAAGTTTTGTATACCAGTTTTGCAGCGATACATCGACTCGCATGAAGATCATCAATTGGAATGCCTCTATGCTATGCAACTATTGGTGCATAGCTTAGAGCATCCCAGAGGTATGAAAATAAATACATATATGAGCACATAGCTTTATCATTTTCATAATTTTTTGATTGGCTTAGGACTATTAAGTGAACTAATTGGTGAGCTATATGATGCCTATGTTATACAGAAGGAGTCGCTATGTAAGTGGCGTGATTCAAAGGATCAATCAGCAGGAAAGGGTAAGATGCAGTTTAAGAAGATTTACAAATATACACGCTTTGTCATTCATTAATTTTCCTTTTTTTTTCGTTATTAGGCGTTGCTGTTAAAAGTCTTAATCCCTTCTTTAACTCATTATTCAATGATGAAACCAACTAAACAGCACAGTACTCGGAGAGCTGACATAGACAGCGACTTAGGGGAATAAAAAACAAAAACAATATATTTAAATTTGTAATAAAATTAATTAAACAGAAAGCTGGTTTGTGAAGAGAGCTCTTTAAAAATATACCTATGATTCGATATGGACTTATCTCAATAGATATTGCGGTTCTTGCATTACGAGTACATGGAATAATATGAAAGTGTATAACATATGTAAAATAAAGCAAACCCAGAGGAAATTTCTAGTTATAGATGGTTGCTCTTACAATATAGCTATAGAACACCACAAAAAGGGACAAGAAATGCTTTGGCTAGTCTAGTTCGCCAATACGACTAAATAGACAGCTACAAAATGTACGCAAAGGCGAATTTAGAAAATTTATACCAATCCCAATTTGGAAGTGCAAAAAAAAATTAAAGTGAAAATAGAATTTCCCAGTACAGCTTATAGATTTAACTGAATAATTGATTATGTTTCTATCTCTAAGAGATTATCCATCTATTTGTAACTTGAACAGAACGATAAAGTTTTAAATATAATGTTTTTAATGGTGAAAAACGACAAACGGATAAATTTTACATGCGTATTTTACTTTAAAAATTACATATTTGTAATCCGTTTCATATAAATTTTAAATACATCCTTATAACATTGGCGAGCTCTTTGTTTCGGGAATAAATAAAGTGCTGAAAAATCAAATAAATTTAAAAAGGAAACTAGCAGTGCCAATCCAGTAAAAAAAAAATAGAACGTCTAGAGGCTCCAAGGACATCATAATCCGACCGTTTAAAAATTACTTCGAAAACACTTTTTTAAGTTGCAAAAATACTCACATGTAACTCAGATTTACATGTAACTCATCACTCAGATTAACAAGTTAAAAGGTAGGTAACAACCGAAATATTTTAATATAGTATATCAGTAATCAGTATGACTGTTCCATGATGCACGACAAAGAGTGTGTCTACAATAATGATCCGATCTGATTTAGATTTTGCTGTCTGCAAGGTAGGGTCATTAAGAATGATTATACGATTTTTATTTTCTCGTATCTTTGAAATTGCCACAGATTTTCGTTCTTTATGAGGGCGTGTGAAAATTTCGAAATAAGCTTGATTCAGTGTGATATCAAAGGAGTCGGGACACAAAATTTCGTTGCTCTAACTCTTATAGTCTCTGAGAACTAGACATACAGACATGGCTCAATCGACTATTGATGCTGATCAAGAAACGGGGTCGGAAACGCTTCCTTCTGGGCATAACACACATCCCCCGCACAATCGAATACACCGCTATACTCTTTTAGAGTATCGGGTATTAAAAGCTCGACAAAGAAACATTACTTTTAAATTAGGATTGAGGTAAGCACATTAAAAACCACTTCATAAAAGACACGATTAATCTATTAAGGTTGAGAGGGATCATATAACAGCCAGAATTATCCTTTGAATGTCATTAACACAAAACAGGTTATCAGATTCTGTCAAAGTGGTCTACAACCCCAGAGGTAGATAACCCTGCGGAATAGATTCTTCTGAGTCTAAAATTGGCAATTGGCTTTGCAACAGCCAAACATTTCCAAGACCCACTTACTCTGATAAATTTGGAGTCCCTACTGACGAACATCAAATATGTATGTTTTAAATTTTGCCCAAAAAGGGATGTGATCTGTGGGATACACAAATATTTTAACATTACACATGGGCATTTCCGACAAAAAGTCCACAATACACATTACCTTTGATCAGAAAACATTAAAATAAGCAAAAGTTCACTTTTTTGGTATTTTTATAGTCTTGTTTTTCTCTACTATTATCTCCCACGTATGTATATTATCTCGGATCTGGATGCTGATAGGAATATATATACTTATGGGGTCGGAAACGCTTTCTTCTGAGTGTAACAAGCACCTAAAAAAAAACCAATATATCCCTATACTCAATCATTATGTAATATATAAAATTCTCGTTTCCCAAACTTTTTTGCTAAATTCCTCCCAAATGGCTGGACCAATTTTTGTGAAAATTTGTGTGCTTATCGGTTAGGTGCGCATCGGCCCACATATATTTTTTATCCCGATGAGACCACTCTAGAGTACGAATCTAAGGTGAGCTGGCGCAGATTCGTGAATCACAATAGCAAGATGCCCGAGATGAACGAAATCAACAAAGGCAACTAGAACGGAGAGTAACGCGGAGATACATAGTCGAAAATAGACGTAGAGGAATTGACCAATAACGCGAACAATTTCATCGAGCATTTACATCAAATTTATTTCTACGACTAGCATTCCAGTATGAGCCTGATGTTAAATATTATGCTCATTCTAAAGTGGAATGCCCGTATTGTCATGCACTCAAATTTATGTTGGGATGTGTTGCTCATCAGGAAAAGTACAAATAACCAAAAATTAAACACCACCTGAACCATTGCACGGTTTACTTATTGGTACAGATCCAGATTCTATCATGTTTTTGAACTCAATTCACACATTCAATTCATGATTCCAAATGACATCATTTGGAGCAACAGAAGTAGTTAACAATATTGCTGCAAACGGTCAACAATTTAATTCCTCGTTCAAAATCAAAGGCCACAAATCACAAAGTGGGCTCATTGCTGCCAATGCCAAACGAATCTAATAGATTTTAAAAAATCCCCAAATACTTATAGTTATTTTTATTGAACTTAAAAAATGTTTCCTAGAAATAATATACATGGCAAAACAACGTTTGCAGGGTCAATAGTATATAGAATAATAAATTCGGGTAAGTGCTTGGTTTTTGAGGAGCAGTGGCAGCATAGAAATCTTTAATGGGCCAACGATATCTTAAAATAGTTTTAGAAATTATTCGGAATACTTGGTCATAACGGTTTTGTGTTGGGGGGGGTGGGGGCTCAAGTACTAGTATGTCATGCCTGTTACTCATCTGACATATCAGATATGTGGCAACATTCAACAACTGACAGCTGTAGTCCAATTCTCTTCGAATAGCGTTGACATCTAAGCTCTCAGCTACTGTCATTCTCTTTCTCTTGTGCGCATGTCCAGTGTTTTTTTTTACTCAATCCGAATTATACAATACAAAATAATCATTTTTCAGTTGCTCTGTACAAAGAAAAACGAAGCTAAACATAAAGAATTTCAAAATGGTGGGAAGATTACTTAATTAACGCATAAGCTAAACAGCGCAAAAGCTTTTAAATAAGATGCTTACAAATGTTCTTAACGGTGCGTTTGAAATTAATATTATAATGAAACAAAATTTTATAAAAAACAAAACCACAAATGGTTAAATTTTAATCCATTAGAAATTAATAAATCAAACCAAATGTGAAAATTCTTGAAAAATGCAAGTAAATAAATAAAAATGAATAACCTATTACATGCAATATGTTCTAAAAAAGTACATACATACATATATATAAGTACATATGCAGATGCATAACAAAAACATAACTAGAATTGAATGTGAATAACTGAATGTGTGGGTGTGCAGCCCAGCCTAGTGGTACGGTACGTGCATGCATATGTACATATGGATGTGCCAATTTGAATGCACTTGATTAAATAAAATGCAGACAGGTTATACCAAGTGTATTTTGTGTTATATTATGATTTCTGATTATCAACAACATATGTACGACTAATGCACATCTGAACATGCACATGTTTCTGTAACGTGTTGGTGTTGCTTAGTAAAGTGTATACAACAAAGCAAATCGTGGAAATGTTTCGGAAACTGGGATCTATGCTAAACAAATTGGTACATACATATGTATGTATATATGTGTATGAATGAAGTGGCCGGCTTCTGTGGTTTCTAATGAATGTATCTCAATAGTCCTGAAAGTCCTTTAAAAGTGTCTTGTTAGTTACAATTTCTTTTTTCTTGCAAAGCACGCATACAATTTTTTTAAATAATGATATTTCCATCGTAATCTATCCATAGGTATTTATGTGTATTTTCTGATGGTAGGGTGACGCTACAATGCCACACAGTTATAGGATCAGTTTTGAGCAGAGACTTTTGGAAAACGATACCAGATTACGCTTCTGGCAACAAAAACATCTTAAAATATGACGGTAAAGTACAGAACTATAAAGATGGTGAACAAACTATAATCGGATGGTTTTCTTCCAGCATTATGTACCGCACGACTACTTCTATAATGAAAAAAATGATGCCTTATCAACAAACAGTCATCAACCAAACAACAGCAATAATCCCTATAGGGTAAATGATAACTCGGAGTACTACGATGAGTACAGTGATCTAAGAAACCCACTAAACCATCCGCTAAATTATGGTAGTGAGCGGATTTGGACCAGTGAAACAGAACTTACACATGTAGATAGCAGCTATAATAACGACTATGTAGATTACTATAGTAAGGAAGACCAACAAGGTGTGAAAGGAGAAGCTGCCGACAACTGGGATGGAAATAATACGGTTATCACAGCTGAATATGGCTTTGAATATGGAAATCAAAAATGTACCTCAACAAAATTATTGCCTTTGCTGCCGGCCAATCAAAATGACAGTAGTAACGGTGTCGCGAACGGGTCGACTGTTCGAGGTGACATTGGAATGGAGATGGATCTGGAAGGTATGTATATGTACCCGCAAAGAGAAAACACCAGCCACCATGGTGCCTGCTTGCCCAATCATGACAGTGCAAAAGACCATGGGTCAGGCGCCTACCAGAATGTCTACGAAAATAATCTCAATGGACATACTGGCTATGCACCAACAATTACAGATAATAGGGTGCCAGCAGCACCATTGCGTGTCTTGCCGAGAACACGAGCACGACGAGTTCAGCGCTCAAGTTTAAGTCAAAATTTATTTGATTTAAATGCAGATTCAACATACGCAGAAGATCCATCTATAGGTGACCTAACCATGACAGCACTTTGTATGGCCCCACCTACAGAGGCCACTGGGACCATCACCTACGACGCATTCGGACAAATGGCAAGGCCTTACACTTCTATGTTGCCATTAGACTACACTCATTACCAAGAGAGCAACTACAATGCGGACAGTCTGTCAACGTACAGCGATACACCGCCAAACACGACAACTAACGCACAACATAAATTACAGCAGCAGCGTAAAATTTCTCTGATGATGGCAATGACAACGGCGTCTGTAATAGCATCTGGTGAGACTAGGGTACCAGTTCAAAACTCTAGTAAACCAGAGGAGAGAACTACAGCTACGGAGTCTCTACTAGGCGCCAGTACCAGTACCAATGCCACTGCAATAGCTTCAGGATGGTGGTCAGAGACAAAGTTTTGCAGTGGGGAAGTTCTTACTAGTACTCCCATCACTGCTATGACGATGACATCGACGACAACTAGAAAATTGCCAAAACTTCTACCAACGCCACAGTACAAATCATCAACATTGTATACAACCGCCTCCTTAGCCTCAGATGAAACATCAGGTTCCTCATTACAATCTTCAGCACCCATCGTAGAGAAAAATCATCGTCCAAAGCAGCTCCCAAAGTTGCCAACTTCCCAATTCCAGGCCAAAAAACATTCCAAGTTACTTTCCAATTTGAACGCGTCGACTGCTCCTGCATCAGTGGCATCATTACCATTTAGTTCTTTAGACGACACAGCAGCCTTTCGCTCATCACCGGAAGCTGAAGCGGAAAGCTTTTCGATGCTTACAACCACCAACTTACTAAGCCACACTAGCCAAAGCCCACAACCTTATTATGCTTTTGTTAGTAAGGAAAACGAAACCAATGAAGTAGATTTGACATCGTCCGAAAATGATATAGTGCTGAAATCTTGGGCAGTATCACCTCCAGTACCCTTAGAACCCCATCCTTGTCTGTCAAGGGAGCTGCCTTGCAGTGTTAGTCTGCAGATGCAGCTGAAGAATTCGCCAATAGCCGGCACTCCTGAAAAAGAATCGACTGATTCCTACCTGAATTTAAAAATGGAGCCATCATTGATAAAACCAGTACCAAGCTCAGAGATTTTAGCTGCGACCATAACTGAATCATCCTCCCACATTAGCAAGCCCGATGCAACCATTTTTGACATATCTGAATATCTAAAGCCTTATACATTAGATGCAATTAGTTATTCCAGAGAACATGAAGAAGATCATATCACCATTGCTGTCAGCACCACCAAAACAATAGATCCCTCATACGGCCATGAAAACCTAAAAAATGATGATTTCTTTGATTCATTAAACTTATCTGGGACATCATTGAACGCACACATTCCATATTCTGTTGCAAGGAGTAGCTCCGTCAATTATCAACCACCTCAGGCTGAGCCTGCAGACCCGACTTCAACGCCACCACTACCGATTAATTTCAATTTGAGTGACTCACCCTCACCCCTCTCTACATATTCGCATTTATTCAGCAAACCGACCGAGACTACCAATTTAGAACATGCAACCGAAGCAATATCCCCAACGAAAAATTTTTCTCACGACTTATTCACAACTTCGAGTTGGAGTCACTCTGACGATTTGTTCACAAAAACTGTTTTCGCATCTAGCTCTACAGTAAAACCAATTATCACTAGCCGCGAAGCTTCAGCTTCACCTTCACCATCAACGTTAACTTCGACATCATCAACAGCCCCAATATTATCCTACACCGATTATATGAAGAAATTTGAGTTACCCGAACTGCCGCAACCCATTCTAGAGATTTGTAACAGTAACTCATCTGTCAGTGTCACTGGAACTGAGGCCAACATTTCCGTGGCTAACGATGTCATTGTTCCGACTGAAAATACAGAATTTGATATTTCAAGAAAGGTCACAATCACAAGCACGCTTCCATCGCAGTCTTATTTAACCGAATTAACACCGTCTAACTTTGACACATATAAAGATTTCAGTTATCCTGTAGTATGCCAGGAATCTAAAACAGATTTTGTTATATCGGAAAGTGTCGTCAAAATTGACGATTCGGACAATTCAATAACATTAGCACCGACTGCCACCACAGAATGTTCAGTAGACACTCAATTTCGACCCATCAATAGCGTCGAACCCGCGGAAACAGTGTTCATAGCTACTGAGTTCGATGATACTTTTTACGACAGCTTCAATGTCGACGTAACAGTACTGACTGCAGCCATATCCCATATTGAAAGTGAAACCTGCTCAACTGCCGCGCCAAAGTCAAACAGAGACAATAGCTTAGAAATGACCATCGGAGAAGAAAAGGAGATTTCTATAAGCAAAACAAACGAAAAGGTGGATCACGTTGGCTTAATTGAACCAAACCTGAACTCTGGTCAGGGTGGATATTATAAGCCTGTCCAAAAGTCACCCACGCCCACGCAACAAAAGGCCAAAGTTGTTGCTTCAGCGGCAACGAGTGTGCTAGGCGGCCTATCCAAAGGTCTCAAGGGAGGACTAGATGGCGTTTTTAGTGGTGTCAGTTCAACCGTGGAAACAACACAGCAGCAGGCTAACATAACCAGTAAAAAGGGTTTTGGATTTGGCCTAGCATCTAAGTTTGTACCGGCTGTGGGTGGGTTACTTTCCAGCTCCAGCCCCAGCTCCAGCAAGCAAACACAACCTGAAACATGTGTGGCTGCTGCTTTACCAACGCCCACAACAACAGAAAACGTTTTGGAAGTTAGTGCTGTCTGTATGGGAACTAACTTTGAAGAGAATCTTTACGAATATAAGCTAGGGGAGCCATACACAGCCGGTAGTACGACACTAACCCCCATAAACGAGTCTCATGTATACAATAATGCAATCGTTGCACCCAGCTCAACAACATATACTAATCCTGGTTATGGTTATGTGGAAACCTATGATGAGATCAATTTAACTGACGAAGTAGTGAGCGTGGTAATGCTGGACCATGATGAAGAGTATGGCTTCACAGAGCATCCCTATTCGTACCCAACATCAGTCGAAGGTAACAGCGACGTTAGTTACAGCTACAATGAGTCATATAAAGACATACCCAGTGATATGAAGCTCGGAAGAGCTTCCGAAGCATTTCATTACTTGGCTTCAAAATCGAAAATCACCGATTCTGTTATCCCATCACATCCCAATGAGGCTCCGACAAAAACAAGTGCGTCTTCTGGTACAGCTGGCGGTGGTGGAATGCTTGGATCCATTTTCGGAAAAGCTGCGGCTGCTGTGCAATCAGCAACACAAGCAGTTAACCAAGGCGCCTCTTCGGTAGCATCAGCTGTAACACAAAAATCATTAGTGCCACCTTCAGCGACACGTCCCAATAATATGAGTGACGTGTCTGCTATGTCCTCGCCTAATGCAAGTAATCCACCGAAGACTGAAATGGGATCCGCAGGATTTGATGCAATCGTGAATAGCGATTACAACAATCAGCTGACTAATCAGGAGTTACTGTCAAGCCATTACTCAAATACTGGCGAAGATTATGAGAATAGTAATATCAAAGTGCATGACTTCAGCCCTGACGATAACAAGTTATTTGCTAACTTATATTCGAATGGTAATCAAGGCCAGCGTGAAGCAATGGTAAGAGCCGGGCAATCCCAAATTGTTGGAAATGGGGCAAAAATATTGCCGACGGTGCCGCCAGCAGGATCCACCGGCAAAAAACTGCCCACCATCAATGGTAAGTCGGGGCTGCTAATCAAACAAATGCCTACTGAGATCTTTGATGATGAATCCGATATAGATGATATGGATATACCGATCGGTAAAGATCCGAGTTATTGCATTGATAGTGAGCAGGGTGATTACTACATGGGTCATCAGCAGACGACACCGTCAAGTCAGCCGAATGGTTATTATGAACACGTCAATTGTGGTTATGACTATCGGGAGGACTATTTTAATGAGGAGGATGAATATAAGTATCTTGAACAACAGAGACAGCAAGAGCAACAACAGCAACCAAGCAACAGCAACAAAAGACAGCAGCACCAAACCAAAATGATGCTATCGAACAATCAATCATCATTAGATTTCATTGACGAAGGACAGGACGATGACTTTCTTTACGAACACTACCAAAGTGAAGAAGACAGTGGCAATTATCTAGATGAAAGCTCTAGTGGGAGCGTTGGTATCGTCGAAGGGAGCAAGGCTAATAAAATCGACCTTACTGGCGTCGGAGCCCGACAAGACACCACCGAAGAGGCTATTAATCAGACACAAAAAACAGACAAATTTAGACAGGAGTATATTTCGTTGCAACTGACGCCAGCACATCGTCCGGTTCAAAAGCAGGACAGCATTCTTCAAGAATCAGAATCAATTTTAATTGGATGTGAAGAACAGGTGTCACCTGACCTAGTCACAGGAGATGAAGATATAAATGATCAATTGTCTGATCTCGCTGACTTAAAAAGACTGAAGTCCCTGAAGAGAAAGCCACTCATGCGGGGTGAAACCGAGGAAGTAGTTGGTGGTCATATGCAAGTGATACGACAGGCCGAAATAACAGCTCGGCAACGTTGGCATTGGGCTTACAACAAAATTATCATGCAGCTTAATGTAAGTAAAAAATAAATATAAATTCTTATATCCTTTATTTTTACATAATATTGTATAAACAAGAATTATTTAACCACCTCCGGTTTTGCTCGCTGATAATTTATCTGAAATCAATGTCAAATGTGAATATAAGTTTAAATGTTATTCATTATTTTGTTTACCCTTAAAGAGGGTAGCAGAGGATAGCACCTTCGACCTCATAAGTAAGATACATACATATACGTATTCTTGACCAGGATTACAAGCCAAGTCGACGCAGTGATATCCGTCTGTTTATATGAAACTTGTCTATTAAAGAAAATCCATTATCAGAATCGGAAATCGGACCACTATATTATATAGTTGCTGTAGAAATGATTGGTAAAAAAACATCTCGTTGCAGGAAATCTGTTTGTTTATAAAAATACAGTCGAAATATAGATGGCCCGGTGTGATTAGCAGGAAGATTATACGAGCTTTATGGGTACACCATAATCGGTATAAAATAACACCTTGACAACTCCCCCCACAGAGAAAGGTATCTGAGTAGATGGAATTATTTAGTCGAAATGTCGACCACTTTTTTACTTGTAATAGTCGTAATATGTGAGCGCTTGGTTACCCGCTTCTTCGTAATTTATTCGTAATTTAGGGTAATGTAACCTGTTTATAATCTAACACACACATCGGTGAGTTGATGTTGCACCGTTTGTATGTCATGTTACCCCAAAAGCAGCCCATGCGAGCATGAGCCCATTACAAATAACACTGATACCGCAATTGAGTAGGAACAATTTAGTAGTGGCGGCTTTCACAGTTCTGCGCTACACTTTCAACACGCTAAACGAATTTCAATCAAGATGATATGTACTCGAAAGAAAAAAAGTGTAGAAAATTTGGTTTATTCAAACTACATAAACATGAGTCCATCTGTGGCGGAACGGACCCGCAAGTTAAGCATACTTTTGAAATATCAAAGTCAAGCGTCACAGGTGAGTCTGTATGTGGAAATAGAGAGATATTTTATGATTACATTTTAAGCTCGATAGATGAATCATTCCTGTCTCTATATTTATGAACAGTCACGTCACATAATTTGTATAGATATTATCTATCAAGAAACACAGTGAACTATAATGAACTGAAATATACTCAAAAATAAACGAGGCGGAACGTTGTGAGTTGCTGCGGAGACCGCAACTCTACATTTATACCCGATACTTAGTCAGTATGGCTCTCTTCCGGCAGACGCCGCTAATATTAAACGCAGTCTGCGTAGTCTGCGTAGCCACTGCAAATTGATTTGTTCCTTTTGGCTATAAAGTGATCCGATCTGAATCTGATAAATATGGTCATTCTCTATGATTGTGCGCTTTTAGTTTTCTCGAATCTTCAATATTGTGGATGCAACAGATTTTCGTCCTTTGTGGTGGCGGAAGGGGGTGGGGCGAAATTTTGAGGTATACGTTTTATAGTGAGATCTAACAGGAGTGTGGATATCAAATTTGGTTGCTATGGCTTTAATAGTCTTTGAGATTTGTGGATGCCCCAGATTTTCGTCCTTTGCGGGGGGTGTGGCGAAATTTTGACACAAAACGGTCTAGGTCCGATATCACAGGAGTGTGGATACCAAATTTCGTTGCTCTAGCTCTTATGGGTTCTGAGATCCTTGAACTCATATTTTGCAATTTGCAAAACCGACCATGAAACCTATGTGTTAGAGAGAGACAGAGCGAGAAAGAATGAAATTGTTTTCTTGTTTCTGGCTATAATAATTATACGATCTGGTTAAGATTTTACAATCTAGAACATATAGTCATCCTCTACGATTCTGCGTTTTTGGTTTTATCCTATCTTTAAAAATGTGGATGCCACAGATTTTCGTCCTTTGTGGGGGCGGAAGTGGGCGGGGCGAAGTTTTGAAATATTCTTGTAGCAGTGACATATCACAGAAGCTTGGATCCAAAACATCGTTGCTCTAGCTCTTATAGTCTTTGAGCACTAGGCGCTGAAGGTGACGGACAGACGGGCGGACGGACAGACGGACAGACAGACAGGTCTCAATGGACCCGGCTATTGATGGTGATCAAGAATATATATACTTTCTGGGGTCGGAAACGATTCCTTCTGGGCGTTACACACATCTATTTTCACCACAAATCTAATATATCACAATACGCATTTTGAGTATCGGGTATAAAAAGAATCAAAGTTTTAGGACTTAGCACACTCCTCGGAAAATAAATGGTATTTAATTTGTCAACTTGTTTGACTGCCAATATTTGGCAAGGGTTTCGATAAAAGTTTGTATAGAGAAAGAGGCAGACATACTATACGGAATGCGCAAGTCATTCTGATCAGGAATTTATTTACTTATAGGCTAACATATGGCAAAAATTGTATAAATGATAACCTCTGCAAGGGTATTGGAATAGAAAACTATGTGCTGGTTCGTGGCGCCATCTATAAATCTGCTTTTCAGCAGAGTTCATTGAAAAGCGGGCTAATATACTCATTTTAACTTTAATTAGATTAACAAATGTTCACGCTGTCGAGCTGCAGGGGTAACTAAACAACTCTCCCACAAATACTTCATATCTTATCTCTGTAAATACTTTTAGGAAATGAATGGTTTATAACCTGTCATGCGCAGTAGACACTTCTACTTAATTCTCATTCTCTCGTTTTTGCTGTCAATCTCGCTCTCTGAGCATGTGTGCTTCGTCAGTATACACAAGTATTTTGGCATTTTGCCTTTTGTATGTGTACTAAAAACAAAGTTCTAAGGGTGTCTTACACACACTTACAAGAGAGTATACGTGCGTGAACACGCACACTACCTTAGTTAGTAGCAGCAACTCCATCAATACGGTGAACTGAAACGCACCAACATAGAACAATTTACAAAATTGTAGTACACATTTTAACGCTTTTCAATTCACATCGGGACACACAAATTTGTGCGCAGTAAATTGCTTTTTCCCTTTCAAAAGTGTGTGCTAGGACTAATGGCATTAAAATCCAAATTTTGTTCGAATATTAAATGATATTCTCTGGCAACTAACTTTACCCAACTAACATGCAACAATAGGATGGGATACAAATAATCAACGATATGCGTATACAGAATTTTGTGCAAAAGATGAAATGAGTCCAATATAAGACTCGAAAAAATAAAAGACTTCTTTCTCAGCTGAAAATTCTGTTAAAATAATCTACCTACCTATCCCCTTATAATTCTTAAAATTAGTTTTCAAAATTACAAATCATGTTTAGTAGGGTGAATCCTTCTGTGCAGTGCATCCTTAGAAAAGCTTTAAATTCCCTATTCGGAAGAGGAGAACAGAGCATTTATACTTTCAGTCAGCAACGTGCGACGAGCAACAATAATGGTCGTGTCAATCCTTCTATACGGCTATCTTAGACAACTTAGAAATAGAAATGCCGCAAATTGCATATTCAAAAAGATAAACCAAATTTTGTACTGAATTATACATATATTGACCTTTCTACTGTCCCATACTTGTGTTCCAATACACACAGTTTGTACTACAATATACTTTAAAAAGAAAATGAAAAATTAAGTTGCTGTCACTTTCAAGTGAATTCAATCCCATAGCTACATGATTTAGATCTGTAAAAGTCCATACATATGTACATGCAAAAATATGTATGTGTATTTACTTTAAGTCTTACTGTCCTTACTGTAGATATGTATATGGATTACGACTTTCAGCTAAGTCGACATTGAATTCTGGAATCAACGTATGTATTATGTAATATATCCAAGATCGAAGTCTTTTAAAGTTATAATAATTTAGGTGGATTTTGACTACTAGTTTCGTTTCCATTATGTCTTTGAATCGAACACAATCAAAATCGCCAACGTCGAATATTAAATTCGCATCTCGGACCAATATGATGAATGCATCTCAAAAAGTGACGCCATTAGCTGAAAACTATGCTGGGGTCCCGGACAAATTTAGTCACTACCAACATCAAGTCCAGAATACGATATCTGAGATGGCCATTGAAAAGCTTCAGCACACTGTAGCAGAAAATGCTCTTAAGAGTCAGTTCCAGATAAAACAACAACTGAGAGATCAGAACCATCAATCTACGAAGTATGCGATGCCGCACCTGACAGAATCTCAGTCGCAATCGCCATCCCGACCTCAGTCCCACTCCCACTCGCACTCGCATTCCCAATCTGAGGGACAGGACCAGAGCCAGCTACTGCAAAAGGTAGATCAAATGTCAAAGTACCGTCAAAATCATCTAATCTTGGGCACCGCTCAACCTCAATTACAGCAACAGTGCAGCAAGTCGCCGCTAAGCCTGGGGGCATCTCAATCTCACCCCACTGGAATTGGCAGCATGCTGTCAATTAGAAGTGAGCAGCAGCTGTGTCAGATATATAACTCGCAGCAACACTCGGATTATATAATCTCCGATTATATGGATAAAATTTCAACGCGCATTAGTTTGCTCGAGACAGAGTTGAAGTTCGCGTGGCGGGCATTGGATTTACTTTCTACAGAATATGGCAAAATTTGGATTCGTTTGGAGAAGCTTGAAAACATATCAGTAGAACATCAGTCGGTGGTTAGTAATTTGATGGGTTTGATCAGAGCCGCAAAGCAACAACAGCTTCAGCATCAGGAGGACATGGAAGGGCCAGAAACGTTTCTCGCAGATGAGCAGTTGCTTTCACTGCCATTGGAAATGGACGAAAATGTCAATATTGAAATGGAAATGAGAGCGCTGCCTTCTAACCATGACTATGACAAAATGATCAGCTTGGATGCACTTCATCCTACAGCTTTGATAGGACATCGTGACTCGAATATATTTATGAATGCAGCTTGCGCATTAGAACACAATCAAGATGAACTTTTTCTTAGCTACGACAGTGGACCATTGGATGACCAAAATCTGGATATCGAACAAATGGCAATCAATTTCGTGAAAACCGACAGAGCCGCAAACGTTTGGCTATCGGATGTTGACATTCACCGCAAAAAACCCCGAAAGAAACTTTATTCTGATTCGGATTTAATACTTTATGAGCAACAGCAAACACTAGCAAACAACGCACGTGCAGAATTACTACAAGAATTTCTCAATGGACAACGTGTTTTAACTGAGGTTGCATCGGCCTCATCATCAGCAGTATTATCCACTCCGAACAGCTTTCTCAATTTACCACAAATGGTTAATACGGAGGGGCCCCAAAAGACCCATTCATATAGCCAAAGAGTTCAGGAAGGCGAACCCATCAGACAGACCACCAATGTTTCCAACGAACTCGATGATCTTATAGAGGAAGTTGAGTTTTTTCGGTTGGCAGCCTCTAAAACAGGGGAAGGGGGAAACCAAGTCCTACCTATTGAGGATACTGGAGGAACACAGATTCTGCTAACAACAGCTAACAATGAAATGAATGAAACCTTTTATAAAACACTCAATGAAGCATATCGCGACAATGACTTGAGTTCAGAGATTTCCAAGATGGACTCATTATTACAAAATTCCGAGGCTCACGAGCACTCAACATCTTCCTTAATGATGATCAACGATGGTAAGAAGGACGTTGTCACAGGCACCATTAAAGCCGCAATAAAGGAAGCGACAACTGACTCCAATACTCAATCAACCATTCATATTAATAGAGACTCGAGGAAGCATCGGAAAAAGAAGCATCATAAGAATGAAATGGAAATGATAAATAATTTAAAGTGCATTCTTGCGCAGTCCCAATCAACAAGAAGTATCCATACCACCTTTTCGACTAAATTCGACAAAATCTGTGCATTGAACGATACAGTTAGAGAGGAGTCGGATAAGAATACAACTCAAAGTGCAAGTGACAATCGGCGTGAGACAAACAGCTTTGGCTGCTTCTTTGAGGACAATGTAACTATTTTAGACAGCATAACTGAGACCTTGATAGGGGAAATCAATAAAATTTCTGATCTTCAGTCACTAAGTGCTTTACAAATCGGTCAAATACGGCAGACTATTTGGGCAGAGGAAACTTTTTTCCAAAGGCTTAACCACGTCGATAAGAAGTTGACTCTACTGCTACTCAACCCCGTCACCTTGGCTGAGGAGATGCGACGCCTTCGCATCACTGATGCCGATAAAAAGTTTATTCTTGTAATGAAGAAATTCAATAAAAATATTGACACACTCAAAAAACTAGTTGGCAACTCATTGGACGATGAAAAGGACAAGGTAGATAAAATTTCAACATCGTCCATTCAAGATCTCACAGCGAAACTAAATGTGGGCAATGTTAGTGCACAGCTGCTCCGAAATAATTCTGATCTTGACGAACAACTTAAGCTTTTGGAGACGCAAGAGATTGAAATTAATCGAAAGAAAAAAATAGTTAAAATAGTTCAGAGTCATGGAGCGGAAGTGGAAAAGGACCATATCGACAAGCACTTACAGCATAACAGCAATTGGGATTTAAGTGTTGCTCATGGAGAAAATGAGAATTTGTCCAATTCATCGAGAAATATTTACAATCAGGATGAGTACATCCAGTCCTTAAAGAAAAGCCTGGAACGTCACAATAGTATGCTGTTTCTACTTCATTTGCAAAATCCTGATAAACATAAGGTTACGGCTGAGTTTACCGATATATTAACGGACCAAAGTCGATCGAGTCCCAGTCCTCCACCACCAGCACCGAACGATAGTCTGGGGATCCATGCGTCGGTGACAGAGAATACATTTCGAGGAGGAATTGAAGCCCATCAACAGAAACAGGCCAAATCCGATTCAGGGCTATCTTCGATGAGCGGCTGGTCGCCGAATTCCCCAGTAACCGTTGGCATCCAGAACTGTAATCTGTTTGCTAACAAAAGTAGTGAAAGAAGTTCGGAAACTTTCCAGTTAACATATCCTATAAAGGCCTCAGCAACAGATTCCAATTTTAATAGCACTGACGACAATTTAAGCCCAAAACAATGTGATTATAAATTTTCCGAAGAGAACTTGAATTATATTCACGAGCTTTCAAAAAATATTCCGATTTGCTCTGCATATGAAAACCAATCCATATTCAATATTAATGAGGCTGCTAAACAAGTCGGAAAATTTTCCACTGTTGATGAAATGCTAGAATGGGACCAAAAAAATCAACGGGATGAACAGGAAGTTTCTACGCAACAATTACTTAATAATGACCGTATGCCGGACCTGTTAACTAACCAAACTCCGAGTACTACGCCCAAGTCAACCTTCAGGAAGAATTCAAGAACGGACTCCGAAATAAACAGTAGTATAAATGGGAATGGATCTAAGTATAGTTTTGAAAGAAATGGTACAGATCGTGTGGAAATGCAAGAACAATCCCGCAAGCCACACTTGACAGATAGACTTGTCTACTATCCATCCTCGAACAGTATCACCGACTACAACAGCAGCAACAATTTAGACTACTTAGGACATCAGCAGCAAGACCAATCACAATATATGACGCAGCATAGAGCTACCAATTTTCCCCTTCCCAAGCTTCAATCCTCTTCAGTTACAGTTCCTGCTCCTGTTCCAGCAGTTGATTATACTGTCAGTCAGCGTGCTTTAGCGCAGATTAATGGTGCGAAACGGTTCGAATGTGAGGAAATCTCGGCAGTCCCACCTGTCACCATAAAGTCACCGAGGGTATGGCATAAATTAAATACATTTTTGCCAGAAAATCTAAAGTTCAAGCGCTCAGCTAAGTACAATCGATCACAGTCATTACCCGGTGATGTACAAAGTCAAGGCAATCAGAGACAAGCCCGTGGCCAGGCAGGCTCGTATCCGTTAATTTCATATAAGCGTCCTATTGGAAACGGAAGTCACAGACAGCTATCCAAACGTTTACAGAAGCTCCCGATGCGTCTTATGCAAAAAGCGGCGGCTACGCACTCTGTGCGTTTGTCAGACTCCGACTCAGCTGAAGGTGCAGCTGACGCTAGTACTGGAGCACCGAAGAAGCGCTCATTTTCATCTAAGATGAACAATTTAATGCAAAAAGCAAAGACTTATAAACGGAACAGCAGTGTCCTGCGCCGCGGCTCTAATATGTCAGATACCGAACTAGATGTGCCAGGCTTTACTTCATCGGATAACGAGGATTGTTCTTTATATGAGTGTCAAATGAATCAACAAGATATATCTAAGGGGATTGGGGTTAATCCGAGAACAAATCAAACTGAATGCCATAAAGATTTTGATGATGATTTTGATGTGCCACCCCAACACTCTGGCATCTATGATGTTGGCCTCGGAATTGAAATTGATAGTCCCAATCTGTTCGCTGTCGTTGGGAACCTCAAAAAGTTACAGCTTACACCAACGGAGGCCACCCCATCCACGTCGTCTAAGCTTTTAGAACGTGACAAAATGCGTAATAATGTGGAAATATTTATAAAGATGCCAGAGATTCTCTTGGAAACCAGTGAGATGCCAATATGCACTTCAACAGACAAATATTCAACAGCTCAGCCACAGGCAAGCCTTCAGAAAATAAGCTCAATCTATATTGATGATGAGATCTACGACGTTTCTCCCTTTATCGAAGTATCCGATAATACTGAAACAAATGTCCCAACCTCGAAAATGGCCAAAATCGAAACTACACTAGCTTCTACAGCAGGCACGCCTACCAAAACCACAGCGACTAACAGCCGAGGTGGGGGAGTCTGGGTTGCACAGCAATCCTTGGACATTCCAAGCAATCTAGGTTATGGGTCACGAGAAGATGACGACTGTCGTAGTCAGCATTCCGGTCGCACACTCTCGTCTTCTCGTCGCCAAAGCACCGAAGATAGCATCGACACAGACGATGAATACTTTTGCTATGAGCTTCGCCAGCTCGAGCAACTGGAGCATCAACGAACAGCGCATGCTGATAACATAACCAGCAAGCAAAGTGCCGACAATCAAGTGGTTTTCTCGCAGATTGGACAGCTGTTGGATAGCGAAGTGCCCGGGGAACATTTTGACTTTGCAGAAGCGGAGGTATCCCATATTTATTCACCAGATGAAAGTGTAAAGCTGCGGATGTCTAAAGTATTAGATGAACTGAAGTACTCAGTTAAATTAGAGCCAGAAATTAATTATGGCAGTTATTTGAATACAGCAGCCAACACAGGGGAAGCATTAACAAAGTCAAAACCAGTACGGGACAGGTTCGAAATTGTCTGTGACATGCACAGCGCTTGGCAGGATGTCAACGGTGATTTTCAGCAAGCAACATCTGATATGGAATCTCAAGAGGATACCGAGATGGCTGCTAAGGAAGGGGAAGTGGCAACTTTGCTTCGTGAAAAAGAAAAAACACAGCAATTGAAGCGATTAAAGAAGCGGAAACGTGTCCCAAAAACAAATAAACATGATAATAAGGCCAACACAAGTTCATCCTCTGCTTCCGAAAATGAGTCCGAGCAGAATCAACGATATATCACTGACGCGGTATCAGTATCAGACAAACATATTTCCCTAGAAATATTTCAAGGATCATCGGCATCTAGCGCGACATCAGGGCCCGATACGCCAGCAGAGTTGAGTGATGACATGGAAAAGGACTTGATCATTGAAGGAGAGAGTCATAACAGAAGCAGTGGTATGTCTGGAAAGGGTGTATTTACAATAGAACACCGACAATCGGGGGACATGTTCAATACTATGTCCCCAAATGAACATGACCCAGTGTCAGTAACCACAACCATACTTGCTCAACCAATTGATCAATGCAACAAAGAGACATCGTCTCCTCAGAGTGATCGGGGATCATTTTCGTCTCAGCCGCGCCCAATGAAGTTAATAAGTCAAGAATCAAGTGTCGAGGGATCCCAGGTGATAGGCAGTAATGGCGCCACGGCAGGTCTTGGCAGCAGTAAGTGGAAGTTGCTTAAAACTTTAAAGGAGCGTAAGATCGAGGAGAAAAACAATCAGGACAAAATTAAAGAAGAAGAAATGACCAAAGACCGGGAGAAGGTAATGCTAACCGTAATACACATTGTTATATCTCAAATAATGTTCTCAATTTTCAATGTTTTGAATATAAGAGGTAATCTTTCACCTTTGAAATATTTTCCTTAATTCAAATACACACCCATCTATAATATCTTCAATATATATTTTTTATACGTATATAAAGTCGAATTTTTTTAAGCTAGCAGATACTTTTATTTGATAAGTTTTTGGTTTTTTAAAATTATTTTACAAATGTTGTTATTATTGTTATAAACATTCCTAAAGCCTTAAAAACAATACAATATCGATCGATATATGCTTACTATGCCCAGGGGTGTAAAACAGACTAAGCCCTTCGATGCTTTACAAATGTTTCCTGTTTAGGTTTATGAAAATAATGTTCCCATGTTAAGAAAAATGTATGTGTACAGCTTTCTATTTTGGAAATATAATAAATATGTATATATAATAAACAATAAATATTATAATACAAAAATATCTTTTACAGAATGGTGGTGGAACTGGAGATGTTGGAATACGTGCCAATGGACATCCCGGCGATAACCCTTTCTATAGCAATATCGACAGTATGCCAGATATACGGCCCCGTCGAAAGTCTATTCCCCTTGTTTCTGAATTGGTGAGTACTTGTACCACTCTTATCAAATGTATGACATACAATGCATACATGTAGATATGTGGATATGTTTGTAGGGTTTTTTGGATCCTTCCTAATGATGAAAATCCAGAAAACAAATTAAAAATTACTTACCACTAATGCCACTTTAAATACTGTTATTTACAAATAAATCTCATTTTCTTTCGACAATGATATGATGGAATGCAGGTGCTCAAGGTATAGAACTACAGACTTTTGTTTCAAATTAGATTTTAACAAGTTCCCACTAGCAGTTATTAAATTTAAAAGTATTTGCAATTCACACATACAAATAAAAAAATCACAAAGTGGAGAATTTGTTGTTGTTTGTTTTTTAATGTAGTTATGCACAGTAGATCATGAGCTACTCCTAAGACTTCACTACAACACTAAGCTACAAACCAGACTTAAAAACAGTAGATCTATAATTTTGTATTGAAATTTAAAAACCGGTGATATACTGGGTAAGGAAGGTTATAGACTGAACTTGAAGTCCACTCATAAGATATTGAAGAAAAGAACGAAAGAGTAAAAAAATTGTGAATATCATGATATCAAATATCATACATTTGTTTCTTTAACGCTTAGATCACTTTATGATTTATGAAGATGTATATTGAATTTGCAAATATTACATCGTAAAAATAACATAGTTACTCGTATCAAAGGACTTATGGGAATTTCGTTTAGCAACTCAACTCGACTCGCATATCTTATATTATATTTGAGAACTATACGGGTCTATATATAGTATATAATATTAGAAACGATCAGTATATAATAGTATCTATACTATCAAACCAACTTGTATCTATTAATATTACAATTTTTAATACATAACAATTCATGAACCCCTATTGGCTATTTCCAGAGATTTCCCATTCTTGATATGTATTTAATTTCATAGCTGTGTTTGCAGCGTTAGAAAGCATCCCATATATTACTATACACGAAAAATATACATATGTACATCCTATGAAAAAATTTTTGTTGATCTATAGTGTGTGCTTTCGAAAATATTCATTTAATTAGGCGAGCACGCACGAAGAGACACGATCGCTCTCTAGTATAGATAATGGATAAAACGATTACGAAAGCTTCTTTTTGTGTAAAATACTACAACTTAAAATAGCACTCACATTGCCTGTTTTTGGGGTCGCTGATTACAAATTTGAAGTCAACTTTCCTGTTTCGAGATGTCTCGAGTTCTTTTCTCGTGAAAATATCTATTTAAAGGAGGAAGACGTAGATTTAGATGCAGCAAGGTCGGAGAGTTATTCGTTTTAAGTGAATCCGACATTTAGAATTTTTGAAAACGCGCATGATGAATTTTTTTGTGCGGCTGTGCTTATAAATGTATTCAAAACTCTGCAAGGTGTATTTTGTTATAATTGTTACTGGAATGTGGAAATAGCGAATCGGGGTGTATTATTTAGACCATAGTCTTTCTGCTGAAAGTGCGATACTTAAGAAACGTATGAAATAATTGATTTTTGACTCTTCTGATCAACTGTTATTGTTATCAGCAACAGCAGACGCATACAGTAAAGGAGAAATGTATTCTATTGAATTTGCATAAATATAACCAGAACACGGTTGGTAGAACACAAAAATACACACATGCAACAGATAAGCCCGCATTAAGAAAAACAGAAAAATAAAATGAAACAAAAAAGTCTTGAAAAATAGATTAGTATCGAAATAGTTATTCTGATACATATGAATACAAATTACATTAATACTTAAATAATATTAAACTGATTAAATGAGCATTTTCATTTAATTTTGTTTGAATTTGTTTTCTGCCTGTTAAAGCTTCGTATTCTTCTTGGATCTTATAATTAAATACACAGACTTTCACTTATACTTACCTAAGTATATGTAGTAGATATCGGCTGAAGTAGCATTGATACCTTTGTTTTGAATGTTTTAAAGCGCAATAGTTCTACACAAACTTTCAGCTTGATGCAAATATCAAAAATCCTGTGCACTCATAAAATCCTAATTTGAATTTTCTGTATTGCCCGACTGCAGACTATGGCTGCCACAAAACGAAATGCCGGACTCACATCAGCTGTTCCCCGGGCAACGCTTAATGATGAAGAGCTGGTAAGTAGTCATACTGCGACTGCTATTATTACTGATATAATTTTGTTTATCAAATGTTTTGGTATACAAAAATACAGATCAAGAATACAATTTTTCATTTTAATCGGATCTGTTTTCCATTTCGATACAGAAAATGCACGTGTACAAAAAAGCACTTCAGGCTCTGATCTATCCCATATCATCTACAACACCGCACAACTTTTTACTATGGACGGCCACGTCACCAACATATTGCTACGAGTGTGAAGGCCTTCTTTGGGGAATAGCACGTCAGGGAGTGCGATGCACAGAATGTGGTGTGAAGTGCCATGAGAAATGTAAAGACCTGTTAAATGCCGACTGTCTTCAGCGTAAGTGTTTATTATAATAGCGATGAGAGTAAAATGAAGGTAAAATTTTGCATAGGTGCTGCCGAGAAGAGTTCAAAACACGGTGCCGAAGATAAAGCCAATTCCATTATTACCGCTATGAAAGAGCGCATGAAGCAACGCGAGCGAGAAAAGCCCGAAATTTTTGAGTTGATTAGGTAAGGTTTTCCCTAAAAAATGGTTTTGACTAGTGCGGATATGTGTAGTGGGGACACGGACTCACTCACAAGTGTCTAGTTTACCTTCACTACTCGAAAGACTTTTTTAGCTTCAAAGGGGGTAGAATTACATTTATGTATTTCTATGTAAGCGGAAACGCGAAATTATTTAAGCGGGCAAACCTATTTAAAAAAAAAAGATAGTAAACTCTACCCTGGCGTTCATCCACCAGAGCCGTATTCAGCGTTGAGGAAAAGAGTCACACCGGTCATATGAAGGCTGTAAAACAGAGCGTCCTGGATGGCACAAGCAAATGGTCGGCCAAAATAGCAATCACAGGTTTGAGATAGATTCTACACAAAATAAAAATGATAAACGTCATCCTTTTCTGTTTCAAATTAAATTTAAATGTATGTGAATTTATTTGCAGTCGCATTTTGCATTCGAATGACACAGCTGTGTTACTATTACTGTAATGACTAATAATGTACGTGTGATTGTATTTAACTGTGTTTTATTATGTATGTGCAAAATGTGTAACATGCATGTACGCAAAATAAATATACATATTTGTATAGATCATTTATATGTATATGTATGTGAAAAAAAAATATATATATATATATTATGTATTATTTATGTATATTTATATATATATATATACAATATTTATATGACTTAAATGAAGAATACTGTTTTCTCTTCTGCCTGTGCTAAGACCCACCTAAGTTAGGTACATTTTGACTTTGGGAACACGGCTTAATGTTACAAAAAAATACTCAGCGACTGTACTCGTCACACACAAACATTTAAATATTGTACAGGTCGCTAATACCCGACCTATAGAACAATTGGGATCAGAGTGAGAACACCATAAAGGACAAATAGACTTTTTAATTAGATCGAATTTGATGTTCATTGGGTTATAGTAAGAAACTGAATAAGGAAGAACCAGCACCAGTACCAGTACCGCTTCTGATTATCGTAAATCATCATTACTTTAAATATGAAATGACCCGCCTAGCCAATAGCCAAACCAATAAATCACTTAACGTGTTGATATTTTTAATGCCGAATTTAACGAATCATATATATGTAATCGATTTTAATTTAAGGATGACATTCGGTGTGGATCCAGATACACACATAGATTCATTAGAACAGGCTGAGCACGCAACTGTTGAGGGAACATCTAAATGGTCATGCAAACTAACAATTACAGGTACACTTTTAAAGCCATTTCGCTTTTAAACAACAATTTATGTTTTTCATTTAGTAATAAATATTTTTTTTTTCGCCACTTTCAATTGGACCCATACCCATTTGTTCATACTCCATTGGGAATAAAAGAAAAATTTAAATTCTTCGACACTGAAACATTTGTCCGTCTTTATTGTAGTTGTCCGTCTTTAGTTTTTTTTTACAACTAAAGATCGTTCTTAGATCTAACTGATGAAAGAGTATTCCTGCTTAAATTAGATTTAAGTTCAGACCAAATGGAAGATTTGAATTTCGTACGTCATATACTATATATGACTAAATATATGTAACTTAATTCATACAATTATTTAAAATGTTGTAGGTCCGAGTACGTGTGTATCAGGGAGGCTTTTATTTTGTGCTCCCCTATATTTCTCGTATTTTTAACAATCTTTGAAGTTGTGAAAGTACCATTTGTACCTTTCTGGTTTTATTTTTAAACCAAAGCTGTGAAACCTCTAATCGATCCTCCAGTCAATATAATGTAGTTATCCGATTTAGATCGAGTTATGAATTAAGTAAAATTATAGCCAAAGCAATATCTTTCGAAGGAAGAACTGCTTTAATATGTTTATTAAACAGCATTTTTCATAGTACAATGTACTGAATTTACTAAGTGAAAAGATAATATTAGTTTCAAGCTATCATTCACAATTTTGCACAGAACATATATACATACTTAATTCATTGATTAAACATAATAATGTATATATACAATATGTAAATATTTAAATAAATTTCTTGCACTATTCGCAATGCCTATATAACTTTCGCAGCCGATTAACTATTAACGATCGATGGCTCTCCACATACTCCTATCTAGATAGTTGCTATGTATCCCTTTCAGATGTTTCTTACATAGTTACGACATGAAGTGTCTTCATAGGGGTACCAGTGCTCATAAGTATTTGATTTGCTCTGAAGCTCTGGTTCATGCATGGATCCTATTTGTTGCATCCTAATAAAATCTGTCCCTTCTATGCTAACAAAGTTAAAAAGTCTTGATAACTGTAGACTCAGTCGTTCAAATACATTTTATGTGTGTTTCCCCTTGGATCAAATTTTGTTTTAAGTTCGTTTGGACCTAAGAGCAAAAAAAAACTTAAAAAAAAAATGAGAATATCATAAGAACTATATGTATATGTACGGATTATAATACAATTTAAAGAAGATACAAAATACATATTTCTCTGTACATATTTTCTCTGTCAAAGTTATATATCAGATCTGAAGCTTCGAAACTGAAACTACTTATAATCGAAGAACAGTTGCACATAGATAGAAAAAGTGTAATTACGTATCTAAAAACAAACCCCAAAGATATTATAAATCAAACATTAGACCGGAAAATAGTATCTTCCTACTCAAATTTTATATTCCACACAGAATCTAAGAATCCAGCACGGCGCATGTTTTGAATCTTCTTCCAAGTACTTCCGTTTCGAAATTACACTGATTCACAAAGCGATTAAAGGCCTGCTATACGCACAGATATTTTAAAATACAAATTAGTTTATTTTTTAACTTTATTTTGCATGAATAGTTTTTAAAAATAAAATTCGGTGGTCTGGTTAATACTTTTAATAATAAAAATGCTCTGATAGTGAAGCGTTAGTCTGATTAAGTTATTGCATGAAAGCTGTCTTCGGCGGGAAGTAGTGCCTAAATGTACAAATCTGGCAGTTTGACGACCGAAAAATCTCCTTTTACAAGCCAAAAATCTGACTACTAATCTGATTTAAGCTGGGCTCAAAAAAAAATGTATTTAATATTAATTAATAATGCTTCAGGAAGGTAATACAAACCGTTTTTTGCTTGACGTGTTTATGTATTCGTAATCTGTAATCTAAATTAAATTTTTTAATTTTGTAGTATAAATGGTACAAGAAAATCAGACCAGCAAAAGAACATATTATAATAAGTGGAAAAAAACGTAAAACATGAAAAAATGTGTAGCACCGTTAGCCAAAGCTTTAGTTAGTATAGCACCGTTCTTTTGAAACGTTCTGAATCGTTTTGGACCGTTTTTTTAATATGATATAGTAGTGATCCAGTTTGTATCATTTGGCTGAGTGTACTTCACATTTTTGCCACTTCCCCCATTCGTCTCTTTTTGAAGTTATGAGAAACCCGTAAATCAATTAGCTGTAATCATAAAGAATGATCTTGTCTTGTATGTCGACATTCCCAATAACTATAGCAAATAAGGTAAATTTCATAGTTTAGCTGACCCTTCAGCTCCGTGTACTCTTTTATTGCAGCTTTACTATATACAATGTAAACTACTACAATTTCCAATTTCTTCCCATTTATTCAGGAAAGAAATAATGTACGCAAAGTTTTGTTGAAATTTCTACTTAACATCTATTCAACAGTGAACTGCTAAAAATGTTGTTTAAATTTAGTTTAGTTTTAGAATAGGGAGATATTTTTTAAAAAGGTCATCTTTTCTTTTAGGTAGTTAAAAACATTTAGGAACTCATTAGACGCTCTTTCTCTCTGTCGTACGCACTGCTTAGCTTTCACAAAATAATATTTGATGATTTGAGCGATGAAATGTTTACGACATATGTTCGTGGAAAGGCGGTTTTGGGACTGAAGCCGTAGTTTTTTAAGTTTTGAATAATATAACTTATCCTGCCTGATCCCTGCACTATAACCATTCGTACGAGTATGTATGTACTATATTTATAGATAAAAATATACATGCTTAATATGGAAAGCCAATCAAAAACTACACAGTTTACTTGGTCTATCCTTTGGTTGACATATTTATGTGTAAGTATGTACACATAATTGATGACAAACCAAACACTTTCTATTCTATTCTGTACATCGTTTTGGACTTTATATTTACTTTGCATATATGTATAGTACTTATGTACAGAACTAAATATTTTATTGTGATCAGTATTTACCACAAACACTATACCGTTGTCACTTGCATCTTACTGACTAGTAACCTTATGTACATATTTGTATATACTTATATTAACTGATGGAGCGTAATGTATGTACATGCATATATGTACATATACAAATACAGTGGAGTCAGCAGCACGGCATTCTTACTGCTGAACTGATTTTATAAAATCGTATATGTATTTAAAAACTTCCGTTTTTTCTCTTCTTCTTTCTCCCTTGAAAATCAATACTAAACACTGAAAAAAAAATTGGAAATAAATTTTCAAATGCACATAATGTAAATCTCAAACGATTTTCTTCGTTTCAAACCCCAAAAAATTAATTTGAAAACCAAAATTATTCAAAAACCAAATTACAACCTCAATATCATCAAAAACTTCCCAATAAACAAAAAAAAAAAACAAAAAATCCTAAACACTACAAAAAATTATAAATTAAATAATTCTACAAATTACCTGCAACATTATAATGATAAAATCGGTCCAAAATCGGATTAACAAACACCCGAAATTGTGGGAAATTTGTGGAATGTGGTGTTGGAAACGAACGAATTGCCATATATATACTTATTTGACCTGATATGATGCAGTGATTTGTGCTCAAGGCCTGATAGCGAAGGATAAAAGCGGTACCAGTGATCCATATGTGACGGTGCAGGTTAGCAAGGTGAAAAAACGAACGCGAACAATGCCGCAGGAACTTAACCCTGTGTGGAACGAGAAGTTTCACTTGTGAGTACTTGTCCCCAAGATTCCTTTATCTTATTGCTGAATGAAAAATGTTTTTGAAATACGTATTTAGCGTATGGTTCAAAAAGTCCCCCGACTTCTGCCGACTTTGGTTAAAATATAAATTTAAACAGGTAAACTTTTAAACATAGATCTATTCTGAGTGATTCCTGTGGTCCAACGTGTTCTTAGCATTTCCACATTTAATTTATCCCTTTTTGCTATGAACCTGAGAAACACCAAAAGATGTATACAGCGCTCCTAAACGTTTAAATGCCAAAATGATTGTGTACAATTTTAAAGAAAAATCTGGACATCCTTGAGGTCTCTTCTATTTGAATTACTTTTATTTTTTGATCATTTTACGCCAATTTGTTATGTTTTCTGAGGTAACATTCTCATTTGTATTGGTTATTTTCCTGGGCAAGAGCCTATTAATAATTAGCCACGTTTTTGCTATAGCTTATAAAAAATGTTACCTCTAGTTTATTTGAAACCTACTTGGGGGACTAGTCGGGGACTTGTTGAACCGTGTGCTATTTCTCATAAATCAAGCACATGAAAAGCGCACAATCCGGCTTGCTTGACTTAATGCTCCTTCTGTATACACTTAAGTTTTCAAATAATCTATCTAGACCCATTAAATTCGATATTATATTAATACAAATTTCACTAATTTCAAATCAATACATATGTACATATTTTCTTTTGGTTAAATATATATAAAATATATTAAATATATTTCCATCCGTTTTACTTCAAAATATGTACATCTGTTTAAAAATGACGGAACCATCAGAGCTACAATGCGATAATTCTGATGAAAAAACTCTTCACTTTTCCCAGACATTATGTTTCTGTTTTGGTTGCAGCTAAGATGTAGCTGAGAACAAAGTGCCTGCCTAATCTGTTTGCATAAGATTTGTATATGCAAAAATATACTTATTTATGTTCCACTGTAGAATGGTTCTCTCTTTCTCTATCACTATTTCTCTTTCGGATAAATCTTTTAAATTGTTCATTCTATTATCCGCGAAATTGTCTCTATCATTTTGATAAGCTGTTGTATGCACTTAAGCGTAACTCAATGCACCGAGCTGAAGCACTAAATACGCTTAAACGCAGTAAATAAAAACCACTTTTTTCCACAACTAGTAAAAAATCTATTAAATAATAAAGGCTACAACTTTTCCGATGATCCGATCGTAAATGACAAATAAGTTTACATGTCGATTAAATTATCTGGAAAGGTAATGATGATTATCAAATCATAAATTTGAAGAAAAAATCACATAATAAAATCTGCCATTACTTACTTCTTGGTACCATATTAACCGATTCCATGCGAACCAAAACGCTATTCGAAAATGGGTTTAGTGTTTCAGCTCAATGATACTTTAATATAAACTGCAAATGTATGGAGGTACATGTGCATGTCTTATTGTGTTCGCTCGTAGAATAATTTTATTAATATGTTAATGATGTCAAAATTGTTGATTGGATGGATATGCAGCGAGTGCCATAATTCCTCTGACCGCATAAAAGTTCGCGTTTGGGATGAAGACAATGACCTTAAATCGAAACTTCGTCAAAAATTGACTCGAGAATCAGACGATTTTTTGGGACAAACCATAATTGAAGTTCGTACGCTCTCCGGGGAAATGGATGTTTGGTATAATTTAGAAAAACGAACGGATAAGTCAGCAGTTTCAGGTGCAATTAGACTTCACATATCCGTTGAAATAAAGGGTGAAGAAAAGGTTGCTCCATACCATGTCCAATATACATGTCTGCACGAGAACCTGTTTCATTATCTGTGTGAAGAAAATAGCGGAATGGTAAGTTTCTTACGAATCCTTTTTGTCTTTTAGATAAATACGTACATATTTATATGTATATAAATTTATCATTGTAGGTTAAATTGCCAACGCAAAAGGGTGACGATGCATGGAAACTCTATTTCGATGAGATCCCCGAGGAAATTGTCGATGAGTTTTCAATGCGCTACGGTATCGAAAATATCTATCAAGGAATGACGCATTTTCATTGCCTTTCTGCGAAGTATCTTTGCCCTGGTGTACCCGCCGTGATGAGCACACTGTTGGCCAACATCAATGCGTATTACGCTCATACCACAGCTTCTTCTGCTGTCTCTGCTAGTGATCGGTTTGCAGCTAGCAATTTTGGGGTACATATATATTAAAAGGTCATATCGTAGACAAATTATATTCGTGTCGCTCATTTCAGAAAGAGAAATTTGTCAAATTGTTGGACCAACTACATAATTCTCTCAGAATTGACCTGTCGATGTATAGAAATAACTTTCCTGCCTCGAGTCCTGAAAAGTTAATGGACCTTAAGTCTACTGTCGATCTACTGACCAGCATAACATTTTTCCGCATGAAGGTATGTGTTTCAATTAGAATTTGATATCAAATTACGAATATAATCACCAAGGTACAAGAGTTGTCCAGCCCACCGAGAGCGAGTACTGTTGTTAAAGATTGTGTGAAGGCTTGTCTAAGATCCACGTATCAATTCCTGTTTGAAAACTGCTACGAACTTTACAACAGAGAGTTCCAGGTAAGAGTCGATTTATGTTGTTTTTTCCGAACCTATTCATTCTTTCCATCTTAGGTGGATCCAAACGAAGCAAAGCGTGCTCCAGACGACCATGAGCCAAAACTGGACAGCGTAGACTTCTGGCACAAGCTAATTGCACTTATTGTATCGGTCATCGATGAGGACAAAAACAGCTATGGCACTGTGCTAAATCAATTTCCCCAGGAACTTAATATTGGACAGGTAAGATTAACAGTGCATGTGCTATATGTCAACCCAATAATCCTACTTATTAAATTTTGTTTTTTATACCCGGTACTCATAGAGTTTCCGCCACCATACGTATATTCTTGATCAGTAAGAATAACGGCTTCCGCACAACAGATTTTTAAATTATATTGTACTAGCGCAATAATAATAAGTTTAAACTTTTTCATAAAATATATACAAAATCCATACATTAATAATACAAATAAATTAAGTAAGTGTCCTTTCAAAATTAAAATATGTATATTTTTGAACGATTTTAGCTGTCTGCATCGTCAATGTGGCATCTTTTTGCTGTGGACATGAAGTACGCATTGGAGGAGCACGAACAACATCGTCTCTGCAAGTCTTCGGCGTACATGAATCTCCATTTTCGCGTTAAATGGCTGTATAGCAACTATGTCAAGGAGGTTCCGCCCTACAAAGGAGCCGTACCTGACTATCCAGCATGGTTCGAGCCTTTTGTGATGCAGTGGTTAAATGAGAACGATGATGTTTCATTGGAATACCTTCACGGGGCGTTCAATCGGGATAAAAAGGACGGGGTAAGCATACAAGGGCTAAGTTAGATAAGAAGCATGCTTTTTAAAGTTTCTTTTTGTTATTAAATTAAATATTATTTATTTACTTGTGCTCCGGCGGGAGGATCTTGTACTGTACTGTGCTATTTATATTTTTTATCATCATCGTCTGTCCATTTCGAACCGAACAACTGTTATTTCACTGTTAAATGTCTGTCCGAACTAAGCCGTCTAGTCAACTCGAAGATGGGCTTCTATGCAAATGTTGTATGTAGCTGTTCATGATTGAATATAATTTTACCAAATTTGTATACTAAATCTTTTGGCGTGCCGAAGCCAAAGGTTTAACAGGCTTATCCCTAAAATATAAAATATAAATATATGTTATCCTTTTTTAATTTATTAATCGTAAACCACTCACTTTTTTCATTGCGCCCTAATGGTACAGTTTACGAAGAGCAGCGAGCACGCTTTGTTTTCAAATTCGGTAGTCGACGTTTTCACGCAATTGACGCAATGTTTCGATGTTGTTAGCAAGCTCGAGTGTCCTGATCCAGAAATTTGGAAACGTTACATGAGGCGTTTTGCTAAAACAATCGTAAAAGTGCTAATAGCCTATGCAGATATTGTGAAAATTGAGTTTCCAGAGCATATGAGGGATGAAAGAATTGTGAGTACTAAAAATTTACGACCTAACGAGCTTCTTCGAGTTAGGAAACTCATTAGATCGGAATTTTTAATAAATTTACTCTTGATTCGCCCTTATTCTGCTGTTTTCTTGTCTGCCTCTCCTCCATATTCAAAATTTTACACTATAAATAGGCCTGCATACTTATGAACAACATACAGCAATTAAGAGTACAGTTGGAGAAAATGTTTGAGTCTATGGGTGGGGATAAGCTGGAAGAGGACGCAGCCAATATACTAAAAGAGCTTCAACAGAATCTTAATTCTGCACTGGACGATTTGGCCTCACAGTTTGCCATTAGGTATGTTATAGCATTCTAATACTGTATTGTTGCTACATTTCTACCAATTGCTTCAGTTTGGAGCCTCGAATAACTCAGTCGGTGCGTGAACTAGGTGACATGCTGCTGTCTATTAAAGGAGGCTGTGGAAATCTGACAGCTGGTAACCAAGCCGCACAGCGTAACGCTGTCGCCGTTGAGGCCGATGACGTTTTGAGGCCGCTTATGGACTTGCTTGATGGTTCATTGACACTTTATGCGCAGTCTTGTGAAAAGACGGTACTAAAACGACTTTTAAAAGAACTCTGGAAAATCGTAATGCGAATATTGGAAAAAACTATTGTTTTGCCACCAATGACTGATAAAACTGTAAGCATTGCATCCCGTTCATTCTAATGAATCTCTTCTAAACTCATTTCCAATTAGATGATGTTTAAGCATCTTACTGACAATGCAAAAAACCTTGCATCCAACGCAAAAATAGAAGATATGGGTCGTTTGTTTAAGTCTCATATGGCTGGAAAACAGGATGTTAAAAGTGCGCTTAGCGGTGTCATGGACATATCAAAGGAAGTGGAAAAAAATTTATCGCCTAAACAATGTGCTGTACTCGATGTTGCCTTAGATACTATAAAACAATATTTCCACGCCGGTGGCAATGGACTGAAAAAGACGTTTCTTGAGAAATCTTCAGAGCTTCAAAGTCTACGATACGCACTCAGTTTGTATACGCAAATGACCGACACACTTATCAAAACCTTTATATCTAGTCAAGTTCACGAAGGTAAGTCATTGTTTGGTTTTACCGATACTTTTGATACTTAAAAGAGATTTTTTGCTGAGATAGAACTAATTTTTCACCAAAAGAAAGCATCACATCTTCTTTGCAAGTTTAAAAATCTAGTATACACAATTTCTTATATATAACATTTTTTATTATTCTGATTTCATTGTGTAACCGGTTAATAATCTTTACTACATAAATATATTTAAACTGACATTTCATTGTGTAGTTGATCCTGAAAATGCAGAGGAAAGTGTCGGCGAAATTTCAGTACAAATAGACTTATTTTCCCACCCAGGCACAGGTGAACACAAGGTGAATGTGAAAGGTAAATAACTAAATGTAAGATTCTATATTTGAACACTTCTTACACAAATATTTGTATTTCTTCGCGTAGTGGTGGCTGCTAATGATCTGAAATGGCAAATACCATCTGGAATGTTCCGACCATTTGTTGAGATCAACTTGATTGGGCCGCATCTACAGGAAAAGAAGAGGAAGTTTGCAACCAAGTCAAAGTCAAATAACTGGTCGCCTAAATACAATGAATCATTTAGCTTGTAAGCGCTTTTAAATCAGTTGATCAACAATTTTGTAACTTTGTCTATAACACTAGCGCTATTGGTAATGAGGAACAGCTGGACTTTTTCGAGTTGCATATTTGCGTTAAGGACTATTGTTTTGCCCGTGATGATCGACTTGTCGGCGTGGCAGTTATCCCGCTCAAAGACATATCGGAAAAGGTTTTCATAATGCGTTACAATATATATATAAATACATGATTGTATTAAATATCCAAACTATTACTCTTTTTAGGGATCTGTCGCCTGTTGGTTACCTTTGCAGAGACGCATAGAAATGGACGAGACGGGTTGGACAATTTTACGGATTCTATCACAACGTAATAATGATGAAGTCGCCAAGGAATTTGTTAAGCTGAAATCAGAAATACGTCAGGAACCAACAGTGGGTACTTAAGTATCCAGACTGGCTAAGAATCAACTCTACACATATAAATACAAACATATATACATACATCTCTATAAATGAACCTTATAATAATAATTTCCTTAGTTTAAAGAAGTCCATATAATTTCGTAAAACTACAGAAATACAGAACATAATAATACCTGCATACCTATCAATCGCAAATATAACCCATCATATACAAGAAAATACATTACAAATATAAATATTTCTCTAAATGATATGATATTATAAGTGATCGTTATTGAATTATCTATCGAATTCACAAAAATTACATACAACAAATGGAAATAGTACGAGCGTACAAGAACAGTTCAACTGCATTTTATTTACTCTGTGGCATACAAAATGTACTTAACATTTCTGCAGACCGAAATTATGTTTTAAACCTAAAAAACCAGCATACACTACATACATACATTCACGTACATTATATGTATATATATACCTATGAGACTCCACAACGCCACTCACTGTCGTTCCCCTAACCTCAGAAACCAACATCACTCAAATATTTAAATTAGACTTTGTTATCAGATGACATAATTTATGTTATGTTAGAATAAAAGAAAGAAGAGAAAAGAAATATAAAAAAAAATTACACTTTGCAGCCAATGCTGATTCAATTCGATGGCCAAATACATACATACATGTATGTTTTGATATAAAAATGTTGTTTGAGAGTTGTTGAGGGGTGTAGAGCGAAACTGAGCAGGGGACGGAGCCCACTACCCTATACATATATATAACATATATATTTATGACAATGCGGCAAATCTGCTGATATAAATACATATGTGTTAACAACTGTTAATGGCTTCATAATCATCTGTACATTTGAATTACACTCACACGCACATTCCTATTTATGTAAATAAGTACCTGTATAAATATAAATTGGTAATTCTGAAATATTTGTTAAAGATACTTCACATGCACAAAAAGTCCATGTGAATCATTATTTTTTTCTATTGTAATAAAAGAGGTATTAACGAAAGCATTGCAATAAATATCTAACTTGCCTAATTTCAATAGTTTAAACATTTTTATTTACCTTAATTGCACGAGTTTGGTCGATTTGGACCGATAATTTCTTGTATTTTAAAAAAGAACAATTTTGCATTTTAAGATACATTTTCTTAAAAAGAGTATCCGGAATCCACCGAGTATCCGGTGTCGCCTTCTCAGGAATGCTCCTTTCCTCCATGTCCTTGCAGCTGCGATAGTATTTAGCATGGCTTTTCGGTCGATGAAGTGTTCTCTCTGGTTGGAAATAGGAACCTCCTAGAAACGTCGAGCGCAGGGGCGACACTGAGTGCAGGTCATGGGCCAACTTCGACAAAGTCTTGGATTGTTGGCTTAAGAAACCCGAGGATTTTGCATTAGCAAAGACCACCGTATACTATTTTTTACCAGGCAACTCGCTGGTAACTGGGTTAACACCTGCATCTGCGCTGGATAGCTTCTTGAAACCGCTTTTTAATCGATGGTTTGCAGACACATAACCGACTACTTATAGTCTCTCAGCCGTTTACGTTGGACCTCAGCCTAGTCCGTTCTTTGTTTCTCCGCCGGCTTCTCCACGCCAGGGCGATGTAAAATTGGACTAAACTATAATTTGGGCTCCGTGACATTTGCATGGATCTATCCTCGAGCTAGCAGCCAAGCAATTCACCACTACGTCGAATTTCCTGCAGTAATTTAAAATCGATGGCGGGCAGCCTGGACTGCAGACTTCTAGCAGCGCATTTTTAACATCCTTAGAAGTCATTCAGCCAGGACGCGGTTTTCACTTTCGCATAAATTATCCAGTTACTTTTGAAAACGCCAAAAATAGTGATCTCGTTTTCACAAAACGCATTTCATCGCCGAAATGAAAAGTTAACGGCTTTTTATACAACAAACCAAATCATAACTGTAAAAGGTACACAACAGATGACTGATTGATGTTTTTTACTGTTTGTTGTTACATTTAACAGGGCAATTTAGGTTATGCCTTCTACTCATATTTTAAGTGGATAAAGCTACATATGTACATACATCGACCTGTAAGCTTTTGTTCGGTTTTGCATCAGTCCGCTCGTGCGGACCTCAGCATAGGTCAAGTGAACGACGTGCGTAGGAGATTGAATTAATTTTCTTGCAAACGTCAGTTTCTTGGGTAAATTTTGAAGCCGTGAGACCGCGGGCACTTTCTTGACGTCACGGTAACGTGTCTCTAACGTCTCATCGCTTCCATTTGGTGTGGGTAAGTAGAGAGACTTTGAGTGAGTTTGTGTGCCAGATAAGTTACCAACGAATTTTATATTTTATATCCAAAGAGTATATTGACTAGTGAGTTGGGCAAAGCGTAAAGTTAATAGCCAAAATATACGTAAATACAGAAGTAAATAAGATTTGAATTCGAAGCTTCTGCGAATTTGGGTCAAGAAAAATGTGTACGACTCGCGAAAGGCATTTCGCGGGACTCATGAAGAGTTCCTTAATTATATGGATATACAGTATTGACAATAATATCAAACACCCTTCCCATCCGGATGGCCCCCAACTATTTTTCCAAGTCATTCAACGAGCCGCAGTAATGTCCCCGGGGCCGTGCCTGCTGCCGGGGACGTCTTTAGCTACAGCAGCGGAACACGCGGACAACGCCGCCAAGAAGCGAAAAGACGTTCTGTTACGCGCATATTACGAGTAAAAAAGTGTATTTCTTGCCAGCGTTCCGTTAACCAAATTGGCCTGCGTCAGCTGTTAGCACGAAAGCTCATAGTTTTGTTGCTATGACCAAATATTTCATTTTGAAAACGGGAAAATCTTGCCTTTTGTAAAATCCGGAGAAAGTGAAAACCGGAGCCTGCCTGATAACAAATTTTTTTCTTATCGCTCCTCAACTTTGGCTGCACCAAAACAAACCAAGCCAAGAGAGGGGAGTGTGGAATAATATGACACACTTGATTAAATCATAATTAAATCGTCTATACAAATTAAAATACTTTGGGTGGCAACCCAGTCAGCTGTTTACACCATTGATTTCGCCTACTCCTTAGTTTACGAATTTTCGTTTTTAGTTAGTTTAGTTTCGTTCGAGTTTTATATATTTTCTACGCCTAAAACAGTCACAGATATTAATTACACAAGTCCACCTCGCTTTTAGGAATACCATTAATGGGCTCAGAATAATGAAAAAATAAAATGTGGCAAGAGTCTCTATTATATCACAAGCCGACAGCAAATATACACCGATTTTCATACCCTAGGGAAACGGATGTTATAGAATTGAGAAAATTCTATATCTCTATCTCTATCAGGATCGATATAAATATATACAAGATACTAATAAAATACATAAATATAAACATAAACATATCAATTTGAGAAAAGGTCTTTATAAATTACGTTTTATCTTCATAGAAAATTAACGAAATATTTGTTCAAGCCTTGTTTTAGTCAAAATACAATAAAAGCAAGGACTAAAAATCTAACCAATTTTGTAGAAATTTTTGTTTTGACCTATTTCGCTAAACCCGTTTTTTTTTTTGGTTGACCTATTTCGCTAAAGCCTTTTTTATGCAAAATGCAATAATAGAAATTATTTAAAGTAAGCCAGTCAAATAGAAAATTTATTTATTAATCGTATAAAATTATGGGAGCATGGCAAAGGACCTGCAGGACCTGTATCCGTTTATAGTTAGATTTTGCAGCAATACCCCAAGTCTGCAAACCGTAGAGCCAGATCGGGGCTACACAGTGTACATAAACCGCTCTTTTTGCTGACATGGTGCTTCTTCTGTTAATCAGCCACCGCAGTTGCTGCATTCTTTGCCCACATTTACGAGCCGTAGCGTTCAGGTGTGGACCAAATATGAGACGCTTATCAAGGGTGATTCCGAGATATTTTGCTTGCTCTGGTTGGTCCAAAGTTATGCCTTCAAACTTTATGGGTGAGGTGTGGTCTATGGCCGCTTTCAGGGTGAAGCATGGATTGGTGGTCTTCAGTGGATTGACTTTTAAATTCCATCTCCTTCACCAAGCTTCCAAGGAGTGGACGCACTCTGGAGTCCATCTGCTGTCTCAAGGCGGCATTTGGAGCTGTATAGCAGTGATATATCGTCCGCGTAAGTGGCAAGAAGAGCCTTACGGGGAACCTCCATATGGTGCTCGCTTGGGTAGTTCTATCTAAATTGAGCAATTGGAACGATACTCGTTTGCTTAGGCTACTGTTGTTTGAGCAAAAGGGCCTTGTGCGTCTGCCTACAGTGGCTTCAAATGACGGTAAATCCAGATGGCACAGGGTACTCCTAAAAACAACCGATGTTTCACGGCTATTCCGTGTGTGATTGTTATTTCAAAATGGCAATCACAAAATCGGCTCAATTTCACAATAAAGTTAATTTACCGCTCTGTTACCGATCATTTTCTTGTACATTTTGTTGAACTTTTTTACTTAAACCTTGCTTTAAACACAGTCCAATAGCAAGGAGTCCCTAAACTACGCAGATCTTGTAGAAATTCGAGTTCAAGCTAAGTTAAATAAATAATTGTTTTTTATATCGGGTATCTTATATGGTGGCAAGGCTGATTGCTGAGCGATCTTTAAATATCAAAACCAAAAAAAAGCAGACCTGCCTGCCAGCATTTGAACGTTGAACTATTTATATGCGATCGTGCTACTTTTAAAACAGGTAACCATGCGCTTCCATCTTCTCAGCCCTAACTTCAAATTTTCTTGGCTCAAGCAGTCTTGCACCGCTAAATTTAAGCAGTAGGTGTCGTTTTTGAAGAATGTCACATGCCTTAAACATGGCATGCGCATTGTCAGTTACAATAACACCCACTTAACCAGAACCTTTTGTAATGAGTTGGCTAAAGGGATCTTCAAGTTTTTCGGTTGACACCACTGCACTTTTCAAAATCAAAGTAGAGAAGGGGAAGCGACCTATAAGAGCTCGATAGTATCATGAATAGTAGCAAAACCATCAATACTATCGATAGTGCCATCGATGGTTTGACAACTCTAAATCAAAATAACTAATTCATTTTGCTGCATTATCTTGGAGAGAAATGGCTTTCGCCATCATTGTGAAACGTTCTCTGCGCTCCGGGTTGCAGCTAGTTACAATAACACCTAGACCCTTTCGCAATGAGTTGGCTTAAGTTGACACCACTGCACTTTTCAAAATCAAAGTAGATAAAAGCTCGATGGAGTCACCATAAGCTAGATTGAAAAAAATAAGCTAGAATAAGCTAAAAATAAAAAAAAAGTTTAAAAATAAGCTAGCCATAAACACACATATCAAAATAATGGATACTTTAATTTTGTCGATAAACTTTTCTTGTGTAATTTTTATTCGACAGCCGTAATTCGCACAACTTGGCCCAAATTTTTGCTTTATAAGAGCTGCAGTACGATTTTGTGGGGTCAGTTGGCACATTGCGTAGACACTCCTTAAATTCATAAAAATTTAACCAGAAATTGTGGAAATTTTGATTATAAGACGTTTCGGCATTTTTTCATATGTGAATGTGCAATACTGTAGTGTGACTAAAATCAAAGACTATACAATGCATGTTGCAAGATGTTGCATGAGGAACAAATTCTTTTTCATTTGACACTTCATGGTACGGGCGCGCAGGTCTATTACTTCAATTCTCTTTTACGCTACCTTCGCCTCCGAAATGCTACTCGGCTTCGTCAATGCCTCGGTCAGCGTCGAGTCGGTGTGTATGTATGAGTGCTTTAGATAAATTTAATGTACGCATCTAATAGAGAATTTTCCAATCGAATTTTCAAGATAGTTTCAGTTTAGAAGATATAAGCACTCAAAGTTTAACATTTTTTCAACGTACAAATATTTATTGAACTCATATTCACTAACTAATTTAGCAAGCTGAGACGGCCAAAGGTCCCACTGTGCCGCTCCAAAGACATCGGCGATTCGCGACCACCGCTTCGACGGTGCTGAGGCTCGAGAGTCCAGAATTGCGGTAGAGACGAAGTACAGGCGAAAAGGGAATTGAAACCCCGCGCTCTCCCTCGTGCCTTTTGGGTTCTAATGTTAGTACCCGCCATAGAAAAGCTTTTTGGTCGCTCATGCAACATCTTGGTATTGTATAGTCTTTGCTAAAATTTATCAACGAAAAATTACTATACATGTATGCACAATATAATGTACCAAAATACGAACAAGAAATATGATTTTTATCAGTTTTCTCGTTAAAAATTTAAAAATATTACAATAAAATAAAAAAACATAAATTTGTTTGAACCAAATATTTTAAGCTAAATGAACTTTTAAATAAGCATTTCAAATATTTCTCAATCTATTTGGTTTTAAAATAAGCCAAATCTAGCTTAAAATAAGCTAAAATGGCAGCACTGAGTATCATGAATAATAGCGAAACCATCGATATGCCTGCCGATATGCCGATAGTGCCATCGTTGCTTTCTTCCCTTTGGTGGTAATTCGTGTGTATGTAAGTAAAATCATTTAACAAATAATTCGGGCCGCCTGGTGTTTCTGAATTGTTATATCATTGTTATATCGAAATCATTTGAATATAACCTAGACAAGTATTTCCTTGATATTATCTTAACAAATTATCAATGCATGTTGCGTATGCCCACATATCTATGTACATATGTATACTCACGTACATATGAATGTATGTACATATATACATGTATGTTGACTGCCTATTTTGAGGTGATTCCTTTAAAATATTACTTTGTTTTGTACATTACTGTAAAATCTATTTTATGTTTGCCTGTATGTACATACATATGTTATAACTAATGATTTTGTTTAGATCACTGGGACTAAAGTGGAATTTTGTGAAAACACATGCTGAAATATTACATATATACGTATTTAAGTCTTGATATGTCGTTCAAAATGTAAAATTTTGTGTGCATGTGTGATTTTTTTTCTTCAATTTTACGTTCGTGTGCGAGACTTAAGTTCCCTTTTTAGGTTAGGTTGCGTTGCTCGGAACTATTTATTTGTTATTTTCTTCTTTTAGTTCGATAATACATGATCTTGCTTCTATACACACATACGCAATGCAATCTGATCATACTGAAAACTGATCAAATAAAAAAACATAAAAGTGAATTTTCCATTAACGATCAGAATTAATACGAAGATCAGTAATCAGTAATAAAGTGGAATCGTTGTTAGATATTGTAATTACATACATGATTTGTTTGTCAAACTCGAACTAAATTTAGTTTACTCTTTTATTCGCTTAGCTTCAGCAAAATATAAAGGAAACAAGAGGCTACTGAAAATGACAGATTCTATGAAGTTCGGTCCTGAATGGTTGCGCAATATGTCAGCGGAGCCTTCAGGATCTTCCAGTAGCAATAACGGTGGAGGAACCAATAGCTCTCTGGCAACGCACAGCCTTAGCAACAACACGACAGCAGCTTCCTCTCGCAATATGTTTCCAGAGTACCGGTATGGACGTGAAGAAATGCTGTCATTGTTTGATCGGCACTGTTTGTTGCCGCAGATTTTACCTTCGTTTAAGAAGCTTTTTGTGGACAAAGTTCAGTATCCGCTGGCCCTGACGCCAAGCACTGAAGAGGATAACAATCAAACTGGGAGTAGCGTAAGTGCAATTTTTCCCGTTCCCATAACAATGTTAAATTGATGATCCTACCAACAGTCTCGTCCAGCCTGGTTGCAGCGCTCGACGGGTGGATTTGGAACAGCTCCGCGTGGCACTGGACGTGGTGGAACAGTCGATCGGGGCCGAATGCGCGGAAAATCAGTTTATCATCCTATATATCAGCGCCCTGGTGGTTTATACGACGAAGGTCTATCAGCTATGTCCATCAAGGTAAGAGAATGATGCAGAATCATTGGGTGGGTGGCGATTCTGAGAGAGTACGAGGATATGAAGAAAATTATTCTCCTAGACTGAACGAAATTGGAACGAGCGAAATGGAACAGGTGATTCAGTGGCTGTTAGCACATCACTTGGCAATGCGGGAGGCCTGGACTGGAACGGGACACCTAGTTCGAGTCCCAGAAAAGAGTTCTCAAGTCATCATCGGAACATGGAAAACTGGCGGCGAAGTCGAAACGAAGATGGATCTGGAGACGGCCCGATTACAAGCAATAACCTTTCTGGATCGGATGTTGCCGGATGGAGAAGCAGTGGCGGTGGAGGAAGTACCAATACTAGCTTTGTGGCCAACACGCACCGCTGGGGTCAGTTATCAGTACTTATACCTTTAATATATATTGTTTTTATACCCTTGCAGAGGTAATTATCCTTATTACACTTGTAGGGCTCTAGAAAGTTTCGCAAAGCTCTCATTGGCTGACAATTTTTGTTGCTGTTTTTATCCACCAAGAAGTGTCATAAAGTACATCAAAAGTGAATTATTATGTTAGGCGGGTGTTGTCCACCATTCATACAAATGCAATAAGTCGTCGTTCAATTTCAATTCAGTGGCAAATGCATTTATTTGATAAGATTTAGTGAAATTCCGCAATGGATCAAATGAATTTTGATTTCTACTGTTGCATTTTAAATCTAATTTTGTATATTCAGCCAGTCTCCGTTTTTCACATTCACTAAAGTTTTTCGATTTACTTTTGAATACACATAAATTGGTGCTCCCGTTCTCATTCGTTGACGAAATGAAAAGTAAACGGTTTTTTATACAACGACATTCCATTAATTGCAAAAGGAAAAATAGATGACTTATTGGTGCATTAACATAAACTTGACACCTATATAAGGGTAATTTAACTTTTGCTTTCTTTATATTGCTTATATAATTTTATTTTAACTCAACCTCAAATTTGGCTCGAAAAAAATTGGCCAGGAAAACATTTTTGTTTTGGGGCAAACAGCAAAAATATGTGAAATATGTGAAAACGTAATCCGCAAAAGTAAATGAAAAACGGACCCTGCCTGATTGTATGTATTTATGTGGTCATATGGTCATGTATTTATACATATGTATTTATGTCCCCGTAACGGCGACGACTAATGGTTTACTTATCTGCAAGTATTTGAATTACATTTTATTATTTTTTAGTTTTAGTATTATTTAGTGGAATATCCCGCAAGGGTATATTTATCTACATTTAGATTTTACATAGATTACATTACATTAATTTGGAATATTGCGTTTCAGGTCGGTCTACTAGTTGGCGTGACGAGGACTCCAACTTGGATGGATTAGCCAGTATACAGCGCTCTATTTCGACGGTTGGGACTGTAGATATTGATCGTGAGCGAGGAGGAAGCATCAAGACAGGAGCGGGATTGGCTGCTGCTTCAGTCCGTCAGCCGGGCGCTAAAAACTCTCAATTGTGGTCTGGCAGCAATATTGGCGGTGGTGATACCGAAGACAATCTTCCTGAGTGGGCTATGGAGAATCCATCTGAATTAGGTGGCACCTTTGATTCGAGTGGCGCTTTTCACGGTGATGCCGATCTACAAAAGGCCAAGGCTGCAGCTGGAGAAAAGGACTCCAACGATGCGGTAAACTCTGCTGCTTCAAACTCCGGCAACAACTTATCTCAGACTGGGAGCAGGAATCACACTGACGGAGACATTGATGGCGATAAGGACTTCGAAGGGAAGATAGAAACGCACCCAATGAAATTCTCGGACTTGAATGAAAGCTGTCAATCTCCAAAAGACCCAACAGCCTCAATTGGTGAAGCTGTCCACGGAGATATATCGGATAGAATTAAAGAAGTGGCCGATGAGGTGGAGAAACTGATAATGGACGATGATAATAGAGTAACCCACAATCATAGAGAACCACAAATAGATAGCGGCCGGTTCGCAAGTACAATGCCTGGTCTAGCAGAGATTGAAATGAGCATTAAGTCGAACACTGTGGGCGACGCTGCTCTGCTTCAACAACAGCATCCGCATCCTCCGCATCATGCCATACCTATTGCAGTTCCGATTTCGGTTCCCAATTCAAGCATTGCCCATCCATCACATCAGCATCCGAGTTTACCTTTTCCGGACCAGTTGGCTATGCAACATCACCACCAACTGCACCACCAACACCATTTGACAATGCTTCCTACATCGCAGATGATGAATTCGAATCCTAATGAGTTGTGGTTCTACCGGGATCCTCAGTCTAATGTTCAGGGACCGTTCAGTGCCATGGAGATGACGGAATGGTATCGGGCCGGGTACTTTAATGAAAACCTCTTTGTGCGCCGCTTCTCCGACAGTAGATTTAGGCCATTGGGTGAGCTAATAAAGCTTTGCCACGGCAACATGCCGTTCTCGCACAGCCATTTGCTGCCTTCACCGATGGACTTGGACAATCTTCCCATTGGACAAATGCCAGCCGCACTTCCTGTGCCACTTCCACTTACGCCGCGCAAGCCATCGTCAGCTGCGCTCTCCCTCTCGTTGGGCGAACAGCAATTGCAGCAACAACTGCAAAGAGAAGAGCTCAAAGCCAATGTGACCGCCGCTGCAGACTCGCTGAGCGCCGCCATTAAAGGAAATCTGGGCGGAAATGGCTTGGACGCAACATCGCATATGCTGACAATGCGATTCCAGATGCTGCAGGATCAGTACTTGCAGCACCAGGAGTACCAAATAGTCAATGAGCTGTCCAAAAACGAGTGCTTTCAGCGCCTCTCTGCTGTCGATCGGGAGTCGGTAGTACGGCGCAAGGTTCAGTTGCTCGTTCTACCAGAGTACTTGAGCAGCCTAAGCGGGCTGAGTAACTCGCTGGCTGTACTAAATCCGGCAGCCGGGAGCCAGTTGTACCATGTGATAGCTGAGCAGGGTAAAAAGGATCAGCAGCAGCTGTTTGCCAATAGCACAGACCAGCAGCGGCCACTAGGCAATCTACTGGAAGCAAACAACTTTATACACAACGCAAAGCTAATGCATCAGCAGGCACAGCAGGTTCAGGCTGTTTCGCAGCGGCCTGCGGACCAGGTAGCGTTGCCTGGATCGGCTGCTGAGCCGAATAAGCTTGATGATATACATGTCAGCGATCTGGATATGCTAAATGAATATAACTTGCGTATGCTGCTGCGAGGACAGCCCACCGTTGGGCATCCGCAGCCTCCGATACAAACTCCTGGAAGTGACAATCCCACTGGTGGGGATTTCATGACCGAGTCACGAATGCTGGCAGCGCAGAACCTGATGATTCCAATGTGGCTGCCTGCTCAACAGCAAGCACCGAATCCGAACCAGAACCCGCAATGGTCTGGAATGGCAAACGCAAAGGTCACTCTGTGGGACGTGGCCACTTTGGAAGAAGAGCAGAGCCAACAACAGCAGCAACTACTAGCTCAACAGCAGCAACAGAAATTCATGGCAGGAGCAGTGCAAGCACCAGGTGCTGGTGCAGCAGCAGCCCTTGTAACTCCCCCAGTGGATAATTTGGGCGCTTGTTCCCAGGCTACTGACAATCAAGACAATCATTTAAAGGAGTCGCTCAGTCCAAAGCCAACACAGACTGCGATTGCGGATGTGGAACCACTCAAGGATCAACATCCATCACAGCCTCAGGCTCATGTCAAGCCAACTAATAAACAGAACTTGGCTGCTAGACCGCCGCAGCAGTCGGCACCGACAAAGTTTATTAATGAGGAAGAGCGGCGGCGGGAGCTAGCTGAGGAAAAGCGCCGACTCAAGGAAGAGCGCAAGCGTCAAGAGGAGAAACGCCGTGCCCTGCAGGTGGAAGAAGAAAAAACTCGACAATCGCAAGAAGAAAAGGAACGACAACTGCAAATACAAGGTCAGCGTCGGAAGGCATTACTAGGTAGCGCACAAGCCCCAGTTCAAGGTACAGCAACAGGTGTGTAATATTGTATATTTATTTATTTATTTATATAGAAAGATGTTAGAGTTAAAACTAATCTAGCTTATTTAATGATAGCGCTGGTTACTATGACCTTCGGCTATGTTGCTATTATGTTACATTATGCTTATTATTTTATATTTATTATATGTGAGATGTATTACATGGGTTTTATATTAGAGTTAGATTAATGGATATAAATTGGTTTCTTTTAGATAGTTTATGATTAGGTCGATTTCAGATTTAGTTGGGTTAGAAAGAAATGTGAGCGGGGATTATTGTTAGCGAAGATTTTGAAACGTATGTCTGTGAGTTGTGAGGATGGGCAGTCTTTGAGTAGGTGTTCTATAGTTATTGGAACGTTATTAAGGCAATGCGTACAAGTATTAATTTTGGTAGGATCTAGGTAATGTTGGTGAGCTATTCTTGTATGTCCTAGTCTTAGTCTAATTATTTTTGTTTTTTTATCCTTGATGTGGTGTTTTGGTCTAGTCTTTTGGTGAATTTGTCGGCTGTTATTTGGTTGGGATTGATAAATTGATACCAGTTCTATGTTTGTTCGAGTTTTATAAGTTTGTCTTCAAGCATTTTTGTCTTGAGGTGTTTGAGGATATAGAGTCTGAATATATCATTTATTTCCCGCGCATAGATTTAACAATTTGTATTGCCTCGAATATGGCTATGATTTCGGCAGAGTAAATTGATGAAAGCCCACTGATGTAGTAAGCCCACTTTTAAGGTGTTTTTTTCCGTTGTGATTGCAAATGATGTGGCACTTATGGTTTTTGATCCATCCGTAAACAGAAATGTGTGATCATTAAATTGGTTTTTGATAATACGAAAGTGTTGTTGGTATATAGAGTCGTGTGTATTATTTTTGTTTAGTTTGTCAAGTTCGGTATTTATGGTATTTGGTTGGAATTTCCAGAAAGGTAGCTTAGTTTTTATCTCGGGTTTTACGAGAAGGCTTATGTTTTGTTTTTTGCAATGTTGTAGGGAGTAAGGTATTTTGTTTTTAAACTGTATTCGGATTGAGATGTTGTGAAGTGGTGAGTTGTTTGGAAAATAGAGGTTTTTTATTAGTTTGGCTTGTGGAAAGTCACGTCGATCTGCAACTGTGTTTATGTTAGCTTCCATTAAAAGATTTGTAATCGGGATTGTCCTAAATGCTCCCAAAGCTATCCTTACTGCACAGTTTAGGATGGTTTTAATTTTTTTAAGGCGAGTTATTGAGGAATTGCCGTAAAATACTAGTCCGTAGTCAATTTTAAACACTATTATTGCTTTTGTGATTGATATTAGTGTATGCGTAGTGCAATTGAACTTGTTACTGGAGAGACATTTTATTATATTCATTTTGTTGGAGAGAGAGTTAGCTAAGTCTTCTATGTGTCTAGTCCATTTATATTTTGAATCGAATGTGAGTCCTAATATTTTTAAGTGGCCTACACTCGGTATGTTTAGGTTTCTTGTTGCTATTGTGCATTTAAAGTTATGTTTACGAACACCATTCGTAGATTTTTTGGAATAGGTCGTCGAGATTTAAATTTTCTTGGGTTTGGTTTTCTTTAAATTTGATAATAATATGAAAATCATCTGCATAGGCTGTTAATGTGAGATTTCGTTGGATAGTAACGAGCTTTGCTAGTTTATTATATGCTATTAAGAATAAAATAACTGATATCGGTGATCCCTGGGGCATTCCGTTATGCAGAAAAGTGCTCGATAGGTTGTTTGCGATGCGACATTTGATTTTTCTCTTTTATTGTATTGTATTGTATGTTTGTAGTAAAAAACCACCACAACCTCTTGGCTATGATTTTATCTAGAACTTTTGCGAAGCAAGAGTTTAGAGAAATCGGGCGGTATGAGGTTATTGATGTTTTGATGCAACCGGGTTTAGCTATTGGTATAACAAGACCTATTTTGTAAGTTTGGGGTATATAGTTATTAAGTATGTTATTGTAGTGTTTTAAAATTCTATCTTTAACTGCTGGGGATGTATTTGCAATCATTGGGTAGGAGATTCCATCAATACCTGGTGAATGATCCTTTAAGCTTGAGAGTGCGGAGGAAAGTTCTATTGATGTGTGGTGATTATATTTTCTGAGCAGATTACGATGGAGGATAGTTTTGATATTTGGAAATTGAATATTTGTTGTTAGTGAACATGGGTGAGAAGTTGGAATCTTTGGACTGATCGGACCAGTATTCAGCAAATGAATTGGCAATGGAGGGGTTATCTGAAGTTGGCTGTAAAGTGGTCGGATGGATAATTGTATGGATGTTTTTCATATTATTGAATCCACAAAAGCGTCTTATATTTGACTAGGTTTGACTTGTCTATGTTTGTGGTTGGATTTCTGAAGTAAAAGTGACTTATTTTTGGCAGATATAATTTCTTTTTTAAATTTGCCTCTGCTTTTCGAAATCTAATGATGTTTGTAGTTTTAATGTGTTTTTTTAGTTTGTTCCATGCTTGTTTTCTTTCGTTATTGAGAGTTTGCAGTCCATTGTTCCACCACGGAACGTTTCTGGAATGATTTTAAATTGATGTTTGTGGGATGGTAAGATGGGCGCTTTGTAGTAGAATTTTATTTAGACATGATGAAGAATCATCATATTGATATTGTTTGAGGGCGAATTTTTTATTTTAATGTAGTCAGTTTTGTCCTTAAATGCATCCCAGTTGGCTGAGTTAATTTTGAAGATTGGGTTGTTTTGCGTTTTATTCTGTTTGTTTGTGAAAGAGTGTAATGAGGATAGGGAAATGGTCACTTCCGTGAAGGTCATCGATGATTTTCCAGTTAGCGTATAAGTCTCGAGAGCAAAATGATAGGTCGATATGTGTGTATTGTGTGTGGTGAAGTGTGTGGGGGATTGGTCGTTTAAGAGTATAAAGTTGGTGTTATTTAGGAATTTGGCTACTGTATTGCCTCTTACGTTATTTTTTGGTGAGCCCCAAAGCTCCAACTGTGGAAATCACCTAAAATAAGTGAGCTTGAGTTATTTCTGAGAACATTGTGTAGGTTACTTTCGTTAAAATTTCGGCTTGGCGATATGTATGCAGAAATTATTTTGAATTTTTTCTTCGATTCAACTTCAATAGCAGTTACATCGAAGTCAGTTTGTAAATGTATTTTATTTGATTGGACTGAGTTGTGTGTGGAGACTGCTGCTCCCCCAAAATTGGGTGAGTAGTTTTTAGCGTAAAGTTGATGGGAATGGGTATATTGTGAGTATTAAACAATTATATGCGGTTGGTATTGCTTAATAATAATTTGTAATTCATTGTAGTTGTTTATGTAGCCTCGAAGGTTCCATTCGATCATTGTAAGAGTCATTTTTGTAAGTTTTTGTCTCTTGAGTGCTGATTATTTGGATTGTTTTTACTTGATGTGTTAGTTTTAGTCGGATTCTATTTCCATTGAGCAGTTGTTGCTACTCAAGGCGTCAGTATTGGGGTTTTTCTGTCTTGTTTTTTTGTTGCTTGAGCTTTTTAATTTGTCCGCAGCCTTTATTGCTGCTAATCTGCGCTTAGAGGTAGTCAGTCGTAGAATTTTTACATTGTTGTTTATGTTTTTATGGGAATTTGTTAGGGTGTTCAACTTACTGTCTATTTCTGAGTCGATATCAGATTACGATACGGTTTTGCGTTTGGATGTGGATGCTTGCTGGGGGTGTTGTTGTTGTTGTGATGTTGTGTGTTGTTGTTGTGATGCTGTGTATTGTTGTTGGGATTGCGTAGAGGCCTGTGTGGTTTTGGTGACTGAAGAGAATGAGTGGGGTGTATTATCTGTGTTTCATGTCCGTAGCATTGAGAGGGCTGTTTTGTTGTCGCATTTGTTTGTGGCTTTCATTGCTTGGAGTTATGTGTGTTCGAAGAGTGCTGGTCGTTATTGCAGTTAATGCAGTGCTGGGCTTTGTTACATTTCTCTTGTGTGGTCGTGTCAATGTGGAAGTCCTCTCCGCAATTAAAGCAAAGTTGTTTGTTTTTGCAAATTTTTGGAGGTGTCCTAACTGGAAGCAATTGTTGCATTTCTTTGGATGTGGTATATATTGTCTGGGGTTGGTATCCAATCATTATGTACTCCGGTAGGGTTAGTAGGTTGAATGTTATTATGCAAACGCCAGTCTCTTTAAGAGATCCGTTTTCCCTTTGAGTAGTTAAGAGAGTTGTGTATTATGTCCTCTGATGGCTAACTCAAAAGTTACGTCCATAGAGAGATTCTACCACCAAGCTCTACCGCCTATCCTCTACCTCTGTGTTGTTTTGGGAGGTGGTGGCTTTCTAACAATTTAAAACCGTCTTCCGTGGGCATTGGAAAATGTTCTGTTGTTGCGCTGCCGCTACACGTAGACCCGGGTGGAAAACCATTTTTGCCGAAAGCTATATTTTTCGAGACTACCGATAGCGGTAGCGGACTAAACTTGATTGTTTTAAAGTCATTACTATTTGCTACCTAATTGGATTTTTGGCCTGAATAGTTAATCATTTTTTAAATTTTTTACAAGAAAACTGGGCACATGCTTCAGTTTTAAGCGGAACAATTGGCACGCTTTGCTTAATCTTACTTTTATAGAGCTTTTTGTGTTGATATTTCCTAGGAATAGCAGCATCTGCAGTGAGCACCAAGCATGTCGTTGCCAAGCCGGGGGATTTACAAGCATCTACTCGTTCGGCTGCTACATCAATTGCGCCATGGTCACTTCGATCGCCGAAAGCCAACAGCGCCGCGCCTGGACTGGCTGAGATACAAAAGGCAGAAAGGAGAGAACGACGCGCGGATCAGCAGCGACAGCAGGAACAGTTGGACAAACAAATGCGTGCCTCTGCAGCAGCTGCAGCCGAGGCGAACGATGCTCTTTTAAAGTGGCAGGCAGCACCCGCTCCGGCGCCCGTTATGAGCCTGGCTGATATTCAAGCAGAGGAGGCCAAGCGGTTGGCCAACGAGCTCATGGAACAGCAAAGGCGTCGCGAAGTAGAACAGCAACAGGCTGCCATAGCATCAAATGTGGGTGGCACGTGTGGCCTGTCCAACATCTGGGGAACTGCCAATAAGGCTTGGAATGCATCCACCTCTTCTTCGCTTTCATTGTCAACAGGTACTCGTCTATGGGATGATCCCAGTTCCCCGTCGGTCAATCAAATTATTTTGCAACCGTCTGCCAGTGCCAGTGGCGCTGGACCAATCACTGCTGCGGCGGTTCTAGTCGCTGGTCTGCATTTGGCGGAAAAACATAGCATACACGCACAGCCAAAATCGACAACTGTCTTAGAATCACCGCGGAATTTGCGGAAGAGCCAGACCTTGCCGAGCATGCAGAATGTGACAAAAACGACCAAAGCTGTTGGTGGACAGCTTCAGGAGAAGAACAAAACGAGTCAGGTAAGGCCGAATCCCAAAGCGGCACCTACGGCGGCAGAAGAAAAGGACAAGGATAGAAAATCGATTGGTAAGGGGTCCATAGACCAGGCCAGCAATAAAGTTAATGAATATGAAAACGAGTTTACTAGCTGGTGTATGAGAAGCTTGGACAATATGACCGCCAAAGTGGATGGTAAATAGATATTTTCAGCGATGGGTTTATCACTAAATCTTAACATTTGTATCATACTTGCAGTACCCACGTTTGTTGCATTTTTGCAGGACTTAGAGGCACCATATGAAGTGAAGGACTATGTGCGCATATACCTTGGTACGCACACGATACGTATATAAATAACGTACAATTGCATTTATTTGTCAAATTAGAAATCAATAGAGCTTGCAAAGTTATAGATTTAGTTAAAATATCTGCCGAAAATCCCGTTTCCAGATCCCTAGCATAAGTCAGACCGAGTTGATAACAATTATTTACATATATCTTTGCCGAATACTGTTTGCTTTTAAGCTATCTAGCGGAAACAGATTGTTTATGTCGCTATTATTTGTTGATCTCACTTGGGCGCTTTGCGTCTAACGAAACGAGGCTATAAAAAGCTGTAGTTTCAAACCGGACAAATCAGTTAGGATAGAAACAGACGGACGAATAGTCGCTCTTGTCCGTCTTATCCGTTGTTATCCTGATTAATGCGTCACGTCATCAAACGTATAAATGGCATGGATATCCACATTATTAGTGGGCAATTTTGTTGCGAAATAATGCACCCAAATAAATAACTTCTGAAAATAGGACCATACCATAGAACAAAATATATTTTTTATTGGAAAAGTAGAAAAATCATTAAAAAGGGTGTACAAAATCCAATTTTGAGTCATATCTTCAGGTATATCCACTCCATCGACACGAATCAAAAATCCTGCGAAAGGTCTAACAATTCTGTTTTTAAATTATAAATTGTAGTGGATATTACCGCTTGAGATTTCGAATTTTTAAAATGAATTTTTAAAAATGATTTGGGGGTGTTTTGCAAGTTTTATGTTACAAATCTAGTTATCCAGAGCTACAAACCCATTTTTTCTTCGTGCAAAGTACATTCCAAGGGTTGCATTTTGTCTTTATTGTTATTAATTAATTTTCTTATGAATTATTTATTGTATTACGGTTATTTAATACAATAAATAATTAATAATTAATCACGGTCTAATATAACAAAAACTTTCAGGCGACGGAAAAGAATCTTCGGACTTTGCCAAACAATTTTTGGAGCGGCGCAGTAAATACAAGAGTTTGCAGCGTGCTCAAAACGCGCACAATGATGATATGTGCAAGCCCGCTCCGGCTATAACACCATCAGGGAACGATAATACCGAAAGCAAGGTTGGTACAATTTTTTGACTCTTCCTTATATCGTTGACAACGTTCCGTCCACAGAACAAGCAGAAGAAAGTCAAGAAGAACAAAATGACTAAGTTGGACGCACGAATTCTCGGTTTTTCGGTAACCGCTGCTGAGGGTCGCATTAATGTTGGCGTTCGGGACTATGTCGACGGACCATAACCACTCCGAAAGCGGCAACGACAACCTCAAGTTTTTTATATAATGAGAAACCCTATTAAATATAGATTTGAATTGAAGGCCGGCTAATAATTGGACTTAACCGTTGTTCAAAATAAATCCGTATATACATGTGTAACTAACATTCGTGTACCCTAATACATACATATGTGCATACGTTACTAAAGGTGAGCGGATGGGTCTATTGATTTGATTAGATTGATGAAAAAATTCAGGTAACCCTTGGTCTTGGTCGAGGTACAATTTTATTTGAAATGTAAATAATTATTTATTCAAAAACATGCTCCAAAGCCAAATTTTACACAATTTCAGTCGACTTATGCGAGCAACAGACTAACTTCCTGGAATCAAATTGAATCGAATCTTACGTTTTCGATGTTGAGAAACACATATTCAATACATTTTCTATAACTTAGAAAAAATTGTGAAAGCCCTCACAATAAGTAAAGACTACCAATTCAGTCAAATGTCCCCTTATATGGGACGGATTATTTGTATTACTTTCCTAACAGTTTACTTATCACTCGTTATTTAAAGAAGGTATGCGTGTTCTGTAACCGCTTTAAGGCGTATGGCCTTAAATATGTATTTGTAATTTTTGAATAAAAAGTAAACAACAAATTTGTACGAATAAAAGCATTGCAAATTATCTGTAAATAAAACTAGTGTACGATAATGAAAATCAATTTCGAATTTAATGTACCCCTTTACTCTTCAAACCGCGGGTATAAAAACTGAAGATACATAACGCTAAAACTTACGGGACAAATGAAAAAGGTATTTTCTAATTGCCATTTCTTATAGTTCGGTAATTGTGCTGTGCGGTTATTTTATTGAGCTTGTAGTTTGCGATTTCAAGATTTTAGGGGTGGTAATTTGGCAAATACATATGTACAAATATGGAAACAGATACAGAAAGATATATGTATGTATGTAAAGTTAATTGCCAAGTCAGTGCAAACGGTATGGTCAGTCAGCTTGAGCTTTGAGCTAATGATTTATGTAATTTATACAATACATGTTATGTGTTGTTTAAGTCATTAAAATCATTAAGTCATTAAAATCAGTCAAACCGTTTGGGAGACTTTTATAAATGTATTCGATTTTAGCCCTTTTATTTCGCTCCAGACTCCTGTATATCCTGTAAAAAATCAATCTGTCCGAATAGTGATGCAAAAAATAGAGGAAGACATATCATGCGGCACAAAATAAAAATAATATTTATATAAAATAATAATATAAAAGAGAAAAAAAATGTAAATTCGTCAATAGAATATAATTGCGGAACAGGCAATTCAATAGCATTTTGTTAGCGATACTCAAAAAGATAATAGGGTTATATTCGATTTGTGGGGAAGTGGATGTGTGTAACACCCAGAAACAAGCCTTTCTGACCCCATAAAGTATTTATATTATTGATCAGCATCAATAGCCGAGTCGATAGAGCCATGTTTGTCTGTCCGTCTGTCCTGTTTGACGTCTAGTTCTCAGAGAGTGTAAGAGCTACAGCAACGAAATTTTGTATCCAGACTCCTTCCGCCCCCACAAAGGACAAAAATATGCTGCATTCACAACTTTGATGATACGAGAGAACGCAGAATCATAGAGACTATATCTTCCAGACTGTAGAATCTGAATCTGATCGGATCATTATAGGCATACGGAAGAAATTAAATTTCAGTGTCTACGTAGCGTGTCCACGCCGCTTACTCATTTTTTGTCTAATCGACATTGGCTTAATCTAGTAAAATGGAAAAATCTACGAAACGGTAGAGAATATTCTTCAACAGTTTGTTTATTTTAAAATAGGATTAATTAAGGTTTCCACTGAGTATTTACACAATAAATTTACTCTTTAGTGTTTTTTAAATTGAATTAAGTACCGGTCGCGAACGTACGATTTTTCGATCTGCTTTTTTTTCCTTATCTCCTCACATCCTCTCATATCTTTATACTTCATATTTACAAATAACTTATTTGGCTCTTAAGAGAGACGTTGAGGAAATACTTTTATTAAGAATCAACTTTCTTATAGGAGAGAATATTAAAGGATAAAATGATTATTCGAATAACGAAAAAGAGGTCTAATGAAATTATATTCCAATATAAAAATGATATGCCGAAATATAATTTCGGGATGAATGTATATGAAATATATTCCATGGAAATGCAGGACTATGAATAATTGTGTAATTTTAACACTTGTTTGATTTCTATTATAAGAAATACATTTTTGGATATAAACTATGACACCTCTTGTATTGGGTCATATGAGTGTTATGCGTCATATGGTATCTCAGTGTATAATTGGTATAATTGTGGTATAATTTCGGTCGGATGTTAGCCTCTCGAATAGAAAACCAAATTCTATTTGTGAGGCTAACAGGCCCAAGCGATCTGGAGAGGTTTTACTCGCTAGCGACTGCCTACTCCTATCCATCCTAATCTTACTACTCTAGCACTGTATTTGCCTTCTTCTCATTTATGCCATGTTTAATATTCTTATTGTTGAATAGCTACTAGTACATACATTGACATTTTGTTGACACAAGACTGCGCTCCTTTAACCAAGATGTTAGGAACGAGGATTAATAGTTAGCAAGATTCAGATGTATAACCAATAACCATAAATTCTTCCAGTAAAATCAGTTTCTGACGTTTCAGTTCTCAGGAATAGCTATAACGTTTATCCGCTGTTTCAAACGTTTGAGAACTATAATAAGGCTGCGATACCAATATATTTAAACATATTTAACACAATCCCGTTAAAGGGAAACCAGATTTTGCCAATATCTTGCAAGAGGCACCAAAAAGTTGTTCTATGGCGGAGATTTCCATGATGCCCCGCGACAATGATGCGGGGTTTCAACTTGTTTTTCACCTATGTTTCGTTTCTAATCGGGCCCGCTGCCAACTCGGCGCCGTTTGTTCGTCAATGCCTTGGGCAGTTGACACGGTCCTTAGAATCTAACAATAATATACACAGACTTTCACAATTTAAGTACCAGTAACCCGCCAAGAAAAATAGTACTACATTTAAAATATTATTGGTAATAAACTCAACCCGTTCAACAAAATTACAATTTTTTACAACAATCTACAAATGCAACCACTACAACATATAAAATAAGTTTTATTCGGTACCCGTTTTTTTGTGTCTGATACTGGTGTAATTAGAGCTGGTATTCTACTATGTGTGGGTTGTGTGTGGACGGAATAAGTCCGAATAATAATAATAATAATTATACAAATGAAAGTGAATATGTTTAAAGTTAAGTATAATTAAGGAGCGTGCCGCCTTGCGACCTAACAATGGAGATCGGTGATGATAAACAACTCATAGGAGATGCATGTAGATATGTATAGGTTGGGGGATCAAAAAAAAAAAAACAACATATAAATATGTGTAAAATTATAATAGTTATCACATCTTTGAGCTTACAAAAATTGTATTTCGCATTTCGTTTGAAGATCGCTCTAAAATAAACTGCCATATACCCTATTAGTTTAGCTTAGTGGGCTCATCTGAAATTCTTTCAGGGGAAGTAAGACAAGGGTGGAAGTACCATAGAATAGAAATGCACAATACTTCCAGTTCTCCTGCCCTGCTTTTGTTTCGTTCCCGGCGGCAATGATGGTAACATGCTGGCTGCTGCCTTTGTTGCTGCCTGTTATTATTTGGTCGTTGTTGAGTGCATTTTGAACACTCGAAACTGTATACTTTGCGAAATCCAATAAACAAATTAACGACTTTTGTCCTTTTCCACTTGAATGAAAAGTAATACAACACAGAATCAAGCTTTCAAATGTGGAATTAATGCGAAACAGTACTGAATTTATGTACACTCTTTCTATAGTTATTCTGAGTCAGCAACATAGAAGTTATTACTGTGAAACTGTGGGTATTCATATATCCCTTAAGTGATGTGTTTTTATATATACTTATACATTTTTTATTAAACTAAATACGCAGTTGGAGCTAAATCTGTTAGCTCTGGTACGGTCCCATGCCATTTGACTTTGTCTAGAAAAAGGCCTTTCGTACGGACATAGAGTACAATGGAAAAGAGCGGAACTGGAAGTTGTACTGCCCAAAATCCTACCCTTATTTGTTCCATCCTGTAATTATAGACGCCGTCGAGCCTGGGTTTTCATATATGTACATACGTATGTATAAGTATAAATGGTGTCCAATGTCACATAAGCCAAACGATTATGTGCGTTGGTTATTTTTTCCTTTATGTAATAACAATAACCTTGCCAATTCTGACGTGTAACTAGTCAACTGTTGCATAGATATCTTAATCGATAATAATACAGTTTCAAAGAAAGGAAACATTTTCCATCTTATAAAATATAATTGATATGTACCTATGTGTACATACATATAATCTTGATCAATAATTTATAATGAAAAAGCTTTGACTAGGATTCCCGTCAATATGCACATACCTAGGCACAAGATTTGTAATTTAAATGAACTTAAAGAAAGTATACATAGTACATATATTTATTTAAGAAATTTATGTAAAACACCACCTATTTAAGTTATAAAAGCTTCGAATTGGTTTAGAAAATGGGCGGGGGCGACAGATGTTGCCGGTAGCGACGCACTTGAAACCAGATACCTGCATATTATCTGATTGAGCTAGTTATTTTTTCAAATAGTGGGCGTGCTGTACGAGTAATGCTGCATCATATTGATGGTGGTAGTTGCACAACACGACCATCGAATAAAATTGCCCAAAATTTTTCACTTAACAGAAACACTTAACACCGCACTTGTCGCAACTCCGATGTGAAGATGTAATAAACCCCATTTTCAGTTTCAGTTTTCAGTAACTATAAAAAGTTTTTTTCTCTATTTTATTTTCTGATTAATTTTAGGCGATATGAATTTTAAAAAGTACCACAGGAGATACATACTTATGAAGGCACATACATACATACATATGTATGTACAAAAGGTTCTCCTATTGAATTGGGTGCTTTGAGAGAAATCGCACACCTGTATCCTTTCATTAGTTTCAGATACAGATCACTGAATGTTTCTAAAATTTTCACACATTTTAATTTACAATGCGACTTATCACGTAAAAAAAACCAGATTCAGCTCGTTGATAAAACTCTGGTAGTGTGAGAATATGAGAAGTCATCGTTGACGGGGCGTGCCAACGGCAATCGATGGTGTGTGTTAAACGCACCACTTTATTGACGCCGAATAAAGAGCCTTTGTTCAGTCAGAGCCATCTTTGAAACAACCACAACAAGTAAAACCAGCACGAACAGCAACACCCTGTGGCCGCAGACAGAGCCAGCACCTTTATGCAGCGTCCATCTCTTTCTTTCATTGCCATATACTGTTACAGTTTACCTCTGCCTTTATTGTGTTGCACACAAATAAATCAAATGCAGCTGAAAGATAGAGCACCAGAGCAGAGCTCGAAATGCTTGAGTGTGAGCGGTCTGCCGGGGGAGGGTAGAGCGTAGGCCGGAGCTATAGTTTCTATATTACGTGTTGAGTGCCATTATGAGCCTGAGCCTTAGCCGCCGAGGGCCACGGCCGAAACAAGAATTAAAAGCGACCTATGTAGGTAAAGTAAAGAATCGTATTATATAGACACACAAAAATTATTCCTAATTTGACTCATGTTGGGGGGTTGGGATGAAACGGGATGGACTTACATATATTGCGTTTGCCTTCAAGGCCTTTGCTTCATCATCAAACCCTCTATTAATATACAGCTTAACAGTCTTCCGTGGCATGGCTTCTACTCCCCAATGGGATTTATATGTTGTAAACGGATTAGCTCACCGAGTACTTCTACGCTGGCTTCCATGCCAACCTGCGCAAACGCCAGCCCAAAGGTAACCAGACTGCGACTTCACTAACGACCACCCACTTCATATGCCCATATTTAAAGTCGCCCTTCCCCAACCCCATTCACCCCATTCAACTTCATCAGCTCTGTTCCATTTATTTCATTAGTGTCCCCCTGCATTGTGTCGCGTTGATACGCCTTATTGTTGGTGTTATCCTTGCATGACTGATGTCGCTGGTCTGGTGCTCTGTTACTGTTGAAATAACAAATTTTTGTGGTTGCTTCCTGTTGTGTGCGTGCGTCTTGGGATTAGCCCGCCTTTGTCCCGGTCCCAGCGCTGGTGCTGCTTGTTATGTTTAAATACCGTTTAACAATTTCCCGACGGCGAGCTTTGGGTACTCTTGTTTGCACATTCGTCTGAAAAAAATGAGCAAGCTACGCAACTACCCTTGAACCTTATTTTATTCGTTAATATGTCTGTGCTGTGTGTATTGTATTCTGTTGTCAGTTAAGACTTCACGAAATAAATTCCTTGGGGACCGGTGATTATCAATCAATTTGCACGCATTACGATTTCTACTTCGCTATGCTATAGTTTTGATCAACTAATTTATTGGAATAGCTGGTTAACATTGCTAGGTGTTTTCCTATTGAGTTTAAGATGAAACTGATTACACTACTCAAGAAAATTCAACATTTTTTCGACGCTGGGAACCAAACCAACTCTTTTGATAGATTTGGAGCGTAAGAATTGTTTAATAATTTTTTTTTTTTCAGAAATTAGTTTAATTTAAAAAAATTTAAAATCTATTATTTTTTACAGTTTTTTCACATAACTTAAGTTTCTTGCACCTATGTAGTTGTATTGAACTTTGCAATTCTGTGCAGATGCATAAATCCTACCCGAACACCTTGTAGCTTAAACGGACCGGAAATAAAAAACTAGAGGTCAATGTTGGAATAATGAGTAAATCATTAATATGGACGAAAAATCAAAGACTCGCCACGACAGATGGATACAAAGATATTTTTTTTAAATACTTCAATCTTTAGGAATTAATTTCATTCCAACGGAAAATTTTAATTTTTTGGTGAAATAGCCAATAATGCCCTGGCACCAAATCAAACTCTTCTGATAGATTTTGGTCACCGAAAATGTTTAATGAATAATATGTTTTTATGGTACGGGTTTCTTTCTTAATTTTTTGAAAATCTTAATGTTTTCCCCTTAGAGATACGGCTGCTGAGTTTTATATGGCTTGTGTATGCTGTACCTAGTTTTAAACGAGTGGGAACGTTGTGAGTCGCAGCTTGGTCCGCTACTCTACATTTATATCCGATACTCAGTCAGAGTGTGTAAGAGAGAGTCAGAAAATAAGTCAGCGCGTGAACGGGGTTTTGTATCCGCTGCAAATTGATTTGTTCCTTTTGGTTACACATAGTAATTATCCGATCTCATCCAGATGCGGCAATCTGGTAAATATGGTCATTCTCTGTGATTGTGCATTTTTAATTTTCTCGCTATGCAAAGCTACATATCGCAATAATAATAATAATACTAGGAAAAGTCGAAAATCGTTTATGATATGTGTATGTGCAAAGCTGTATGTAGCTGTATGTACATATATTTAAATGCTGATCTCAATTAAAATGTTTGTAACCGTATAACAAAATATTTTCGTATGGTATATGTATTAACATATAACGTATACTTATGTACATTATAGTTTTAAGCAAGAACGGAGAGAACATCATATGCTATGATCCGCATAGACCCAAGGACAACGGTAAGTGGTTTCGCTTCGATTAGGCTGGAGTTCCTTAGAAACACATAATCTGAAATATCCTATTGTAATCTCTTAAAATTTTCAAAAGAAAGTGTGGTAAACAAATAATAATAATGATTCGAAAAAAATGTTCAGGTTTTCTCAAAATTTTGAAAAGGCAAAGATCCTCTATTCATGGTAAGATGAGAACGTAGTTGTGAACGACAAAAGGGATTATTTTGCAAATCTTAATCGCATTGCTGGCAATCGGCTGACAAAATGGGTTTAGGATTTTACACTTATTTTTCTAGCACGATTTGCAGCCCGAAGGTGTAATGTTTTCTCAAGAGTCGAAAAGATTTTCTATTAAATATCAGAAATAGCACTTATGTATGTCTTTTGTCCTTTTCAAGAAATGCAGAAATTCAGTCAGACATTGCCATTGAAATGTTATTCATTTATTGTAAGTGACAAAATTTTTAAGTTAATCCTAATTAAAGAACGATATGTGTATTGTCGTTTTTTTGACAAGTATGGGGCTATTATAGATTGTTTGCAATGCACTAATTTGATAATCCGCAGAGAAATAAATTACATTTTTCTAAATCGAGAAATAATCTCTAAGACCTAATAATCGTAAAGTGGCCACGGCCACATCCATCAGTGTGGTTGTTTGAAAAGAGAAGGATCGGTCGAAAAAATCGGATATGAGAAAGAAAGACAAGCTGATTTGTGTGATTGATGTCGTCATCAAGCCACCAAATTTGGAATTCAACAAATTTTCTTACCAGCACCGCCTTCATCGCATTCATACGATTCATACCATAACACCACTGCTGTAGGATAATTTATAGGAAAATTTTTATAACAACACATATGTACGGTCCCATTAACTCTTTTTTCATAATGAGGAGAAGTATAAAAACATAACAGTTAAAGGGAAACATTCAAAGCGGTTTATAGCTAAATAAGTAATTCAGAAGCTCTTTGACTGATTTTCTCCACGACAAATATGTACATACATATGTATATAATTAGGCTCTATATTTGTAACAACGGGAGTTAATATTCTAAAGAATTAAAGCTCAATAGCAGTGTGCCCGATCCGTGGAGAATTTATATAGATTAAAATGCTAGTACAAAGCAGTCGAATAAGTATTTTGGAAAATCTTTGTACGTGTTTTGCAAATGGGTAACAGAGACGACACTATTACGCCCATTGGATAAAAAGAGCAGGTCTGCGCACGCACTTCGTAATGGCAGCACATGAGCCAATGAAAATCGAGAAACCGTGGAACTGGGCGTGCCGTTTGGTTCTATCTGTACCGTTACTGCTAACCACCCTTATGCCTTGAACCCTCAGCCATTTTGGCCAGACTCAGAAACAGTCCAAGTCCCGCGTCGACCACACGTACTTAAGGTCTCTTGTTTTTGACTGCGCTCTTCGTGCTGTGTTCGTTTTTTTCGCGGACAATTACATATTCTGTGTGTACTGGCAAGTGCTTAAAAATACCAGCCAGCATCCATTCTGTATTCAGGTGTATTCTCGTATACATATAGTATACGAGAAGAAAAAAAACTGAGAAAAGTGTTCAGTTCGACCTGGGCACTTGTGCGAATGTTTGCAATCGATAATCAGATTGTTAACTTAAATCATTTCCAGTTAAATAAAAATAGTGAAATTATAATTATAGCAGTTTCCAAAGGACTGATCTAATCTGACCATTTGGTAAAATTTTAAAAATGTTATAAGTAGTGTAGTCGCTTAGTTTATTAATTAGTTTATAAATTAAATGAAATATGTAATTGATTTGTGAATCTGATTTTAAATGGTCAGCGCTAAAAATGAAGAATTGATCTAATAAGAGAATATCATGGTGTCGAAATTGCTTTCTGCTGTTCAAAAAAGATCTGATCTACAAGACAAAATATAGGAAAAATTCGGGGTCCTAAGCTCTAGATACTATATTCTTATAACAGCCAATTATGTATTTTATCAGCTTATTCTTCATTATGCAATAAACATGTACATACATAAAATTGCCTTTTCTAAGTTTTGCCTGAAGCATGACAATTTTGTAGTTCTACAGAATTATACTGTAGAACTTTTAGCTTCCGAGACTCTAAAAATCTACATTCTGCATTTCGGAAACGATTAAAATTAGATATTAGCCTCGGCAAAGGTATAAAAAAGACGTACATATGCTTACGTGTGCCACACCTTGCCCAGTCCATTTTTCCGTTCAGTAAAGCACGGCGGTCTCATTTCGAAATTACAGACATACTCGTACTCGTATCGTGTACTTGAAATCCCAAGAGTGTTTTTGCTATATCAAACTTGAAATTGAGAAAAACGGCTCAGCACTTCAAAAGTGGCGTCAAGTGGAGCACTCATTAACATAAATACCGAAGATCAAAACATCGTATTGCACGGAAGCATGGGGTCATGGGGTCCAACAGACGCAAAGTGTGTGGCTTGCAGTCGAAAAACAGGTAAAGCTGAATTTTGTCTCGGTTTTATAAATTTGAGAACGATATACATATCGAGAATATATCTGGACAGTTAATTTACCCCTATAACTCTTTAGCTTGGAGTAAATTTTTTGAAAAATATTATAAAACAATATTAAAGCGCTAATATTGTATTTAGATTTATAGAAATTATTCCAATGCGGATTATTTATTAATTTATTTCGGAATCATGCATATCTTAATATACAATATTACATTTCTACGACCACAACGGCAAACAATGTATCTTTGAATATATAGGCGACCACTGAGGGGACTATCTTTGATGACATTATTATAGCCTCTCAAATTATTTTACCAAATTAGCAGATCAAATTATGACCATTTTTCTGCTGTAGGATAGCTATGACCGTATTGGTATACACCCATGAACTTGATTATGATGAAGGGTTTTTTCTGTTTTGTCGCTAAACTATCTAGTACCTCGGAATGCACATTATCTTACTGTCCCTATACACACTGTTCTGCGTTGCACCAATTTTTTCTAAACACAGTATGGTACCGCCAAGATCGGAATACGGAATATCATATATCCCAAAAATGATTTACATTCATATGTACATACAAGTAGTCATACGTGCATACATAGACAATTTAGGAGAATATTAAAAAACAAAAAAACAGGCAAGCTACTATACTATGCACTTGCTAATCTAATTTTTTTAACAACAACAAAAAACCTTTTTTTTTTTTTTTTCTTAAATGCTCTCTTGATCAAACTGTGAAGGAGTGTAATTGAGAAAAGGGCAGCTACTATGTACATATTAATCTATATAGATAATACCTTTAGCTTTACAAGATATTTTTGTTTGTTTATTTATTCCAGCTGCATCTGATGCTCATAAGGAAATTATGAAATGAAAGTAATAACCTGGCTGTTCTTAGGATTAAATCACGAAAAAAATGGCACACACTGATTTGGCTGCATCGCGGTCGAACACACCCGATCAGGAACGGGACCGTGCTACTGACAACGGACACATGCCTAAACCACTTACGGCTGGAATTTATCCCACTAACTCCTCTAGAAATGCTCAAGCGACAACCATGGCACTAGAGCAGTACCGATTGCAGCTCTACAATTATGCCTTGAATATTGAACGATTCCGTTGTCCGCAATATGGGACAGCTGGAGGGGCTAGTACGCCTTGGATGCATATGAATCCGTACGCAGCCCAGAGCTCCGGTACAGGTGTCAATCGAATGACTGCGCTTTCGACCATCTCCCTGTTTCCCCAGTCGCAGCGCATATTTCAACCAGAGGAGCCTAAGCCACAACACAGCTATATTGGGCTCATAGCAATGGCAATTCTCAGCTCAACGGAGATGAAGTTGGTCCTCTCAGACATTTACCAATACATTTTGGATAACTATTCGTATTTTAGAAGCCGTGGGCCTGGTTGGAGAAATTCTATCAGGCATAATCTATCACTGAATGATTGCTTTATTAAATCGGGACGCAGCGCAAATGGCAAAGGACATTACTGGGCAATACATCCGGCCAACATGGATGATTTTCGCAAGGGTGATTTTCGGCGCCGTAAGGCCCAGCGCAAGGTGCGAAAGCATATGGGTCTGTCAGTAGATGACAGCACTGATTCTCCCAGTCCCCCACCGTTAGATCTTACAACACCTCCACCGCCGAGCTCTCAAGCTACAATACAATTGGCCGCCCTTAGTTATCCGTATCACCAAAACTATATCGGGCAGTTCTTCAATCGAAATTCAGACACAGCTTCGCCACATTATTCCGTATCACATCCGGTACAAACGTTACAGCGGCAGCCCAATTGCCTAGAACCATCAATTCAACAAGCACATCAACATATTGCGTATATTAACTCTACGACAACGACAACAATAGCAAACATGTATTCGCAAACACGAAAGCGTCAGTTCGACGTAGCCTCGTTACTGGCCCCTGATGTTCAAATCGTTGATATCGTATCTGAAGATCAGGAATCTTCGCCAGCGGCTAATGCAGCTACTCGGACAACAACTCAACATACGGTCATTACAAAGCAAACCATACACCGTGAGGTGGTTGTGGGATTGGAGCAACCAGTTGCTGATACTGATATTGACGCAGATATCGACGTTGAAGTTAATGTTGATGTGGTGGATGATAGCAATGATCCTGATCCCGATCTCGACCCGGATGCGGATGAGCCCGGAAAAACAACAGAGGTAATGAAACAAGTGTTCTCTGTCGATGACAATAATTCGTACCTAAGCGATGGCAGGCGTTCATCTTTCGATGCCGACCCTGATCCTGAAGATCTTGAGCCGCATAACTACTCCATTTCCAGTTCGGCAGCAAGATCTTTGGGCAGCAGTAGTAGCCAACATGAGGAATCTAACTCATTGGAGGAATGTCCCACTGCTACATCCGCCATCACAAGTACACCCAATGCAAGGTTAAATTCAACATCACATCTGACAGTAGCAATTCCTAAGGCATACATAGAACTCAACCATGTTGATCCACACATACTGAGTAGATATTATGGGACATATATGGCGGCCGCAGCTCGACGTGCTAGTCTGGAGGCGTCCAGGGAAAAATCGAACACTACCCCTCCACCGGCCATCGAAATAATCTCACATAAGTAAAAAAAAACATCCTACAATCTACAATTTACATACGTATGAGTATCTGTACATACATAAATGGAAAAAAAAAACTGTAAACCCACCCTGAAATACTCACGTATATGCCATATGTATTAATATGTTTTAAGCTTATCTGAAAGTATACACATTTCCATAAAGGTAAATGCAAGTCTTTTATTATTGTTCGATCACGAGTTCATAATTGAAAATAACTTAATAAAAATGAAAATATTGTAAATAACTAATGTTTTTGTTTAAAAGAGGTTAAATCGTTTAATATTTCCGAAAACTGTCGCATTCGAAATAGTCGTTTGCAGTTCAAAGATAAAAGCATTCTAGGCAGCATTCGGTTGTCTTGTATGTTCAAAATTGTAGACGTCACAGAGATCTGTAAGGGATCAATTTAAGGGATCCGAATATAGCGTTGCAGAAATTTGACATATGCACATACACATGTTCCAGTGTGATATCACTTAGGAAAATTATTATGATGGCGATGTTTGCGGGTTCGCTATCCGGTGCCATCCTCTCAAGATCCATCAAAATCCAATTGCAATCCAATCCAATCCATCCAATTGCATTTGACATCTATAAAGTCGGCAACGTACTGCTGTACTGATGTACGTATGTATCTCATGTTCATTCCCTTGCAATCGTTTGCATAGCTCAAACTTAAATTAAAATCAATATCAGTTGGATAAAGAGCAGATACAAAATGGTTGATTATTTTGTTTTTCAAAGAGAGAGACAGAGCGAGAAAGAATGAAATTGTTTTCTTGATTCTGGCTATATTAATTATACGATCTGGTTTAGATTTTACACTCGAGAACATATAGTCATCCTCTACGCTTCTGCGTTTTTAGTTTTTTCGTATCTTTAAAATTGCGGATGCCACAGATTTTTGTCCTTTATGGGGGCGGAAGTGGGTGGAGCGAAGTTTTGAAATATTCTTGTAGCAGTGACATATCACAGAAGTCTGGATCCAAAACATCGTTGCTTTAGCTCTTATAGTCTTTGAGCACTAGGCGCCCCCACAAAGGACGAAAATCTGTTGCATCCACAATATTGTAGATTCGAGAAAACTAAAAACGCACAATCATAGAGAATAACCATATCTATCCGGTTGCTGAATCTGGATCAGATCGGATAATTTGTATAGCCAAAAGCAAGAAATCAATTTGCAGTGGCTACGCAGCGCCCGACTTCACACTCAGACTGATTTTCTGTCTCTCTCGCACGCACTATTTGTCGTGTCGCTTAATATTAGCTGCGTCTGCCGGAGGAGAGCCTTACTGACTAAGTATCGGGTATAAATGTAGAGTTGCGGTGTCCGCAGCAACTCACAACGTTCCCCCTCGTTTTTTCCTTCAATTGACTGACTCTTTGAACATGTTTATAATGTCTTTATTTCCTTATTGACTACTTTTCTTTAAACCTCTACTACTGCATCACTACGACCATCAGCTCATTGTTTTGTCCGACAGTACCTGGCACGTCTTTTGTATGTTCTTTTTATTAAAGTAAATATTTGTGATTCTATTAAATTTAATGTCATTTATTATGTCATTAGTATTATTTATTTATTCCATTATTTTTATTTTGCATGCATATTTATCTAATATATATGAATAAATATGTCATGGCCTATGTGTGTGAACTCCTCCCAAACGGCTCCACCGATTTTTATGAAACTTGTCGTATTATATTTCGACCTACCAGTTTTTAATCGGAATTTTAGTTTTTTTGTGCGAACAATATCCAAATATCCTAGAAAAAATTTAAAAATATGAAGTATTCTTTGATCTATTTGAGTGTGTCTGTCAACAAAGACAATTGGAACGGAGATAAACGGTTCTGTTTGTAATTGACACTCATGACATGACTAATCGCTAAAACAAGGCTATTACTCAATAAAATTTAGACAACCAACAAATATCAGTAAACATTATACATAATATTGGCTATATTATGTATATGACATATATTTAAACCACTCAGTCGATGGTCCTGGCAGCTAGTACTATTAGATCTTATGTCGAACTTGGCTCTGTAAGCGGTTCCTGACATCAAATAAATATATAAAATAAACATCGAGCATTTACATCCGCTTCGTTCAACCGAAATTGGCACAGCACATTAAATTCATGCTTCCATATGACATTTTTCGCAGCAACAGAAATAGTTCACAGTGGTGAACTAGTTAGTCATTTTAAATATTTATATATTTTGTATATATTGTATTCATTTTGTTTATTTATTTATTTTATTATATTTATTGAATTATTTATTATTTACCTACGAATAAAATAAATGAATTTAAACCCCATCTTTGCTTTTATTTGGGTGTACATATATAATTACATACAACTACATAACATTACAACTACATACATACATAACCTAGCTTCAAAACCTGCCGTTTCCTTTGTTCCTTTTTAACTTTTACATTTACATTTTTCTACACTCGGAATTTCTCAGAACTCGCCACTTTAAATTTTCCTTACATATGTAATTTTACATATGTGTTTTTCGAGCTAGGCTGTGGTGCTGCGAATTTCGTAAATGTAAATACCAAACAACAACGCCCCCTGCATGTGGCTTATCAATGCAAAGTATGCAACACTGGTCAACTTTCGAAATGTTGACGCAACATTGGTATACAGTTTCCGCAAAAATGTTTGAAAATTGTTTCAAATCAGACGGATTTTTATACCCGATAATCAAAATGAGTATCAGCATCAATAGCCGAGTCGATTGAGCCCTGTCCGTCTGTCCGTCCGTCCGTCTGTCGGTCTGACCGTCCCTATCAGCGCCTAGTGCTCAAAGACTATAAGAGCTAGAGCAACGACGTTTTATATCCGGACTTATGTCACTGCTACAAGTATATTTCAAAACTTTGCCCCGCCCACTTCCGCCCCCACAAAGGTCGAAAATCTGTGGCATCCACACATTCAAAGATACAATAAAACTGAAAACGCGTGATCGTAGAGAACGACTATATGTTCTAGAGTGTAAAATCTAGACCAGATCGTATAATTAATATAGCCAGAATCAAGAAAACAATTTCATTCTTTCTCGCTCTGTCTCTCTCTAACACACAGGTTTCATGGTCGGTTTTGACAATTGCAAAATATGAGTTCAAGGATCTCAGAAACTATAAAAGCCAGAGAAACCAAATTTGGTATCCACACTCCTGTGACATCGGACCTTGACCGTTTTGTGTCAAAATTACGCCACACCCCCTTCCGCCCACGCAAAGTACGAAAATCTGGGGCATCCACAAATCACAGAGACTATTAAGTCTGGAGTAACCAAATTTGGTATCCACGCTCCTTTTTGGTTTCACAATAAAACGTATATCTCAAAATTTCGTCCCACCCCCTTCCGCCCCCAAAAAGGACGAAAACCTTTTGCATCCACAATATTGCAGATTCGAGAAAACTAAAAGCGCAGAATCATAGATAGTGACCAAATCTATCAGATTGCTAGATCTGGATCAGATCAGATAATTTTTATAGCCAAAAGGAACAAATCAATTTGCAGTGGCTACGCAGTGCCCGACGTCACGCTCAGACTGATTTTCTGTCTCTCTCGCACGCACTCTTTGTCGTGTCTTTTAATATTAGCGGCGTCTGCCGGAGGAGAGCCATACTGACTAAGTATCGGGTATAAATGTAGAGTTGCGGTGTCCGCAGCAACTCACAACGTTTCCTCTCGTTCGGTTTATTTCTGAGGGTCAGGCTATTGTTTTGTATATTATGTGACTTTCAGTGCAGTAAATTATTTAAGGCAGTAAGAGATATAGTGATGAAACGCTGCGCAGGCCTGAAGAGGGCCGTCATAAGCAAATATTTGGCAACAGGTTTGATCGATTCTTAAATTAAAATTCAAATTCTCGCAAGCTGCAACATATTCAAAGCTAATTGGCACTTATGTAAGTAGACAACGACTGGTCATTGGTGGTGGTTGTACATAAAAATTCAAAATACTTTTAAGCCCAAGTTTTCTGGATTTGAAACTTGCGATGTGAAAATGCAACGGCACTATCGATAATATCGATGGTTTCACAATTGGTTCACATTATATACTGTATGGTTAGTGGTGAAACCTAAAACCAATAAGTCCACCAACAACGCAGGTTAAACGCTGTCATTGACTTGTTTCATTGTAAAATTAGAAAACTTCTATAATTACATCTTTAATTCTTTAAAGTCTCGTGGCTGCAACAAAAGCCGACGTATGATACAGATGCAGATATCGTGGAATTTGCCGGACCAAGGCAAAATTAGCGAAATGTCAATAACAACAACAATAACGCCGTGCTCAACTGAGCTCCTAAAATTTAAATGCAAGAATTGTAGCGGAATTTTCAAATCTTTGGAGAACCACCGAAGTTTTTGTAAACTGCCGCTGCCGCTACCGCAGTGTACATTTTGCAATAAAGAACTAAGTTCTTCAGGCAACTTGACATCACATATAATGTCAAAACATTTCACACAAAATGGTCAAAAAAGACTCCACAATTATGGAAATCATCCTAGCAGCCTTTGAAAGTAAAGAATAATAAGAACTTGGCAATCTGCCAATAGAATACATAAGGCTAGGAACCCGCATGTGGGCCAAGAAAACTGCTGCAGAGAAGCTAAATAAATAAATAAAATGAATTAATATTAATATTATATGAGTTTTATTAAAAACGAAAAATATTGCAAAATTTAACAACTGGTCACAGCAACATTATACATGCGTTTCAGGCCGATATACAATTATATATCGGTTCAAATATGGATCTCTCGAGTTTTACCCAACGTTTTTAGCTTGAAAAATTAAATTAAAATTCGATAGACATGCCGCTTCTACCCACTTCTTATCAGTATCGTTATCGGGTGTATCTGGTCTGTAAAAGCAGCGCAAAGAAGCAAGAACGTAGTTTTGTATTTGTAGCTTATCGAAAATATATGTACATGGCAACTACACAGGGATGAAATTTACACAGACCCACCTGACGGCCAAGAAATTCCCCGTCAATGAACTTTTTAACGGTTTATATTTGCTGTTATATTTAAAATCGGCTTTTGTAACGGAAACTACTACGTGATTTTTGTTTTCGCCTGCTTTTCTAGCACTCGATTCTTAATATTTAATCTTGCTGCCTATTGCAGTTCTATTTCCTTTAATAATTTCCTTTCTTAATCTCCTTCTCTTTGGCATCCTTCTGGAGACCCATTAGTTTGTAGGCCTTGCATGTTTCAAAGCACCTCTGGACAATTCCTACGTCATATTTATATACAGGTTAATTTTTTTCAAATGAAAAAATTGAACATTTATTATATTTCATATATATCTGTAAAATTTGGGTTTACACCACAATCATCAATCAGTAGAAGGATGGCGCGCAGCACAGTATCTAATTAGCAACAAATTTAGTTAAATTGGTTTTAATGCTTCCCGAAAACAAAATCTTACTCCTTTTCTCCTTCCTGCGGAATAAATCAATGTGGTTAAATGTCTGGCAGCTCGTCTGTGAGAACTGAAACTGAGCTGAAAGAGTCTGACTCGAATGATTCTATACATCTCTTATGCACTATGTATGCTCTTGCAGGGCTCTTACATTGCCAATCAGCAACGGGAGGCGGAGATCAATTCCAAATCGGAAGTTAATTTGATTTTTAAGTAAATCCAGCTTAGAGAGAGTACGTAAGTAACAGTGAGAGTAAGTAACTACCAGACTCTCTCTCTCTCTCTCTCACTCTCTCCGTTAACATTAAATTAACAGTGAAAGTAACTTACCCTCTCTCTATCTGTTAACATTAAATTTCCATATGTTCCTATTGGCTGCTCTCATTCCAACCAATCCAAACCAGGGAAAATTTTTCTCTTAGTTTAAAGAGAGAGGGAGAGAGAGAGAGAGACAAAACCACCTTAATATTGTTCTTATGCTGTTCGACTGAAGTTCTCTCTGAACGAAAACTTGTCCGGGTCTCTTTGGCGTAGCGAGCTTTGTTGCTCAGCGTGACAGCGACAGTGTGAGCGCTTTGCAGTCATCTCTCTCTTCGGTGGATGCGGACTTGAAATTGGAATTCAGGCGACAAACATTGCCACGGTGCCACGCCGCAGAGTTGGTGGTACTTCAAACACGCGTCGTTTTTCCGCCACAATTACCGTTACAGTTGTCGTTGGCTCATTGTGCGTGGTTTCGCGCGTGCGAGATCACTGAAATCTGAATTCAAAAATCCCTGACTAGCCCTCATACTTTAATTGGATATAGAAGGATAGAAAAAAATAAGCTCAGATAAATAACGAAATTATTCGTTTTATTTGGAGACGAGTAACTAGTGTTCTGTTAAAATGCAATAAATGAACAAATTTTGAGATACTGAATTGAACTGTCGAAATGCCTCGATCGATTACAAACAAAAACATGCACAAACAACTAAATTTGAACTGGCAATATAGAGGTCAAACACTTATCAATTAAAAAAAAAAATGAATAAACGTAGTGATTGGGAGCGCCGATTTTATTTGCTTATGTACATAAGTATAATTGCTGTCGTTGCTAATGATATTGACTGTCTCGACACAAATACATTCAAAGATATAGATAAAATAAATATTACCGAAAATAAATAAATATTCTCTACATACGGCTATCGTGATATTATTTATTTCCAATGCGTTCTAAAACTTATAGCAAAGAGTTAAATGTGACGCAATACCAATGTGAATATGCAAAAGTGCCATAAAACAACTGTACAATTAAATGTATGTATGCAAGTACTTATAGGAATATATAGGTATGATTGCATATATGTACTATGTACGACCAATGAACCTAGTCAGAGAAGGGATACTCATCACAATAATTAATGGAACTCTACCCTTTAGGTAGATTGCATAGGTGAGTGCTTTATACTTACTGTAACTAATCAAATGAAGCACACCTTTTTCTCATGCTTCCATAAGTTCCTTGAAATTTTAGCAAATCCGTCTTTAATCGAACGATGAAGACATTACGAAATATATAACCTTAAATATGAAAGCCGGTAAAAGTTTACTTCTCTGAACTCTTATAACATGCTAATTGTATCGGACCTGCAGTGCTAAAATCTGGTCTGGCTTCGTCTGGACTTTCTGCACACAAGCATTGGTCGCGACAGGTGCACTTGCCACGCGAGAAGATCTTTGATGGTGTTGCTGGGACTGGGGCTGGGACAGGGAACTGGAATTGAAGCTCGCGCTGTGGTGGCAAAGGGGCCAACAGATCTCGTCAGTAGCGGCTCCAAGGAGTTGCAGATCGTGTATTCGATGGTTCAGACTGGTTTGTTGCATATACATACATGCATACATATGTACCTCTGTAGGTATACATACATACATACTTATATATGTCCATAGATATATCAGTGTATGCATGCAATTGCAATCGCACGAAAATTGAGTACGATTTTTGAATTAATCGTTCACTGACATTGTGTGATTTGCGGTGTTATCGTTCTTAATTTCAGTTCCGTTCCTGTTTAGAGCGACACTGCGCATGCGCTTCATACGATTTTATGTTTAAGATCGAACCACGACGTATGTACATCTAAAATTTACCTGCTGTCAGCTCCAGCTCTTCCCATCCCCGTGTTGTTGAATTGATGCTAATGCTGCTAGTACTCTTAACTGTTCTGTTGCTCAAAGAGAGGCTTAATAATATTGGTACATCTGTCAAATTATTTGTTTTTGTTGCCGCTTGTCGATTGTTTGTTGGGTTTGTTTGTGTTGTCCAGGGGTGTCAGCGTGGAACGCCATAAATTCTGGCGACTCGCGACTGGAGGCACAGGCATAGCGTTTATAATAAGGTCCACTCCACGGTTACATCAAAGAGATAATCAAAGGCGAAACAATGATACAAGCAAACATTTAAGAAGAAATCCTCGATGGACTTCCAACTTCCCCTCCGCACAGTATTTCTACCGCATAATGATGCAACAACAAAGAGAATATGCGGCCATCTAAAAATGTCTTAGACAATTTGCTTACAGCCACGGGAAATACTCCCATATGTTATGTGGTGGGGAGCATATCCAAGGAACATCTCAACATCTACCTGACAGTGTAACAAGAAAGAACGCTATATAGTCAGCTATCCATATTTTTGGAGTTAAAAGGAAAGCGACCAAATATTCCTCTAAAATTTAGAGGGAAAAAGATTTCAATACTGTCGAAGTTTGGCTGGCAATAATAACGTATTTATGCTGGGTGTAATAGTTACCCGATCGCGACAATTCGAATTTGATTAATCGTAAACATAAATAAAAGTGGGCCGCAACGGAGTTTTCCCGTTTGCGGTAGGGATGTGAATGCGCATTATTTACTAAAAACATTTAAATGAATTAGATTTTGATTTAATCCTTAAAATCCATTTTTACCACTCTGAAATATTTTCTTTGTGCAATAAATTACTCTTTTCGTCTGTATCCAAAAACGTCATTCCGTCGAAGGTATACCCGTATGTAGATTCCAAAGAGGTGCACTCACACGATTGCACGCACTATCATTAGACTTAACTTGAAGAGTTCGTTCCGAGGCAGAATGACAGGTTTTTTATCCAGTTCCAAGCTCGGCTAGTTAATCGAGCCGACCGGAAAACCTGGCAGCATACGCAAAGAACTAGAAATTGAATAGTATAATTTTTCTGAATTTACTTACTCACGCATTTTCGTGCTTGCTTTAGTCGCGGAAATTTTGATTTCAAATAGAATTAGAAACGTGTAAGTTTTAAGACTGGCTAACTATTTCTATATTTCTATATAGGCAGCTAGTAGTAGGGTAACGTCTCGGAGTGAAATAACTTAGACGAAGATTTATTTAAGTATCTAAACTACGAGTAGAGTACTGCTTAATGTGATAACAGATTTGCATCGTACTGAAACATTTCTTATTTCTTTAGATTTGGTTTTTGCAAATGGTAAGGCGAAAATTTTAGTGATAAGTTGACTGGACTGGAGCCTGGTTTTGTTACGCATAATGCATAAATATCCGCGCATGTGTACAACTTCATACATAAACACACACTTGCATTTATACGTACAAACATTTATATGTACATAGCTAAATACTCGTATGCGAAAGAGCTTGGAGCTTGCATGTGTCAGTCTATTGAGAAAATGCAGCGAAAAACGTGTTTTGGGTTATATAGATAAAGTCCGAATCCGAATTGCGACGCCACGAACAGCGTCGATCCGCCGGGACGACATGAGACGACAGTCGACCGGAATGCACATGGAAAACTAGTTGTATTGTCGATGTTGATGCTGTTTTTTTCCGTCGACGCAAAAATAAACACACTCAAAATAACAACAGGTGAATGCGAATACAAGAAATCAATAAAATAAAACAAGAAAGACGGCATAGGTTCAGAGACACGAAGCCTGCACACCCTGGAAAACTAATGGGTATTTGCAGTTTTTCCAGGTAAACTACACAGGGAAGCTCCCATAGTATCTTATGGCGTACTACAGTCCCTCCAAGGGATAAAATGAATTGCAGAGTTTTTAACATTGCTGATTGCTAAGATTCAAGCACAAATTAATTACTTATGCACCTATGACGATTTGGCAAGTCCAATATACTCATAGGGCTACCTCCGATAAAAACTTACAATGTTGTTTCCTGTTTTTGCCGGACGAAGCCAAAGCCAAAGCTCAAACCATCTAGAGATTGAAGTATAGGTGTCTTTATCTTTCGAGAAATATCGGGCGCAGAAGCAAACGATGACGACAACCAGATCGAGGATGTTGTTCAATTTATGTCCAGACACAGACAGATCCACTTGTCTCTGTTTCTGTCCGCGCATATCTTTTTGTTGGCCTGTTTTTCTTATCAGAGTTATGCAAATGAGACTTAGTTTGAAGTAGGAATTAAAAACAGCGGTTCATAGTATTTCAGTTCCGGACCGTCTGGGTAGTTTCAAATAAAATAATGTTGTATCTATAGTATAGCAACGTACTATAATATAGCACTATGATCGGGTGGGGTGGGAAATTAGATACTATTAGAGCCTTAACGAAGAAAAAATTTCCATCCCACTAGACGTGTAGAATCGAGCGGTAACGTTGAGGGCCCCGGTCAGTGCAGCGACTCTACTTTTATATCAGATAGGCAGTCAGTATATATCTTATGTTATCTTATGATGAGGAATCACACATACACACCCATCACAAATGTAATATATCCCTACTCTTTGAGTATCGTATCGTATCGGATATAAAAGGTCAATATTTTTAACTACTGTATGGGACTAAGATGAAATATTTAAAGAATACAATTTCAAAGTTTCTAAAATACGAATGAACGTCCACCCTAGATTACTATCAAGTGAGTCAGTATTGCGTCGAGAACAAAAGCTGTATTGTTTGTTAAGATGAGAACTGCTTTACTTTAGGTTCGGTCTACAAACGATGCGTTTGTCTTGGTTTTCTACGAGTGCAGGAAAACAGCGACAGCGAAAGCGTTCAAAGAAACAATGACATTTGGCCTCTGAGTTTTGATATGAATATGGTTGATTAGTGCTTCAAAAGTACACTTATATATATATATATGTATATATATATATATAAATATATGTATCTTTATGTATGTATGTATGTATGTATGTATAGGGATCTTTAGTGAGTTCGCTACAAGTAAGTAAAAATCCGCTCTAGAAAGTCTGTAAGAAAATATACTAAAAGTCGTCGGATTACTTAATTGGTGGTAATGTTTATTCTTCGTGATTACTGTTTTTAACTAAAGTTTCTTCATTATTTTTTGCAACATGCACTCACACGTCGTCTCTCTTCCGAAGATCTAATTTGTGCTAATTGGAAAAAATACGTAGATATTAAAATAGACGGTTAGTTTATGATGATAACTAAACAAACTTTAGAGAATGAAATTTCATCTGGAGGTCTATAACTCAACAACAAATTGAATTGTATAAAAATACTATGACTATGTACATCTTAAAGCTGTTATATAGTCCTATGAATATAGTAAAATTCACTTCCCTTGTTATGTACATATGTATGTTGTTTTCTTATTTCAAATTATGTAGTATAGCATATGCATATAAAAAAAATATTAGTATTCAAATTATTTTTTTGTGCAGAAGCTTGAAACGCAGAAAAGGACATAAGTGTGGGGGGACTTGTACGAATCGCGTATACATAGTCCCGGATGAAGTAAGTTCGAAGCAGGGCGTCTCGCATTTATGTATATTTTTACTGGATGAATTTATTCAAATGGTTTTATTTATATTATTAAATTCAATCGTTTTATGTTTAGTGAACTTCGATCTTTCTCAATTTTTCCATTCTCTTCATGTTCTTTTATTTTGGCACAGAACACTCAGAATTGAACGCAAACGGCGATTACTCGATCCTCACTTAATTCGATTACTCGCTCATTTCATATTATGTTTGCAGGATTTGTACAATAATACCTTGCCTATATTCATACTGATGTACTGTCGATCCCTTAAAGTTAGTTTCGAAGCTATATGCCAAACTATTTTATATAATACTACAGGGAAAGCTCCTGTCCAAGTGCAACCCCACGACGACGACGATGACAGAAAACTTGTTTATATATATAATAGTGAGATTAAGGGCCAAGTACCAATGCCTATATATGAATAAATATATACGTTATATATGTACGTTAGGAACATAGCGGTAAGGGTATCTAAAGCTTCGGCCCCCAAGACGTGGTATTTTTTCTTGTGTTTGCTTTGTTCTTGTTCACATGGAATGCCGCAATACAATACAAAGAAACAAGTGAAAATCAGAAAACTGGCTTTGCGAAATTTCGCCCTGCGTCCTCGACTTCACACTTGTCCCAATCTTTAACTGGCCAAAGGCAACCGGTAACGCAGCATATCAATGGTTGCAAGGCAATTGATTATAACTAAGAGCATAGAACAAAATATTAATAATAATAATAATGGTGGGACAAAGATAACGATTTGTATGCATAAAAATATATAAATATGTACACGTATTGTAGATACATATGTATATTGGCACATCGTCGAGTACGCAAGCTTTCTGCTTACATACATAAACAAATACTATTCGTATGTGAACAAGTCACATATGTATGAACGTTCTCCTCGTTTTATGGCATGCCTATACATACATTCATATATATGTACATCTATACGTACATGCCGTATACATATGCAACGAAGAAAACACAAAACGAAAGAAGCGAAAAAATAACTGCAAGTCCAAGTCAACGACTTGCGACTGCGACTGCGACTTTGGCAAACGCAACATGATGTATTGCCATTGCCCAAACGAGAGGAAGAGAAGGGGAAAGGAAACCACTTTACGCTGGAGTCTCCGTCTCCATCTCAGCCGCAGTCTCAGTCACAGTCCTTGTCTCAATCTAGTTGCCGATCGTCACACGCTCTCCTTTGCTGCTTTTTGTTGTTTAGTTACATGCATACATACATACATATGTACGTACCATAACAACCTTACCAACGACCAGAGTTGGTGTTGCACGCACTTTTCACCAGCCAGTTCTTCTTAGCCATCTCAACTATTCTCTGAGTATTGCCTCTGATATTCTAGTAGGTATGATAGAACCGTACTTGATTTTCGGTGCTCTATTGTAGTTCTAATCATCTAAGACCTACCTACTACGTAGATTAAGATACAAAAAACCCTCCTGTGTGGCATCCAACAATTTAAAGATACAATAAGGCAGAATAAATAATGATCTTGTCTACTCGATTCCCAAAAATCCGCTTTCGATCGGATTATTATTGTAGTGGGAACTAGGAAATCAAGCTTTCAGGCACCGCTCTCTCTTTCACCTCTTTCTTCTGTCTAACTCTCGCTCATTTAGTGGGCCGATTTGTATCCAAATGGATTATATACATACATATCTACAAAAGAAACTTCAAGAAAAACGAATAAATGTGAAATGAACGCAATCGCAATTCACACTCTGATGCCTTGATATAATTTCAGCTTCAAAGCTCCTGTAGTACGATACCTGGTATCTCATTGTTGAGTCACTGGATTATAGGCTTCTCTGATATTTTTGCAGTGTATGCATCATATACAATTATATTTATGCCAGATGGACTCCAGATGCGCTTCAGATGTTGCTTGTATAATTACTTCATTGTCAAACGTTTTTATAGTATTCGTTTCTGCGGGAAAGAATAAGGTCTCAGTCACTTCCTTATATTTTCATTTCATTGTTTTATATTGTTTCAGACGGTAAAAAAGTTCCAAATATTAAAGTCAACTCAAGTCGTGGAAAGGAATTTATTCAAAACAAGAAACTCCGAAACATAACCGGATATAATATCGAAGTACTTCTCCTAGTATATACTGACCTGACTGGGAATTCAGTGCGAAGAGCAATTGGCCAGGCTACAAAATTTGCAAGGTCGCAATCGTATGTTGAAAGATCTTATCAATCGGCTGTATAGAGAACTAACAAACTCCCATTAAACGTCTGGAATCCAATCCACCCCCAATGTTTATTTAAAAAGACTACAATACTGAACTCATCTACGCACTGGGACTATATTTCGAGCTGGGCGCCTGAGACCAACAAAGGTTTTCATGATAAAGTTTCGATTTGTGGTCACTGATGTCGACATACCGAGACCTACAGCTACAATACACCCGAACTCGCATATAATATTTATTGACTGGGCAAGTGGTCATATTTCGAGTAATTTAAGAGCAATAAAAACCTGATTCGTTTTAGACGACACAGCACCATATGCGAGGTCTCATTCATAAGGCTCTGGGATTTAAATAAGTATACTGCCTGAATAAAAAAGGGTTTCTGCAAGTTTTCGTCCTTTCGTAAAGGATTTTATCGTTCGCTCACATTACATTTATAGGAAAACCTCTCTTTTATTCCATTGTATGAATGTTTTCGGATATAACCCTGTTTGAACTTTTCTATATGTACATAAATATAGGATTCAGCCAACTTGTTGTCGGTTTTTTCTTATCTTCAAAATTTGGGATGCTATAGATTTTCGCCGTTTGAGGTGACTTATTATGAGTTATGAGCTTGACAAAATTTTTAAAATATTTTAAGTTTTATGTATAGACGTACACAAAATTTGTTTGCTCTAGCACCTCGAGGTGCCTCCGATGACTAAATGTAAGCGGGACGGACAGATAGGCATGTACATAATATGTATGTATATATCCTATGAGTTCGGAAACGCTTCCTTCTGTCTGTTACAAATATCTACCCAATCTAATATACCCCTGTATTCTTTCAGTACCGTCCATAAAAATCATTTGATTCCCTAATTCTGTCAAATATGTCAGTACGATATTAGAAAAAGTCTTATCCTCCATCGTACAGTATTATATAGAATTGGATGAGAAAACCTGCAAAAATCATCAGACACCCATTACATACGCGTATTTCCGTCACGTTCTGTCCAACAATAAGTTGACATAATAAGTAGAGGAAAATTTAGGATGGGGTCTGCTGATGGCGGTCCGCCGCATTCCCAGAGGCTGCTAATGGACTGCTACAAGTAAACCGATGAGACTAAGCTCAATGTGCTGCGACAAGTGTAATAATCACCAGCGTATTTGATGGAGTGTGCCACAGGTCAGACTGACCCTTCGGATAACATGTATATTTTATTTCATTCATACATTTTTTGGTGGAGGTATTGGTATTCCATTTAAGGCTGAACGACCATTACATTTTATAAGGTTTAAATGTATGTACATATATCGAGGAAGGAATAATTATCGGTAATCCCTCCGTCTGATGTAATCTCTTCTGCAACAAAATTAAGTCAAATTTGTAAGAATTTAACGTTCTTACATTTTTGTTATATCTTTGTAAATTTCAAACTTCGCTTGAAAATATTTCATAAATATAACTTATTAGATGCATATTTAAATATGCATTTTCAGAGATAGACTCTGAAATCGATAGACCATTTGAGAAGTAAGTTTTCAAATTGTTATACCGTTTTTAAACTGGCGAAAAATATACAGAACTAACTGTAGTAGAAGCTTTATATAAGGATCGTCCATATGGGTGCTGTGTGATGTAGTGATAGGATCTTTATTTAATTCGAGTATTCAAGTTCAAGTTGTTGTGGCAAATAGTTACATTGACTCGGCTGTTCGGCTGATGATCTCCTTCATCAGAATGTACTCTGATTTCAGATTACTATGACAATATCATATATGAAAATAGCAGGAAAGTATTTCTCTGCTTGGGGCCCTTGCATTCATATTAAGTATATCATTGATATTTCTATGGAATTTCGACGTAAAATGTGTAAACGTAAGTTTTCCTGAGTTAAACTATAGATCACAATTTCACTATACTTAGTAATGTTTGGTTTCATTCCGTTCACTAACAAAATATTTTGTGTACATACTAGACTTGTAACTGCTGACTTGGCTTAATCGACTTAGCTTTCGTTCGACATTATAATAATCTCGTCACATCGAAACACACTTCCGAAAAGTCAGCATTGTATATTCAAATTGTCATCTGAATGGATCCTACATGCTTAAAAGATTTTTGATGCCCGGATAAGCCAACAGATAATTGTTTTGCTTTACCCAGAGCTTACTTCTAAGTCAGTACCAAATGTCCGCTGGAATTGAAATTCGACTGGGTCCGAGGAAATAGAGGGTGTGCTAAGCTTACAACGAAATATATACAAGTATTTGGACATAAAAGGGCATAAGAGGGCAATTGTTTAGCCTTTCTTTGAATAGCGAAACAAATTTGAGATGTGGCAAAGTGTAAGGCAAAAATGAACAAATATAAGCAGGCATAAATAATACATACATAGAGCCGTCGACAGACAGGGGTGACGTGACGGATGGCAAGTATAGACTGTTGTCCTTCGTAAGCTGAACGCGGTCCAGTCGGCTCTTTGTTTGCAGCTTTTTGACCAAACAAGTGCACCAGCAACAAACAACAAACAAATAACACTCACAAACACAAAGCGCATCCAACAAAAAAAAAAAAGCCAGTGATACAAAAGCAAAGCTCTCTTTGAACTACGATTGTAAGTGCCCGTTCACAGACCAGAGCAGAGCATAAGGGTCAGAGGAAGGGTCGTTGTCGGCCTATTGTGCGCCAAATATGCAAATGAAAGTCCCATTGCCTGCGTAAGTATGTATGTACATATGTAAATGTTCTTGTGAAACATATGTACGAGTACATTTATAAGTAAGTGTGAGCCAAAAGTAGTCTTTTCTAATGAGTTTGTGATATTTTTTTTATTTATTTAGACGTTCTTTAAAAAATACTAAACGCAATGTTGTTTAGATTTGGATTTGCGTTTTGATATGAAATTGATGGTAATTCGATCGGTACATCTCATCAGCACGAAGCAGGCGATCGGAAACGACTTATCATCCATTCGTTCTTTTTCTTCCAATTTGTAAAGTGGAAAGCACTTTTTTAACAGCCCCTCATTGGATTCCACCACCATAGTGTTGGTCCTTTTGGGTTCAACCAAATTCATTTTTAATGCCAGCACGTGCGTTTGCCGCATCAATTTAAGGTAAGGTACAAATACAATAAAAATACTATTAATAATTGCATAAAAACTTTTTTTTATATAAACTGTTTCGGAAGAAACCACTCTTCCTCATCAGCGATCTTTTATTTTCCAAATATGTATGGGAAATGTGGTTGATCGTACAGTGCTATATTTTTTTCCAGTCCTTACATATTCTGGTTTGCTATACATTTTTCTAGTCTTTACATATTATGGTTTGCTATAAATTTTCCAGTCTTTCCATATTCTGGTTAGTTATAAACTTTCCAGTCCTTACATATTCTGGTTAGTTATAAATTTTCCAGTATTTACATATTCTGGTGTAACATAAATTTTCCAGTCAATAAATGATCTGATGAACCATAAATGTTCTTTATATGTCGTGAAGAACATCTTCCACAATTTTTTGCAAACTCCTTTGGAGTATTTTTGCATACTGCTTCATTCTCCAGTCTCATCTTTGGCGACTTCCTTTCCGATCTACCACAGTACTAGCATTTCCGCGTGGGATTTGCTTGTCCCGGAACCAAGCCTTCAGGGGCGAGAAAGCCCGGTGGTGCCCGGTAAGTACGGGTGCCATCCGATAAATCATAAATACATTGCCTTGGCATTGAATTTGCGATTGGGTGTTTCTTGTTGGCATCCTGGATACCTACTGCAAGTCTGCGATTTCTACATTTCCCCAGCACACATGAGGTGTTAGGCTTTGTATATACGCGAGACAAATCGAGATTTGCTTTGCAATGCCTTTTCGATAATGACTCCTTTAGCTACCTCCAAAGCATAGTTTTCTTCGGCATGCTTCAGGAGTGCCTCTGCCACAGGCACAGAGTCTACATGGCCATATCGCAACTTTTCCATCGTTTTTATACCCGATACTCAAAATGAGTATTGGGGTATATTAGATTTGTGGTAAAAGTGGATGTGTGTAACGTCCAGAAGGAATCGTTTTCGACCCCATATTCTTGATCAGCATCAATAGCCGAGTCGATTGAGCCCTGACTGTCTGTCCGTCCGTCCGTCTGTCCGTCCCCTTCAGCGCCTAGTGCTCAAAGACTATAAGAGCTAGAGCAACGATGTTTCGGATCCAGACTTCTGTGATATGTCACTGCTACAAAAATATTTCAAACCTTCGCCCCGCCCACTTCCGCCCCCACAAAGGACGAAAATCTGTGGCATCCACAATTTCAAAGATACGAGAAAACCAAAAACCAGAATCGTAGAGAATGACCATATCTTCTAGACTGCAGAATCTGAATTGGATCGAATAATTATTATTGCCAGCATCAAGAAAACAAGTTCATTTTTTCTCGCCCTGTCTCTCTCAAACACACACTTAGCATAGCCGGCTTTGCTTAGAGTAAAACATTAGCGCCTAGATCTCAGAGACTATAAAAGCTAGAGCAACCAAATTTGGTATCCACTTTCCTAATATATCGGACCGAGACGAGTTTGTTTCAAAATTTAGCCACACCCCCTTCCGACCCCGCAAAGGACGAAAGTCTGGGGATATTCATAAATCTCAGAGACTAATAACGCTAGAGTAACCAAATTTGGTATTCACTCCTTTTAGATCTCACTATAAAACTTATATCTCAAAATTTCGTCCCACCCACTTCCGCCCCCACAAAGGACGAAAATCTGTGGCATCCACAATATTGAGCATACAAGAAAACTAAAAACGCAGAATCATCGATAATGACCATATCTATCAGATTGCACGCACTCTTTGTCGTGTCGTTTAATATTAGCGGCGTCTGCCGGAGGAGAGCCATACTGACTAAGTATCGGGTATAAATGTAAAGTTGCGGTTTCCGCAGCAACTCACAACGTTCCCCCTCGTTTAATTTCACTTTTATTCGCACTTGTTAATTAGCATATGTAAAACACATAAAATGGCGATCTTAGCCCATTCAACCCCTGTGAGCGCAACATTTAACCCATTGCAATGTAACATAAAAAATATTATTGTATATCATATATGTATATATATGATTTTATATACACCATCATATTCTTTCCATTCGTCCAAATATTCACCCTGATCTACCTTTTCTCAAAGAAACGTGGACAAAGTTATATAGTTTATATTAGGAGGTATAATTGATCATGAATTTGTAAGACAATCCACAGTCACACTATTTTCAAGGCTCTTAGAAATCGTCAATGGACAAATACATACATATATAAATTTTGAAAATGGTAAAATATAAGGCATGGAATACATATATGTATTTCAGTGTTGCCATGTCCTCCTGCCGATAGCAGGATACCTTGCATTGGTAATTAAAATATTTTGGGAGAATGATATGTTTGGGGAGTACCGATATCTAGCGGAGAAGTTGATTTTCTTAACTTTGCATAATTTAAGTAAAAAAACCTGATCTCACTGTCGCACACATACTGATAAAGTTTACCGTTCTACGTAATCGTGATCAATAGTGAACATAAGTGAGAACATAAGTGAGTTTATGAAGAAGTGAAATAATGGATGAAATACGCTATTTTTTTGCACTTCATGCTAAGTTATTGGATAGACAGGCAGACGTCCGTTCTGCCATGGCATTAATTGCAAAAGGCAATCAATTTTGCCAAGCAGTGTTATCAATGCCTGTATTGCTATACGCATTTAAAGAGAAACTTGTCCTCTAAATACGGCTTCACCAAGAAGATCCTCTTTAAAATTGACGAGGTATATAATTCTTTACAGGGAATACCTGGAAGCAGGCAATCGATGAAGCCAACTCCAGAGTAGGCAAGCGCAAGGGCACAACTGCAACAGAAGTGAAAGAACTTCAAAGCGTGTTTGGAAAATATATCGGCTTGTGCAACAATGATGAGCTGGAAATATTCGGCTGATTATTGAAGGTTCATGTGAGGAGTGCAACAAACATGATTATGGGGACAGGCAGTGACGCTGAGCAAGCTGTACAATTCATTACAAAATTTTTCGGTGCTTACATGCACCTACTAAATATAGAGAGCCAGATCCCTACTTGACTGGAAAATTTATAGCAAACCAGAATATGTAAAGACTGGAAAATTTATAACTAACCAGAATATGTAAAGACTGGAAAATTGATAACTAACCAGAATATGTAAAGACTGGAAAATGTATAGCAAACCAGAATATGTAAAGACTGGAGAAATGTATAGCAAACCATAATATGTAAAGACTGAACAAATTTAAAACACTGTACGATCTACCACATTTCCCATATTTGGAAAATAAAAGGTCGCTGATGAGGAAGAGTGGTTTCTTCCGAAACAGTTTATACTAAAAAAGTTTTTATGCAATTATTAATAGCATTTTTATGTTATTGTATTAGTAGTTTATTAATATGTTAAACAAAACTTAACGTATTGAAACAAAACGAGGGGAACGTTGTGAGTTGCTCTACTCTACGGTTATACCCGATACTAAGTCAGTATGGCTCTCCTCCGGCAGACGCCGCTAATATTAAGCGACACGACGAAGAGTGCGTGCGAGAGAGACAGAAAATCAGTCTGAGCGTGACGTCGGGCGCTGCGTAGCCAGTGCAAATTGATTTGTTCCCTTTGGCTATCTATTTGATCTGATCTGATCCAGATTCAGAAACCTGATAGATATGATCATTATCTATGATTCTGCGTTTTTAGTTTTCTCGTATCTTCAAAGTTGTGGATGCCACAGATTTTTGTCCTTTGGGGGGGCGGAAGGGGGTATGGCGAAATTTTGAGATATACGTTTTGTAGTGAGATCTAACAGGAGTGCGGATACCAAATTTGGTTACTCTAGCGTGAATAGTCTCTGAGATTTGTGAATATCCCCAGATTTTCGTCCTTTGCGGGGTCGGAAGGGGGTGTGGCTAAATTTTGAAACAAATTCGTCTCGGTCCGATATCTTAGGAGTGTGGATACCAAATTTGGTTGCTCTAGCTTTTGTAGTCTCTGAGATCTAGGCGCTAATGTTTTACTCTAAACAAAGCCGCCTATGCTACCTGTGTCTTAGAGAGGGACAGGGCGAGAAAAAATGAAATTGTTTTCTTGATGCTGGCTAAACTAATAATACTATCCAATTCAGATTCTGCAGTCTAGAAGATATGGTCATTCTCTACGATTCTGCGTTTTTGGTTTTCTCATATTTTTAAAATTGTGGATGCCACAGATTTTCGTCCTTTGTGGGGGCGGAAGTGGGCGGGGCGAAGTTTTGAAATATTTTTGTAGCAGTGAAATATCACAGAAATCTGGATCCAAAACATCGTTGCTCTAGCTCTTATAGTCTTTGAGCACTAGGCGCTGAAGGGGACGGACAGACCGACGGACGGACAGACAGTCAGGGCTCAATCGACTCGGCTATTGATGCTGATATATATACTTTATGGGGTCGCTTTATGGTCAGACGACAAACTTTCACAATGAATAAAAAAAAAAGTTTATTGGAACAAATTTTATTTAATTTTTTTTTACAGATTGTTGAACTAATCTCACGTAAACTATGTACATATTTTCGTCCGCTATTATCAATAAATGCAAAAGTTTTGACAACTTATGCTGTTTATCGGTCACTCACGCTACAAAAGAAGATCAGATTAAAGATTAGACCAAATATGGTTAATTCGTGCTCTGTTGTCTCTCTTTGTAATTTTTACCATAACTTCACTTATCTAAGTACAATTAAAGCAGAGAAGCTCTACGGTAAGAGAACTCTAAATGTAAAAAATATTTTAACGAAATAGGCCTATAGGCCTATAGGCCCAGTTAATTATACATACAAACTCAACTTCGCTTACAATTATTTGTTACAATGAACTTATATTCACTATTTTAACTCAAAAACATAAAATTTCAATACTTCTTCGGTACTTTTTTTTGCGACTCTTGGTTGACCTTTTCGCGAAGAAGCCCATATTGCTCTTTAAAAAATACTAAACGCAATGTTGTTTAGATTCGAATTTGCGTTCTGATATGAAATTGATGGTAATTCGATCGGTACTTCTCATCAGCACTGAGCAGGCGATCGGGAACGACTTATCATCCATCCATTCTTTTTCTTCCAATTTGTAAAGTGGAAAGCAGCCTTTTTTAACAAACCCTCGTTGGATTCCACCACCATAGTGTTGGTGGTGGTCATGTTGGTCCTTTCGGGTTCAACCAAATTCATTTTTAATGCCAGCACGTGCGTTGGCCGCCGCATTAAGGCTACTGCCGAAGGCTCGTAAACAATGCTGGCCGCAGTCAATAGAATTGAGCAGTAGCCGCATGTCCTTTGGAGTGGTTAGGACTTAGGACCCCAATTGAAAATTCATTATTGCGCCAGGCGCTTTTCTTTTTATTTCTTTTTACACCACACACACGGTGTCCTGTTTGCAGATGATGTTTTGCGGTGCTTAAAAAAGGAAAGAATAATATTTATTGTATGCACCTTGAAACACACGCTCACACACACCAACCAATCAACCACGTGCCTACTTAGTGGAATCAGACTCAATTGCCATCCAGAGGGATACGATACCATTAAGCTACAAGCGCCCGCCGTTGTCGCGCGCCCCCTGAATATTCTACATACTTATCGGAAAGCTAAGGTATGAAAAATTGAGCATCGGATCGGATGATAAATGGACCAGAGGAATGGGATCAATTCGGAAATCATTTGAAAACAACAAACAAACAATATCTATGTGACTGTGGATCTACGCAATTTTATATGACAGAAGCACACTGAAAACAAAGAAAATCTATTGGTAAAAGTTAGATTCTAAGGTATGTATGTTAAGCTACACTGAAATATAAATAAGTGGTGTATTTGATTATTGAAAACGCTGATTTAACTCTGAATCTTACGAGTACGAAAATAATAATGATAGATCACCGATTAGTGCGGAGTCCATTACATATATATGTACCAATGATATTGCGATTAGCCATTTTTCTCAGTGTCTGTTGGTTGGCTGGTACGGGAATTTCCTCATGACTTTGCGACTCCAATTCTTACATTGACAATACTCCAAGCAGTCGCACTCTATATTTTCTCACATCCGGCAGCCAGAGAGTCGCAAAGGTGGGGGGCGGGAAAGACGCTTTTATTTGGACATGGCTATTATTGTTTCGCTCATTTATATGTTTGTATGTTTAGGCACTCACTGTAACTAATTTATTTATTTATTTATTTCGTATTTTCGGTTTTCTGTCACCACTACTCACGCATTCAACCCCCCTTCCGTCCACACCACACCAGTGTGTATTTTCGGAAATACGAATGTACTTAAACATTTGTACAAACTCACAGATGCTTATAATACATACGCTTTATATAATGTGTTGTTCGGGTATATGTATACATGTATTCATATATAAATATTGATATTTAAATACAACAACAACGACCACAACCCACAATACAGCTAAACCGAAAGCCCGACAAAAAGGAGAGAAATCCATTGAAGTGAATTTGCGGAAGCTATTTGTAAGTGTGCAAGTCAATATTTGTATTTCCCTGCGACGGTATGTGTACATATGTATGTATGTGCACACGTGCATACATCCATGATATATCTGTACTCGTACGAGTTGCAGTTGCCGAAAAGCAAGGGGAGCGGAGCACAGTACATCCTCGTCTGTATTGGAGTCGCAGTAGAGCGGAAGTCATCATTATAAATAAAATTTCAGTTCAAAGCGAATCGGGAAAACAATCATTTCTTCTTATGTATGGACCAATACGATACGTAAAGGGGAAAATGGGCTGAAAGTGGTGCTTGACTTCGAGCTCGCAGTCCATTTACACTTAGACCAGAACTGTCCCAACTGTTCCTCTTTGCCGGTCAGTAGTTTTTAGTTTAGTTTTAGATATGATTATCAGCCTCTTGCGTTGTTTATTGAACACAGGTAATCGTATGCAATCCTATGTATGTATGTACATGCTATTAGTATTAGTAAAGATAAACATATGTATGTTATAAAACTAGTACATAAGATGGATAGATATACGTCGACTAATTTATATGATACTAAAAGGCTACTTTTTGAATTGTTTCAGCATGTCAGGAAAGCGAAAATCGCACCCAAACAAATTTGATGCCAAGTCCAAGAGAAGTGTTAAAGGATTGGAATATCTACAGACTGAAGGGCAGTGTGGTATCACAAAAAACAGCCCATCGACTATTGGTAAAATGCAGCAGCAGCTACTCAACAGCAATGGAAACGAAGGATCAGTATCAACCGTTACCATAAGAAGAGGCAATGGGGCGAATGCGAACACAGTGAATAGGGATACGGATACGGAAATGGAAATGTGCTCGAGTATGGTGTCAACAAGTGATTACGAAAATACTGACCAGGATACCGATTCAAAGAGTTCCAGTACAACGGACAGTTCGAACGAGTCAGATGTTAATAGAAGGAGTACTCACGTAAGTTCCTAACGCCGTGGGCCTAACTGCAATGAATAATAAGATATTTTACAGTCAACTCGATACATATTAGCAAAAAAGTCGGATTCATGCGCAAGATACACTAAGAAGGCGAAGAAAGCTCGTCCGAGGAATGGAACTGACGATACAAAAATTATTATATGCCGCAAAGAGCAGGTTAACCTTTCGAACGGCTCCGACAGTGTTGATGTTGATTCTCAGCTAAGAGATAGAGTTGAAGGTGGAGTTACGGGCACCGGCTCCATCCAGCTGCTTGAAAATCCGATGCGAAAAGGCGATGACGTCGTGGCACCACAGCATAGAAAAGTGATTAAGCAAGAACATAATGTTGATATTAGTCCTGCGTCCGAGCTGTTGATTCCTGCCCAACAAAAAGAAGCTATGGAGATGGAAAAGTTCAATAAAATTTCACCGAGCCGAGAAGCTATTTCAGAAGAGAGATGTCCGCCTACGTCCTCGTCCTCAGCAACAACCTCATATTTTTCAATTTATGGAAGAGATCCTTCTTTAGAATACTCTGCTATACCTAAGCTAGGTTTTTCACAAAGGTAGGTCCGAACCGCCCCAAGCTGCTCTTTAGAATAGGACACCTTTAGAGAGAAAATAATACAAAAAAACAAAAATTAAGAAGTTGAAATATTTATTCATAAATTTGGCATGAAAAAGAGGCCGACACTTTCCTTTCCTGTCATCCGGTAAGCCTCAAAGTGCAAAATTAGCCTTCAATGAATGCCAGATTTCAATAGCTTCCTTTTTGGGAAATTGGCAAATTTTCCATTAAAAATGCACACCAAAACTAGCAAATAATTTTAGGGCAAGGATGGCAAACTGTAGCTTAATCGAACGACCCGCCGGCACGTCCGCTCTGAACGGCCATTCCATCGCCGCCATTCCATATAAGCTTACTCACTTGAATTGTTGCTTAATAATTGAATACCATGAACGGAAATAGAGAATAAAGTTACAGCAGCAAATTGTGAGCCTGACCGCAGGATCAATATCCGCACTGACAATCCGACGAAATTATATGAGCGGTACGGTACGTACTAGAACATATGTATGTTTGTGTTTATCCCAAATTGCACTCACTCAAAGCTATGCCACTTGGATAGATAACAAGATGAACCGAACTGGTTAGATATCTCTGTAGGATTGCCTACCGCATTAATAATGTAGTCGTAGATTTTGTACATCCGGCTGGTATTGATTTTGACAAACATTTTTCAACGGAGACCCCAATAGTTTCTTGAGCCGCCATTTTTTACGTGTCATAAAAAATGCATACATATGTATGTATGTATACTAGTAGCTGCCAAAGGAATAATTGTGGAAGATAAATCTTTTGTGTTTTAGTTACATGTGCATTTTAGGGCCATACCATACTAATCTTTCTTTCTTGTTGTTGATGCCTCTCATACTATTTCCAAACAATTCGGGAACATTGACGTCAGTCGATGTGTTATTCATGTTTATAATTCTCATTTTATCCATATAAGTGAAAATCTGTAGTTGATGAATAATTTATGTCTTAGTTTCGGCGACATTGATTCCTTTACACTTGTGGTGATAGTTGGATAGAGATGAACGATTAAATTGTTATATAAAAATTGGGCTAAACGTGGCTTAAATATCTTTTCTAATGAGTACCTAAACCTTATATTCGATCGTTTCAGAGAACAACCAGTGCTGTCTGGCTGTATCCGGGAGGACCGTACATATGAAAAGGATCACACGGTCTCCGAAATGATACGACAACTTCAACTGATTAGAAGTCGCTTGCTTACACAGGCAAGTAACAGCGCGATTATATACTTTTGTCAATCAAAATCTTAGTTATGAATGTATTGAAACTGAACCCGTCTAACCCTATTGGTGGACTCATCGGACTGCCTCTAGTAAAAAGCAGAAACTAAACTATGTACATTTATGAAAAAGTCACACGATTACATTTATTTATCGCATAATTCTCTAATAGGTTTTTTAGGACTAAAAAAGACCCTACCACTATTTTTAAAAAAGATTGCTATTATAAATGTATTTGTTTCGTTGCGCAGGAATTGTCAAAGCTTTTGTAGCGTCAATATGCAGATGAAATTTAAGGTCTTTTTATGTGGCACTCAGCCCCAGCGGGCAAAGAGTGAATCACGTATCTCCACTTCCTTGCAGGTAACAATTGCAAATTTGCATATACTCATACAAATTTAGGTAAGTAGTCACGTATACAGACTCGATTCTAGCAAGAAATGTTTCAAAAGGGGCCAAAACATTACATACATCCTTCGCCACGACTGATTGTTCTGACGATTCAGTACTCCGATTCGATTCCCCATATCCTGTATTTTGGCAAAAAGAAGAGTTTGGCAAACTTTCAGTTAGATAATTTTAACCTGAGTGCCTAGTTTGCATCTAAAACTTACCATAGGCGTATGTGTGTATGTACATATATATATATATATATATATGTATATATTTACTTACGAGTATATTTTTAGTGTGCAAGCGAAACCATTTCTTTCTTTAGCTTTCCATTCCTTTCATTTTTTGAATTTCCCCGGCTGTTGCATACAAATTTGTATTATTCTTTCTTACTTCCTTTATTCACAGCTTGTTTCATTGTGAAGGAGAGGACCTTTCTGTGTACATTCATTTTACTTTTTGTATATCCTTTGCGATTTTCTGTGCTATGTTAAATTTTCTTTTGAATCGCTTTTGTACTGTGCTTTCCATTCAAGCCCGGAACAATAAGCTTTCCTTTATTCTGCGGCCTCTACCTTCTCCCCCCCCCCCCCCCCCCCCCCATTCGCGTTTATGTAATGGCCGGCCGGCCACATAGCCATTGCCGGGGCCATAGAAATAGCAATAGCACATAGCCACGATACCACCATACCTGAGGAACCTCCCATTCTCATAGCAGCTTTTCTTCAAAACTTATGGGGCTTGGCTTGTTAGCTGTCAGGACATATATACATATGTACATACATATGTATATATGTAAATACATATATATTTATGTATCCATCCACTAAAGTTATGCTATTGTGCATACTTACGAGTACACATAATAGAAAAAAAAGAGTGCTTCTTTTTAGTTGTTTCTGCGTATACATATGTACATACACAAGTGTTAACACTCGGTTTATCATCAAAAAACAAAACAGATATTCCGTGTTATGCTCTTGTTATCCTTTTTTTCTGTATCGTTCAAATTAGTACCATCTTACCCCTACTCTGAAAGATATGTACATACATATATTATACATACATTCTCGTACTCTATGAATGTGAAGCGCAGCGATAAAAGACCAAATCACTTGATAACTGTAGCGTAAGCGTGAGGCAGCAAATCTGTAACGTGACAATGATCGCGCAACTTCAGCTGGGCTTAGGCTCAGCTTGGTCTTGGGCTTGGCTAATCGGCTTGGAATCACGCTAATGTGATGTTTATCTGCCAAATATTTTGCTAAGGAAAAGGGGATGATTGACGATGATGACGAACCGAACACTGATGATTACCATTGTCATTGCCCAAAAAATCTGCATTTTCCAGTTTCGTTTTCAGGGGTAGTTATTTAGTTGCTTGCTGAACTGACAATCACATCGCCGCCGCAATACATAATTCCAATGAGAGATACTATCTCTCTGTTAAGTACACAGTTCAAAAGGTTCCCATTAAAAGCACATTATCACACATGTGCTCAGCCCCTTAGCCCCCTCCCTTAGCAAGACATTTCTCACAAGGAGTTGCTTCTTTGTATACCCCGTACTCGTAAAGTAAAAGGGTAAAAGTACAGTACATACGCTCGTTCGAGTCTCAAAATCCCAAATTAATTCGAATTAAGAGACGAGTCCAGTCCATTCAGGCTTTGTAAAGAAATGGAAGTCCGATTTGGTCATATGTACATAAATACATACACATGTACTTAGATATTATCTGGTGAAAAATAGTTTTCGGATCGGTTCGGTATAAAAATAATAATATAATTTCAGTAGGTCTAATTCTAATACATATAGAAATTTGATTTTCTACTGTAGCGGCGCGCCTCTTGCTTCTCTTTTCTTAGACGGACTTGAAGATGTACACACATACATATGTATGTATGTACATAAATATTATATGCCCTCCAGTGAGTATCATGAACACCCCAATATCTCTGATACTCTCACGTACATACACGAATACATGCACATAGAGATAACATTAATTAATATCAAAAGCACCCGCAGTGGACATACATACCACTGTTAAATTTGCCCACACGAAGCATCTTCGATCTGTGTTGATGTCGATCTAGTCGTGGCAACTCAAGTTAATTAAAATCCCAAAGTGAAATTTACAAACATCTAAAGTATTTACGTATATATTTACGTATGTACGTATTTATGTATGTAAATACATACTTAGCACATATATGTAAATAAATACGAAAATGTGCCATCATACGGGCTGTCTCTACTTGCACTCCATGTGCATTGCAAATCACACCGGAAATGCATTTGAAAATTTGCCTGCAAATATTCTTATATTAATCAAAACGCGCTAACCTTGCAAAGCCACTGCATCATCATAGCATGACAGCCTCAACGCTCAACGTTGCACCAGCCTGACGTACAAATACGAAATGGAAGGAGAGGAGATATACGAGTATGTATGCATTTGCAGAAGGAGGCGGAATAAAAAGTAGCAAAAGACAGAGAGTTCTATTTTTAAAATAAAAATTTATGAATGAAAACAGAAATTCATACGATACATAGGATGTGTTTCATCCATTGCAAACTTTCTTCATCGGTTGCGCCACATTAAGCAGGGAAATATGTATGTACATATGTACATATACCTAGTATGTACAAATTTTACTTGATCGAGTCGTCGTTTCGCTTTCCTAATCAATTGCAAATGTCAATTATTTATAACATATAGTATACATATATACTTACACATATGTATATTTACATTATATGCATATATGATCGCATGCGTTATGAGAATGACCATTGGAGGGGTAGAATAGAATATACTATTTTCGATAAATTAATTCCATAAGGGAGTCGACGAATCGTATTGTCTATACGGTGAAAAATAAAATATACATATGAACATAATCGAGTATGTACATATGTATACTTCTATGTACATTTAGAAGAGAACACATAAAATATGAACAATATGCTGTTGAAATGTTTCATATTCTGTATAAATACATGTGTATTTATATACGTACAATCTGTGCATTTTGTTCCGTAGAGCCATTCCTTCCCCCATTCTCATCGCCATCCCATCCCATCCACGAGCCCATTCATGGTGTGAGTGTGGGTGGTGGCTGTGAGTGCGAGTGTAGCATATAGTGTGCGGCCGAGAACGCGGAACATCTCTCATATAAATTGATCGGCCAGTTCATATTTTATCCGCACGACAACGTCGAAATGCTCAACTCATCCATAAATGTCGTAAAATTCATAAATATTGCTGTAAAATGTTCATTGTCTCCTCCGACGATAAGAGTGATTTAGGTCATTTTAAATTTTGAATTCTTGCGTGGGTTCTGCGTAGTTTCACCCATAGCATAATTTCTCTCTGATCGTTCCCCCAAACGCCAAAATCAAACCTATCATACATACATTCATATGAATATATGCTGATATATGCATACATAAATTAATAAATATGTATGTATGTACGTGTGGATGGATTTGGTCAACTGAGCTATTGAATCACTGTTGATTGCCTCGCGCCTGAAAGAGGGATTATAAAAATAATATTTTAAGAAAAGATGTTCGTTAAAATTAGATATTAAATATTACATACATATGTGTTTAAAATTAACGTAAGGTAGAGCAATACCAATCCGAAATGGAATAATATTAATCTTTGCAACTTAGCATAACTCACTAGAACCATTTCTAGATGGCACATCTAACTTCTTTTAAATTATGATTTACGATACATCATACGATTCTCTTATTAGGTTGAGGCTAATTCATATTATCGATTAACTCCAGCTGTGGCTCCTCTATGGCTTCAGCAAGCCGTGTCCACCCATCAACTTTGTCACAGCCACATACGGGTCACGCGTATGCCACACGCCATACCTCAGATATCTCTCTCATCTCATATCCCCTCTCCTCTCCTTCGCTACCCCATCCGTGTGGCAAGTCTGATATTTATAAGACGTCTTAATGAAGTGAGAAATGTTTTAACAAAGAAAAACAGGAGCCGTCAATTCTTTGGCAGGCAGAGTCACCCATTCGTCGATGTCGATCATATCAATGAGTGGAAAAGCGGAAGATGTGGAGTGTAAGCTAGACAGAATGTGCACAAGTGTCCTATTTTTAGATCTCAAAAGAAGAAGAAACATAACTAAGTGCTGCATTTCTACATTATGGCATTTGATGTTGACGGGATCGGAATCGGATCTGTAGATTTCTACATCGGCCCAGAATCTATAACGAGTACTGTAACACGATTTCTGATAGCTGAGCAAGCAGCTCAAAGAACAACCCAATAAGGAATGCTATCCGGTATTCCAGCTAAATGATCAAAAAGTTAACCGAATGATTATTTTCGGCTTGAAAACCAATTGAAACTACTACAATCCTCCAATTACTATAATCCTCCTAGTTTTGGCTTAATTACTTTCAGAAAAAAATATTTTTCGCACAGATCACATATCAAAACAAGGGGGAACGATGTGAGTTGCTGCGGCGACCGCAACTCTACATTTATACCCGATACTTAGTCAGTATGGCTCTCCTCCGGCAGACGCCGCTAATATTAAATGACACGACAAATAGGAAATGGAAGTTTTGAAATATACTTGTAACAGTGACATATCACAGAAGTCCGGATATAAAAGGTCGTTGCTCTAGCTCTTATAGTCCTTGAGCACTAGGCACTAATAGGGACGGACAGACAGACAGTGCTAAATGAACTCGGCTATTGATGCTGATCAAGAATATATATACTTTATGGGGTCGAAAACGATTCCTTTTGGAATCATCCATTTTCACCACAAATCTAATATACCTTTATACTCATTTTGAGTATCGGGTATAATTAGATTTTACTTGGGGGACCAGATTTTTATTAGACTTGGGATATTCATTTGAATTGTAGAACGTATATTTAGATTTGTACTATTGCAACATAACGATGCACATCTGTAAAGAGGATATTGTAACTCAGCCAAGCTGCTTAAGGGTGTCGGTGTCGAATGGCTAAATTAACTTCTGCTGCTACCGCTCGTGTTGCTCCTTAGATGGAGCAATAGCACGTTCGATGACCCAACGGCCTGCCCAACATGATTGCAATTATTAGCAAATGGTTTTTAAGGCCTCGGGATAATGATTCTATAAGGATACGGTTCTACAGACGTCTTACCATGAAGCATGAGCATGTTCTTAATATAGGCAAAGTTTTTATGACATGACAAAATACAGAGCAAGGATTAGTGTTACGATAAGGGTGTGTAGCAAACGAAGTGGTCATGGGCTTTAGCTTTGGTCATCCATAGGCGGATAATTAGCCACCGAACTCACTCAAAAGCCGCTTCCGGACTAGAGCCGCAGGCTTTCAAGGCCTTCCTCATGCGCTGCGTGAGCAAGGGGAGGCAAAGGCGAGTTGGGGGTGGTGTAGATGTCCTTTACCTTTGCGTACTTAATGACTCCTAAAATGGCAAATAAATCTGTGGTTAAGTGCGTGTGAGTGTGTTCGCAAACAGCCTGAACAATGTGAGTGCATGCCATTGGCTCCTATATACATATGTATGTACTATACTCGTAAATTACATTGCAAATAGCTCCCACTTTAAACTTCTAGCTTGCCTGGACCGAATTCGGCCCTCTTACATTTACTTACGCACCTAAAGTATTTCGATACATCGGTTTAAGAAAATTGAAGTAGAATCGAAATTCCCCTTCCACTAACCTATGAACTTGCTGTCCATTTAATAGATCGATAATATAAACACTATACAAATTTACCCACATATCACATTTTTGGATGTACATACATACTTACATATAGTATGTACGTAATTATGGACCCGTGCGTATTTTAGACAACACATTACCTTATGAATTCGTTTCTGTTATACTTTTCATTTCCTATACTATCCCATCATAATGGTGGGATATTTTGTCAAAAAGTGTATAAATGATTTCTAGGGTGGAAATCATAAATGTTATATTTAGACATGAAGAAAATTTATAGTGGCATATTCTATGGCCAGGGAGCCACATGGAAACCAAAGTCAAAGTCGTCAGTGGATTTAAAGGTGAACTCGTGTTCATTCGTGACACAATAAAAGTTGAGAAATGTTTACTTCGCAGCCGATGGACAGTCAACTTTTCTGAAATTGATGTTTACATGGAACTTTGATCTACTTAATTCGTATTCTTACATATGGGGTGATGGTGATGCTAGCATCTCAGAAATCTAATCAGAATCGAATTATAGTTCCATCACGTTCGCAGTACATCTGACACATATGTAGATTTAAGCACTTGATTATGTTAGGTTGAATCGTAATAATAATAATACCATAATAATAATTTGTACAAATCATGTTTTCAAACTAAAAAGTGAACTAAACGGGTTTAATTGATTTTATTTATACTATATACCTCGGTACTACCATTCTGTCAGCAGTGCAGCAGCAGTACATACATTGGTTTTGTAACAGAAGGCGAGCAGCCAGCAGGTTTTCAGAAATGGCATTTAAAGATAGAAAAGAAACGGTCAGATGAAAATGCCTACAGCTACATATTTAAAGTACATCGAATCGACTGTCTAAGGTGATCAACAACATAATTATAAGTCGACAATGTTAATGCATGAGATCGGAAATGCACACAGTTGCTCATAATCATAATACACGAAAACAAAAAATTGTGAAATAGTAAGTTTCTCAGCTGTGAGAACTGTGAAATTTGATTGGGAACTGTTCGACCTGTGGAAACTTATTCCTGAATTTGTGAAACTAATCAGTCGTTTGTCCTTAGAAATCCTTCAGAAGGCTTCACTTCACAAAATCCTCCCCAATAGAAGCGAAGAAGTGGGAGTTAGGGATGGGGTTGGGACTGGGGCTGGGAGTGCGTTGCTCAATGCCTTCTAAATTTGTCTGGATCTACTTTTGCCGGGAAAAGTTTCTGTTCATGTCCCGTGTTAGAATTATTAGACATCATTGTTGTACTTGGTGGTAATGGATGAAGATTGATGATGGCGATTGATGATCGTTATTATCCATATCATTGGCGGGGATGAACATGGTCATACGTGTTGACAGACCGTGTCACACGCCATATGCATTGCTATAGTAGCCGTAACCGAAAGCCCTGGATCTGTGGCACCACTGATAGCTTATGTGGATGCAACCCCGCTCTTCATTTGTGACCCCATTGTCTGGCTGGAACAAAGGGCCTTGGCCGCCTGGCTCAATACATTCGCATTGGCGCTACTTTGGCAACAAAACATCGACAATGAGCTTCTAATTTGAATGCTATTTTTCCCTTTGTTGTCACAGATTTAATCATCTCCTTCTAGATTGCGTATAGCCGTCTGGCGATTTCCCATCATTAGAGCCCCCATTGTTTTCGACTATAAATACGTCGCTTTATTCTTATTGTGGATGATGGGCTCGCCAAAGATGGGACACACATATTTTAATATTGTAGCTACAAATATGACAACCAAAACGTCACAAAGGCAAAGCTAACATTGTATACATTATGAACTGTACTGCAACCCAGAATCGGATTTACGCTTAAAAGCTTACAAGCGTTTATCGGGCAAACTAACCGAACTGGCAATATGCGCATAGGCATAGAAAATAAGCTAAGATCACTCCGGAATACTACATTCCGCACCGCAACCGTAGAGTTGTTTTGTGTTCAGGATGTCGCTACTACATATAACCATAATAATAATTTGTACAAATCATGTTTTCAATTTGAATTTCAATTTCCCCAATCTATTTCTGAATTTCCTGAGCAAGAGTGGGGCGAAATGCGAACGACATGTGGATGGTTCGTGCGTGTACCGCTCGCAGTTTGAACGTGAAATAACTTGTAATTGAATTGACGCCGACGCAGGATGCAGGATGCAGTAGGATGCTAAGGGAAGAGTGGCAGAGTGGCAGAGGAGAATTACGAATTGTCGTGCAAAGAAAGAAAAAACAATTACCTTAAACACGCTGGGCGGTCCGGTACAAATTTCGATGTTTAGGCATGGCATGGGAAAAAGTGACTGCTCCTCACAGGCTCTTCTGTCACATGTCGCGACCTTAGCCTGCCCAAGAACAAGACCTTTGCACTTGACACAAGCCGTGCGGGTGGGCGTGGGCTGAGGGTTGTTTGAGGGTAATCGTAATTAGAATAAAGCCAGAAGTCGAGTGGCAGAGTCTCTGCAGCGTCGCGACGCCGCCTTTCCACCCCAACAAAGCTAAAATCATTTATTTATATTTCTCAACCCTGGTCATTCAATGACCTGCACGTGCTGCAGCAGCCTGGTTAGGACCGTGTAGATCAGAGCCAGCGAGTACAAGCATCTCCAGAGTGTTTTCCCTTTTTCTGTGCAGTTATTCGAGAGCCATCAGAGACTGGCGTTCAAGTTTTTATCCGCATGCCTTTTTTAAATCCAATTCATAGAGTTTGTGTTTTATAATAAAAGACAGGTGGATGTGAATATGAATGTGATTGGACAGCCGCAAGGCCAAATGACATTGCGGGAGTTATAAGGTCAATGAGTTAAACTTGGCTACGCAGAGAAAGAGCAATTCCGATCATAATAGGTCCTTCTGTATCTTGATATTTATACCCGATACTCAAAATGAGTATTGGGGTATATTAGATTTGTAGTGAAAATGGATGTGTGTAACATCCTGAAGGAATCGTTTCCGACACCATAAAGTATATATATTCTTGATCAGCATCAATAGCCGAGTCGATTGAGCCCTGTCTGTCTCTCCGTCTGTCCGTCCGTCCCCTTCAGCGCCTAGTGCTCAAAGACTATAAGAGCTAGAGCAACGATGTTTTAAATCCAAGCTTCTGTGATATGTCACTGCTACAAGAATATTTCAAAACTTCGCCCCGCCCACTTTCGCCCCCACAAAGGACGAAAATCTGTGGCATCCACATTTTTAAAGATACGATAAAACCAAAAACGCAGAATCGTAGAGGATGACTATATGTTCTAGATTGTAAAATCTTAACCAGATCGTATAATTATTATAGCCAGAAACAAGAAAACAATTTCATTCTTTCTCGCTCTGTCTCTCTCTAACACTCAGGTTTCATGGTCGGTTTTGCCAATTGAAAAATATGAGTTCAAGGATCTCAGAACCTATAAGAGCCAGAGCAACCAAATTTGGTATCCACACTCCTGTGATATCGGACCTTGACCGTTTCGTGTCCAAATTTCGCCACACCCCCTTCCGCCCTCGCAAAGGACGAAAATCTGGGGTATCCACAAATCTCAGAGACTATTAAGGCTAGAGTAACCAAATTTGGTATCCGCACTTCTGTTAGATCTCACTATAAAACGTATATCTCAAAATTTCGCCACACCCCCTTCCGCCCCCACAAAGGACGAAAATCTGTTGCATCCACAATATTGCAGATTCGAGAAAACTAAAAACGCAGAATCATAGATAGCGACCATATCTATCAGATTGCTGAATCTGGATCAGATCAGATCATTTTTATAGCGAAAGGAAACAAATCAATTTGCAGTGGCTACGCAGCGCGTTACGTCACGCTCAGACTGATTTTCTGTCTCTCTCGCACGCACTCTTTGTCGTGTCGTTTAATATTAGCGGCGTCTGCCGGAGGAGAGCCATACTGACTTAGTATCGGGTATAACCGTAGAGTTGCGGTGTCCGCAGCAACTCACAACGTTCCCCCTCGTTCTATATCTTTCACTGGGACCTGTACTGCAATAACTTTCCGTCGTCTAAACAGATATTTGTTTCACTTTGAAAGTTCCATTCTCCACTGTAAAGAAACTGTACAGGGAAGCTTCAATGATCGGCGCAATAGTCGATCTTGGGTGTCTTCAGTCATCAATAGCCGAGTCGATTGAGCCCTGTCTGTCTGTCCGTCTGTCCGTCCCCTTCAGCGCCTAGTGCTCAAAGATTATAAGAGCTAGAGCAACGATGTTTTGGATCCAGACTTCTGTGATATTTCACTGCTACAAAAATATTTCAAAACTTCGCCTCGCCCACTTCCGCCCCACAAAGGACGAAAATCTGTGGCATCCACATTTTTAAAGATACGATAAAACTAAAAACGCAGAATCGTAGAAAATGACTATATCTTCTAGAGTGCAAAATCTCAACCAGATCGTATAATTATTATAGCCAGAATCAGAAAAACAATTTCATTCTTTCTCGCTCTGTCTCTCTCTAACACACAGGTTTCATGGTCGGTTTTGCCAATTGCAAAATATGTGTTCAAGGATCTCAGAACCTATAAGAGCCAGAGCAACCAAATTCGGTATCCACACTCCTCTGATATCGGACCTTGACCGTTTTGTGTCAAAATTTCGCCACACCCCCTTCCGCCCACGCAAAGTACGAAAATCTGGGGCATCCACAAATCTCAGAGACTATTAACGCTAGAGTAACCAAATTTAGTATCCGCACTTCTGTTAGATCTCACTATAAAACATATATCTCAGAATTTTGCCCCACCCCCTTCCGCCCCCACAAAGGACGAAAATCTGTTGCTTCCACAATATTGCAGATTCGAGAAAACTAAAAACGCAGAATAGATAATGATCATATCTATCAGATTGCTGAATGTGGATCAGATCAGATAATTTTTATAGCCAAAGGGAACAAATCAATTTGCACTGGCTACGCAGCGTCTGATTTTCCGTCTCTCTCGCACGCACTCTTTGTCGTGTCGTTTAATTTTAGCGGCGTCTGCCGGAGGAGAGCCTACTGACTTAGTATCGGGTATAACTGTAGAGTTGCGGTGTCCGCAGCAACTCACAACGTTCCCCCTCGTTTTTTGTTTTAAACTGCGATGTAATTTTGATGAAGACTCCCACTTATAAAACTCCAGATGCGAGACTTTTTAAAGATATATAATGATTTCTCTATTACTGGAAGGATAGAAAAATGTGATGAATGCGTTACTAATTCTGTTTCTTAGCTCTTGTCGGATGTTTGGCGTTTAAGGATTAATTTTTAATAGGGGACCAAATTATTAACAAAATGAATATACCCAGCTTTGATTCAAAGTACGGCATACAAAACAAGAGTAACAACAATATGGCGACAGCGAAAGCAACAGCAGCAACATAAAACGAGCAGTTTATTATTATAATTGAGTTGAACTCATTTGAATTTCACGGCACTTTGGGTCTGAATGAAAATAAGAATAATAAGAATCAGAGTAATCAGTTTTATATTACATTTTATTATATTATTTCGTTTGAGGACACTGCGTCAGAACCGTGATTTGGATGGTAGGGATGGGGATTGGAATGGGACGGGACAGGATGGTGATTAATTACAATTGATGCCAAATGGGAGTATGGAGATAAAAACTTATTTTTGTGCTCAGAAAAAGTTTCTAACTGTCCAAGGAAACCACCCGTTGTGCCTAATTTCATAGAAATTGGTTTCCTATGGGTCCAAGAGTTTAAATATCCATTTTCGTGCTATCTCTACGGTAGATCTAATCTCAGATGCTTTACAGTAGGTATATTTTCAAGGCTATTGATTTTTCCCAAGTAGCGCAAAAAATCTGGAAGAATTCTGTTCGCCCTTCAAATACGTTATTGATAGCCACAGGCTCAGGCTTTGACAGCAACAACAAAAGGGCTACGAAACGCATTTTTTACAATGCCAAATTATTTAATAAAACGAGAGGAAAAAGTTGGTCAGAGAGCACGGAACTTTCCGGCAGTCATCCCCATCCCACTGCCTACACCTCGCTCACTGACAACTTGCGCCCAAGCCCAAGCCCAACCCGCCAACCACCACGTCGTAGTCACTCGAGCAAGTCAATGATGCGATGACACAGCGTGTCATCGGTGTAATTTGCAGCCCACAGCCTCTTTTCGATGGATTTGGCGTCTACTCCTACTTCTCATTCGTACTCGTACATGTACTTGTACCGAAGCTGATGCTGATTCTGATGCCACAGGGATTGTTGTAATATTAACGGTTTTTGTTACAGCTTTCGGGGACTGTAGCGGCCGTTTGGGAATTGGAATTTGACAACTACAGGTCTGAATGTCTCAGCTGGTGGTTGCGGTATTGTGGCATTGCGGTTTCCCTAAACCTTATCGGATTTGGCCTAGTTGGGAGTCGACAAACGAAGCGTGCCAATGAATTTTAATGGCAATCGCAATTTCAATCACAATCGCAATCTGAACGAAATCTTTTCTTTTCCCAATGTTGACAACTTGATACTAACAGACGCAATGCAATGAAATTTAAACAGTAAATGCCATATAAGTCCGATTTTGATTTGACGGTTTCGGAATATACTGATGGGGAATATTATTTTCATATGTAAGAAATAATTTATGTACCTGTACACATGTAAATGTTTATTGCGCACAAAATCGTTTAGGATTAATAAACAAATATGCGGCAGTCACTCAATGGCTATATATTCATAGACACACCCGTATCTCTGCAAATTCATACTTATGTTATGTACATTGTGCAAGCATTTTCGTTCATATTCATCATGTGGTTGGATGGTAAAGATGCGCACTACGTACACACGTCGATAAGTCCTGCTCTACGCTTGATTATGAATTTGGCGAAGCGTTCTCATCTCCATGGTTTGGGTCCCACGCCACGCTTCTATCAACCCGCTTTGATGTCTAGGCGCTAAGAAGCACTCTACAGACGCGAAATTACGGAAGCGTGTTTATACCCGGTATCTGGAGTGTACAAGCGTACATTTACCCTTGAAGAGGGTATATCGATTTAAGCAAGATGTTTGAAACTCACGAAGGGAAGACTCTCGAACCCGAATAAGATTTGTCTCTAGTCTCTCAGCCCTTAAGCTTTAACCTGTCATAGACCCTTCTCTTTGCTGCCAACAGTTTTGAAGTCAATATTTTAAGTCATAAGCTACAAATAGGTATGTATGTACATACGTAAGCTAGAATATGCTATTCGATATGTTTCGATTCATAACTATGTCAAAATTACAGCTGCTCTGTGGGAAATTTCAAATTATCTGGTTAAACTAACTTATATCTATCATAAATAGTAACAAAGACCAACGAAATTGTGCATTGAAAAGTAAAAACCATATGAGGGCTCCTTTCACCTGACAGAAGTCAAATCGCAATCGTCCATAGGCTTTTGTTCCTTGCTGATTCTTAGAAAGGTTTCTGTCTAAAGCGTAGTTTATTGAGATTTTCATGCTATACTTTGCTGTCAACACACCAATATATTGATGCAATATATATACACAACTAACTCTACAATACTATACATAGTGTATAAAAGAATGTTCCAGAATAGCTGCTTAGCTGTCCCTCAGTTGGAGTAATCGTAATCGTCCATTTAACCTTATGTCACACCGCTGCTTCATACTTTTCGCCAAGTACGCTTGTGTAGGTGTTGGCTTCTTTTATATTCGTTATTTATTTATCTGCTGGGCAGACGCTGTGACAATAATAATAAAAATAGAGAATTGCTGCTTGGCGCACCATCGGTCTTAAAAAAGAGCCTGGCCTGCGACAACGACAAAGATACCTCTTCCTCGACTGAAGTCCCTTTACTTGACGCTTAAATATTCTTCAGTGCTTAAGTGGCGTTGCGGTTGCGGTAGTAATCGCACATTAACAAAAGGAAGGCGCCGTGCCCTCTAGATTTATATCCTTATCCTTTGAGTTGGACTGATAGACTGATACGCAACCCAGTTATTCAGCCATTTTGTTTGGTTTGTTTACTACAAGCTCATTCTAAATTAATGTACACTTGGAGGGGGCATAGTTTTTTCTTCAAAAACAACGCATCGCAGAGAGGAACGCATATAAGCCATACAGATTCATGATTATTGGAATCCGAGTCGATCGTCAGAGCTAGAATTTGGATAGTGGTGCAGACCAATTTTCCTTTGGCAGTCTGTAAACTGTTACTTTTATCTGTTATATTATTTAAATTCTAGTTTAGTGGAGCTAGCAAAAAAGCCTTTGTCCCCAGCTCGTCATTTTACTCTCCCTGTGGTTCCTCAGTATGTAAATAAAATGTGAAAAAGTTATTGTTCTCTCGAGTCGTTACTCGTGCAAAGACAGACGTAAGGCGGCAGAAATTGCATTCTGCGGAAATTTACAGTTGCTCTGCGGATAAACCGAAATACGAGTAACTCGTCCCACTTGTCAGTGAATTTGGCATGAGCTGCTCTTAGGTCTCAGGGCTCGGGCTCCGGACGCCACAGAGACTTCAGTGGGGTTGCAACAATTGTTTATGAGAACACGAATTTGCAACAAAACAGACTCGACCCACACCTTTTCTCGATGAGCTGAGAAGTGAGTATCACTTGAAAGGTCGCTATTGTGTGAATTCGTTTCGTTGCGTTAATGAGGTGCCTGTGCCCGTGCGCCTGGGTATGCTCGTATTCTGGGATGGAAGCAGGAGAGCTCGAGAGCTGGAGCGCTGGAGAGCACATCTTGTCAGTGCGATCTGGGCCCCGTGCACTTTTAATTTTAATTGAAACAGAAGGTTTATCTAAAAGCCCTTTCACTCATGTTTTCTTTAGCCTCGCTTACCACACAGACAACGACAACCCTCCACCATCCACCACGCACTTTACGAGCATCTCAGCGTGGACCTGCCACATCTGGCGGCAATTACAAACACCAGCGGGATCATCATCATTACCTATAAGCACTTAATCAATTAAGAATCTGCTTTGAAGGCAGCAAATCCTAGTCTCTGTCGGGATCGTGATCAGGGATCCCTTCTTCAGTATCGCCTTTCCTCTGTACCATTTCAGAGGTGTACGAGTAGGTTTCCCTAACGCAAGCAAACGAGATGAAACAAAACGGAATATACAAATGAAGTACAATTTAATAATGAAAACAAACAAATAAATAAGTCTGACCCATGGTGGTGAGTGGTGGATGGTATATAACAAGGTTGGAACTGGAGGCTGGATGGGGGCGTTTGGGACTGAGTGACGGCGCCTGACAAAGTAAACGAATAGGATAAATAAGCAAAGACAACATACATACGTCCAAAAATCAACAAGAACAAAAAAATCCTACCTAGAACACAACGAATCGGAACGGAAAAGAACAGAACGCAAACCAAATAAAATAACGGAATAAAACAATCAGGAAATTGTCCTTTGATCTTTTTCCTCCCATGCCCATGCACCATACCCAATGAACCCCAGCTAACTATGCCAGCGTAATTTTCTACTGCTTATTTTCCGCTTTTGATGACATAACCAAAATAACAAGATATACAAATAAAAACACACAAACAGTGTCTATGTCACTTTCGATTACGGTGGCTCGTCAAAAGTTAAACACGCCTTCAATCAATACGAATGCAATGCCCAATAAAACGCTAGACACAAATATCTCTTTTGCTTGGTAGGATATTGCGCATGCCAAATAATGATTCCTAAACGGTGCTAACACTTGGAAGTTTGCAGTTTCAACTTAACAGTTTAACTGCACTGTTCGGAGAGTTAAGCTTTCAAAAACCAGTGCAGATAGAAAAACCGTCATCTTTTAAGGTTCGTTGGCTGACTGTACACTGGAGTACTTAAACTGCTGTCTCCGATTTTCATGTAGGAGACTGGGTTTGTTTCGACTTGTCTTTCATATAGAAGCTATATGATATAGAGGTCCAATACAGATAAAGTATCCGATGCTGCCGAGTTTAACGAATTATTGAAGACTATGTTTTATTATTGGTCATTTTATATATGATATAAAGCTTCGGTATCAAACATTATATTGAATTATCTTTAGAAACAAAACAGTACACATAGACGAACATGGCCATGGCTGTTAACGAATGAAAAACGAGGGGGAACGCTGTGAGTTTCTGCTGCGACCGCCACTCTACATTTATACCCGATACTTAGTCAGTATGGCTCTCCCCCCGGCAGACGGCACGTACATTGAACGACAAAAAGTGTGTGCGAGAAAGACAGAAAATTAGTCTGAACGTGTCGTCGGGCGCCGCGTAGCGACCGAAAATGAAAATCTTCAAAATTGTGGTGTGGATACCAAATTTGGTTGGTCTAGCTTTAATAGTCTCTGAGATCTGTGGATGCCACAGATGTTCGTCCTTTGTGGGGGCTGAACGGGCTAAACTTGTAACAGTGACATATTACAGAAGTCTGGATACAAAATGTCGTTCTAGCTTTTATAGTCTCTGAAATCGAGGCGCTCATAGGGACAGACATAAGGACGGACGGACAGACGGATAGCCGAAGAGACAGATAGATAGACATGGCTCTATCGACTCGGCTATTGATACTGATCAAGAATATACATACATATGTATATCCATCCACACATCCATTCTCATCACAAATCTAAAATACCCCTATACTCATTGTGAGTATCGGACTTACTTCCTATGCTACATCTAAGTACGTCTGAGCCTGCAAGCTGGGTCTTGCTCATAATTAAATCTAAAACTAATGCGATTCAAAAATAGCCCAAGTGTGTCCCGAGCTTTTTAAGTTTTTATTTTTGTACATACGAGTCCATGCAAGAAAGGATTTCGTCATGGATTTCTTCAACCTTCAATTCATTGTACGTACATATCACATATGTATGTATGCACATAATCCTACTTCTCAGCTCGCGATTAAAAGCATTAAATGGTGGAAGTTTATTATACAATTTATTAACAAAACGGCTTACACATTATTCTTTTTAGACGATTACGATAGTCTGAAACATAATAGTTTCTCAGTCGTCCACAGGTATCCAAGCTAAAATTGTTTCTTTTCTAGATATTGCGACGATTGAAAGGCGCGAACTATCGAAGAGCCCCATGCATTTCGTTTGCATTTCCGGCAATAGTAGTTGCATTTCACATTCATTAATATTCTCACTTTGTCTTAAAGTCTTAAGCTCTCACATGAACTGCCGAAACCGCAGCTGCACCCGCACACAGCGATGCGCACCAGTTTTGCATTGGGATCGTAGCATCGGCGATCCTCCACTTATTTTTTTGCTAGACTGCTTTTCCTGTGAGTCGAGCTAGTCGAAAATTCTAGAACCAACCGCACGCATGATTTTGAACTGCCGCCTAATGTACGATAAAACACGAGATCAAATATGGACCTATAGACCAGGAATATTAATTAGAAATAATATCGATATATTAAAAAGATATTACAGTCTACGCATTCGCAACCAATAATGCTCAAATAATGGTAGAACATACATACATACATATGTACATATGTACATGGTGGTGGTTGTGGTGTGGGTTTTATTCAAGACGCTTTTGTTCAAAAACATTCGTGTGCTTATGACTAGGTACATATTTATAAGTATGTACTATATGTACCCTCATGAACATAGTATTTATGTATCGAAATCATAAAGATGAACTGTAACTGTACGAACGTACATATGTACATTTGCTACGAAGGGACAAACAATCAAGAGGACGACATGTCTTATATTTGTACATACGTACAGGTGCATATCTGTATGTACATTTGTATGTGCATATACACATGTGGACTTACATATGTATGCCAGTCGTTACCGTCCGCCAACCGAAACGCAATACAGCAGTTACCTCATACAATGGCAAATAATTGACGAGACAATTGGCTAAGGCAAGCAGGCCGTGCATTAACCACCCACCACTACTGGCTTCGCTTCGTCCCTGAACGATAAGGGGAGGAGCTTCAAGTTTATACTCAGCTTCGTGTTCGTTACGTTTCGTATTCTTATTGTGTTGCACAATCAATTCAGTGCCCTTTTCCGTTTGCGTTGGCGTTGGCGTTGCCCTGTGTCTGGCTATCGATTTTTGTTTGAGCCATGCAAAAACAAAAAGGTTTTTGTTTTTCATCATTTATGTATATATCAGTACACATACATACCTATGTACTTATATATGTATAACATATACACAGATTTATATGTATATATGTATGTATGTATATATACGCCAGAGACAGATAGAGAGAGAGATAGAGAGAGAAATGCTTACCAATGGACGGATAGAAGCTGAAAAAAGACTACGAGTGTGTAAGAGAGAAAGATATGGAAAGAGCGAGAAAGACAATGCTTGTAATTCGTGCACAATATGTATGTGCAGAACAATTGAATACACGCCCACATCCACATCAATTCCCAGCCAACCCAACCGCTCTGTCTGTCGTGCTTTGCGACTAGGGGTGGGAGAGTAGAGGACAAAAAGCTGCGCGGCAGTGGAGAGAGCAAACGAATCGCAATATAGAGAAGCTAAAGAGAAGAGACGAACAAAACAAACCGATGGTGCTATACTGTGCTCTTAGCCGCTCTCGCAGCAATTCAATTGTTAGATTTTAAGCTCTTCTAATAAGAGAGCCAGTACTGCTTCGGGTCCAACCAAAGCCAGCGATGCGACAGTGACAGCGACGTCAACAGCGGTCGGCGTCTGTTTGAACGGGAAAATAGAAAAAAGTACTTCTACCTCAATCTTTCGGGCGCCGCGGACAAGGAAACAACAAAATAGTGTAGAATTTGTTTCTGAATTCAGAAAAGTCCGTTGAATATCCCATAAAAATATCCATATTAGCAGCAAAGAATTTATACATACATATAATGACGTTTGAAACAGTAAAAGGAAAGTGGAATATTGGTGCATGCCAATAACGGTCGCATGGAAATGCCAGCAAGCAATCAGTCCTGTTCGTTGGAATTCACATACTCACACGGATACGCGTCTCGTTGCGATTTGTCATTGTGTAAGGCAAGAAAAGGTGTCTGTTCCGCAACGCAGTGCCTCAGCCAATCAGGCAAAAAACATTTTTTGGCCATCCCACTCATTTCATATACACACCGACAGAATTGGCATTCAGCTTTCTTGCAGTGCAGTAATGGCAGTAATGGTGAGCCACCTGTCATTTTAAGTACAAATCCGAAACGATACACGTGCTTGCTGAGCCTGAGCTTGCTAAAAGCCTGAGGACTTTAAAAAATTATACTTCAGTATAGTGCTAAATGAGCTAACATGAAATGTAACTCTTCTTAGTGAAGAAAGTGCTTCATTTTCGATAGTTTTGCGGACAAAAGAACTAGCGTCAAAACAGAAAAAATATATTATTATTTCCAGGAAATGGAAGAAAGATGAAAATTCTAACAGTGGAAAAATTCTGAAATTGCTGATCACAGTCACAAACACTTAACACTGTACACTGTCGTAACACGTAACACGTAATACTGTCAACGACCGAAAAATTTTAAAATACTTGAATAATACTGGTCTGGCCAATATAGTTCATTTTTCTTTATCTTAAAAAAGTCCTTTCTGTCGTTTCGATTTGGAATGTTAAACAAGTACAAGTCAAAGTATAAACACTTAGCTTTTAAGTCAAATTATAGATCATTCGATTCTCAGAAATTTCGTTCTTTCATTTCGTTACAGACTCAGTTCGATAGCATGACTGACATTGATGCAAGTATTCAGCAGCAGCAGCAACTCCAAAATGTGCAGAGGCTGCAGCAAGAGAGTAGCCTGCAGGAGCTGCATCATCAGCTGAATACACAGTTCGGGGCAGGACGTTTTACAGCGCCGAATCCCCATCATCAACATCAAGCAACTGCTGTTAGTCCCGGCAATTTGGTACCGTTTCTTCCAGCTTTTCTGCGTCCACCAGTACCTGCACAGCAGCTGATACAACTAATGCCTGGCCATGCGAGTTCGCAGTCACAGCACAGTCATACTCATCATGGACCAACGAGCGCACACAAAATGGCTATGCAACCAATGTGGCCGACAGCTGCGGTCGCGGCGGCACACATTCAGGCCGCTTTGGCGGCAGCAGCAGTGGCCGCTTCCAATAATAATAACCACAGTTCTAGCAACAATAATCTTCTCGCAATATCGGCAAGTGTGAATAAGCCGACGGATAGCTCCGGTACACTACCAACGCTTGAGATTGGAGCTTTGAGAGGAAGCTGCAAGTCAAGACCAGAGTCTCCCGTTCAGGAGTGTCATAGCTATTCAATGCTTTCCTACAGCCACACGCCACCAGAGTCACCCCACGGTCGAACAGCCTTAGTCCAGAGTCAAAGTGTCCCAGAAGAGTGCTCCCTAACCTTCCCATCCTCGCCGGCCGATCATAGCGTAGCAAGTCTTTCGGAAGCAGTTCAAGACTCCGAAATGGAGGTTCCACTAAATCTAACCAAGCCGAAAGGATCGCCGGGTTCTTCTCCAACCAGTTGTTGCCCAAGAGACCAACGTGAAAGTCTTACTCCTGTCGTATCCAGTCCGCCATTAGGCTGGCATCATACAGTCCAACATCATTACACAGACATGGAAGCCCCACTTTTAAAAACTCGTGTAAGTAACATTTTTTTAAGGGTTGTCTTATAATTATAATCATAAGAGCTGTGACTTATGTCTGCCAGTTAAACTTTAAAACTGCCGGCGAATTCAGCATCGAGTCTCATATTGTACGTATATGGTATACGTATGTAATTTTAAAGGTTTGAAAAGCTCTATTCTGTTCGTTGCCAACATCTGGCAAGATAAACCTCAGGACACTGAGCACTCACCTCACACAACGCTTTTGAGAGAAAACCATCACTTCGGCCCACCACACCCCATACAGATGTCTAGGCGCGTATGTATGTACCTTATGCTGTGCGCAGAGGAATCAGTCGGAAAAACTATGTGTGCATGTAGAAATGCGAAATACTAAAGAGTACCAAAATCAATACAACACATTTATTTAGATTTTCTTTGTATTTTTATTTCAAGGGCCAAATATGGAATTCTGCTGGCGTTACGGGTGATTGTCCAACATTATGCCCCTCTGGTATTGGAGTTGGCGTATCACGGGCGGCACGGATCAGTCGCGATTCCACAAACAGTTGCGGCACGAATTCAGAACGCTCCGCAGCATTGGACCCAGACTGTTTTAACAAAAATCAAGTTAGCCCAGGTGCTCAGCCACCGTCATCAACTCATCCGCAGAGACATGGTAATGGACACGGACATGGCCATGGTCACAGTCATAGCAAGCCACACATCAAAAGACCCATGAACGCTTTCATGGTATGGGCAAAAGATGAGCGTAGGAAGATTTTAAAAGCTTGCCCTGACATGCATAATTCAAATATTTCGAAAATTTTGGGCGCCCGCTGGAAGGCTATGTCGAATGCAGACAAACAGCCGTACTATGAAGAGCAATCGCGTCTCTCAAAGCTCCACATGGAGCAGCATCCAGACTACCGCTACCGGCCGCGTCCCAAACGAACGTGTATCGTGGATGGAAAGAAGATGCGCATATCAGAGTATAAAGTATTGATGCGCAATCGCCGAGCAGAGATGAGGCAGCTCTGGTGCCGCACTGGTGGAGCTAGTACTGCGGGTCCGGGAAGTGCCTCTGCTGACTCCTGCTTAAATGGACAGGATGGTCCACCTCATGTGCACGCTGCGGCTGCCGCAGCTGTCTATCATTTGCAGGACATGACACAGGCTGTAGCAGCCGCCGCCGCGGCTGCAGCTCATGGGGATGAATGTGGAACTCCTCCTTCACAACCGTTGGGCTGTGCGACTTCTGGCACTTTCTATTATCCTGCAGAGAGCTTATCGCCCTCTGGCTTCTCATCAGAGGAAATGGAGATTTCATCCCAGCGTGAATTAGACGACTAAGATAGCCATCAGCAGACTTAAGCAAGGCATGCCATACAAACCAGCCACAGAATATCTAGTTATATGTATGACTTCTTGCCCTGCCCTATATGCCTATATAACGTAAGCCTCCATGTATGAAAATAAGAGAAAAGAAGATAATGCAACGCACCTTGGGGTTGTAAATAGAAAAAAATTCTAGGATAGTCCTTGTATAGTCATATAAGTTTCAGTTCAAGTGCCATTACATATGTATATTTTAAATAATTATTAACTAATATGTGAATCAATTGTTCGCAGGATGCTCCGTCTGAGTCGGCGAACCGGGACCAGCAGAGCATTCATGGGAACGTTGCAATTTTTGTGCCATTCATGCACCAATGCCGTAGCTATAGAAAAATATCCCAATTCACGCGTACATAAATAGATAGCTAGTAACGTTTAATATTTGTAAAATATGAATAACATAAATGCATACATACATAGTACATAATATATACAAATTATGAATGATGTTACTCGGGCATTGACGATTAGAACCCACTTATGCATTGGGACACATTCAACATAATATACATATACGCATATCTGTACGTTAACATTCACGTTGTTAAGATCATATGCTCTATATACATTCTCGTACGTACGAGTATATACGCCATAATCACACATAAGTATTCCTATTTTTTACCGGTACTTAGGCGAGCTGAACGGTTTTATGTAAGATTGTTCATCATTCTTTGTGCATATTATTGATTTTCTAAGATTCAATTTAAACTAATCAATAAACCATGCACATACGGAAATACATATATATATGTATGTATATTACAGTGTATGAAAATCTGACATGCATCCTACCAATCAGCCTGTATACCCATCCCACAAAAACAAAAGTAATAGTAGCGCATTAAGTAATAGACCAATTAAAAATTTATATTTGTCTAATATTATTTGCCTTTCATAGCATTGTCAAAACCAATCAAGAATGTAAATCTATAATTTGTATAAACTCATCAAGCCAGATAATCGCCATTTAAATGTCTTTTGCTGATCCAAAATTCATACCTAAACTACAAATTGAAATGTTAAAAAATCAGCTCATAATATACGTACACTCAAGTACAAGCTAAACGATTATTTAGACACTATATATGTACATGTAATTAATGGCAATATGATATGTTAGTGGACTACTCTCTTAGCTTTCTTTTGGCTATAAGCAAAGAGCACAAGCTATCCTTGTCTAGGTGTAGGCTACATAAAATACATACATAATTAAACACACACAAGCATACACATAAATCTAGTTTCTACATACACGTGCAATAAAATTTTACATTTCAGTTGGACAGTACCAAAAATATATAATAATTTTCTAAAAACAGCAGGGAATATAGAAAACATGTGGATGTACATGTACATACATATATACATATATACGTCCATATAACTTGAAAGTAAAATAGCAACCGTATTCTACTTGACTGGACTGAAAAACTAGACTGAGAGGACAGAGAACATATGCTTGGAGGTAGTTATTTTCAGAATCACCAACACGAAGAGTTGTCGTACAATTCTATTGCTTCTCTGCCACTGCAGAACCACAGAACCCTAGAGCTCTCTCTCTCTCCCTCTTTCAATCCGCCAGAGTGCGCCACACTGAACAAAGAAGAGAGAGAGAGAACGAGTCATCATTATAGTAAGTATGATAATTCTGTACATTAATCATTCCGGTATCTCATATATTCAAATTATGTATGCCACAGGAAAAAACATTTAATATCTACAGGTGTATAAACTAATACATATGTACATAAATATATGTAGAAGAGTTATTCAGGGTGGTGATGCGCGCCGGCCGCGGAGCGACCTCAGATCTCTCCAATTCCTGCCATCACCATTTGGACTAGTGTGTTTGAACCTTTTTTCATATACTATAGAACAATAAGTGAATATAATATGTAGTTGCTTATATTAAATAAGAAAATTACAGATTCACAACAAGACGAGGTAACGTTGTGAGTCGCAGCTGCGACCGCGACTCTACCACTTACCACTTACCACTTACTACCACCACTTATACCTGACACTCGATGAGTGTTTGAGAGATAGACAGAAAAAAAGTAAGCGCGTGGACGGCGTTGTGTAGCCACTACAAACTGATTTGTTCCTTCTCGCCATATTAATAATTTGAGCTTATATAGATTCGGCACCCTGGTGATCGACAATATATATATACACACACATATATGTATATATATATATATATATATATACTTTATGAGGTCGAAAACGCTTTCTTCTGGGCATTAGTTCAAGTCAAATTTGTATCGGCTGTGCTTTATAATGAAGCAAGACATGTAAAAAGTTATCGTCACTGTCAGCTGAGCTAATAGCCATTCATAGGGCTATTACCTTTGCCACTTCCGCAAACATTCGTATTAGCCGTTTATAAAATTGGTTTATTGATTTATACAAATCAATTGGGTTCTAAGTGGTCTTGGAATAGTCAAGTTTCGCTGGCTAGAATGAAAGTAACTTATGAAGAGAAAATTCTTCACATCTGATTTTCAAATGTCGCGATACCGATATCTACCGATTCTTTAAGAACGAACCTATCGAATTCTACAAATACATTTTTGACTTCATACACACCGCAAATGTTAATATAAATCAAGCACGGGCTAACAAAAAAAAAACATATATATATATATATATATATAACTATATAAAATATAACTAAAACAACCAATGAATATTAAAACAAGAAAATATAAGCCACCCTAAAATAACTTGTATATACTCGTACTTATACATATATATTAATATCGTATAGATTATACTGCTGATTTGCGAGGGTCCCTAAAAATTTCCGTTGGTGTCGACCAGCTCTAGTAGATGCAAATATTTTCATTTACTGCCGTTACTGGGGATATAAAGAATAGGATTAGTTATATGTATTAGTAAGGGAAAAGGGGATAAATAGGAGTGAAAATATTAGAAAACGTGGAGTGGATTGTGGAAATCGTAGAGCGATTAAAACAGAAATTTTGAAGTGAATACAAGAAAAAGGCAGGCGAGCAAATAATGCAAGAAATTTTACTCACAGCCGGAAGGGATATAGCCACCAGAACCGGGCCAGAAGGTTTCTGGAGAGGAACACTGGAGTTCGAGAAAGTCGACTGCAGAGAAGAAGACTGTCCAACGTGAACCTGAGTGAGTTTGTGCCAGTTGCGCGTGTGTGAACCAAGAAGCGCGAGACATGTGATGGGGGCGGACGACGATTTAGCTGGCAGGGCGATCCTAGCCACATCGCACGTTCGTTGCATCGCCTTCCAGTGCGTGCCACACATTTGGTCTCATGCACCACGTAAAAACCCCCAAACCCTATTCACACAGCTAGCCGGCGTTGCCCTCTGGGAAACAAGCCAAGTGTAACACATTTCTTTTCATTGTTTTTCGGGAAGAGTTTAGGATAGTGTGGCCGCGGTAATATTTTATAGTATTTTTCCGTAAAGTAAATATATATACCATACTATTTGGTATATTTCCGGAAAACGTTCGCAGCTCCGTTCTATTGTTAGGGTGCAGGTCGATGACGATTTTTCGTCCAATAATTTTCTCATTTCATTTTTGACTATTTTCATTGGCCGAAATGCATTGGTATCATGCATGCGCTTGACAATAGTGGGACCCAGGCAAACCAAGGCAGAGCCCTGCAGATTGACTACCAGCAACGCCATGTTCGGCGATGGGAAATGCTCCATAGCCAGCTGCACGAGCTTTTACGCCTGGTCCACTTGTTGGCTAACTCTGGCGTGAACAGACCATCTGCCAATATCTGCTCACACGACATTTCCATTAATTTCAGAACGTAAGCGTCGAACAGTTCAGTGCGAGAAGCCTCGTCCGCCTGCCTGTGGGCATATTTAATGGCGAACAGTAGCGGCAGCATATGGAAGAGGATTAACTGATTATAAAACGTCACGCGTTCCTGCTGGATGATGATCTCCTTGGGGGCACGATCGCCAGCTTCTTCCAAAGTATATGATGCAGTTCGGCCATTTTCACAAAGCCGTGCACATGCGTCTGTTGCAGAACGTACGAAAGCAGATCCAATTTGGCCGAGATCTTGGGCAACAGCTCATTGTCATCCACATTGATGTGAATGTGTGAGTGTGATCGTTATTCGATTCTCATGAATGCCAGACCCATACTGAAGCAAGCCACGGACTTCATCAGCCGTATTCCTCCGAGTTTGATTGACGGACAGTCTTCCGACTGCAGGAATCTGATGGTTCTGCAAGATAATTGCAGGAGATGGTTTAGAACGGAGCCAGTTATAGAGACTCGTTGGACGACAAGTAGCTGGAGAGCACATATGTACACATTCTCTGTGGTGGCAGGCACAATTAGATCTTTGATTAGTGGATAGTACATAAAGAAACACGCTCTCGCCCTCACCCTTAGCCTTTAGGTGCGTTAAAAGCTTCTCAATGTATCGCGCAGAAATATATTCAAGATCTGCCCAAGGAGCGATAGGACTTCTCTTGCTTAAAAATTTTGTTTTTTATGTAAACTGTTCGCGAATAATATGCTCGACGGATTTGATTTTAGTGGACTGTATTTATTTTGTTCTCGTACAGTTCAATGTCTATTTGGTAATGAAAAATTCCGTCGCAGCGGCGGTAAGAATACATATGTGTTTATACAAATTTTCGTCTCTTCCATTCTCTTCTTGTTCTCTTTTGGCGATGGTTCTTCGCTTAGCGATGGACTTGTTATACGTTCCTCAACATAAACTAATTATGTTTCTGAATATTTCCAGTACATACTTATCACGGCAAAGAATAATTGTTTTTGTACTTAGTGTTGGATAGCGCAGTTGCTGGTATATTTTGAAGACGTTGAAGGATTTATAATATATTTTGAAAATGAGATTAATTTTACACAATCAGTAATATTTGCCGCCATTTACCTCAAGTCGTTGAACTGTTTAAATAAAGGGGGCTTAAGTGGGCTAAGTAGGATTTCGTATCGATGTACGAGACGAAAATTGAGGCAAAAACAATCAAAGTAATCATATAGCAGGAAAACAAGCCAGTCATGTAGAAAACAGCTAAGATAAAACAGTATATTTATATAATATTCACGAAATATTTGATAAAAATACGTCCGCAAATACCAGCAATATTGACGTCACAACACTGCGACGGTTTTTTTTGTCGAAACCTTTTTTTTGTCAAAATATAATCCATGCTAGTACTTAAAAGTAGTTAATCTTGAACAAAATGAATTGGTCAATTAATTAGCGTTAAATGTAACCCACCGAACACCAATTTTGTTGTATATTTGCTTCATTGTTAATGAATCAAGAAACACGTATTCAAAGGTTAATTTTTTTTATATAAATTTACAGACGAGGGGGAACGTTGTGAGTTGCTGCGGACACCGCAACTCTACATTTATACCCGATACTTAGTCAGTATGGCTCTCCTCCGGCATACTCCGCGAATATTAAACAACACGACAAAGAGTGCGAGCGAGAGAGACAGGAAATCAGTCTGAGCGTGACGTCGGGCGCTGCGTAGCCACTGCAAATTGATTTGTTGCTTTTAGCCATAAAAATTATCCGATCTGATCCAGATTCCGCAACCGGATATATATGGTCATTCTCTATGATTGTGCGTTTTAGTTAGTTTAGTTTTCTCGAATCTGCAATATTGTGGATGCAACAGATTTTCTTCTTTTGTGGGGGCGGAAGGGGGTAGCGCGAAATTTAGAGATATACGTTTTATAGTGAGATCTAACAGGAGTGCGGATACTAAATTTGGTTACTCTAGCCTTAATAGTCTCTGAGATTTGTGGATGCCCCAGATTTTCGTCCTTTGCGGGGGCGGAAGGGGGTGTGTCGATTTTGACACAAAACGGTCAAGGTCCGATATCACAGGAGTGTGGATACCAAATTTGGTTGCTCTAGCTCTTATGGGTTCTCAGATCCTTGAACTCATATTTTGCAATTGGCAAAACCGACAATGAAACCTGTGTGTTAGAGTGAGACAGAGCGAGAAAGAGTGAAATTGTTTTCGTGATTCTGGCTGTAATAATTATACGATCTGGTTCAGATTTTGCACTCTAGAAGTTATAGTCATCTTCTACGATTCTGCGTTTTTAGTTTTCTCGTATCGTCGAAATTGTGGATGCCACAGATTTTCGCCCTTTGTGGGGGCGGAAGTGGGCGGGGCAAAGTTTTGAATAATTTTTGGACGGACGGACAGACGGACGGACGGACGGACAGACGGACGGACGGACAGACAGACATGGCTCAATCGACTCGGCTATTGATGCTGATCAAGAATATATATACTTTATGGGGTCGGAAACGATTCCTTCTGGACGTTACACACATCCACTTTTACCAAAAATCTAATATACCCCAAAACTCATTTTGAAATTGGTATTTACTCATTCCACACAACCCAAGAGGTAGAGTTTTTGGTGCGTTTTTTTTAGAGTTGTGTTCCCAATGGGCCTAATACACTATATTTGGGGTCCCCTCAATTTGTATTTACGAGCGTAAAGATACCAGAACTCCGACTATTGCCTACAATGAGTATGGCTATGGTTCTATCAACGCTTCGGGATGAGTAAGATTTAATTCTTTAATCACTTCCGCCAAATCCACTTTCAGGGATTTTCCGGCGGCCTCCAAAGCGTTGATTTTTCAATGTTTAAATGAAAATTGTCATTTATTGGTTTGAAATTTTCTTACCAGCACCGCATTTTACATCGCATTCAACTTCTTCTCGTAAGCAGCGCTTAAGTTTTTGGGAGGATTCACTTCCTCAATGATTGCGAACTGCATTAAACATGGTGTCGTAAGCTGTGTTCAGAATATTATCGTCATCAGGATAATATTTCTTGAACACATCTACCGCATGGCTATAATCCCATAGGACGGGTGTGTACGAGAGAGACGTGTCGTCGGGCGCTGCGTAGCGCCCGAAAATTGACCAAATTAATTTTCTTGTATCTTACAAATTGTGGACCAAATTGACCAAATTAATTTTCTTGTATCTTACAAATTGTGGATGCACAGATTATCGTCTCTTGTGGGCTCAATCGACTCGGCCATTGATATTCTTTATGAGGTCTGAAACGCTTCCTTCTGGACGTTGCACACAACCCATTCTTCCCACAAATCTAATATAACGGATGTAAAAATGTTCCTGCTATATTGGTCATTTCACCCACTGTGCTGGTTGTTCTTCTTCTCACACGCAAGTATTTATGAAAATAGGTACATATACATATTATACATACATATATGTATATATATCAGGATAAAATATATATCTTTATAAAATACATACATACGTAATATTTAACTTACCAGCACAAGTGTTCCGTCCACGCGCTGGACCTTGCTCACTGGCCTGAAATTTATGAAATATTTATTTGTATGGCAAAAACCCTCTAGCTGAACCCTCCACGAGGGTGCCGGCTGGGCAATGGACAGTGCATTATCCCGGGCGAGGATAATGCACTGTCGCTTGCCCTGCCCGGGGTAATGCAGTGTCTAGCTAAGGCTAGACTAAGGCTATGGTCCATCGTCTTCCCGATCTAAAGTCGGGGGAACTGAACCAAGGCCATGGCTAGAGGTGCCTGGCGGCCAGGCATAAAACGCTAGGGGGTGGTCCCCCCGAAAAACATTAACCGGTATGGACCTTCGAGCCAAATATGTAGGCAGATAAGGAGCAAGCACGGGTTGGGAAGTCAACCCAAACGTCGGTGGCCACCCCCCAGCCAAAGACGAGGATGCCGAGACAGAAGGCCATGAGCGAGGTGTCCAAGAGACATCTCATTGTGGCCTTGATCGATCGCAGCGACGAGAACGGGAAGATGACGGCGGCGCAGTGGAAGTTAGTCCACGCGCAGCTCGTCGAGGCACTGTTCTCGCGAATGGAGGAGGACCCTAGCGCTCCCATGCCCACATTCGATGGAGCGGGATGGCTGGACGAACCTCAAGGAATTCATCAAGATCGCCAAACAAGCGAACGAAGAGATTGTCAATGAGGAATATAAAATCCTACTTAGGAGCTACAAGAAGGAAATACGTAAGGCACAAAGGAACTCGTGGAGAAACTTCTGCTCCAACATTGAGAAAGTGCCCGAAACCGCTAGGCTCCGGAAGCTGCTCTGAAAGCAGCCCACAGTACAGAGCCAACTAAAACTAGACAACGGAGAGTAGACAGAGGGCAATAAAGAAGCCCTAACAGCACTAATGGAGGCGCACTTCCCTGGATGCACCGAGGTCACTGACGCCAAGGAGCATTAGGACATAGCAACTGAGTAACAGCACCCCCCAATAGGTCTGTTAACCACTAAGAGAATCCACTGGGCCATAGACTCCTTCGCGGGCATAAAAGCACCAGGACTGGACGGGATATAGACCCCCCCGAAAATTAACCAAACTAGGCTGACTCCAAAATCACAGGTGAAATACCTAGGCACAGTACTGGACAGCAAGCTGGCATGGAGGCCCAATGTAGTGGAAAGGATGAAGAAGGCTACCATTGCGCTTTATGCATCCAAGAAGATGCTCAGCAGCACATGGGGCCTGTCACCTGCTCTAATGCACTGGATCTACATCTCGGTGGTGCGACCAACTCTGCTGTATGGAGACTTAGTGTGGTGGCAGGCTACTGAAAAGAAGACATACCATAAGCTTATGGAAAAGACTCAGCGACAGGCTCTGCTCTCTATTACAGGGGCGCTGAGGTCAACCCCAACAAAAGCACTCGAAACTGTACTCGGAATCGACCCCCTAGACATTCACGCTCGCCTGATTGCGGGAAAGGCAGCACAACGCCTTATAGCATCAGGAAACCTATCGATACAAGGATACGGGCACAGTTCAATTGGCAGGGACATGACCAGATCAACTGATTACATGACCCCCTTGCCTTGACGTCAAAATAACCACATCTTTGGGGCCTGAAGATTGGAAAATTGGAAGGGACCAAACTGAGCACCTCAATATATACACAGACGGCTCCAAGATGGACGGAGGAGTAGGAGCGGGCCTATACTGTACAGACCCTGAGATAAGGCTGTCTTCCCGGCAGAAGTTTTTTCCATCGTTTTTTCCATTCCATTCCATGCAATGTATTGCACACAATATATCATTAAGGGACAAAGCATATAACAAATGGAAACGCTACAGAACGTCTGTTCAGTATCAAGAATTTAAAACTTTAAGGAAAAAAACCAACCTATTAATACTGACAGCTAAAAAATCTTTTTATTCTGTAAGGTTTCAAAGTGCAATATTAACAAGAAGGACATGGAGGGAGCTCAAAGACTTGGGAATAGGGAAGAGGACAAATAACACCAAAATTGATGTAGACATAGATGAATTAAATAGAAAATTTGTGATAAACGGGGTACCTGAAGTAGCATATAATCATTATCTTGACAATATACCGAATAGTTCCTGTGATAATAACTTTAGCTTCATGTGTGCCAGTCAGTGTGATGTCCTTGAATCTGTGCTTAAAATTAAGTCAAATGCAATCGGACTGGATGAAATACATCCAAAATTTCTAAAAATCTTACTTCCAAAAATATTACCACATGTGACTTATATTTGCAATACTGTCTTAACAAAATCAATATTTCCAAGTACATGGAAGCTTGCGAAAATAACACCGGTCCCTAAAGGAAAAAATGAATATAGACCTATATCAATTCTATCGTTTTTATCAAAAGTCCTTGAACAAGTAATGTCACAACAAATTCTAACTTTTCTAGATAACAATGCACTACTAAGTGACAAACAGTCAGGTTACAGAAGACAAAGAAGCTGTACTACGGCAATAGTAAATATAACGGAAGACATTAGATTAACACAAGATGAAGGAAATGTGACGCTATTAGTACTACTTGACTTCAGTAAAGCATTTGACACGGTTAACCACGAAATCTTATTAAGTAAATTAGTTAACTTTTTCAATTTTAGTAAGGTAGCTATAAAGCTATTAAAATCGTATTTAACGGATAGAAGACAGGTAGTGGTAAGTGGAAGTAGAATTTCTTCAATGATGAGCACTGCACGTGGTGTGCCTCAAGGTTCAGTTCTTGGGCCGCTTTTGTTCTCATTATATGTGAATGACCTGCCAGACGTCCTGTTAAATTGTAAAAGTCATATGTATGCGGATGACGTCCAAATGTATGTTAGTCGTCCATTGAGTAAAATTGATGAGTGTATAAGTGTGTGTAACAGTGATTTGCTCAATGTGAGTAGCTGGGCGAAGCGTAATGGTCTGGCACTTAATCCAGATAAATGTAAATGTGTAATTATATACAAGAAGCAACTAAATACGATGGCCTATCCAAAACTTGAAATTGAAGGAAAACAAATTAATTACGTAGATCAGGTGGAAAACTTAGGATTAAAATTTAACAATACGCTTTCTTGGAGTAGCCAAGTAGTGAAAGCTACTGGTAGAACATATAGTCTACTAAGAAAACTCGCACCAACACAAAAATACCTGCCAGATAAACTCAAACTAATGATAGCTAAGACATATTTGACACCCACCTTATTCTATGGTATTGAAATATTTGGAAATTGTGACGCTGAATCTCAAAAAAAACTAAAAGTAACATTTAACAACATTGCCCGCTACATATATAATAAGAGACGAACCGATCATATCTCAATCTTAGCAAGACAAATATTCAAAATGGATTTAAAGACATGGATACGGTACAGAACACTTATTTTTCTACATCGAATAATCTATACCAGACAGCCGAGCTACTTATATGATAAATTAACCTTTGCTTCATCAAATAGAACGTTGAATCTGGTAACCATAAGGTACAAACTTGCCAATTCAGGAAAACAATTTTTAACAAATGCTATTCGGTTATGGAATGAGTTACCTTTCAATATTAAAAATATTAGTAGAGCAACGCAATTTAGGGATAAACTAGAAAAACACTTGATAAACCCATAAAAAAAAAAAAAAATAAATAAATAAATAAATAAGTAAATAAAAATAAATAATAAAAATAATAATTAAAAAAATAAATAAATAAAAAAAAAAAAAAATAGGAAAAAAAACAACAAAAAAAAATTAGAATTAGTATTAGTATTAATAATACAAATATTAGTCATAATAATAAAAATATTAGTCATACCAAAAATGTTAGAATAAGAAAATCATTCTGCTTAAAGCATACAACTACATACATATGTGAACTCCATGTGACTAGCGCTTTAACATAAAGTAGGAATACTGTTGCGTTAGGAATATATATACAAATAAATACAAAATACAATTGGCAGGGACATGACCAGATCAACTGATTACATGACCCCCTTGCCTTGACGTCAAAATAACCACATCTTTGGGGCCTGAAGATTGGAAAATTGGAAGGGACCAAACTGAGCACCTCAATATATACACAGACGGCTCCAAGATGGACGGAGGAGTAGGAGCGGGCCTATACTGTACAGACCCTGAGATAAGGCTGTCTTCCCGGCAGAAGTTTTTTCCATCGGGAAAGCAGCGGAGGTCGCTCTCCTAACAGAACGAGCACACGATGCGGTCAACCTATTCGTCGACAGCCAAGCGGCGATAAGATCCATGCAGTCGTCCGCGGTCAGTTCCAAAAGTGTCTTGGCAGGGAGGCATTAGACATCCTAAGCACGACAAAGACAGTGCGGATCTATTGGGTTCCCAGCCACCAGGGCATCGAAGGAAACGAAGCGGCGGACGTACTAGCTAAGAAAGGCTGGAGGGCTGGAGAATAGGAGAACCGAGAACGTGCCTGTCTCCCTTAGAACGCTGCAATGCGATCTAGAGAAGCAGGCTAGAATACAGACTGAAAGCAGGTGGAACAGTACCACCACCTGCAGAACCTCGAAGATAATGTGCAAGGAACGCAACGAGAAACTTAGAAACTACCTACTGCACCTACCACGAAAGGACTGTAGATTGCTAGTGGGAATACTTACAGGTCACTGTCTGGCTGCTGCACATGCAGCTAAGCTAGGCATCACCAACAGAGATAGTTATAGGAAATGTGCTGAACCTGGGGCTATCGAAACCCTGAAACATTTCTTCTGCTACTGTCCGGCTCTCTCAAGGGCAAGGAGGAGAAACATGGGCGCCCCAGTGCTGGCATAACTGGAAGAAGCCTCCAAAAGGACTCCACAGGAACTGCTGGCCTATGCTAAAAACACCTCGATTCTCGGGGACTTTAAAACCACCTAAACACTCCCGCGACGGTTCATACATCCCCACTATCCGGATAACTAAGGGCCAGATTGGCCTATGCGTGGCCCCGCTGAGGGACGTCCGGGTTAACCTAACCTAACCTAACCTATTAATTTTGTGTATAATGATTATAAATATGCAGAACAGCTCTTTCTCATAGTATTTTAAATTCCCCATGAGGTTCACTTCTTCAAGCTTTAGACGCTCGGCGTAGACGTCCCGCTCGACGTATCTTAATTTTTCTCTTAAACGGCTCGCCTTCTTTCCATACTCTAAAATATATTTCTCAAATAAATTAATAATATTAGGCATTGTCATTGTCAAAAATATAATTACACTTATCCGCAAGATGGGTTTAACTTAAAATTTCTGCATTTGAAACTAGTAAGAAACTGTTAATATATAATGAATAGAATATATATTTTATTAACATTTATTCGCATTTTATTTATTCGCAGGCCTTGGGATCGCAAGATGGTCATGGGCAGGGATGCAATCTACAAAAGTGTCTCCATGGTGCTGGACAACATTGAGGCATATGGATATGGCCCGAGATTGATGGCCATCATCTCTGACGGATGCCCCACCAATTTGTTTGCAAAGATGGACGTCGCCTAGAAGTACCCTGTGCTCTGGGACGTCGCTCACCTGCTCAAACTTTTGGCGAAGGAAAAGGTTGTGAATTGGCGTTGCTCCTTCAAATGTCCAATAGTTCCAAATAAAGAAATTCAATATTTTTTCTTATTTTTGTTTCTTTTATTAAAAATATACGTAAAAGTCATAACATTTACAGCACAATCCAAAGAAAATACGAATTTGATTTTCTATTAAATCTTTATACAGTTTGGCTAAATTTTTAGAAAAACTAATGGTAATATTCATAAAAAGAGAGTAAGGAATCAAATTCAATTGAAATAACTCAAATTTCCGCTCTTCAAAAAAGCGACACTTGAATACAATACTCAGAATGCGGACATCGAAAAAATGTTAAAAATCAAAAAATCATCGAATTGAAATCCCAATTAAAAGAAAATAAATATGGCTTGAGATAAGTCCTGTTCAAAGGATGAAGCATTAAGGTATGTAGGTTCATTAATAGGTGAGTGCGCTTTCTGTCAAGGTGTACCTAAATTCCATTGCTCATAGTGCTGCTATGCATCCTGTCCCAAAAAAAATCCGTTCTCTTTCGTAGTGATCAGACGTGTTTTTGTTTTGCGCTCCGCATTTTTTCCTTTTGTTTTGAATAAACAGCCGGTGTTTTCCTAACTAAATTCTAATTATACTTCCTAACCAGACAACAATCTGGAAACCTATTCTATTACGCGAGTGCATGCCTTTTGATTTGTGTTAAAACATTATTTAACTTTTTATTTTTCGGCGTCGGCTTGTGTTTGTGTTGCAGTGAGTGAGTATTGCATTGCAGTCCGCTCTCGTCTGGTAGCTTTTGTTGTTTTATCACTCTCTCGCTATCACCTCAACTTCAATAACTGTTCTTTCTCTCTCGCTCTTTAAACTTTCTGAGCAATAGCGCTCTCTGTTTAGTAGCTCTCGCTATAACCGCTCTCCACTCTGCTCTCTTTTTTTTACCAATTCCGCTTTGAGCGTTCTCTGGCACATTGGTCTGATACCAATTTGTTTTGGAAATTTTAATTTTTTTTTCGTAAATTTTCTTGAGCAAATATATAAATAATAACGAGGGGGAACGTTGTGAGTTGCTGCGGACACCGCAACTCTACGGTTATACCCGATACTAAGTCAGTATGGCTATCCTCCGGCAGACGCCGCTAATATTAAACGACACGACAAAGAGTGCGTGCGAGAGAGACAGAAAATCAGTCTGAGCGTGACGTAACGCGCTGCGTAGCCACTGCAAATTGATTTGTTTCCTTTCGCTATAAAAATGATCTGATCTGATCCAGATTCAGCAATCTGATAGATATGGTCGCTATCTATGATTCTGCGTTTTTAGTTTTCTCGAATCTGCAATATTGTGGATGCAACAGATTTTCGTCCTTTGTGGGGGCGGAAGGGGGTGTGGCGAAATTTTGAGATATACGTTTTATAGTGAGATCTAACAGAAGTGCGGATACCAAATTTGGTTACTCTAGCTTTAATAGTCTCTGAGATTTGTGAATATCCCCAGATTTGCATCCTTTGCGGGGGCGGAAGGGGGTGTGGCGAAATTTTGAAACAAACTCGTCTCGGTCCGATATATTAGGAGTGTGGATACCAAATTTGGTTGCTCTAGCTTTTATAGTCTCTGAGATCTAGGCGCTAATGTTTTACTCTAAGCAAAGCCGCCTATGCTACCTGTGTGTTAGAGAGAGACAGGGCGAGAAAAAATGAAATTGTTTTCTTGTTGCTGGCTATAATAGTAATACGATCTAATTCAGATTCTGCCGTCTAAAAGATATGGTCATTCTCTACGATTCTGCGTTTTTGGTTTTCTTGTATCTTTAAAATTGTGGATGCCACAGATTTTCGCCCTTTGTGGGGGCGGAGGTGGGCGGGGCAAAGTTTTGAAATATTTTTGTAGCAGTGACATATCACAGAAGTCTGGATCCAAAACATCGTTGCTCTAGCTCTTATAGTCTTTGAGCATTAGGCGCTGAAGGGGACGGACAGACGGACAGACGGACGGACGGACAGACGGACAGACGGACAGACAGACATGGCTCAATCGACTCGGCTATTGATGCTGATCAAGAATATATATACTTTATGGGGTCGGAAACGATTCCTTCTGGACGTTACACACATCCACTTTTACCACAAATCTAATATACCCCAATACTCATTTTGAGTATCGGGTATAAAAATGGAATACGCTGTGGTCTGCGCAAAAAAAAACCTGTAAGAAGCAGATCACTCACGATCAGCCGAATGTCCCCTGCTGGCTCTGCGACAGCGTAGTCCACGCAAAATGCGCTGGATTTTCTGGCCTCGTGAATGATTCTATAGCCAAACGTAATGGCTTGCATTATAGTTGCGAGGCATGCCGTGCGGTGGAGAAGGACATGGTATCTTTCATGAGGCAGACGCGGAGTGGCTTTAAGGAGCTGACCGTTGGTTTCAAAAACCAATACGATCGGCTCCTAGCCATGGAGGCTCAGTTTAGCGGTTTAAAACTGCTGAATGAGTCTCCGAGGCGCAAAAAGGTCACTCCGCGGGAACTTCAAGTGCCAACCGTCACTCAGCCGTGCGCCGCCGAAAAACTGACTCCGACCACTCCAAGTGTGCAGCAGTTGATCTCGTTTGCCACTCCAAAGGCAACGACAGCTGCTGGCGATGCAGATTCGGTAGCCGAATTCATCGCCTCGGAGAATGTGCAGCCAAGTACGTCTGCAGCGTCCGTGTCCGTGGTGTCCGCAAGTTCACTAGTTGTCCCGTCCATCCCGATCCCACCAGTAAATAGACGTTCCGGACCTCCGGATAATGCCACCACAGGTACTAGACCTCCTCTTGGCACATTTTTTGATTCTTGTGTCCCGCTTTCTTATCCGATTAGATCTGGAAAACCCCCTTGGTTTACCAAAGAGTTATCCAGTCTAAAAAACTTAAAATCAAGACTTTATAAAAAATTTCAAGAAGTGGGCTCTCCTACTTCTCACTCTCGTTATGTAATAGCTCGGTCAAACTTTTCAGTTCTTAATGCTCAATGCGAGGAGAACTACCTATCTCGTTGCAGGATAGGTTTTTCTCAGGACCCTAAACAGTTTTACTGCTTCGTAAACAGTAAGCGTAGAACGTCCGCACACCCATTCTCGCTATCATTTTGTAATACGTCGGCAAATAATGATCAGGCAATTGCCGATCTTTTTGCCCAGTTTTTCCAAACCAACTATTCTGAGGAACGCTACTCTGGTCAACCGTACCCATACGGATTACCGAGGTCGAACGGCATTTTCAGTCCCTTGTTAAATTAATATTTCCTACTTCATGATCTTCGACTAGTTAAGCCGGTGTTTTCACCGGGTCCAGACGGGGTTCCAGGTTGTGTACTCAGGTACTGCGCCGAGGCTCTGTGTGGACCATTGCTTAAACTATTCACCCTGTCCATTGATTCCTCTTGCTTCCCCCCAATCTTTTATAATTCCTCTCCATAAAAAGGTAGCAAGTCTGATGCAAAAAATTATAGAGGTATAGCAAAGTAATCCGCTATTCCCAAATTGTTTGAGAAGGTTTTAACTCCGCACTTGCAACATCTCTGCAAGTCACTTATATCTCCAACTCAGCATGGATTTATAAGGCGACGATCAACCACCACGAACTTTTTAGAGTTTACCTCTTTCATTATTAAAGGCTTTCAAGGTAACTTACAGACGGATGTTATTTACACCGACTTTAGTAAAGCATTCGACTCTGTAAACCATTCCCTTTTAGCACATAAACTTGACCTTTTAGGGTTTCCGCCCAACCTCCTGAGATGGATTTCTAGCTATCTTTGTTCTAGGTCTCAAAGAGTCCTCTTCAAAAACTCCCTCTCTTTACCAGTAAAGGTTTCTTCGGGAGTACCACAGGGCAGCCATCTAGGCCCCTTACTCTTCACACTCTTTATTAATGACTTGCCTTCAGTATTAACATACTCTCGAGTACTTATGTATGCGGATGATGTTAAACTCTGTGTCCAGTACAAGGACATTTCATTTCATTCTCGCTTGCAATCCGATCTCAATACTTTCAGTCATGGTGTTGTGCAAACTTGTTACACCTTAATGCCTCGAAATGCAAAGTTATGACATTTCATCGTTCTAGCCCTTTGTTGGCTCCCTACACCCTATTTGGGGGTTCTCTTGAGAGAATTACCCTGGTGGATGATCTGGGTGTTATGTTAGACCGCAAGTTAAAGTTTTCCGAACACATTTCTACCATAATAAATAAGGCCATGGGCGTGCTTGGGTTTATAAAGAGGTGGTCAAAGGAATTTGACGACCCCTATATAACAAAGACTCTCTATACCTCGCTTGTTCGTCCGATCTTAGAATACGGCTCCTGTGTATGGTGCCCTCAGTACAAAGTACACCAGGACCGTATAGAATCAGTACAGAAAAACTTTTTACTCTTTGCTCTGCGGGGCCTTAACTGGGATGCGGGTGTAAGACTCCCATGTTACCCTAGTAGACTATTATTAGTAAACCTCCCATCCTTAGTTAACCGTAGAAAAATGCTTGGTGTGATATTTATGCACAACTTGATCAGGGGTGACATAGACAGCCCTGATCTGTTGAGCCGCAAAAACTTCACGATTCCTATTAGACTGACTAGAAATTTTATACCGTTGTTCCTTCCACTTTGTAGATCGAATTATTCCTTGCATGAACCGTTTAGGGTCTTATGCTCGGATTATAATTCCCTCTACCATATTATATCCAACACTAATTCTCTTCCTCTTATTAAATTATTAATCCTTACACACGTTTCTATTAATTAGTAAGTGTAGTGGTATTTGTATTTTGATTGCATGCTTAGTTTCTTAGTAAGTTTAGTGCTAATTTTCCTCGAATGTCTATGTCTAATGTCTAATATCTATCTTTCTTGCATGTTCGCGTTTGGTTCGGCTACGCACCGCGCGTCATGCGGCAGCGCCCCTCGGTCGGTTGGGCGGGAGGAGGGCTGCGTTTTGCCTGGGATCCGCGCGTAACAGCCTTCTGCTGGTGTCACACGGGCCACTTGACGGTGCAGTAACTGCATCGCCTCTTGAAAGATGCAGTCATTGCATGTCAACGTCCAAGAAAAAACGAGGGGGAACGTTGTGAGTTGCTGCGGACACCGCAACTCTACAGTTATACCCGATACTAAGTCAGTATGGCTCTCCTCCGGCAGACGCCGCTAATATTAAACGACACGACAAAGACAATGCAAATTGATTTGTTCCTTTTGGCTACAAAAATTATCTGATCCAAATTCAGCAACCGGATAGATATAGTCATTCTCTATGATTCTGAGTTTTTAGTTTTCTCGAATCTGCAATATTGTGGATGCAACAGATTTTCGTCCTTTGTGGGGGCGGATGGGGATGGGGCGAAATTCTGAGATATACGTTTTATAGTGACATCTAAAAGGAGTGTGTGTACCAAATTTGGTTACTCTAGCCTTAATAGTCTCTGAGATTTGTGGTTGCCTCAGATTTTCGTCCTTTGCGGGGGCGGAAGGGGGTGTGGCGAAATTTTGACACAAAACGGTCAAGGTCCGATATCACAAGAGTGTGGATACCAAATTTGGTTGCTCTAGCTCTTATGGGTTCTGAGATCCTTGAACTCATATTTTGCAATTGGCAAAACCGACTATGAAACCTGTGTGTTAGAGTGAGACAGAGCGAGAAAGAGTGAAATTGTTTTCGTGATTCTGGCTGTAATAATTATACGATCTGGTTCAGATTTTGCACTCTAGAAGATATAGTCATCTTCTACGATTCTGCGTTTTTAGTTTTCTCGTATCGTCGAAATTGTGGATGCCACAGATTTTCGCCCTTTGTGGGGGCGGAAGTGGGCGGGGCAAAGTTTTGAATAATTTTTGGACGGACGGACAGACGGACGGACGTACAGACGGACTGACGGACAGACGGACGGACGGACAGACAGACATGGCTCAATCGACTCGGCTATTGATGCTGATCAAGAATATATATACTTTATGGGGTCGGAAACGATTCCTTCTGGACGTTACACACATACACTTTTACCACAAATCTAATATACCCCAATACTCATTTTGAGTGTCGGGTACAAAAATCTCTTCAAAATACACTAGGCTAGGAAATCTTTTCCGCAGGCCATGGCACGGGCAACACCACCGCCAACACCAACCGTCTGGGCCTTGCTGCCCTTGCCAGCAGGAAGAGGCGCTCAGGTGAGCCACGATGAACGGTAGACATTCAACGAACATTGTAGCTGACACTATTGTAATTTCAGCTCCATAATTATCGACGAGGAGGCGAAAAGCGCGCGGAAATCGAATTCTATTCTATTCCTCTATTCCGCCCTCCCTGACCACAACTCTAGTCGTGCTACGATAACAGCCACAGTTACAGCCACCGGCATGTGCAATGGCAGCCTTGGTCGCGCAGTGCAGCGCAATGAGGCGAAGTTGGAGGAGCAGCAGCAAGGCCAGAAGGTGAGTTCTGGTTGAAAACTAACGAGTTGCCTTACTATTGGCGATCAGGAGATCATGTACCGCAAAGACCTATTCGACAAGCAGCGGCAAAAGGAAATATTACTTGCGCCAGAGCAGGGGCAGCTCGAAAAAGAGCGCCAAAAGATCAGGGCTAAAAGGGATTATCTTCGGCAATTGACATTTCAATGCATAGGAACACCTCCAGAAGAAGAGAAATCCTTAATTCCTCTAATCCCTAAGAGGACCTATGAAGTACCAGCCGACAACAGCAGCTCTATTACAAGTAACCAGCCTAACCGGTCCCCATGTCTAACAGACTATTGTACGGTGGACTCAATAAACATGTAGAACAAAAATTAAATTTCTTGTATTTTATTTACATATATTTATAATTGGGAACAGTAAAAAATAAAAATACAATACAATTAATAATACAAATATTTTTCCATTCTTCCTTCAAACGTAAACAAACTTATTCCATTTGTTCTCCTCAAGCTCATATGTGTATGTATGAGTAAGTAAGGACAAAGTACAAAGCAAAATGCAAAATTTTCAAAAATTTTAAATTTTTGTATCGATTTCTAAATACAATTTTGTTACCTCTAATCACTAACCATACAGTATACATACTGTATGGTTAGTGCTCTAATAGATAAGAAATACCGCAAATGTACTGACGAATTCAAGGTATTTTATACATATGAAGGCCTTTTGGTATATTATTATGTCAAAAATAAAATTAAGGTATATTTGTTTCCGTATTATTTAATATATTTGCCAAAAATATTATCTCATATTTATCTCATATAGAACATTATTATTTACATTTTCCCTTCAGATTACGCTTTTTGTAATAACATAAAAATGTAGTTAATATGTAGCAAGTGTTTTTAGCGTGTATTTACAATGTAAAGAAATTATGATTGTTGACTTGACATTTTTTTATTTAAACCCTATTTTACCCTATTTATAAACAATTCCAATAAAGGTGGTACTTAAAATTAGCCATTTTTATATAAAATTGATCAGATTATCGGGTAAAACTATGTGTTCAGGGCTGAGAGTCCGAATATCAAAAACGAGAAACATGATGCAACTTGAATAAAAATAGTTCTTCAGTATATTTACAGTATATTTTAAAATTTGTTACGTATTTCGCTATATTTTCGTCAGACCGTATATTTGATCCGCGATAAGTCCGCGGCCACACTGGTCACACTGCTGTCAAAGAAAATGGCGAAGGAATTTTTCGGAGGGATTGAAAATTATTAATTTATTTTATTTTGTGACGGATAAAAACATTTTAGTACTCAACAAGTGTGCCTAAAGAAACTCGTGATTTAATGTTTCAATCATATAATTTAAATATGTAAGAATAGGGCGAAAAGCATGCGTTTGCATGTACCCTTGTGCATTTTACAGCCATACATGTGTATACGTGCATATGTATATATTTTATTTAATGCTATATCTTCTTTGAAATTGTAAATGTAGTTGTGCATATCTAACAGTACAACTAATTATATATCTTCTGTTAACATTAATAACCAAAAAACCCCGACTCCACGTAGTTGACGTTTTCACCAACATATGTGTACATATACAACAACCATTATGAAGAGACTGATGTGAAGTTTTAACGAAAAATATCTATTTCCAGAATTAATAATTGAATATGATATGTCTTACTCTTTTTACATGAATACTAGCTCAAGTCAAGTGTGTTTTAACTGCGCGCGTGGTTCAGATATCTAAATAATTGTTTGCCGTTCCTTCACTCTGGATCAGGCAGGCTTGATTATCCGGGATCTATAAATGAACCAAAATCAAATCCAGCAACTTACCTCTCACCTATCACAGGCTCTTGATCAAAACTACGATGTAAGATTACTAATTATACAGCATGATATGAATGCTTACAGGACAATAATTTAATTACAGGTCGTCAATATGGATGCTGTTCTCTCTGTCATATGTGCTCTGGAAGGCACAACGATCACTAAGGAGCAACTGGAGGCCACCAGATTGGCAAAGTATATAAACCAACTTAGACGGAGAACCAAAAACGAACATCTTGCCCGACGTGCGAAATCCCTACTGAAGATGTGGCGAGAAATGGTGGGGATTCAGCAAACGGCTAATGATTCTCAGCACCATCACAGTCAGCCCACATCCCTTCCGACTCCGCCATCAGCACATTTTTATAAGTATACTGCGGGATCGGCAGACAGCAACTTGACCGAAACAGTTGTTCATCTGCCCGTTTCACCTTCGGTACCGTCACACCGAACAATTTCAGATTTGCATTCAAATATCGACTCCTCTGAACCGCCGCCTGCTGTCCTGCCTTCCCAACACCAATCAAACTTCTTAAACCTTATTAACAATATAAGCAAATGTGAACGCGAAGAAAGCAACTCTAGCATGTTAATACAAGCTCATAAGCAGCCGCAATCGCAGCAATTCCAAAATAGGCCTCTTGGACTGCCACTTCCTTTTATCAGTGAACAGTCATTGAATTCGGTATCAATCTCATCCGATGTCGGAAATGATAAAAAAGGTGAAGCTTCAATTGTGATCGATATAGTAACCGATTCTGACGAAAACGACAATGAGAGTGCAAGTACAATACAGGGAAAACCCACAGCGGCGGCGTCAGCACCATTTACAATATCGCCTGCTCCATGCCCACGTCCCAAAAAGTTTAAAAAGGATAAAAAGCATAAAGAAAGGGACAGGTCTAAGTCTTCGTTACTGGCCCAGAACGAGTTGATTGGACAACACTCCAGCAGATACAGCGCGAAAGTAAAGGAAGGCCAATCACAAACAGCTCAGGCAACAGACTCTGGTATGAGAAAATCAATTAATATTTTTTCAAAAAAGCGTTTTACCTTGTACTGTCTTGATATGATTGATAAGAATATTATTCAAATTCTGATCTCATAACGAAAATGATTTGTATGTCACTAATTTAGTTTTATATTAATCATTGGTTTTATTTTCTTTTAGAAATTTTTTCTCTGTCTAATAGCTCGATGAGTTCAATCTTATCTGGGGATGCAGCTTTATTGAACCCACAGCATAAATTTCGAGCAAATGCATCCGAGCTTACATTCACCGGCAGATTTAAGCCAGTAAACCATTTGGATAGTGCAAATCAGGATAATTCCGCTCTGCCGATAGGGCAGAATATCGTATTCCGACAAAATGAATCTGAGAGACCAATATTTGAGGATTCAATTACAAACGACTCGAGTACGTCTTGCAGTCGGCTCTCTCCTCCGACTGTCGAAGAACGCCGAAAATCCGATAAAATCGATGATTCTATTAGGCAGCAAATTGCAACATCTATACAAATGCCAATGCCTTCGATTGGGTTGGGCCACGAGTCAAATAGTAGGACTGAATATTTGGAAAATTCATCGAAGTCTCAAGTTCCTAAAAAACGTGGTCGGAAGAAAGGCTCAAAAGGCGTGGATGCTGTAATTGCTAAGGAATCGTCGAGCCTTTCTCAGCAAATTTTTTTTGGCGTTGGCTCTACGGTGAAAAAGGTAAAGACCACCAAAGAACTTTTCAGTGAAATTCAGAGCAGGAAATTAATCACTGCCGTGCAGTCGCCCACAAGTAATATCTCCAATTCCTCCATATCTCGAGAGCTGACAACCCGTGCTCTAATGCCAAGACCAACTTCGTCTTGTTCTGGTTAGTGACCTATTTATATTGGTATTTCGATATTCTATCTCTTTATCTATGAATATTCCTAGACACGTCGATCCACTCGCCACAAATCATGGAAACTTATTCAGGAAATGTTACCCTAATGGGTGTTGACAAATTTTCAAATAAAAATGAAGGTGAGTTCCTAATCGGTGACTGTATATGTGTCTAGATGTACGCGTCGGTTCTCAAAACTGTGCCTTAAGATAGGTGTCAGATCATCACAGCTATTAGCTTAGCGTCAAATCAAAAACATTTTTACTAAATAAATAGATATTGGTTATGTTGACACATGTAACACAAACCATTTTTAGAGAAAGCTTATTAGAAAAATTATGTTTTGCAGATGCCGGTAATACGGATAGTGATACCATCACTTCAGAGCCATCTCAAGATAGCAACAAATCGCAGGAAATTAAGGAATGTACTTCATTGGACAGCAATAGCAATTCTCTCCAGACTTTATCTCTGGCGAAAAAATCAATGCACACTTCAAAGTCGGAGAACTATAGCGATGTAACCACACAACTAATGCATCTTATTCACAGCATAAAAGGCCCATTGAGTGTCTATGAAGTTGAAAAGTTATACCGAGCTCAGATTGTGCCGTGCACCTGCCTAGTTATAGAAGAAATATGCAACCCCTTTGGCGAGCCAATCAATTTAAGTTCAGACAACGGTGTGGGTGATCCGAAGAGCGATTCAAATAATGATAACGTTTCTCGCCATAAAAAACAAGAAGAGCAATTGCCTAAACTTGAAAGATTGAGTGACAATGATTTTTCTATGGACACTCCACAGAAACCAGTTAAGTCCATATTTGATTTGGATTTTGATGAGGACGAAGACCCCTTGCAATCAATAATCAATGATATTCGGATGCCGCCAACTAAACTTGAAGAGACCAAAGAAAACGCAGATTTAAAAAACGCCCTTGCTCATTTACCAATGAATATTTCTTCACTGGATGTTGCTAGTGTTAATGCGGATACAGTACAAAATCAAATCAACAGCCATAACCAGGAGGGCGAGACAAGTGAAGAACAGAATGTCGCTATTCCTGTTTTCACTTGTCACGAGGATCCCGATTGCGTTGCAAAGCAAAGGTTTCATGTGCAAACCAACAAAGTGAATAATTTTCATATAAATGCGTTACACAACTTTTATATACCAAATATAAATGGCAATTGGGATAGCATCGACTCATCTATTGTCTCAGAATCTACAATAACCGACTTTCTCAATACCCTGGGGTCCTATACAGTCACGGATGGAGCTGACGTTGTTCCCAAATATGGCTCTCTTACATACGACCGAATTAGAAAGGATCTGAGTTCTATTAAATTTACAAGCTCTTTTAAAACCAGACCCTTAAAATCATTTATGCCACCGTTTCTTGGAGTGGCAAAGTGTTTGCCCACGTGTCGTCTCGCTAGAAGCAGTTTTAAGAAAAAACAAATTCAGTCACCGCCGCCCCCACTCATAGTGATTCCAAGTACAATAGAAGGCTTGGACCCGGACATCATGCAGAAGGATTATAATGGTGGCAGTCCACTGAAAGTGGATGTTGATGTATTAGTTTCTGGCCATGATAACAACGAAAGCAATGTGCAAATGCAAGTTAATTTACAGACCAAGAGTGACCCAACTCTTAGTTACAACTTACTAAAGCTCGCCAATGACGAATTACCTTTTGAGGAAACTGAGCCGAACGATAAAGGCAGTGAATACGAGAATCAGGATAACGGTCGCTTTAGTAGTAGTAGTAACAGTAGCTGCAGCAACTCTAGCAATTCCAGTTTGAAAAAAACACAGGATTCAATTAATGAAAAGCTGAGAAATCAGAGGTCTCAGCGATACAGAGTCCAATCTGTAGAAGAGGAGACCAATAGAAAACGTCGCGGGAAAAATAGAAAAAAGAGAAATATTAAAGAAAATCCACCCATTAAGCGCATTAAGATTTCTTTGAATGGAACAATTTCAAACCTTAGTAGTAGTAACAACAGCAGTTCAAGTGAAAGTGAAACTGAAACCGGCCTAGAGAACGAAAATGAAGTTGAGAATGACTATGAAAATAATAATGATGAGGAATATGCCGTTGTTCAACGACCCACGTGTGGCGATGGCGCTAGCAACAACCACATTGTGATGACAATAAAGAAAACACCAAGTAAAATCAATTCTCCAGCCAACTCAATGTCTGCTACTTCACCTATTAATGCATCCGAGACAAGAAACGTAAAAAATGCATTTTCCGACTCTAATCGGCCCAATCTGCTGACATCAAGTACTTCGATCGCACCCCTGTATCAAATCGACGGTGGCAGAAGATTGTTATTGTCCAAAAAGTTCAGTCGACGCCCTCATCGTCGGCGTCGTTATCGTCAATGTCGTCGAAAATCGGATTTGCAACGCAAAGCTATCGATTTAGAGCTTAAACATTTGTTCACCTACAAAACCAAGCCAGATCTAGATATCGGGTCCGCAATAAAGCTTCATAAAAAGCTATTTTTCAGTCATGAATTATGTAAACAGAATACTGCAGGCAGGAAAGAGAGAATTTTAAACTACAGCAGTAGTAGCAGTTCAAACTATGATGATGACGAAAGCGATCTGGACGGTCTTTCTTCAGAAGAGACAGCAGCAGACCTTAAGGAAAATGTTAATACTTTTAATAAATACAACTTAAATATTGAGACTGATAATACAAGTGCCGAGCGAACGGTATCTGAAGATCCACTTAAAATTGAAGAGGATCCTTATTTAACGTCGTCCAGCAATGATGTTACCGATAGCGATAACGAGAGCGATAATCATGAAGTATTCGATGAAGTTGCTAAAAGAGTCGAAGCTGACGAATTCAACGAACTGCATAACAATGGTATGCTGACATCCTTTAATTCGATATCTGTTGAGAATCAGTTAATAAACGAACCGACGTTGATGGCGGTCTCGGGCAGTGTCGACACACCCGCACCCCAATCCAATGCATCGCTGGCGTCACTACAAAATGAGAATTGTGATGATGTTAATAATCTATGCTATAATAATAACAATTTAGATGTAATTAAACATAGTCTAGCTGCTAGCCCCATACTGAATGATATCAATTATAAAAACGTCATAAGTAATACTTCTCCAAGAGTCTTAGCCAACAAATTCAGCGATTGTATTCCACAGAATATCGGAAATTCTGAACTAAGCCCCCCGATACCGTTACCCTGCGCTGAGTACCAAACTGGTATTCGACCAGCCCCCCTGACAGACCTTGCGTTATCCAGCTACGCTGATTTCAGGTGTACCCGAATTCAACAATTTAAGGAATGGCACCAAGTTCTTCAATTGCAATCATATAATAATGAGCCCTTAATAGTTCTGCCATATGTTGTGCTTGAATAATTTATACATTTCCCTAACGGGAAACTATGGAGAAAACGAAAGTAAATTTGGCCAATTATATTAAATGCTTATGTTGTGTATTCTTTAAATTATGTTAAGATCCAATCAGAGCTATTTTTTGTTAGTTGAATTTATATTTTTCATGATTACAAAAAAAATATACACAATTTAAGAATGTGGCTACCATACCAGAAATATTACTTTCGCTTGCATAATCATGTGGATTTCTGTTAAATTCTATTGTTAAAAATTATTTTACATGTTTATATTTTGAAATATTTAAGTAAATATTTAAACATAAGTAACAAATCAAATGTACATTAACTGTAAATAAATTAGCTGTACACTAAAGTAACAGGGTGCCATTTTTATACCCATACTCAAAGAGTGCAGAGCTAAATATGGCTGTAACGATGGATGTAACAGCCATAAGCCAGCGTTTTCCACTGCAGGAATGTACTGAATTTTAACCAGTATGGAAGCTGTCTCTCTAAAGTTGGAATAGGACATTTGGGAATATACGGCTTGCATACGATAAAACGAATTAAAAGTAAGTATACAATCATCAGATGAACACTTCAGAACAAGTGGAGGGATCCAACAAACGTTTGAAAGTAAATAGGTTGGATCCTGTTTATCAATGGATGGAAAGTGATCTTCAACAAAGCTGCCCAAGGGAACCATTTTACGTAGTTTTTGTATTGGATTTTCAGGATAAAAATGGTTTCGAATGCATTTAATGTTTCTCTCCCGAAGATTTGATGCAATATCCAACATTAGAGACGCTGTCGTCTGTTTCGTGCATCGTCTTCCATGATAGATTTGCTACTGACATGTCCATATATTGTCAATTGAAAGTAAAAAAAATAAATAACTCAAATATTTAAATATTCTGACTTTTATTTTCATTTCACAATTGTTATGTTTATTTTTGTGTCAATAACCGTCCGCATTTCTTTTTGTCGTGGGTTATGCTAGTACAGATCTGTGGCTGCAGACAAGAAGCCTCAACTATTTTATTGACTATTTGAGTTTTTGATGTTTATTGAGGATGCCCAAAAGTCACTAAACTAGCGAGGCCCTTTGTTTGCTATTTTGCCGTTCAGTTTATATAAGTTCATGGTCATCATTATATTAGGTCATAGAAATGTGAAAATATTAAATTATTTTAAATTTTGCTTAAACGTACGCGTAGACAATATTGGTTCGATTTAAAATATAATATCAATATTTAATGTGGGAGTTATGGTTTGTACATAAGAGCACAATTCAAGAGTAGTGTGATATTGCCGGAGTACGGATGAGATGAAATGGATGAAATGCAAGTGTATAGCATACTACATATGCATAGATAAACATATTTGTACATATATACTGTATATATATATATGTACACGTATGAATAATGAAAGCGACGTTGTATGAGCAGTCTAATAATTTCTGTGAACGCACATTCATAACTTATACTGCTACATACTCGTACTGGTAGTATTTATGCAAGTATGAGGCTATGAATATGTATACATGTAGATATTATATAGTTATTTGAATGGATCATATTTCTTCTATCTTAGCCTTCGGTGCTGTGAACGTTTACCGAAAATGCACATATGCTTTCACTCTTTTTGGCGACTGCCTTGGCCTGGTATTGACCAACATCGTCCATGATACATCCGTTCACTGTAAAAGCATATCGGTTTTCGTCTTTCGTAAATGAGTATCGAGTACGGGTTTCATCAATAGGTTTGCCATCCTTTAGCCAAACCAGATTTAGAGGCGTTGAGTCTAGTTCGCATTCGAAGGTGGCATTTTCGCCCTCAGTCACTGAAACTGAAATGGGGAACTTTACAAAGGTCGGGTGCTTCGCTTCATCCCCAGGTACGTTGACGTTGATTGTACAGGTGCTAAACGACTCGCCAGCATCATTGAACGCCTCACAAGTGTAGGTTCCGCCGTCTTCAGGGAAAATCTCGGCAATTTGCAATCGGTATATGTTGGCTTCATTAGTGTATTGGAAGTCCTTGCTGGGCTTGATCTCCTTGTTGTTGTGCAGCCAGACCACATCGAAATGCTCGGCTCCAATAATACGACAGGCCAATGTTACTGCATCGCCATCTTTGACAAACCGCGATTCTAAGTGACTGACTATTTTTGGTGGTTTGTCGCTGCCAACCACATGCCGTTTAGAGTTCTTATCTAGCGCTAAAAATATATCAACCAAAATATTTGTATTTAATTTTTGTGTAAGCGAAAAAAAGGAAGAAAGGAGAGTTAATTCCGGAGACCTAAGCTTTTAACATGTTTAAACTGTTATCAAAAACTCGTAGCCATCAATCGTTCCTATGGTAGCTATTTGGAGAATAATCTGTTTATTAATAAAAGGAGAAGGCAATTTACAAAACTTCGTTTAGATGGCTTCTGAGATAAGTTTGCAGAAAAATAGGCAAACGGACTTCGTTAGATCGACTGGTCTATTCAAGGCTCCCTTATTAAAAAGAGATGCTTTCTTCTGATGTGCGTTCAAAAATGTTGATAAATTTTAATATATGTACCTCCTATGGCGTTCAATTTTTTAAAATTCAGACTGTAACTGGACTAGGATATGTTGAGCAGATCTAATCTTCATTAGAGTCGTCCTTACAAAGGGGTTGGACAAATTATAATTGTTGAGTTTTCTTACGTTTAACGGTTAGCTTGCATTTGGTTTCCTGTGCGCTAATCGAGTTTGTAGCCGTGCATATGAACACTCCCTCGTCTTCAGGAAAAACTTCATTGATAGTTAAAGTTGCAACGCCGTTTTTGTATTTCAAGTCGATAATGTCAGACGATGAAATGGACTTTCCGTTTTTGGACCACGTGATCTGGGGTTCTGGGTCACCTTTCACATGGCAAGTCAATACCAACTGTTCACCATCACGAATAGTTAAGTCGTGAAGGGGCTTCGTAAACTCAGGCTTGCACATTAAGGAATCATCTGGCGGAACTAGCAGGAAATAGCAGTTGTAAGCGAAATTATTATTTGTCAGCCTACAATATTTAATATGTATTTTTTACGTACGTATTAACTCTTTGGTGGCACTACGTGACCTTGAGGGGCTTCCGGGAGCCTGAAGGCTATTAGCCGCATATTTCTTTTTGCCTGAAATGCTATTCTGTATGGTAGAGGAACTAGTTGAGCTTGATGTGGTAGTACTGTCAGTCTGTAATTCAACCAATTCCAAAAATAAACGCATACACTATTGCAAAAAGATAGTTTTGTCCATTGGACTACTTACCTTAGTTTCTGACGAGTTATGTGTTGAAGTAAACTGGCGGGATGTTATAATTGGTGGTGGGGCAGGTTTAATCGGCTGCTCTATATACTTGCGATCTGTTGGGAACGTTGTAAATCAAGTAAGAGCAAATAAATATTAATACAGAAATATTGAGTTGAAATCAACGTAAGTTTGATGTAGCAATGTAACCTCTGGGGGGGGGGGGGGGGGTTCAGTTGGATACAATTAGATCTACCGTTCATTATTATAAACGAACTCTACGATTAAGTTAAGTTTGTGCCACTAAAAATAATTATTTTACACAGAGATATCGTAGGTGCGTAAGTAAATACATAATAGGATAAGATCCAGTTATTTTGGGTAATAGATGGATTTAGTTTCAATATAACTCTACAAATATCGTTCACCCTGTTCCGGCTGTCACTTTTTCTAAACAGTTTGAATTTTATTTATTTGATTTTCTCCGGATTGATAAAAACGAGATGTTTGTTTTCTCAAATTCAAGTGGCTATGAAATATATATATATTTTCTATAAAAGTGGCCAGCGTTACGTTAAGAAATTTACGAATTATGTAATTTTTGAACTAAAAGTAAACTTTGGACAGACATATTCGTTAATCGAAATATCGAAATATTCAAATTACTCAAAATCAGAGCAACAGAGATAAAGATTAGAGAGTATCCTTATTATCATTACATAAAAGACTAAAATATTTTGTATTGGTTCTATGTTCTAAGTTAAGTATTAAATGCATGCTGAGGGAAAAACGTTATACATTCAGTTCAATTGATTATAAATTACCTCCTGAGTAAAGGAAATTGTGGGCAAGCTCTGCCTGCTCAGGCGTAACCCATTCTCCTGAGAAAATTTAAATTAGAAAATAAAGTAGAAAGCAAATTTTGTTAACAATAGATTCTCGCATAAATCGACAACGCCAACCCCACCATACAAATTATTGGAAAATAAAAATTGTCAACATTATATGGTAAATAAGTCGGGAAATATATACATACATACATATATCTAAATGTTTACACCCTTTCGCCGCACATCCTTAAACAATGTATCTATTTGTACATTCTAATTATTGAAAAGAGATAAACAATGGTCGATGATCATAAAATAGCACGAGTGCTACGTAATGAAAACGAGCTTGAATACTTTGATAAGTTCAAATGTATGTATGTTGTAGTTCCCGAAATAGTTTCGGAGCATTTTTATAATATTTGCTTAAAAGTTAATATTTTAACACTTGAAAATAAATTTCCTTTGATGATAGACAAAACAGAGGATACAAAATACACCTAATTTATCTCTATGATAAACTGTGTTAGCGTAATTCGCATAATCAGCAAAGACATCTGAAGCTTCGGCTTGTCGAATGAATGCTCCAATCCAGTATTACTTGTAAGTACGCTAACTAGGAATGTTTCACTAGTTTATAGTTTTGTATTTTGATAAGTCTTATATCTCCATAAAATTTTTAATTTCTTGCGATCGTGTTCGATTTAGAGAACTAATTTACCTTCAACGATAACGACGCAATCGGTCTCATCTGTTCCATGGCAATTGGATGCTTTGCAGGTGTATTTTCCAGAATCGGAGGGTTTACAGTCAATTATTTCCATAGTGACAACTCCATCAGAGTGGGTCATTGCGTATTCGTATTTGCTAAGCTCGCGACCTTCCTTGTACCACTTTACGGATGGTACTGGCTTGCCACTTAAACAACAAAGCAGCTTGCAAGTATCGCGGGCCTGCATGACGCGTGGCCGCAAAAGGAATGTAAAACTGGGTGCCGACTCGGACTCTTCTTGCCAGAATGTGTAAGGTAATGGTTCACGCCTTCGAACCGGAGTCGATTCCGTTCGATACCTGGGCTGTTCTTTTGGCAGTGGTTGGACATTTAGGAAAACGACCTCTTCTCTGGATCCATAGTGGTTCTCGGCACGTACTATATACTCTCCCCTGTCATCTAACTTCACACGGTTAATGATGAAATAGTAGTCGTCCCCAACGTAGCGTTTCATAAATTTTACACTCTGTCGCAGCTCGATATTATTGTGTGACCAGGTGAGTGTGGGTGTAGCAGTTGCAATGCATCGGCAGTAGAACTTTACACTTTGGCCCTCATAGCAAAATTGGGAAGACGGACGAATGACGAATCGCGGCGCTGCTTGTCGTCGATCGAAAACGGCATCGTGAATTTTATATTTCTCCATTAGCAATTTTCTCAGAGAGGAATATTCTGATAGACGGCCCATCGGCAACAAATATTTTTCAAAGTCCTCGTATTTTTTCCTCAATTTTTCGCGATAGGCTAGGTAACGATCGCGTGCAATCTTTTGCGTCAAACCGCTGTGATCTCCAGTGAGCCAAGGATGCAAAAGGCATTCGTGTGCCGTCATTCGTTTTTCTTTGTTGGCTAAAAGCAACTTCCGTATAAAATCTTTTCCTTCTTCAGATATGTGTCTGAAGGATTCAACATCGAAATCCCAGTCACATGCTTTAACGTTCTTAAGTGTTTGAACGTCGTTTTCTCCAGCGAATGGGGAAAGTCCACTCAATCTAAATAGAATACACATTTATTATATTATGTCTAGTACTCGCATTAGTATAATGATACTTACAGAACATAGGTCAGAACTCCTGTAGCCCACATGTCCGTATAGAAACCAACTGGTTCTCTGTTAACTATTTCTGGGGCAGCGAACTCAGCTGTTCCAGTTGTGATTTTAACGACTTCGTTGGGATCCAATCGGGTGGCCAAACCAAAGTCAATTAGCTTGACATTCGTACTGGAGCGGGTTTGGCACATAATATTCTCAGGCTTGATATCCAAGTGAATAATATTCTTCTCGTGCATGTGCCTGATGCCTTCGCAAATTTGTCTCATGTAGTTAATAACTTCGGCTTCTGTCATAACATAGCCCTCAGCTGTAATGCGCTCGAATAGTTCGCCCCCAGATAAGCTATTGAAAGATAGAATTAGAGTATGTAGAATGGGAATCATAGAATGGGGTTTGCTTACAATTCTAGTATTAGAACCATTTCGTCGTCGTCTTCGAAGGCATCGTGCAGATTGATAAGTTTTTGATGGTGCAGCTGGTTCATAATATCTATTTCTCGACGAATAAGGTCCTTCTCAACAGCATGCGACACAGGAATGAATTTGGCCGCAAAAATATTTCCTGTGCTTCGTTCCCGGCATCGATGTACCACACCGAAAGCCCCGGTACCAATTTCCTCGAGGATATCATACTTATCGTATACACTTTGCTGGGAAATTTCAACAGGTTGTGGTACGAATTTCGAATAAATATCGAAGACGTATGAGTCATAATCCTTGATTGGCCCATCAGCTTTACCGCGTATCTTCTTGCCACTCTCGTCGAGCTCCCATTTACGCTCTGTCGTCTTCTTTTTGATAGACTCTTTCGTCTTAATCAATGTGCTAATATCTGAGGGTTCAGAGCGTCCATAGACGTTATCCGCGAAAATGCGGAAGTCGTACTCTTTTCCAGGTGTCAGTCCAGTGACTGCCATTGAAGTAAAGCGGGTGTTTCCTACACGTATCCACGAAGATAGCGGATGTTCACGTCGCTCAACAAAATAGTTTGTTATATCACTGCCTCCATCCCAGATAGGTGATTTCCAGCTGAGGGACAAGGAGTCAGTGCCAATGCTTTCGATTATCGGGAAGCGTGGAGGATCCGGACGATCACTGATTTGCACTTGAATGATTGCCGTATCTGAGCCAAGCTCATTTTCAGCCGTAATCCTATATGGTCCCGAGTCCAGGCGTGAACCATCCCGTATTGTTAAAACGGCGTGTCTCTCCTTGACCTCCACATGGTAATGACCACCAGATTCAATATTCTCTCCTTCCCTAACCCAATTAATACGAGGTTTCGGGAAGCCAGTGAATGGTATTTTAATTATAACATTCTCGCCCTTATCGAAGTAGGCAGTGTCTCTGAATCGAGGTGGAACATTCAATTTCGGAGCAGCTGCAAATTAATAATTATGGTTTTAATATATCATACTCGTATTGGAATAGCAGCCGAATTCAATTTCTTAGATGGATTCTGATACTTACTCATAATAGCCAGTGCGGCCCGAGTTGACTTTGCTCCGGCTTTGTTGACAGCGCGACAAACGTACTCATCAGCGTCTTCTCCGAATATGTCGTTAATATGAAGGTAATGATCGTCACCCTCTGAGTAGATGTGGTAACGGGCCCCATTGGTTATCTCGCGGGCCCCCTTGTACCAGGTAATTGTTGGTTTTGGTACGCCACTTATTGTACATGTGAATTGAGCATTGTGGTTTTGAATACAATTGGCATCGCGTAGCGGTTTCACAATCAAAGGAGGCGAAGCCGCCTTCGGATCTATGATCTTAACAGCCTGGGAGGCGGTCGATTCTTTCGATAGCCCTGCCACATTCTGAGCGAAAACTCGGAATTCATACTGACGACCTTCAATCAGATTGGAACAGTTTAATTGGTTGGCAGCAGAGATGATTGCGTTCACACGCTGCCATGTGTCGCTACCAACCTCTCGTTTATCGACCAAGTAGCCTTGAATGTGAGCACCGCCATCCGACTCCGGTTTGCTCCATTCCAAATGCACAAAATCACCTCCAATCTCAGTGATTTGAGGAATACCTGGGGGTGAGGGAGGATCAATTGGGGCCTTTGCGCGAATTGGGTTCAGTCCTTCCAGGGGTGGACCCATGCCGTTCTCATTTACAGCCATCACGCGGAATATGTACTCTTGGTTTTCAATTAAACCCTGCACATTAAAGGACGTATCTTTGCAGCTGCTTGACACTGTTATCCAATGCGGTGAGGCCATATCCTTCCTCTCGACGACATAATGAGTCACTCTCAGACCACCATCGTAAGAGGGCGCACGCCAGGCCAGAGTGCACGAGTGTTTGTTGATGTGGGATACTCCCATTGGACCTGTGGGAGCCGACGGCAGGCCAGTGATACGTACATCAAATTGTCCGGTTGCACTTCCGGAATCATTGGAGAATTCAATTTGATATAGGCCTGCGTCGCTCTTCACTATGTCTCGAATGAAGATCGCAACATAATCGTCGAATAGGGTAAACTTAAAGTGAGATTCATCTGGGTTGTCTGAAATAACTTCGTTATTCCTCGTGATTTTCACAGCTAGTGGCTGATCTCCAGAATAGTAGACTTTTATCTTTGTATTGTCTCCTTCTGGCAGGTACAGTTCGCTGGGACACCTGTTGATGATCGGGGGAGATCCGATTTTCAGATAGCCCGATGTATGAACAAATCCAAGTGAATTGATCGCTTCACATGTATAGTCGCCATCGTCTCCGGCTTGCACATTTGATATATGCAGGCGGAAGACGCCATCCTTACTATCGCATGTGATTCGTCCGCCGCCCATCTGAATTTCCTTGCCATTGCGAAGCCATCTGGCCGTGGGAATGGGCTTGCCAGAAGCGGCACATTGGACTGTAAAGTCCTTTCCGCACGGAGCGATTCTGTCCTGCAATCGTGTGATCCATTCTGGCTTTTCTCCACCCAAGACTTCACAAACTCTGATTGGCATTGTACATAAACTGGACTCCGAACGACCGGCTGCATTCACAGCAAAGATGCGGAACTCATAATCGCCCATCTCAATTAAGTTGATGACTGTGTACTCGGTGTCTAGGACATTGTAGTCATTACATTTTACCCATACGGCCCCACCAATATCCCTTCGTTCAATGATATATCCGGTAATGCGAGAGCCACCGTCACTTACAGGCTTCTCCCACTTCAGGTCGACATAGTTCTTACCGACTCTAGTGACTTGCGGGGTTCCTGGTGGTGATGGAACATTGAATTTTCCCTTGAGCTTGAATCTAAGCGACGGCAGGGAAGGCTTGCTCATTCCAGCAGCATTCTTGGCCTTAATGCGGAACTCATACTCGCTGCCATTGGTTAGGTTATATAGTTGATATTTAGAGTCCTTAATTAGATATTCGTATGTATTCCAGGAAGTGTCATTGAGGATATCTCGGTACTCAATTTGATATCCCTGGATACGAGAGCCCCCATCACTGGCTGGACGAGTCCAGATCAATGTGACATTTCCGGAATCCCAGTCGATTACCTTTGGCTGGCCAGGCTCATCCGGTACTGTAAATTGGTGCTTGGCCACAATGGAATTGGGCATGTCGAGTGGATCAGACAAACCATATTGATTCTCTGCTCTGACGCGGAAGTCATACTTGTGTTGTGGCTCAAGACCCATGACATCGTAGTGCGTATTGCGTACAAAACTGCTCACCTTCACCCATGTACCACTGGCGTCCAGTTTCTCAACCACATAGTTCGTGATTGGTGACCCTCCATCGTCGAGTGGTGTTTTCCATGCCAGGGTACATGTGTCCGGAGTAATATCGTAAGCATTCAACGGCCCTTGAGGTGGGCCTGGTCTATCTACCACAGTGACATGGCATGAGGCGGTATCGGAACCTTTCGTGTTATTCAGTGTAATTGTATAAGAACCGGTTTCTGATCGCTTCGCCGATTTATTGTAGTACACTGAGGTATAGTCATCGGTGTCAAATCGAATTCGTTCGTCTGGAACCACATCGATACCATTTATGTTCCATGATGGGATTGGTCGGGGGTTGGCATGGTATGGCACAGTAATGTGGAACTCTTCTCCTGCAATAACTGTCATATCGCGAATCGATAAGTCAGAAGTGATCTTAGGAGCGTGTGGTGGTCGGCGGCAGTAGATAAGGTCGCTGGATGCACTGAATACCGATTGTCCGGCTGCATTGATAGCAGCTACCCTAAACTCATATTCTGCATTTTCAATCAAGTTGGGTATCTTGCAGGTTAGATCTGGACACAGCGCGTGAACGGCCTTGGTCCATTTGTCCTCGCTCAGCAAACGTTTCTCAATGACGTAGCCAGCGATGGGAGAACCTCCATCGTGTTTTGGTTTCGCCCAAGCGATCGTAATGCTGTCTTCTGTTGAATCGATGCCACGTGGTATTCCAGGAGCGTTTGGAACATCAAACGGATGCCTGGCTCGTATGGGCTCTGATGTACTGGCTGGATCCGACTGTCCATACTTATTCTCAGCTATTACGCGAAAATCGTACTCCTTGTTAATGGTTAGATTTCGCACACGAACAAATGGAACTGTGCAGAAGCTGCTTACTTTGGTCCATGTAGAAGAGCGAACTTCTTTTTTCTCTATAATATAGTTCTGCACGGGTGAGCCGCCATCGTCCTTGGGTGGATTCCAGTACAAGGTAAGTGCGTCTCCGGCAAACTCGTCCGCGCGCAAGTTGATTGGCGGACTCGGCCTATCCAGAACCCGAACATTAATGGTCGCCGTATCAAACCCGGACGGATTCTTTAGTTGAAGTCGGTACTGACCGGAGTCAGAGCGCTTTGAGTTTTTGACTACAAAAGACGCTGCGTCATCAGTCAAATGCTGGTGCACACGATTGTCATCATCTATGACGCTATCATTAGAATACCAAAAGGCAGTGGGCTTGGGGAAAGCCACATAAGGCACATGAATGCTGAAATCATCTCCTGCTCTGCAAATTATATCGCGCACTCCTCCCAAGTCCATACATGGCTTATTAGGCTGTTCTTCGATTGTAATTGGCTGCGAAGGCTTGGATGGATTCGAACGACCAACATCGTTTTCAGCAATAATGCGGAACGAGTATTCCTCCCCTTCTTTCAGGTTTGGTACTGTATATACGGTTGAGTTGATGGCTGTGTCGTTGACTGGTACCCAATCCTTTGTATTTTTCGGTCGCACTTCAATATAATAACCCTTGATTCTTGATTTTCCATCGTTGCGAGGTGGCCTCCAAGACAACGTGACACTATCTCTTGTAATGCGGTCTGGCTTTGGTGGCTCAGGAGCATCTGGACGATAGCGCTGAAGTTCGGCAGTCATGGAATCCGATGGCTTAGATGGCTGACCTGGACCTGCTTCATTTACCGCGATCACCCGGAATTCATAACGAGCTCCTTCCCTCAGGTCTGGCACTGTATAACTGGTATTTGGTGTTGGGTAATTATTACATTTTATCCATTCACCCCCACGCTCTCTGCGCTCGACAATGTATCCTGTTATTGGTTTGCCACCACAGTAGTCTGGCGGATGCCATTCTAAGCTGGCCGAGTTTGGTGAATAGGCTTCAATAGTTGGTTGCGATGGTGCACCTGGTGGGTCAAATGGAGACTTCGCTATGACAGGCTTTCCGTCGAGAGCGTCGGATACACCATAAATATTTTCAGCTCTAACACGGAAAATATATTTTTTCCCTTCGGTTAGTCCCTTTACGGTATAGCTCGACTTAGGGCAATAGCCCGGCACCGGCTTCCAGTCGTCAACACCGAACTCAGTGAATTCGATAACGTATCCAGTTATATCACTGCCACCGTCGTCCTTTGGAGGATTCCATTGCAGGGTAATGTGGTCCGGTGCAATCTCAGTATATGCCAATGGTCCCTCTGGTGGTGCAGGTTTGTCCACGACAATAATCTCAATGTCTGCCGAATCCTTTCCAAATTCGTTGCCTGCTGTCACTGTATATTTGCCTGCATCTTGCCTGTTTGAATCGTCTATGCGGAAAATGGTGCGCTCCGAATTCGTTTCGTAGGAGACTCGCTTACCCTCGGGTATTTTGATATCGCTGCGCTTCCATTCAATTGTAGGCGTTGGCGCACCGGATATTGGTATATTTATATTAACAGGTTCGCCAGCACGAACTTTCACACGTCTGCCCACCAATCCATCGAAATGTAGTCTCGGCTTTTCCCGCATCGGGCGGGCATCGAAGGTGGCGGACGGTTCTGAGAGCTTGCTGTTACCAGCTGCATTAACGGCCGATATTCTATATTGATATTGGTGGTTTGGTGTTACTCTATCATCATTATATTCGGTGGTCGGCACTGGTTCGCCATTTATTTTAATCCATCGGCCTGTGTTAACATCACGTCGCTCTATGTCGTAACCCAAAATGGGAGATCCACCGTTACTGATTGGCTGCTTCCATTTAATCGAAATGTGATCTTTGTCGCTGTCCACCAGTTCGGGTTTACCAGGGACGCCTGGTACTGTATATTGGTTTTTAGCCACAACAGGTTGCTCGCAGTTCAATGGATCAGACCGTCCCTGAAGGTTTTCAGCCATCACTCTGAACTCATATTTTGTACCCTCCAAGAGTCTGGGCACAACTGCATGGTTGTACTTTGCATTTACATAATTAACAGCTGGTACCCATCCACCACCATGAGCTAGGTCCCGTTTTTCTATAACATATGCTGATATCTCAGAGCCGCCATTGTCTTTTGGCGGCTTCCATGATATGGTTACAGAATTCGATGTTATTTCTTCATACTCCATTGGACCGTCCGGCGGTCCAGGCCGGTCCAGTACTATAAGTTCAAAGCTTCCTTCATCGATTCCGGAATCATTACGCAGGAGTAAATGGTAAATTCCAGAGTCGGAGCGTTTGCAATTAACGGTGTGCACAACGGTGTGATGTCCGATCGATGTAATTGTCGATCTGTCATTTGACTTCAGTGGATTGTTGTTAAGTGTCCAAATCGCTTCAGGAGCTGGTTCGCCAATGAAATCGATGTCCACATGAAATATGAGCCCAGCTTTAATACGTACTTCGTGGAGTGGTGTTATTATTTTTGGTGGTAAGTAGCGAGGCTTTGCCATAATCATATCGGACGGCTCCGATGGCTCTGACTGTCCGGCTTGATTAACGGCTATCACCCTGAACTCATACTCTTGTCCCTCAGTCAACTCTGGAACAGTGGCAGTATTTTTGTTCGGTGGAACGTGCAGAACGTTAGTCCAGTAGGGACTGCCCTTTTCCTTTTTCTGAATAATGTATTCCGTAAGAGGTGCTCCACCATCTGCCTTTGGCGCAGCCCATTGCAAATCGACGTGGTCACGATCCCAATCAGTAATATTTGGTTTACCAGGTGCATCGGGCTCATCAAATTCGTTCTTGGCAATAATGCTTTTCGAAGCTTCTAATGGTTCTGATTCACCAATCGCGTTGACGGCCTTTACCCGGAACAAATACTCCTTACGGTGAACAAGTCGAGTTAAGTCATGGACCGGATGTGTGCTCATGCCGGCATCAGACCAGGTGCCTCGAGAAAGATCCATTTTCTCAATAATATAATGCAATATTGGCGAGCCTCCATCATCATCTGGAACATGCCAACCCAAATGGCAGCCATCTCTGCTTATCTTTGAAATATCCAGAGGGCCTTTAGGGGGAGACGGCCGATCCAAAACAGTGGCGTGCGCTGATGCATCAAATGAGCCGTGTTCGTTCTTTAGTACAAGTGTGTAGCGGCCCTCGTCACTTCGCAGTGCCGAAGGAATTTCAAAAGTGAGTTCGTTTTGGAAAAGATTCGATTCTACACGTGAAGTTGGACCTATTTCCTTGCCATTATACAACCATTGAATAGATGGTTTTGGCGAGGCCTCTATGGGCAAAGTCCAGCCTAAACGTTTTCCTGCATGAACTGTGATATCATTCAAAAGGGACTTGTCGAAGTATGGAGCTAAGAAGCGAGGCTTGCAAATTACTGTGCTGGATGGATCAGACGGATCGCTCGGACCACCTCGGTTAACTGCAATAACGCGGAATTGGTATTCCCCACCATCGGTCAAGTCGGGTATATGGGCCTTCAGTTCATCGCCAGGAACCACTGCAGCACGTTCCCATTGTCCAAACTTGGGTCTTTTTTCCACAGTGTACGATATAATAGGCGATCCGCCATCCCGCTTTGGTGCTCCCCACTCCAGGTCGACAAAATCTTTGCCCCAATCCACAGCCTGCGGTTGACCGGGCTTGTCTGGATGTGAGTATGGATCTTTTGCTGTTATTGGCTGGATGGTCCCCAATGGTTGCGATTGGCCCTGCTTATTAACAGCACGGACCCTGAAGCTGTAGTCATGATTTTCGATCAGATTATCGGCTCGGATTTCGGTGCCGGCGCATTCTCCGACTGGCACCCACCGCATTGCATCGTTGTCCATTTTTTCAACAATATAATGCGTTATTTCTGAGCCACCGTCGTCCTTGGGAGGCCTCCAACGCAAGCCTATTGAGTTTTTAGTGACTTCATCCGGACGCAATGGACCTTCGGGTGTACTTGGTACGTCCAGAACGATGACTTTAACGGTGTGCCTATCAACACCATTTGCATTGCGGGCTAGTAATGTGTAGGCTCCTGAGTCGGATCGTTTGGCATCCAGAATACGCAACTTTGTGCGCTCATCATTATTGGAAATCTTTACTCTGTCTGAGTTTATGACCATGCTATCTTCATGCGTCCATTCCTTGCTTGGAGTCGGCTCACCAATAACTGGTACATTGAATTCGAACACATTTCCAGCCTTGATTTTTATATCTGACATAAAGTTGCGATCTATCTTCGGTGGCAGGTTCTTGGGGCGAGCCACATGTGGTTCAGTTGCATCACTCGGAATGCCTGGGCCAGCTTTGTTGACAGCCCTAACACGGAATTCGTATTTGACACCCTCAATTAAGTCGGGAACGTGCCCATTGGGTACGTCGCCGCTGACCTCCGCACACTTCTCCCAGTCGGGTGAGTACTTATCACGCTTTTCAATGATGTACCCACTAATAGGAGAGCCTCCATCGCTTTCTGGTCTAGCCCATTCTAAATCAACGAAATCTTTATCGAAGTCCTTGATTGTTGGTGTGCCAGGCTTTGTAGGTTCATCGTAGGGGTTCTTGGCTTCAGTTGCATGAGGTGTTGTAAGCGGATCTGAAGTTCCTTGACGGTTTTTGGCACGTACTCGGAACTTATACTTATGTCCAGGTGTTAAGCCCTTAACCTTGAAGTTGGTGGTTGGCCCGTCTGTCTCTCCTGCTGGCACCCAACGCCCCGTGACTTCATCGAGTTTTTCCACCAAGTAGTTTTCAATTGGCTGGCCACCATCGTCATCAGGCGGGTTCCAATGCAGAGTGCAACCCTCGGCATGAACATCATCAACTTTAAGAGGACCATTGGGCGGAGAAGGTTTGTCGATCACAGTGACCTTTACGTCAGCACTGTCCTCGCCGTTTATGTTCTCCGCGTATACGGTATATAGGCCTGAATCGGCCCGTGTGGCACTGGTGACTTTAAGCTTAGTATTGTAGTCAACATGGGACACCTTAACGTTTTCTTTCGTGCAGACTTCCTTTTTCTTGAGAAGCCATTTGGTCTTTGGTGCTGGCTCTCCGGAAACTTTACAGTCAAATGTGAATGCCTGTCCAGCCTTAATACGCACTTCGATAAGGTTAGATCGGTCAATGATCGGTGGCTTGTTCCGTGATTTTGCAACAATTGGTGGTGTTGCGTCCGATGGATCTCCTGGGCCTGCAGCATTTACTGCGCTAACTCTGAATTCATAGGCTTGTCCTTCGATGAGGTCAGGAACAGTGGCATTACATTGATCTGCTGGTATTTCTAGAGTTTTTTCCCATTGTCCGTATTTATCTTTCTTCTCGATCAAGTACCCGGTAATTGGTGATCCCCCATCAGAAATTGGTGGAGTCCAGGCCAAGTCAATGTGGTCCTTGTCCCAATCAGTGGCTCTCAAATTTTCTGGCCTGCCAGGCTCGTCGAATGGATTCTTGGCTATAATCGATTCCTCACCAACTAACGGCTGCGACTCTCCCTCTGAGTTTACAGCAGACACTCGGAACTTATACTCGTTGCCAGGAGTTAGACCAGTAATATCCGCTTGTGGTTCAGTTGAACGAGTGCAAGGAATCCAGCAACCTGTTTCGGGATCCAATTTATCAATCTGGAAGTACTCTATTGGAGTTCCGCCATCGTCGCTTGGCCGCTTCCATTTCAGGTGACAACCCTCCTTGTGTACATCCGAAATTTGAAGAGGTCCGTTTGGAGGAGTGGGCTTGTCAGTGATAACAACATTTATAAGGACACTATCCTTTCCAGAGCTATTCGTCGCAGTGACCAAATATTCTCCCGAATCACCCCGTTCAGTTGGTCGGATAACCAGTTTGGTGTAGTAGTCAGGGGTCTCGATAGTAGCATTCTTTCCAGATTGTAATGGATAGTTTGAAAACTTCCAATCGACTTTAGGAGCGGGTTCGCCGGTAACGTTCGCATCTAATTTAAGAGCGGTTCCAGCAGAAATAACTACATCGCGCAAATTTCTGCGGTCTATCTTGGGAGCCAGATAACGAGGCTTGGCAATAAACGTTTTGCTTGCATCAGATGGCTCTGACTGTCCACCTTTGTTTAGAGCAATAACTCGGAACTGGTACTCATTTCCTTCGATGAGTCCATTAACAGTAGCCAATGGAGCTAGGGAGTCTGTTTCCAGCGCCTTTTCCCAGAGTGGACTATATTTATCTTTCACCTCAATTATATACCCAGTAATAGGCGATCCTCCGTCACTGGCTGGCTCTGGCCAAGCAAGATCCACCTTGTTCGCAGTCCAGTCGGTGGGTTCTGGAACTCCTGGCTTCGATGGTGCAGCTGGAGATAATTGTTTTTTTTCAAATAAAATGTGTTAATAAAGGGTGCATTTTACTACTTACTGAATGGATCTTTAGCAATAATCGAACCCAAAGTCTCAAGAGGTTCAGATTCTCCCTCCTTGTTAACGGCCTTTACTCGGAACTTATATTCGTGTCCAGGCACAAGACCATCGACTGTATACTCTGGTACATCGGATTTGCCTACAGGCAGCCAAATGCCCGTGTCTGGATCGAACTTTTCAACCAAATAGCTCTCTATTGGCTCGCCCCCGTCGTCCTTTGGTTTTTTCCATTTTAGTTTACAGCCGTCCTTATGTATATCTGATACTTCCAAGGGGCCTTCAGGCTTGCCAGGCTTACCTAATTTTCAAAAATACAAAGATTATTTGATTTATTTATGTTTCCCTCAAAGAACTTACTTATAATATTTATTTGGAACTCCACTTGGTCCTGGCCATAGAGGTTATGAGCAGTAATCTTATAGAGTCCGGTATCCTTTCGTTCGGGGTTGTTATTGATATATTTCGTGTTGTATGGTACATTCTCTATACGGCTGGATGTTGTCGACTGTACAGATTTATTATTCTGTGTCCAAGTAACCTCGGGTGCCGGTTCTCCGGACACGTTAATGTCCAAAAAGATTGGTTCTCCAGCCTTGACGTTGTAAGTCCGAATGTTTCTACCGTCAATCTTGGGCGCCACTGTTTAATATAAAAAAATGTATACATATGAATACGTTTCCCATACATATAAAAAATAAAATAAATCAGTGGCATAAGAATGAGAATAAGAAACTACTTACACTTTCTTGGCTTAGTAATGATAGTCTTGCTAGTGTCAGATGGTTCACCGGGCCCGGCCGCATTAACGGCCTTGATTCGGAACTCATACTCGCAGTTTTCGTTTAGGTTCGGCACTGTCGCCTTGCACTCATCCCCGAAAGCTGGAGCAGCAACCTCAGCTCCTTTGATCCACTTGTCGGTGCCTTTTTCGCGTTTTTCAACAACGTAACTGGTGACGGGTGAGCCACCATCGTTGAGTGGTGGGCGCCATACCAAATCTACATGATCCTTATCCCAGTCCACTGCTTCTGGAGTACCGGGCTTGCCCGGCTCATCAAATGGATTTTTCGCAATAATAGATTGCTCCCCAGCCAACGGTTCGGACTCGCCCTCAGTATTTACAGCTAACACCCGGAATTTGTATTCATGTCCAGGCTCCAAATTATTCAGTTCAGCGAATGGCTCCTTGAAGCGACCAGATGGCATCCAACGTCCAGTCTCCACGTCCATTTTTTCCACAACGTAATGCTCTATTGGCAGACCACCATCATCTAGGGGAGCATTCCATTTAAGTTTGCAGCCCTCTTTGTGCACATCAGTAACACGCAGTGGCCCCTCTGGGGCACCCGGCTTGTCCAGCACAGAGACTTCAAATGAAGCTTCGTCGTGGCCAGATTCATTATCGGCCTTTATGGTATATTTTCCCGTATGCAGTCTCTTAGCAAATGGCACAGCCAGCTTGGTGCGATATGATTCCATATCAATATTGTAGTCGCTGTCGTCGTTCTCAAGGCGAGCCTTATTATGGAACCAGGTTTTGGTCGCTGGTGGTTCTCCAGATACCTTGATGTCGTACCGAATGTGTTGGCCTGCTTTAATGGTGATATCCTTAATATTGGTTCTATCAATTTTGGGTGGTGCAAATCGGTCCTTTGCGGTCATTTGATCTGATGGTTCGGAAGGCTTGCTTTGGCCTGCCTTGTTGACGGCTTTAACTCTAAATTGGTATTTTTTGCCTTCAATGAGGTCATTAACGCGTGCCTTGCAGTCAGGCGTATTTGTTTCCAGCACCTTTTGCCACTTTCCGGTGTTGTTGTCCTTCTTTTCTACAATATAACCAGTAACTGGGGCTCCACCATCGTCGTCAGGGGCCCTCCACTTAAGATCGCAATAGTTGGAAGACCAGTCGGAGATTTGAGGCTTACCGGGAGTGTCAGCTGCGTCAAATGGATTTTTAGCTGTAGTCGGTGTGTCAGTTACTAGGGGTTCCGACTCTCCTTCACTATTGACAGCTTTGACGCGGAAAAGGTATTCCTTGCCTTCTGTCAGACCTGTAACGTCGGCTTCTGGCGATTTGGTTGTGAGAACTGGAACCCATCGACCTGTTTCCGTGTCCATGCGTTCAACAACATAATGATCAATGGGTTCTCCTCCATCATCTTCAGGCTTATCCCATTTCAGGTGAACGCTTTCGGCAGTTACGTCCGAGACGGCTAAAGGACCCTTTGGCTTGCTGGGCTTGCAAAGCACATCCAGCTCCACTTCAACTGTATCGGTGCCTGAATCGTTTTTGGCTGTCACGATGTACGTTCCTCGATCAGCTCGCCTTACCTTTGGCATAATAAAAGTAGTCTTGTATTCCTCATTTTCGATTTTGATTGTGTCGCTAGATTTGATTTCCGCACCATTGTATGTCCATGTAATTTTTGCGGGGGGTTCTGCCTTCACTGCAGCGTCCATATGCAACATTTGTCCACTGCGCATGATTTTCTTTTGCAGGTTCTTTCGATCGATATGAGGCTTCAGGAAGCGCGGCTTGGCCACCACAGATTTGGAAACATCACTGGGGTCGCTAGGTCCAGCTCTATTAACTGCCACAATACGAAACTCGTATTCATGGCCCTCTTCGACACCGGTAACGGTACCCTTTGTCTTGTCACCAGGAACTGTGCCGGCATCCACCCAGGCCCGTCCCGATTTATCACGCATTTGAATGATATATTTCTGAATTGGAGCGCCGCCGTCGCTCTTGGGCGCGTCCCAGGCCAAGTCCACAAAATCTTTGTCCCAGTTAGTAGGCTCTGGCCTGCCAGGCTTGTCTGGCTCGTCAAACGGATTCTTTGCAATAATTGGCTTTTCCGTTTCCAAATCCTCTGACTCTCCCTCCTTATTGACAGCCCTTACGCGGAACTTATATGGTTTTCCCTCATGAAGACCAATCACCTTCGCCTCGGGCTCTGTACTCTTTCCGCATGGAAGCCACTGGCCAGTATGCGGATCGAGTTTTTCTATTTCATAATAGTCAATTGGCGCACCGCCGTCATCTTCCGGCTTTTCCCATTTGAGCTTGCAACTATGTTTGGTTATATCATTGACTTGCAAGGGACCCTTCGGCTTTCCTGGCTTACCCAACACTGTCACTTCCAATTCAGCTTCATCCTCACCGACTTCGTTTGCAGCTTTAATTGTGTATTTTCCGCTTTGTGGTCGCTTGGCGCGCATTACAAAGAACTTGGTGTTGTAGTCAATGTTATCAATTTTGATGCCCTCCTCGTCGCTGACTAAAGGAGCTCCATTGAAGAGCCACTCCACCTTCGGTGCGGGCTCACCCCTTATGTTGATGTCCAAGCTGATTGATAGGCCAGCTTTCACAATTACAGGTGAAAGATTTGTGCGGTCAATGTGGGGTTTCACTGTATAGAGAATAAGAGATTAGAGAATTATATAGAATAATTATAGAGAATAAGAGATAGGCTTTTATACATTGTATACGTATAGAAATATTCAGAGACTGCAAAAACTTACAAAATCGAGGTTTGGCTGTGTGCCAATTGGTTTGCTCGGATGGATCAGATGGGCCGGCCTTGTTAACGGCACGAACGCGGAATTTATATTGTTGTCCCTCCTCCAATTTCTTAACGACGCCTTTGCAAATCGGACCATCTGTTTCAAGAGCTTTAACAAACTCTCCAGAGTCTTTGTCCATAACTTCCACTATATACCCAGTAATGGGAGAGCCGCCATCTCGAATTGGTCGCTCCCATTTCAGTTTAACATGATGCTCATCCCAGTCCTCGAGCTCCGGTAGTCCAGGTGGAGCTGATACATCATACGGATTTTTGGCAGTGATAGCCGAGTCAGTTTCAAGGGGTTCAGATTCGCCCTCTTCATTTACTGCCTTCACTCTGAACTGGTATCGGTGGTTTGGATCCAAGCCCTTTACATCAATATCTGTCTTTTCAGGATCTACCGATCCTGCTGGCACCCATTTGCCTGTTGCGGTATCCATCTTTTCTACTACATAGCCTGTAATGGGTACGCCTCCGTCATCCTTGGGCTTCTTCCATTTAAGTTTGCAGCCTTCCTTGTGAATATCTGAGACCTCCAACGGACCTTCGGGCTTAGAGGGCTTGTCAATGATTATTACCTCTACCTCAGCTTCGTCCAGGCCGTTTATGTTTTCAGCACGTAGCTTGTACATGCCGCTCTCTTTTCGAGATGTATCCAACAATGTTAGTTTAGTATTATAGTCTTCGTTATCCAACCGTACTTGACCGCTGGCAGTTAAATCCTTTTCTTTGAAAATCCATGTTAGAGTAGGTGCTGGCTCTCCCTTGACGTCCACATCGAACTTAACTGTTTGGCCAGCTCGAACTTTGATGGGCTTCATTTTCTCGCGGTTAATAGATGGCTTAACTAGAAATTATAAATGAATAAATATGAGTCAATTGAAAATCAAAAGGTCTGGGAATGCATTATCAAATGAATAAATCTGTTTGTGCCTTTGGCTTAACATTAGCGCAGTTCAGAGATATTTTAAAGCTGTGGAACAGAGTTAGTTTTCCATTTTTACTCGCGCAAAAAACAGTCTTACGATTCCTTGGCTTGGCCAAATGTGGTTCTGTTGCATCGCTGGGCTCACTGGGACCAGCTTTGTTTATTGCGCGAACACGGAATTGATACACATTGCCTTCAGTGAGGCCATCGACGGTTGCTTCAGGTGCAGGTGTCTTAAAGAATGCATATTTTACGAAATCGTTAGAATGGTATAAATTATAATTAGCTTTATACGAGTATACTATTCTGGTTATGACAAATTTTGCGTCTATATCATTACTTACATTGGTTGTGAGTACTTCATCCCAAATGGGTGAGAACTTATCTTTCTTTTCGATAACGTAACCAACAATCGGAGCACCACCATCATCTTTAGGGGCCTCCCACTTCAACTTGACCATATGCTCATTATAGTCATCAATTTTGGGTGTACCTGGCTTGCTGGCAGCATCATATGGATTCTTTGCTATAATGCTGCCATCGGTCTCCAGGGGATCCGATTCCCCTTCCTCATTAATGGCCTTAACCCGAAACTGATATTCATGACCTTCTTGAAGACCCTTGACATCAAGTTCGGTATCATTGCCAGAGGTTCGACCCACAGGTACCCAACGGCCTTGATTTTTATCGAACTTTTCCACTTGGTAAGCCGTGATGGGCTTGCCACCATCATCCTCAGGTTTCTTCCATTTGAGCTTGCAACTGTCTTTAGTAACGTCCTTCACATCCAATGGTCCCTTTGGCTTACCCGGCGGGCCAAGGATATTTACTTCAACTGTGGCTTCATCCTCGCCATGCTCATTAACGGCACGGATTTTATAGATGCCTGTATGCTTTCTGACTGTGTCAATAATTGAAATTTTTGTATTGTAAGGTATGTTTTTAATTTCACTATTGCTTGGTAGTTCCGTTGGCTTGAGCTCGGTATCATTTTGATACCATGTTATTGTTGGCGCAGGTTCACCACGAACATTAACATCATACTTGATGGGTTTACCCGCGCGAACCAACAGTGGCTTCAGGTTTGTTCGATCAATGCGCGGTTTCACTGTAGGAAGGAACAAAAAAACCGTGAATAATTGAAATAGCAGAATTTAAATTTGTTTTAATGGAGCCACAGTCTATTGACTTACATTTTTTATACTTCACAATCTGAGGTACACTTGCATCTGATGGGGGCGACGGTCCGGCTTTGTTAACGGCCACAATACGGAACTGATATTCTCCATATTCCTGAAGACCAGCGACTGTAGCTTCCAATTGGTCACCTGGTATTTCCAAAGCCTTTTCCCACTCGGGTTTATTTTTGTCTTTCTTTTCAATGATATATTTCTGGATTGGGGCACCTCCATCATTGTTAGGCGGAGTCCATTTTAAGCTTACACTTTGATTATCATAATCGGTAACCTCGGGAGTGCCCGGCTTGTTGGGCTCATCGAAGGGATCTTTTGCCACGACGCCGACCAAAGTAGTCAACGGCTCGGACTCACCTTCTTCGTTGACAGCAGAAACGCGGAACATATACTCTGATCCGGGATTCAGCCCAGTCACATCGAAGCTAGGCGGCTCTTTTTCACCTGGTGACCGCCCAACTCGCACCCATTTGCCCGTAGCTGTGTCCATTTTCTCAACCACGTACTCCTTGATAGGAACTCCCCCATCGTCTTCGGGTTTTTTCCATTGCAATGTGCAGCCCGTTGCTGTTACGTCACTAACGGCAAGAGGTCCTTTCGGAGAGCTGGGCTTTCCTAGCACAACCAATTCCACGGTCTCGCGGTCCACGCCATTACGATTTTCTGCTTTCAGAGTGTAGAAACCACTGTCCTTGCGCAGGGCATTACTGATGACAAAATCGGTGTGATAGTCGATATTTTCGATCTTGATCCGATCCCCATTAGTCAGTGGGATATCGTCTCTCCAGCTCCAATGCAGTTCGGGTACTGGCTCCCCAATGACGTCCACTGACCATTTGTGGGTGCGACCACTTTTGATAGTTACGCGTTTAAACGTAGATCTATCAATCTTTGGTTTGACTATAAATTGAATGGAGATAAGTTCACAACAAGAGTTAATTTAAGTTCCACTGTAAAACATTGGAGGGATGCACAACTACATACATGTGTACATACTACGCAATAGAAGCGTTGTCAGTAGGCAAAGCTGGTGCATTTTGCTGTGAATTATTATGATTACTATGATCAGCGTGTCACATATGCAAATGAGCATAAAAACACAATAAGCAAAAAATAATACTTAATAATATGTTCTTTTATTCCTTTGTAGTTTCCAGTAGATTACCTTTGGGAAAATGTATAATTGGAAATTATTAGCTGTTACTAACATGCAATCAGCGTGCGTCCTCTCTCCCCAGTCTGGGTGACGACTGTTCCAAAAGTATATTTTGCATTGGTTCGCTATGCTATAACATATTCTTTATTTCAGCGTTGATACCGTTGATTGATATGTATACTATGTATGCTTGTACATCGCATACATATGTATGTGGTCAAACATAGACTAGACTAGACTGTATAGTTTCTTTTATTATTATTATACCCGATACTCAAAATGAGTATTGGGGTATATTAGATTTGTGGTAAAAGTGGATGTGTGTAACGCCCAGAAGGAATCGTTTCCGACCCCATAAAGTATATATATTCTTGATCAGCATCAATAGCCGAGTCGATTGAGCCATGTCTGTCTGTCCGTCCGTCCGTCTGTCCGTCTGTCCGTCCGTCCGTCTGTCCGTCTGTCCGTCCCCTTCAGCGCCTAATGCTCAAAGACTATAAGAGCTAGAGCAACGATGTTTTGGATCCAGACTTCTGTGATATGTCACTGCTACAAAAATATTTCAAAACTTTGCCCCGCCCACTTCCGCCCCCACAAAGGTCAAAAATCTGTGGCATCCACAATTTTAAAGATACGAGAAAACAAAAAACGCAGAATCGTAGAGAATGACCATATCTTTTAGACTGCAGAATCTGAATTGGATCGTATTACTATTATAGCCAGCATCAAGAAAACAATTTCATTTTTTCTCGCCCTGTCTCTCTCTAACACACAGGTAGCATAGGCGGCTTTGCTTAGAGTAAAACATTAGCGCCTAGATCTCAGAGACTATAAAAGCTAGTGCAACCAAATTTGGTATCCACACTCCTAATATATCGGACCGAGACGAGTTTGTTTTAAAATTTTGCCACACCCCCTTCCGCCCCCGCAAAGGATGCAAGTCTGGGGATATTCACAAATCTCAGAGACTATTATGGCTAGAGTAACCAAGTTTAGTATCCGCACTCCTGTTAGATCTCACTAGAAAAAGTATATCTCAAAATTTCGCCCCACCCCCTTCCGCCCCCGCAAAAGACGAAAATCTGTTGCATCCACAATATTGAGGATACGAGAAAACTAAAAACGCAGAATCATAGATAATGACCATATCTATCAGATTGGTGAATCTGGATCAGATCAGATCATTTTTATAGCCAAAAGGAACAAATCAATTTGCAGTGGCTACGCAGCGCCCGACGTCACGCTCAGACTGATTTTCTGTCTCTCTCGCACGCACTCTTTGTCGTGTTGTTAAATATTAGCGGCGTCTGCCGGAGGAGAGCCATACTGACTTAGTATCGGGTATAACCGTAGAGTTGCGGTGTCCGCAGCAACTCACAACGTTCCCCCTCGTTTTTAATTAATTTGTCTAATTTTCGCACTATTATTTTAGCATTTCGAAATAATATTGGGCAAAAGCAAAAAAAAACGAGGGGGAACGTTGTGAGTTGCTGCGGACACCGCAACTCTACGGTTATACCCGATACTAAGTCAGTATGGCTCTCCTCCGGCAGACGCCGCTAATATTTAACAACACGACAAAGAGTGCGTGCGAGAGAGACAGAAAATCAGTCTGAGCGTGACGTCGGGCGCTGCGTAGCCACTGCAAATTGATTTGTTCCTTTTGGCTATAAAAATGATCTGATCTGATCCAGATTCACCAATCTGATAGATATGGTCATTATCTATGATTCTGCGTTTTTAGTTTTCTCGTATCCTCAATATTGTGGATGCAACAGATTTTCGTCTTTTGCGGGGGCGGAAGGGGGTGGGGCGAAATTTTGAGATATACTTTTTCTAGTGAGATCTAACAGGAGTGCGGATACTAAACTTGGTTACTCTAGCCATAATAGTCTCTGAGATTTGTGAATATCCCCAGACTTGCATCCTTTGCGGGGGCGGAAGGGGGTGTGGCAAAATTTTAAAACAAACTCGTCTCGGTCCGATATATTAGGAGTGTGGATACCAAATTTGGTTGCACTAGCTTTTATAGTCTCTGAGATCTAGGCGCTAATGTTTTACTCTAAGCAAAGCCGCCTATGCTACCTGTGTGTTAGAGAGAGACAGGGCGAGAAAAAATGAAATTGTTTTCTTGATGCTGGCTATAATAGTAATACGATCCAATTCAGATTCTGCAGTCTAAAAGATATGGTCATTCTCTACGATTCTGCGTTTTTTGTTTTCTCGTATCTTTAAAATTGTGGATGCCACAGATTTTTGACCTTTGTGGGGGCGGAAGTGGGCGGGGCAAAGTTTTGAAATATTTTTGTAGCAGTGACATATCACAGAAGTCTGGATCCAAAACATCGTTGCTCTAGCTCTTATAGTCTTTGAGCATTAGGCGCTGAAGGGGACGGACAGACGGACAGACGGACGGACGGACAGACGGACAGACGGACGGACGGACAGACAGACATGGCTCAATCGACTCGGCTATTGATGCTGATCAAGAATATATATACTTTATGGGGTCGGAAACGATTCCTTCTGGGCGTTACACACATCCACTTTTACCACAAATCTAATATACCCCAATACTCATTTTGAGTATCGGGTATAACGAGGTGGAACGTTGTGAGTTGCTGCGGACACCGCAACTCTACGGTTATACCCGATACTAAGTCAGTATGGCTCTCCTCCGGCAGACGCCGCTAATATTAAACGACACGACAAAGAGAGCGTGCGAGAGAGACAGAAAATCAGTCTGAGCGTGACGTCGGGCGCTGCGTAGCCAATGCAAATTGATTTGTTCCTTTTGGCTACAAAAATTATCTGATCTGATCCAGATTCAGCAATCTGATATATATGGTCATTATCTATGATTCTGCGTTCTTAGTTTTCTCAAATCTGCAATATTGTGGATGCAACAGATTTTCGTCCTTTGTGGGGGCGGAAGGGGGTGGGGCGAAATTTTGAGATTTACGTTTTATAGTGACATCTAACAGGAGTGCGGATACTAAATTTGGTTACTCTAGCTTTAATAGTCTCTGAGATTTGTGAATATCCCCAGATTTGCATCCTTTGCGGGGGCGGAAGGGGATGTGGCGAAATTTTGAAACAAACTCGTCTCGGTCCGATATATTAGGAGTGTGGATGCCAAATTTGGCTGCTCTAGCTTTTATAGTCTCTGAGATCTAGGCGCTAATGTTTTACTCTAAGCATAGCTGCCTATGCTACGTGTGTGTTAGAGAGAGACAGGGCGAGAAAAAATGAAATTGTATTCTTGATGCTGGCTATAATAATAATACGATCGATTTCAGATTCTGCAGTCTAAAAGATATGGTCATTCTCTACGATTCTGCGTTTTTAGTTTTCTCGTATCTTCAAAATTGTGGATGCCACAGATTTTCGCTCTTTGTGGGGGCGGAAGTGGGCGTGGCAAAGTTTTGAAATATTTTTGTAGCAGTGACATATCACAGAAGTCTGGATCCAAAACATCGTTGCTCTAGCTCTTATAGTCTTTGAGCATTAGGCGCTGAAGGGGACGGACAGACGGACAGACGGACGGACGGACAGACAGACAGGGCTCAATCGACTCGGCTATTGATGCTGATCAAGAATATATATACTTTATAGGGTCGGAAACGATTCCTTCTGGACGTTACACACATCCACTTTTACCACAAATCTAATATACCCCAATACTCATTTTGAGTATCGGGTATAAAAATAAAAGCGAATTAAGATGATAATGGTTAAAATGGGTATGATATTTAATGGTTTGAACTGAAAGCAAAATAAGTTCATTAGAGGCATATAAAATATGTTTCTGCTTGCTAAATGTATGCTAAATGTTAAGCCAAAGCTAGAATAACAGAATGGGGCTTAAGAAAATAAAGTAAGATTAGATAGAATGGACATGGACTTTCGCATGACTTACGGTTTCTGTGTTTGCAAAGGTGATTGTCAGTTGGCTGCGATGGCTCGGATGGACCAGCCTTATTAACTGCACGTACTCTGAACTGATAGACCATTTTTTCCTTGAGGCCCTCCACCTGGCATTCCGGAGTGGGGTCCTCTGTTTTCGCTACCTCGCTCCAAGTTGGTGAGAACTTGTCTTTGATTTCGATGACATAGTGAGTAATGGGTCGGCCACCATCTGATGGTGGTCGCTTCCATTTAAGCAATACACTCTTGTTGTCGTAGTCATCGATAACTGGCTGACTGGGTGGACTTGGGGGATCGTAGGGATTCTTGGCCACGATAGCGTCCGTTGTCTCGAGCGGCTCTGATTCGCCTTCTTTATTAATGGCTTTAACGCGGAATTTATATTTCTTGTTGGGAGTTAGTCCCTTGAAATCAAAAGAGGTCTCATCTGGACCCACTTCGCCCGCAGGTATCCAACGTCCTGTCTCTTCGTCCATCCGTTCTAAGGCATAACCCGTTATTTCGCAGCCACCGTCGTCTTGTGGACGCTTCCATTTCATTTTGATATGGTTAGCCCTAACCTCATCTGGCTCGAAAGGACCACCCGGAGCCAATGGCCGGTCTAGAACTACAACTTGGGCCTCGGACTCAATAGTGCCAGAGCTGTTTGTGAGCACCAGCTTATATTTTCCTGTGTCCTTGCGGACGGATTTCTTAATGGTTATTGAGGAATTTCTCTCCAGCTGCTCAAGACAAATTCGATTATCGAACTTGAGGTTTTCAGTTTCCTTTAGCCAAGTTGCTGTTGGTTCCGGCTCACCATCGTACTTAACGTCAAAGCGAACGGTTTGCCCTTTCTTAACAGTAATATTCTTAAGACCATCACCCACAAGAAACGGCTTAACGAAACGGCACTTGGCAATTATGGATTTAGTCTTGTCGCTAGGCTCACCAGGACCTGCCCGATTAACAGCACGGACTCGGAATTCGTACTGTTGACCCTCCTTGAGGCCATCCACTGTTGCAATTCTTGCATCGCCGTCTACCTCTTTGCCGGCAACCCAATCGTTTGAGAATTTTTCCTTATACTCGACAATGTACGCAGTGATGGGGTCACCACCATCACTATCTGGTGCTTCCCATTTGAGATCAGCATGATCCTTATCCCAGTCGGTAAGATCAACCGCCTTGGGTTTTCCAGGCTCATCCCATGGATCTTTAGCGAGTATTGTGTTTTTAAATGTGGCTGGATCTGATGGGCCAATCTTGTTTATAGCACGAATACGGAATCTGTACTGCTTCTTTGGCACTAAGTCATCGATTTTCTTTTTACACGGTTCACCAGGTGACACTTCAGCGACAGGCTCCCAACCTTGCTTCTTACTCAAGTCCTGCCTTTCGATCACATATTTAGATATTGGAGTGCCTCCATCATCTTCAGGTGGTGAGAAGTTTACAACACACGATGTCTGATACACATCTGTAACATCGACATTCAGCGGTGGCTGTGGAACGTCCTGGCAGATAATGTGTACATCCTTTGTATCTTCACCTTGACCATTAGAAATTTTAATTTGATACGGCCCTGATAAATCTCTGGAAGGCTTCTTTATTTTGAACGTGACTTTGTCATCGGTCACGGCGACTTCCACATCCTTTACAGGCAAGGGCTTGCCGTCCTTAAATAATTTTGCCTCAACTGGGGATTGTTTTGTACCGCTAACTACATTGGGTGGGAGGGGGGTGGAGTTGGAAAACAGAATGACTTGAAAAATGTGTTTTTTAATTGTAGCTTTAAAAAAGTAAGGAGTAAGGAGGCCCCTTAAAGTCGCTATGATATAGTGTATGCAAGTTAATATGTGTACATATATTTACATACATATTAGAAGGGGAAATTCCGACCTACCTTTGAATGGTACTTCTACCACTACAGGTGAACTAATAGGTCCGGCAAACTCATCAGGGCAATCAATGTTCGGTCTACTTTCTCCCTTTCGCACCGAAAGCTTGCACTTTGAGCTGAGTTGCCCAGATTCGCATGTGATTTCGCCCTCATCAGACAGGTCTAGGCCATTAAAAATGAGCTGATGCTTTCCGCCACCTAAATTTTTGATCTCAATACGTTCATTGGGTACAATTGGTTCCCCATTGAATTTCCAATCACAAGGCGCTGTCTGGTCCTGCAGTTCGACATCCAGCACTAGCTTCTCTCGTTCTACGGCATCTGTGTCTTTAAGTTTCTTATTGAAACGATTTTGGTCTTAAATAGAAAACGGCAAAACAACAATAATTGAAATACAAATATATATATAATCATTTTCAGCAACAATTATGCACTTACAATTAATAATTATTTCCGCCTCGGTCTTGTCCGCATTCGTAGTACATTTGAATTGGCCGGCATCAGTAACTTTACAATCCTTGATGACCAACTTACGCTTCCGACCTTCCTTTACAATTTGTATACGCTTGTCGGGCTTTATTTCCTCATCGTTGCGGAACCATTGGACATCCCCTTGAGCATCATCGATTTCACAGGCGAGTGTCACGGTATCCTTCTCGATGCACTGCTGAGATTTCAAAACCTTGACGAACTTGTATGGGTACTCAACGACTTTCAGAGTACACTCAGTCTTATCGGGTTGTTTGTCCAGTTGGCATCGGTAGTGGCCAGAGTCCTCCAGTAGCGAGTCTTTAATGATAAGCTTAAGGTTGCCATTTATGTCTTTAGATATCAGGAAGCGAGGATCATCCGACTCGATCTTTGTATTATCCTTGTACCAATGTACATTTGCCATACTGCTGCTGACAGAACACTCTAATGTAGTTTCATGCTGTGTGAAGCCCTCCAGTTTCTTTTTGAGTGGCTTCGTAAATGTATATGTAGGATCTGCTTCTTCGACATTCAAGAAAGCCGTGCTTGAAACACCGCCAATTTCGATGGTGTACTTTCCAGTATCTTCCACTTTTGGTTGCGTAATTATCAACTGATATGTATCATTTTCCTGCTTGAATTTAAATTTGCTGCCCGTAAAAACCTCCTACAATTTGGGGGGGAAAAATTTGGTTTGATTTGATTGCATACAATTTATTGAAGTTTTCATTGAAATGTTCCAGCTGGGACTTGGATAAGCACGGTCCAGTCCAGCTGTCATACTTACATCCTTGCGGAATAGCCACTTTGGCTTGCAGTTTGGTTTGCTGAACCTGGCCTCAAACACAACCTTTTTATCCTTTCCCTCCTTTGCAAACTGGTCAATCAATGGACTAAGGAACGACTCCACCTTCTGTGCTCATACATCGCGAGGTTTGTGTTGTCAAAAATGGGTAAAGTTTTGTAAATTGGATATACGATTACTAAGCGCTCTTTAGTGTTCCATTGTGTTCATTGGATTAATACAAATAATGTAAACACACAACGTACGTACATATGCCTGTGTGTATGTACTATAGACTCCCCCTCACCGTCAAAAAACTGTCATCGAATCAAACGAGTCAATCGCACATTACACACATCATATGTATTATGTGTGTATAACATTATTTTGATTTGTTAGCTTATATCCAATTCATGCTTACGCTTAATCAAATGCTCAAAAAACAAAGAATATTTCTGTTTTATCAGTCATAAGAGCATAAGCATATGATTAGCTATTTCAGTAATATGATATTGCGTATTGTATTCCATGCAACAATAGCAACACTGCCCAAGTATACTACACTGCCCAATCAATAGGTTCTAAAAACACAGAATAAAAAGCCCTAGCTCTCCAGCGTTATGATATATTATATTCATATATTCAAAAATCTAAATATTGGTTATATAATACTAGATTATAGCCAAATTTAAAAATTATGTTCAAAAAAAATATTAGGCAGAGTACATAGTACCTATCGATTGGATGTAATATATAAGCACAATTTATATTTAATTGGGATAGTGTACTTGGTAAAATTGTTGAACATTTTCTCACTTCTGAAAAATGTTTTGTACCAAGTATGCTTAGTGTGAATTTTTTGTTGATACTTATCGTATATCGAATTTTTAGTTAGATTGGTCGATCTGTCAATTGTTTTGGTCTTATTATAATATGTATGCAAGTAAGTAGAATATTTCCAAAAAATAAGCAGTAAAGATGCGTATGTGCGAAGTTGATATACTTAATGTGGAAGCTGTTAGACGAAATAGAATAGCCAGCCAGAATACATATCCAGCGAAGCAAAATACAAATGGCTGAATGCCGAAAACATCAAATTATATTGGAAAACTCGTATATCTAAAAAAAATGTTAGCTATTGGCTTTAGCAAAAAACTTGCCACAGCCGCGTTACGGGAGGCCGTACTGTTCTACCATTCATGTCGGTAAAAATAAAACAAAATTCACATTTACAAGTATATGTACATATACATATATTCCATATATGTAGGGAAATGCGTTGATTTGTAGAACGGATTACGCTCCAAAAAGAGGCTTCAAAAAGCAACATTTGTTGTCTCACCTCTGCAACGTTAGGTAATACAAGTAATTATAATCACAATAATAATTCATTTTGAGTATTAAAACTAGAATAGTGACAGAGCGCACCTCCTCTCGTCGAAACGGATGCAGCGTCGGCCAATCGGGGATCAATTCAGCTAAAGATGGCCTACGTGATGATGGCCCCTATATTGCAGTTATAATAATCAGATAGTAATATATGCATATAATCAAATCTATCTATGTCTTATTAAAGTTCCCTGAGTTTTTCAAATGTATATATCACATATACAAGATCTTATTCCCTTGAAATGGTGCATATGTACATACTACGTATGAAAATTTTCACTGAAGAATGCTACTTTTGCAATGCAATTTTTGTTCACTATTCGGTAAATACTATGACTATGTGATTGAGCGCTAAAGCAAATTGATGTGTATCTTCGTTTGACTGGGGTTTAGTAAATTCAACTCAAGCTAGAGCAAACGATTGGTTAGACTCCGAGTTGGCACAATGATTGAGTTCGTTTTATTTAAAACGAGTATAAAGAAATTCTTTGAAAACACTTCATGTTTCGAAAGACTTTAACATATGTAGTTATAATCAAGGTGCCAACTCAGAATGAAATTCATCTCAGCATCGTCAGTAATTTGCATTGATTGGTATCATATATGATACACACATATAGAATGCACGTATTTATGCAATCCGATCGCTCCTTACCCTTTCAACTTTTTTAAGGGCCGGTAATGGTTTTTCGGTCTCTTTGAGATCACCCCAATTGGGGTCCTGTTCTTCTTTGTCCCATTTTTGATAACGACGTTTTTTGAGCATGGCACGGAAATCCATACCACTTGAATCAGACACATATAACTGCATCTCGGCCGAATCCTCTCCATGAATATTGGACACCACAACCTTATATTTGCTCTCATCGTTGGGCTTGCACTTACGCATACACAAAGTGATTGTGTTTGTTTGCCCATCCGTGAGGAACTTATACCGACCGCCCTCTAGGATTTCCGTAACACCTTTGTAAAATTTGAATGTGGGTGCCGGACTGCCCTCGACGCCAACCGTAAGGTAAGCTGTCGAGTCTATAAGACAAAGAACACGAAATAAACAGATACATATGTTAGTCAGACTTAATTATTTGAATACATAATACACAAGACACGAAAGGTAGAATGTTGATTTTTAAAATTCTGCTCAAACGACAGCTATATACATATGTACATAGATATGAAATATAGTACATACCTTCCACCACTGAGTATGACTCTTGGACATCAACAATAGAGGGGGGACCGCCATCGCCGACATCGCGTAGTGGTGTGGATGGCTTGTTAATAAGATCTTCTAGATCTTGGACGCTGGGACGGCGAACATCGATCGAGGGTCGTCTCCGCTGTTAGCCACAAACATTTAGTAAAACATTTGGACAGTAGACAAAAACATACATATAAATAAGAGAGTCTGTTATTAATTTCACAATTTGGCGATATTAGATAGAAATCTGGATAACATTCAAGACATCCAACTTTAAATTGTCCATAACATGAAATATAATACGTGTAATGTATGTAATTTCTGTTTTCAAAGTTCCGATTATAATTATGTACATAAATTCAAAATCAAAATGCATACTGCGGGACGGGGTAAGGATGGGTAAACCAACTGCAAAGTAACATTAATCTATAACTACAATCATTCTACAAAATAGATATGAAATGATTCTACTTTAACAAGGAATGAAACTCGAAATACATATGAAATGATTCTACTTTAACAAGGAATGAAACTCGAAATACATATGAAATGATTCTACTTTAACAAGGAATGAAACTTGAATTCTGGTTAAATACGTACATACATATGTACATGGTAAATGAAAATGGAATAACTTGCTGCTTGCACTGATTTGAAGCTTTTCAAATATATAAATATTAAAAAAATTAATTTTTAATTCTAACTTGTAACGTAATTGCAAAAATATTATATAATTTTGATTATCATTATCTAAATAACTGGTATTAATGACATTTGTAGATTAGATATACGTATCTTAAGTTTGAACATTTACACGCACAAGATTAGCCCCCCCTACTCTTTTAGCTACATACATACATATGTATCTATATATTTTCTACACTTTACTTTGTTGACATAAAGAAAAAAAAAAAATTTTGTAAAATTAATATTTTTTCCAGATGTGTGAGGTGCGATCCGACAGTTGAACAGGGAAGCATTATTTCAACACGGATGGAAGATTGGCAAGCTGGCCATACCTTTAACCATATCCACCAAATTCTAATATACTCGTTGGTGCTATACAAATACAAATATTTATTTTCTCAATGATTTCATGGATATGTACAGGTACAGTGTCTGTAGAGGGGTAATAATGCTGAGCTTCCAACTGATGTTCCCTATATTGATACTGGTAAAGTTCTTTCTAAGTAATATATTCTAAAAGTATGTACAGTACATCAAATTAACGTTTAGGATTACATTCGTGGTGCGTCAACAGCTCACGCCCATGACCACATTCCAATGGAATTTTCAGAGTGCATTGTCGTTTGCGAATGTTGCAAACATAAGGAGACTATCTCTATTCACTCTTTTCCCATTCTCTTTATATTTATACACTTAGTCGGGATTGTGCTTGAAATAAAAAAAACTATGGGTATTTACAAAGTTTGAGTACGGAATGTTACATACGTCCTTCTAAGTACAGATATGTATAAAATAGTAAACTTTCATTCATGTCAGTGGCCAACGAAAAGCAAGCGAACAGACAATAAAAGAATATATGTATGTGTGATCATTTGACCACAATTTTAAGACCTGTTTCGTGTCCCCCATTTCTCCAGGTCGCTGTTGCTTTTGCTAACATGATCAAGAAAAATAAATGTGTTAAATTAAAGTTAAAGACATTACAAAAAATTATAAAATTTGATTGTTGCTAAATATTTCACTGCTCATACTTATCCGCATTGTTCTTTCACCATTTTTCGAGGTTCTATTAATTACTTTATTATCTTTCTGTACATACAACAATGCCGAGACGTAACAAGAATTTACGAAGTCATTCTTTTACTTTGAAAACCAAGACTTGTTGTGCCGACTTACAGTAGACTTACAATACTTAAAACGCATTAATTGAATAAGAAATGGAACATGCACTAAACTCTGCTTCCAAACACGACACGGAATCCAGGTTCATACTTAATCCGATCAGCATAAAAAAGTTCAACGACTACTGTTAATACCATGGTGGGTGCTATTAGTTATTTGGACAACAGATGTCGGTTTTAAAATTTGTACTAAGTAGGACCTGAACTTAGTATCGACTGTGCTTCTGAGCAATACTTAATGGTAGCAAGTACTCGAAGTTTCCACTGCACACAGCTGTTCGTACAGGTTTAGGTTGTGGGTGTGGTGTGAGCATGGACAGCCGACATAAAATAGTATGTATGTATGTTTGTTTGGAACTCATGGAATTGAAGTAACTTTATTTGAGTATCCAGTGAATTTTTAACAAAAACTACGCTGTGTGTGTGTGTGGTTTTATGTAAGTTTCTTTGTTATAAAGTGTGTGTGTGTGTCGAGGTGGATGGCAATGGCAGTTCACCAAATGTTAACAAGGAATGCGACCAAGACTACTTATGGAAAAATAAAACGCAGCTAACTCTCACCTGTCCTTCACCGACCTCGCCTGGCCTCAACAACTGTAATATTACGAGTATGTTTGAATTGTATTATATTGCTAAACAACATATGTACATACTACATCATTTCATTGAATCGATTCGACTGGGCTGGTACGAGTGTGTATTTATGTATGTTAATATGTAATGTACCAGTACTTATGTGCAGGACTGAGTTTTAAAAATCAGTGGGGTTATGGATAGTATTAAGGATGTCTCAGGATTCTTTATACCCGTTATAGTAGTAGACGGCATTTAGGTCCCTTTTAGCTCCCCACTCTACCCCTTACATCTGTACATCTCTTAAATACATATGTAGTAAACATATCTATTCTTTAAATTATAAGTCTATAAAGAAATCTAAAAAATACTAGAATGCCAAAAAAAAATGTAATTGCACCTTAAATACTTATCAATCCATAATTTCAAACGAACTTGGATGAATCAGATTTAGAAATGCTGGATCTAGAAGCTGTCTTTTCACACGCGACACTATTAATTGAACAATATTCTTCAATTGCATATACCGTTATGAATCTGAACTGTAGGATATACGTATATTCATAGCCACATAGTAGCTTTGAGGCTGCATCGTTAAATGGAAACAGCTAGCTCATCTACACGAAAATATGAGTGCCTCTTGCACATAAATATGCATATAAATATGAGAATATATACATAATTCATATTGGCAAGAATTTTAATATATACATACGCGTAGTTTATGTACTCATCGGCTGACACAGTGGCCACTCGAGCATCCAACATAAGCCACTCACACTAGCCTAGCCGATCTCAAATGATAATAGGGCTACGCGCAAAGGAAGGGCTACATACTCGTTGCTTTTAAACATTTTCAAAAGCCATTGCTTTGATATTTGTTCTTGTTGGCTACCTTTTGTTGTAACTTCACTGTACTATATAAATAGGAGGATACATATGTTTGCTATATCTAGGGACGAAAAATTTGTTCTATTTTTAGACTATGCAAGTTTATTCGTTTGGGTCTTTTTTAAAAATTTTTTATTGCTTAGAACTACAGCGAGGGAGAATACGACACGATATAATTAGACGTGTTGGAAGGCCACCCTGTTTAGGTAGGCACAGAATATCAAAACAGTATTAATATAATATGAAAACGAATATAGAATACATATACACATCCATATGTGCATACATACAATAAATATGTAGAGAGAATGCTTCATGGCCAAGGCGGAAATTTTAGTTTCATCGTTTGAACATACGTATTTTCCGCAGAATTTTGAATTAAAAACAGTTAAGAACTTCGTAATTTATTTCGTTTGATTTTGTTTTTTGGTAAGATACTGATACTGAACTGATTTGAAAACTTTACATTCTCTTGGCCATGCGGATCGTGCGAGAATCGCCACGTCAGTTTAATTTTTAAGGGTCGACTCAGATTACGCTGTAATAGTCCAATACCCAATTACCCCGAAAGCACCTCATATGAAATTTTAATTGACTTCCGCAATTGGGTCATACATACATTTCGTATTTGTTCGGATGCGTTTTTTGCCAATAACCAGAAATAAATAATGATTTTGACGTGATCAAAGGTACGAGTACCAGATTTTCCCAAAAAAATACTTTAGAATTCTTAAAAGAACTAATCACTTGGCTAGAGCTCGCATTGCTTATTGTGTTAAGAAATTGAGAAAAATGTCGGAGGTTTCTTACCCGTGCGTCCAATACTTCTCCCGGCCGGAGTTTCTTCTATGGTTGTTGGTGTTTGTTGATTGTGTTGAGTTGAGTTGAGGGGGGATTGGCAGTGTAGTAAGTGTGTACGAGTGTTGTTGTTGAATGCAAAGGGTATGCGTTGGAAGATTGTTTTGTTTGTTTGTTGTTGATATTGTTGAAGAACATTGTTTTGTTGGTTTGTTATTTAATGGAGTGTTTTGGTTTATAGGTTCATTGATTGGATTGAATGTTGTTTAGTTTTGAGGACAATTTGCATAGATACATAGAAGGGAACACAGGAAATACATATATAAATTAGCTACTTTCAATTTATCACTAAATACTATTCGTAAGGCGTTAACAAAGTCCACAAAGTTAAGAACAGTTAATCGAGAAAGCAATTTACGAGTACATATAAGCATACCATACATATTTTTTATTTTTTACGAGCATAATACATATATGCTTCTGTACTCTTAATAACTAAAGCTCCATACGTACATAAATACACATAGAATTATAAAAAAATTGGAAGCTCTCAGGCACTAATTCAGTGTCCCTCCATCACAGAAACCTAGACTGGTTAACCATCAAAATGGAATTTTACACACAGCATAGTTTAAGACTAGCCGTTTCCCTTTAAACGACTGAGATGCGAAATTAATGCAATTCTAGCACGCTAAGAGTGGAATTCATGTTGATTTGACAAGCGTACGGGTATTATAAATTTCTGATGAAACTTATTTAGCGTATATACAGCAGCTAAAAAAAACTGACTATTCAAGCAAACTGAAAAATAGGCCCTACATATGTATGTATTCAATTTACATATGCACATATGTGTGTAGTCAGGCCCAAGATGTATTTAATTGGAGTGAATTAATTTAGATTGACATTTATTTGTTTCTCAGGTTACTTGCACAATTATATGTGCCTACGAGTAGCATTGAAATACCTAACGTATCGATACGACAAGATTATCGTTGTCTTATGTAAATAGCATAGTGAAAGGTGATAATTGTAAATGTATATGTATATGTATACGTTTGTTATCACATTTAGATATAAATGGCAAATTTACCTCATCATTGATAATTAGTGATGGTCGGCGACCCGTATCGGCTGGAGGGATAAGAGAGCCGCGTCGACTTGGTGGCTCTGGTGCTAAGGATGGACGCTTCTCCCGTATCACCTCGATCTTTGGTGGATCTCCAGGTGCTGGCGGCTGCATTTTGGGCACCTTTGGCCTTTCCTCCTATTTCAAAAAATATATAAATAAATATGGAAAAACGTGGTTTTTGTTACTCGATCTACACATTCTACAAATTTATGTAAATCATTTGCCTAGATAGTATAGTCTTTATTATAATAATTGGTGGAAATGGTTAGCAGATTTTTCGGAACTCGCTGGTGGGTTGGAGTAATTATTAGTTTACCGCAGTTATTGTAAAGTTGAAGGATGCCATTTTAAATTGCTTTCGAGGAATTCTTTAGAAATAAAAGAATTTTATCACAGATTCCAACCAATGGTACGAGCGTTCATGTTAGTAGTACATTGTGAGTTAAGCTTGTTTTCTGTTTGCACTTTTTTGAATCACTCAAAAATAAAAGCGTGATAATTTCCAATTTTTCAACCGTTTGGCAAGAGCGTCAAGCGGAGACAGACATCGAACAGACAATTTTGACAAAAGATTTTTCAACACATTAAATATATAAATATAAGATATATTTATACATAATAACATAATATACTACCTACGTACATATATATTTATTATAAAAATATGTTGATATTTTCAGAAACATTCCTATTAAACCAACTTGCCTAGTGATATTCAACGGAACACAACGCTTAGCAAAGCCGTTCGGCGAATATTTAACTCTAATACTTTGCTTTTTTATTAAGAGTATGTATACATATTCACATGTACAAGCAATGAACACATTAATTCTTAACTAGACTCAATTACGAATCAAATATTAAACAAAATACAGGAGAACAAACGAATAAACCGTACGGGTGGCTTTGATCAATGATCATTTGTAGTCATGGAAATAGTTTCTTGACCAATTGGTTTGATCGGTTTCAGTTTCCAAGTTTCACTTTTTCACAAACCATTCGGTTATATAGTATTTATAGATGTTATGGATAAGTATAGCTAACTCCATGCTTACCTTGGATGGCTCTGAAGGCAATTGTACTTCTGGAGGCCTAATGTCCGGGGTGATAATGGATGGTGTAGGTTTCTCTGATTTAGTTTTATCAATGTCAACATGTTCATATTTTTCTAGGCTGGGACGCTCATAGTCATCCAAAACGGCTAGAGCCTCGGGCTTTTTCAATACGGATATTTTTGCCTTTGAAGCTTTTGTAGGACTAAACTGCTCCATTGCATTTGCCTTTGACCATTAACAAAATTAAAATGAAGGAAGTATTAAAGTGGATATAAGGAGTGTTCGAGTATATGTATTTACGTATGTATATGTATATAGTTACATAAGACGCATTATAAAATAGTGAGAGATACAATGAGAGAGATAGAAATTAACAGAAAAAAGGATAGAGAGCGAGCGGAAGAAAAAGTATAGTATAAAAGGTCAGAGTGAAGTACAGAGGAATACAGATCTTCAGCAGCTCAGTTGATTTGAGTAAAAAGTATATATCTGATCGTGAACAAACAGCTTCAAAGTCAAAGAATCAGGTGAAAATCAGCGAAAAGTAGAAGAACAGGAGAGCGAGAGAGCGCACTGATTCTGCTCCCGACAGGGACAGGTACAGGTAGTGCCATATTGTTACCTTTGTTAATTGTTTGGCTTGCTGTGGTGCAGTTTGCTCATTAGCTTCCTTTATTACTGGTTTCAAAATTACTCCAAGGAATGATTCGTTTTGAATTGGTTCTTTGGTCATCATGTTTCTGATAGAAGATCGACGTCGCTGCTTTATAATATCTATCACTGATGGTTTATCGGCCTGCTAGTAGTAGGTGTATTTCCATTTAAAAATGGTTTTCGTTTTTGTTGAAATTAGTATGTTGGTGATCTTCCTCATCTTATTTACATAGTACATATGTATATGTATTTATACGTACAATCTCCAATAATACATTAAATACATGTGTATGCATGCTCAAAGTAAATTTATTTTCTGATCTCAGAACTGTACCCCTAAAGTTGCACGTACTGATTACTGATAAATAAATAAACGATATTCTTATCGTTTTATCTGCATATGTATATATTTTTTTAGCATATTTGGAAATGGTAAGTACACGCCGGCTTGCCGAAATAATACACATGTGCATATGTAAGTAGTCTCGGTTGGTATGGTTGGTTTCCTAAATTCGACTTACCTCGGGAAGTTTTTCATTTCCAGCTTTAGGTTTTTCCTTCTGAAATTTTACGCCAGACCGAGAGGAGCATAGATTGGATTGGGGTATAGCAACAAAAACAAGATGCAGGGGTTTGAAATTAGTTTCTATACGAGTATGTCATACATGGGTAAGTCCAGAGCATGTATTCAATATACGAGTCTTACCTCTGGTTCGATTATGACCGGCTTAAGTGTTGCGCCATCCCGACTATCTTCGTCATCGGGAAGTTTACCTTTGCCAATTTTGAGACGTTTTGGCTCTTCCGCAGGAGTCTCAACGATTTCTGCCTTCTGTACGCATAGACGACACATTTAACAATAATACGAGTATTTAACAGTGAGAAAAACGTATAATAATGCATATTTGAGTAGAAAAATCTTAAGATAGATGTTACCTTTGGCATGCCATTCTTCTGGACGGGTAGCTCTGCTTCTTTTTTGCCAGTTTCTAATACGGGCTTTTCCATTTTGTTTGGAATATCTAACTCACGAGTAAAGTCCGATGGGCTAAACTCAGATTTTTCATACTTCTCTAGTACCGGACGCTCGTAGTCTGGGATATCTGGTAGTTCTTCGTAACTTTTCTTTGCTTTTGGCTTGGCCTTGGCTTTCGGCTTTGCCGCTTCTGGTTTCTGTTCCTCCTTTGGCTGTGCAATGGATGCTTTTCGCAGCTTTGGCAGCACTTCGGCTGGCTTTTGTTCCTCAATGGTCTAACCGAAACATCAAGATGAGCACACAACATAAAGACATAATAAAAAACATTGTGGGCGAAACATTAATTAGAGGAGGAAATAGATTCAAGGCAGGAATTACTGAGAATTAGGATACGTAGATAGAATGCGAATTTTTTAGTTGAACTAAGGCAGTTAGTAAATCGCACAGATTAAGACATTTTTCATTTCTTTGGAGATATACAATAAAATATTCTGATGGAGCTTCAGTCATTTAAAAAATGTATAGCTAATTTAAAAAACAGTTAGAGGTACAAATGAACTGGATTATACAATCCAGAAAAGAATGATTTACGTTTGTACGCCAGACAAAATCAATATAGTACATATGTACATATATTTCAAATGCATCGCTGATAGCAGAAAAAGAAATAACTTTGCAAGCAGTAGTTTCAGATTTCTTTCCTTTTTCCAGAAAGACTTGGACTTCCATATTTCAGCTACATATATTTGCCAAAAGAACAGTAGATGCTCAAGGAAAATACATATGCAATCAATTAAATGGAAAAAAGGCAATATATTTTTAAGCTTATGAGAATACAAGGTTAATAATAATTCACACACATTCTTCTTGAAAGGAGAGCTTAAAGAGCTTAAGATTAGAAAGACAGAAAAGACACAGATAGAAAGATAGAAAATAGTACGGAACTATTTTAAAGTCGTAGGTGAGTAGCATAGATAGATGTTCCACTTCGCTCACCTTTGGGGTACGTCGCTTTTCTGCTGGTTTCAGTTTGGGAATCTCTTCCTTTAAAGCTTGTGGATTTTTGTTAGCATCTAGTTTTTTAATATCAGTCTGCTGCAGGGAATATATGTATTTTCTTATGGGTGTAAATATGTGAAGGTTTCAACTAAAGATTTATTCTAGCTAGATTTTATTGATGGATTGATATTCTCGTACGCAAGACCGCAGTTTTGTGAACCTCAACTATTTCTGTATATGATATGTATACACCATATGGATATACATAAGAGTACTTACCTCTAAGGCCTTCTTGTCAACTACCGATGAGCGCCTGGATTCTGCCCGAGACTCTTCCACCTTTGTGTTACAAATAAAACGTAGGGACAAAAACGGACATGGAAAATTATACAAATAGTTCTTAAAGAAAATACTCCATTAAGTCCAACCTACCGCCAAGGAAGATCTCCGTGAAGACACTTTGATATCTTCAACTAAAGTTTCTTCATGTGTTTTAATAATCGATTGTCGACGTACCTCAGACGTAGTCTCATCCTTGATGGATACAACACTTGCCTGATCAACATCAACATTAAACAAGTAACGTATACATACATATAGCATATAATATAGAAGATATAGAACATATATTAAAGAATATTAATATTTTTTTCTATATACATATCTATGTATCTATGTATTTATGTACATGCATATGTAGATCTTAAGGAGCCTTAACTTAGACTAAAAACAACCTAGCCTAGCCTTCCATACCTTGCGGTCAACCTTCTTGAGGGCGATCTGTTCCGTTGACTGTTTCTGTGGGTAAAAGATAGAACAATGAGAATCATTTTCTGTTTCCTTCCTGTATGCAAACATAAAGAACTAGCAAAACAATTTTATTAATATATTTACGTGCATTTACATAAGTACATATGTACTAACATATATATTTCTGTACATAAAGATAGGGCTGTTCTGTTTAAATTGTTTGTTCTTTCAATAGAAGATGGCATTTTATGTTTGGCCTAAATTTGTCTAGATATGCGGAGAGAGAAAACGGTTTCAACATTACCTCTTCAGAGTGTGTTTTATTGTCACTCTCAAGCGCAGGGTCTGGTGTCGAAATAATATCTTCTTTTTTCCCTTTAGCTTTTGGTTCGGATTGAGGTTTCTTGGCCTTTTCTCCGGAGCTCTTCTTTTTCTGTTCTTCTATTATGGGTTTTTCATCTAAAACGTTTGGCTCAGGTTTGTCCGGACCAGTACCATTTTTAACTTTACCTAGGTCGGCTTCTTTCGGCTTCTTTAGATTTTGTTTTTTTTTCTCATCGACCGATTTTGGTTGGGCTTCGTCTTTTTTCACAATATCGTTTTTCTTTGCTGGCTCAGCTTCAGGTGTTTGCATTTTTCCCATTATCTTCACGTCTTCACGGTCTTCTTTTTTTTTTGGTGGTTCACCTAATGGATCTTCCTTTGAGACTTCTATTCCTACAGATTCTTCGGGAGTAATTTCGTCCTTTTTCTCTGTATCAATATTTTTATTTTTGTCAGCCTCAATAACTTTCGGAAGATTTTTCTTTTCCTTTTCTTCAATAACTTTCTCTTCGGCAACCTTTTGTTCCTCTTCCTTCATTTTTAGTGTGTTTTGTTTTGTGAGTATAAATTTGTGTGTATTGTGTTCGCGTTGTTAATGACAAAAAGGGAAATCCATGGACACAAAATTAGCATAAAAAAACAAAATTGATTAAATACGAACATTTACTTAAGTATATTTAAATCTGAAGATAAATTTCAAAATTCAAAGAAACGGTGTCTGATCAGAAGTGCGAAGATTAAAAGTTCACTGGAGAAACATGCTACATTCTCAAATAATTTGCATAAATTCTTATAAGATATACACAATGAAAAGAGTGTCACTAGTCGGAAAAATATAGAATCAGTAGAAGAGGAGAGATGCTCTTCCAGAAAAATAGTTCAGTTCATAGTTGGAAGAGGATGAGATACTAGAAGTATGCAGAAATATAGTAGATGTGGCATTACAGATGTAGAGAAAAATCTCCTTCAGTTATGCAAAACTATTGCAAACCTCATTGCTCGCAGACTGGCTGACAGGTTTTAATGTTACACCAAATATATCCTTAGGATCCTTAGACTGAGAAATTTCCAATAGAACGTGCGCCACATTTCTCCTGTTTATTTTCGGCCTTTGATATAATGTCACGCCTGACTGCATTAAAAAACAAAGTAAAATTGTGTACTTCCAAAGACTACTTCCCGTCCACAGAGATACGAGCACTAGTTCAACCCAATCGTATACAAAAAAATTTCTGAAAGTTTTTAGTTTTTTCGTGTGTCATGATAGACGGAATTTTACCTTCCGTATTCAGCACTATTTTGATACGTTTAGAACAAGAAAAACACCACTGTTTATATTCTCATTAGGAGGTGGTTAGAGCACCCACCTAGCTCAGTCTAAGCTCGTAAGTGCTAGAACTTGAGTAGGCTTGATGGGTCAAAATTGATAATATTAGGATCATTCCCTCAAAAGAATCTTTATATACCTATATGTAACTAATAATTGTTCTGGTTGAGAATTATCATACGTATCATACGAGTATGTACCTACGTTATTAATACTGAGACAAGAAAGGAAGACTAACTTTTTCTGTATCCGTAGCCCTTACTGCTCGAGCATGCCATACCAGTTATACATAATTATTAAATCAAGTCAGACAGATATGCAGCCTCAAAACAGATGGGCTAGTATTCTAAGCAGCAGATCAAACTGACGCACAAGGCTAATCAAGAATCATAGGTACTTTTGAAAAATATGAGCAGAAGCCTACTCGGACGTATAAAATAATTTTAGCTATAAAACAATTTGAATAAAACATAGAATAGAATGGCAACGATGCTGATTGAGCCCGTGACTTTTGGCGGTTATAACCATTATCGCATTTTGATACTCGTACTCAAACTCAAAACTCTGTAATAAGGTAGCATGTGGGCACTGAAAACGAAAAACGGAGGTGCTTTTACTAACCGTTGTCCGTGACGCAAACATCTGTGATGATGCTTGATGCTGTGTACGTTCTTCTTGTATGTTCATATCAGAATATTGATATACTTCATACTTTTCTTCGCTATGGGAGAAACTCATTTGCTGGACCTGCTCTAGCTTGACCCTCTCTACAACCTCGCCTTTGACATTTTCTTGTCTTCGTGTTACTTTCTCCGCCTGTTGTAATCCTAGGTTTGTCAACTGCTCCTCTTCTACTATTAGAGCTGGTACATTTTCAGATGGTTTTTTACAATCAATTACCTTTTGTTTTTTATCGGTTTCATTTCTCTCCTTTTCCTTTTCCTTCTCCTTCTCCTTTTCCAATTCATCTTTCTTTTTGTCTTTCTTCTCCACAGTGATTTTACATGATGATTCATCCTTGCCGACCTCGTTAATCACAACGACTTTGTAATTTGAAGTGTGTTCTGACCTAGCGCTACTGAATGTGAGCCGCGCGGTGGTGCCATCAAAAGTTGTAGTTATATCTTTGGTTTCTCGTACTAATGTACTTCCCTTGTACCATTCCAATTTGCACTTGCGGTCAGACTGTGCCAGGGTGATTAGGAGTTCAAAGGTTCTCGACTCAGTGACCTTTTGATCGACGAGCTTTCTTGCAATTTCTGGCTTGCACGGCTTACGCTCCTCTTCAGGAATGTCAATCAGGTTGACAATCTGAGACACAGCCTCTCCCTTTTCGTTGCTGGCTACCAGCTTGTATGCGCCCTTATCACTTTCCTCAACTTCGTTGATTTCCAGTTTGACCGCAAACTCGCCATCTTTGGTTTGCTCTACTAGATAAACATGACGCTTGCTGTCCTTTACCGTGTTTGTTTCCTTATACCATGTACACTTGGGCTCGAATTTCGATGCCACTATACACTCGATCACCACAGTTCGTTTTTTGATGATCTTGATAATTTTTGGTTTGTCTTTGATAACAGGAACAACTTGGAACAAAACATGGTAGTAAAGAAAATAAATAACGAGAATGTTTAAAATAAGCCAATTAAAGTGGTATTTAGCTATACTGATACTTACTTTCTATATTGAGTGTCAGGTTCGCGTTCAGCTCGCCCAGCGTGTTCTTTATGTTGCACTTGTATAGGCCAGAGTCCTCTAGTTGAGGATCCACCAATTCCAGCTTAATATAGTACTGGTCCCCACGCTGTTCCATTGACATTTTTATTTTGTTGCTTTCCTTTATCACCTCGCCATTGCGGAACCAAACGATGTCTGGCTTTGGATCTGCTTTCACTTTGCACTCCATGATCACAAGCTTGCCGTTGTTTTCGGATATAATGCGAGGCTTTTCGATGAACGTGGGCCCTTCACCCTCGGGCTCGGGTTCAGCTTCAATATTTAGGTTTAGATTAGCGTTTGATTCTCCATATTCGTTTTTAACGTTGCATCTGTATGTTCCACCATCAGTCGCCCCGGGATCCTATCCGCATAGAGAACAAATTGATTGAAAATTATGTTAAAACCAGTCTTTCCTGTTGTAGCGTAGCTTTAGACTTGAACCTTTATTTCCAGCGTCAGTTCGTAAGTGTCCTCCGCAATAACAGTCGTATTTATTTTGATCTTTTTGCTCTTCTCCACTACTTCCTGGCCCCTATACCACGTGACAGTGGGCTCTGGCTTGGCCTTACACTTGCACTTCATGGTTATCAATGTGCCCGACTCATTCGGTATTATTCTCGGCTTCTCAATGAAAGACGGCGCGAACCCGTTGGCATCGCTAGCACCTGAATGAAAGGAATGACATTAAAATATTTTGCGGTACGTTTCATAAATAATTTAGGTATATACGTCTTGCAACATGAGTGAATACATAGATATGGAAAGAGTGAATCTTAGTGAAAATCAAGCTAAGAAGTTAGGGGATATATTAAGATTAATAATAAGATTATATGTAATTATATTAGGCATTTTTATCCAGCAGTCAGTTTGTAGTAGTCACACGATTCGTAGGTGCTTAACACGGATTACGGATCCAATCCGTATCCAATCCTATAAGGAAAGACTTTTATAGGTAAATCATGGGCAACTCTAGTTCTAATCAGACCCAGGTAGGTTAAACATTAAAAACCTTATGCAAGAACAATACGTTTTATGCAGGCTATAGATTAAATGAGGATTGAAGGCATTATTAGGCATCAGACTTAAGTTTCTACTGGGACAAATTGACAAAGATACAATTATTAGCGTGCATTACAAAAAAGCGTTAGCATGGAGAGGTAGATTGGAGGATTTCTTTAAGATGTTCTCTTGATGATAAGAAAGCTTTTGGGACGCGATGCAAGAATTCATAATGATAAAAACATAATGCAATATTATGTATTATTGGTACACATTTCATTCTTGAATTTTTCCTTCTTTTTCCTTTTTTCTTTGGGTTACACTATGGTAAAGTACATACAGTTTTGGTTGTACAAGGAGGTTGTATATATTGTAATTGTAATTGTAATTGTAGGAAATAAGTATTTTAGAAGATGTAATACGAATAAGTAGTACCTTGGAAGTTAAGCGCTATGTTTGCATTGCTTTCTCCATACATATTTATGGCGTTACAGCGATAGTTGCCTCCGTCCTCTTTTGTGGGATTTTGGATCTCCAGAGTAAGAATGTAACTATCTTTGCTTATGGCCTTGCGGGTCATTTTGGTTCTTTTATTATCAGAGATTTCCTTATCAGAACAATACCAGATAATGTCCGGAACTGGATGTGCTTCCAATATGCATTCCATGATGAGTATGTCCTCCTCTTGGCGGATTGTTGGTTTTTTTGGAAATCGTGGCGACTTGCCATCAGGGATTCTGCATAGAGTTAGAAGTAGTAGTAGAAGAACTATCGATCGATACATTTGATTATCTACAATTGTTGAGGCTTACTTTTTTGAGCCGCTTTCAAAATTTAAATTTATTGTAGCGACGCCAAGGCCGTGTTTATTCTTCGCCTGCGCCCGATATTCACCCTGGTCCGAGGAGACAACACTACTAATCTCAAGACATGCCATATGATAAAGTTTCTGATCCATTGTTAATGACATTTTGTAGCGTTTGCCCTCACTCAGCACAGTTTCTCCATGGGACCTTTGTGCACATTAAGAAAATAGTTGAATATAAACAAAGGATTCTGATATAATTGAGTATTTAATTCAGTTTGCAATTGTGTTAGGATCATCTACCACACAAAAATGGCTAATATCAAATGGAGTTCGGTTCCATGTTCAATCAGTTCCATAGTTTAGTTTACGTAATACGTATTCCTGTGTGTGTGTGCGTGTGCTTGTGTGTGCAAACATGAATATTATTCACTTATATCCGTACCATGTCACTGTAGGCGTGGGATCTCCGACACATCTACACTCAAATGTTACATTTCCCCCATCTTCGCTTTGACGGATTACAGGTCGTTCGGTAAAGGTTGGCTTTATGCCTTCGGCACTTGCGGGTACGGGTGCTTCGTCGCCTATGAAGTTGAAGTTGAAGTTTCCGTGTTACATAATTTACATATGATAAGTAGACCAAGCTCCAATAAATACGAGTATACGAGTAGTCTACTGGTCAGTGCAGGGCTGGTCAGGTGTTAATTATTACTTAATTCATCGTTCAAATATCCAAAAGGATACCTTCTTTTTTGTTCGAACTTTCACTGTTTTTTCAGCAAGCTCCATTCTGGCCATATGAGTACAATAAAAATAGATTATTCATAGTAATTTCTTTATACGAGTTAAAATACGAGTAGTACGAGATTTGAATTCAACGTGAATTCAACGTCTTGGCATTCATACGTCCCTAAAAGAATTTCTGAACTTCAATTCTTTTTTGTTTTAAAATATATACATATGTATGTACATACATATATGGTATGTACTTTATTTGGAAAGGCACACGAAAATACCGCTCTAAATAGATACGAACTCTAATTCGATTAGTAATAAAATAAATAGCTGCAGCTTAAACAAAACTCAGTAACAAAAAACATTTGATGTTCCAAATCCAGTAAAAATAATTTGAATGAGTATCAAATTATAAAATTAGCAAAGCGAGCTCAGAACGATTAAAAATAATTGCTATGGTGTGTTTGAGCATTGCCATCTGCAATTGCACATTAATATATTTATACAATTATATATGTAAGCCCGTTGGGAAACGAATAAGATCTTATGAAATGAAACTACTTGATAATATGCCGAACACATATTCGATGTACGATATGATTGATATCGACATGTAAGATCACTTTCGATTGTGCACTTTCCCCAATTGTATAGTAAGTAAGTATGTATGTATGCAAATGTATTGTATGTATCGCGAAATATTGAAAATAGCGAATTACTTATGGCAAAAGGTACTCGTTGCAATTAGTGTGAACAAATTAAATGGAATAATGGAGAAAAGATGAATTCACTGTGTCGTGGCTTATGATAACAACCACTTACTGTCGAAGTTGAGGCTTATTGTTGCATTGCTTTCACCCAATTCGTTTTTTGCATTCACTTTGTATTTGCCAGCATCCTCAACTGTAACATTTTGTATCTCAAGTGTTGCAAAATATGAGTGGACGTCCTTGTCAATAGTGAGCTTTATAAATGGTAAAAAGGGAGTGTATTGAATATGGGTTCTGCTCTTGCTATCCGGCGAGGTTTTGTTTCTTCAATTGAAATACTAAGTACTCAATTCTGCCATACCTTGTGCCGTGGCGATTCCTTGACTTCTGCTCCATTGTGGAACCAAGTAATGTTTGGCAAGGGATCTGCATTGACGCGGCACTCAAATAAGAGGCGTTTGCCATCTTCTTCCTGTCGTATGGCGGGTTTTTTCGCGAATGTCGGCGCGAAACCGTCGATTTGTCTGCAGAGTAAGGAAATGTCCAATTGAATTAAGTTTGTAAAACGATTACGATAACAATACAAAATATGCAAAAAAGCGAGCAATTAGAAGATGGAGAAGGGAAGAACATTAGACACAAATATCTTACACAGAGATCAAGAGAGAGATTGACCAGATTAGTAAATGATGTTCACAGACCTACACAGTGGGATAGGCAACCGGGCTCAGATGGAAATGGAAATGAATGATCTGAAACCTAGATTTTACAGACTAGACTTCCACTTTTTAACTCTACTTTAGTCACAATTCAATCTAATGATGGTTTTTTACTCACCCTTCGTTTTCAAGTAGTGAAAACTTACCCACTTGTTAACATAGACCGAACGAAACCCCCCAATTAGTATATTGAGCATTATAGAAAGGAAAAAATAAAGAAAAGTTCATAATTTGAGGCATTCTGTCATGCAAAAATCTGTCGAAAATGTAAGCCTTTATTGAAAATGCCTCGTATAGCTGCATGCAAAAAATTCCAGCTTTCTGTACCTCGAAGTTTACTGCAACTGATCCTCTCTGGGCGATTATTCCTGACCTTTTGGATTCAACAATTAGTTTTATGTCGAGGTACAGAAAAGGATACATTTTTCCGAGACACTTTGTCAAAATTTTTTAAGTCAGTGGTCCCCACAAATACCTACTTAATTATGATGCTGTTTTTTTAACACTTGTGCATAGACTGGCACGTTCTATTTCCCATACATCATATCCTATGCCTTCAATGCAAAGTGGGCAAGGATCATTTGCAGCCAATATTTAAAGCTTAAATCACAGCTTAAAATAATTCAATACAAATATGATGAAAGTCTAAATATTCGAAATAAATGAATTTTTTTTATTTGACTTTTACTTTTCCAGCTCCTTATTGATAGTAAAGAAATTATGTTAATTTATTCGTGCGTGAGGATCAACCTATTTGCATTAAATATATCATAACAGACTCATGGGCACCACTGACTTAATTCATTTGTATGTCGTATAGCTGACGACAGGATTACTTTTATGATTCGGTTAAAACTGAACTACTCGTGTTACTTGAATTCTGAAATGATTTTGAGATTAAAGTTTCTGAGGGGGGCAGCGTAAGCGTAGCAACAATTTATGATCATTAGGCAGCAAAGGCAGACTATTGATAGTTCATTAAGCTTGGCTTACTTTTCTTTAGGTTCGTCGGCAGCTAAATAGAGTAAGACCGCCAGAAAATAAAAAAAAGTGAATTATTCAAAAACAATTCAAGTAAAGAATTAATAAATCTCTCATCTAATTGTATTTTGGTATTTATTTAGCTTGATGTCTTGTCTGAGTATGGGTTATACATAAAGTATACTACTCGTACAGTACATACATACATATGTATGTGTGCTTCCTTTTTGGGGTGCAGAAATATTCATACAATGAATCTGCACTGTGTAGCTGTGAGCTGTGTATGCCACTCTCACCGGAAATTGGTTTGTTTTGTTTTATGAAAGAAGTCTTTGTAGATATCTCCGCATCATATCTATGATACGATTATGTTTACTATCTAAAGTACTACTTACGCGTAAAATTTAAGTTAATTGATGCAGATACTTCGCCCGACTTGTTCTTGGCCTTGACTTTATAAAGGCCCGCATCGGTTTCTACTACATCGTCGAGCTCTAATACTACCGTAAATTTATTATCTCCAACGGGTTGAATTTTGAATTTGGTCCGGCCATCTTCTACTAATTTGTTGTCACTACGAAACCAATCAATGTCCGGTTTCGGAGATGACAATAACTGGCACTCAAATATCAATCGATTGCCATCATCTTCCTGATGCAGCTGTGGCTTTTTGACAAAGCTGGGAGCGAAATCTTCAGCCACCCCCATGCTGAGGGTTTTCGTTATGCTTCGTCTTCAACGGCTTTGGCTCTTAAGCTCTGGAGAAATTAATACAAAATATACTTATCAATATACCGTAAAAAATATACTCTTACTGTTAGAGAAAATTAAATAATATATTATATTTTTATTAATGCTTTCGTCTCAAAGCCTCTTATAGCGTTCCTATGGCTATCCACTCATGGTGTTGTTATATGGATATTGCGAAAATGGAAATATAATTGTGTGCTAGTACTGATCAAGAATGTATAGATTTGATCAGATCGGAATAGCTACAGTAAGAAAATTAGCCGCAAGCCACAATTATAGCGGCTAATATAGAAGTACTCCCTTCTGATCTTTTAGTTATCAATTATAAGGAAACCGTATCCAAATCAACTCTACATTTATACCCGAACCCGATACTTCGATATGAACATTCTCTATGATTTTGCGTTTCGTCCTTTGGGGGCCGAAGTGGGCGTAACATCTGTGAGATATCACCGAAGTGGATACAAAATTTCGTTGCTTATAAACAGCTCTTATATGTAGCTCTATCGACTCGGGGACGTTCTGAGTCGCAGCTACGGCCACGACTCGACTTTACATTTATACCCGATACTCAGTCAGTATGGCCTGTGTGAGAGGGAGAGAGGATGCGTAGCCACTACAAAGACGGACAGACAGACAGACAGCTCACGCCGAACAACTTGATCGAGGTGACTGCGTAGGTGCGAGCGCCGAAGGAACGAGAGTGGCTAGGAGGAACCATGGCCCCTGCGAAGCATTGCTTTGCGGCCGTCCCTCAGAGACCCGGAACTTCCTGCCGTTCGCCACAACTCAGCTCACAGCTTCCTTTCTAGCACAGCTTAGTATTACCAATCAGCTATAGTTAAGTCCTAGGCTTATAAAATTTCATTAAATTAAGGAGTTAATACAGAATAAAAAAATAAAAAAAAAACGGACAGACAGACTTGTCTTTATCGCCTTTATATTGATGCTTATCAAGAATCTATATACCTTATGGGCTCGAAAACGCTTCCTTCTTGGCGTTACACACATCCATTTTGTTCACAAATCTTATATACCTTATGGGCTCGAAAACGCTTCCTTCTTGGCGTTACACACATCCATTTTGTTCACAAATCTTATATACCCATATAGTCTTTTTGAGAATGGGGTGTCCTAGATCTCAGAGACTATAAAAGCTAGAGCAACCACATTTGGTATTCACACTCCTGTGATATCGGACTTTGACAAGTTTGTTTCAAAATTTCGCCCGACTCCCATCTGCCCCCACAAAAGACGATAATCTCAGACTGACTTTCTGTCTCTCTCGTACGCATTCTTTGACTAAGTATCGGGTATAAATGTATAGTTGCGGTCGCCGTTCCCCATCGTTCTTATTGATTTCATACGAATATCATCCTTTCTAGCTAATGGCATATTCTCACTGGCCACCATTCACCATCAATTTCTGGAATGGTCCGTAAGGTTTTGTAACACGCATTTGGTATTTGTTAATCTGCACGTTTTTATGCGATAGTTAGCATATACATAGTTTACAAATGCAACCCTCGAATCGCCTATTACCACGCTATGACAGATTTAGGAAAAGTATAAAGTGGTAAAAAATGAAATAAACTCAATTCTTCAGCGCTCCCAGTATTGGAGCGAATGCTGCAGTTTGAGAAATCAGTCGGTTAAGCAGAGTTCTTTATACATATGTATGTACGTATGTACATATGTTGTTTGAAAACAAATTGACGGACTGGATATATTCAGATAACTTCTAGAGTTTCGAATAAGATTTAATTGGCAAAATTGAACATACAGTTTAATTTATGCTTAAACCAACCACTGCTATATACATACATACATTTATTATATAAATATGTGTGTATGTAAAAATTTAAATCTGTATAGTGCATATCGTGAGAATGAGAATTCCGTGCAGCTTCGCATCTCTTGATATCGCCAGGCAAACGAACGTTGCGTTATTCTGTTGCGCACGTCTCACCATATTTTGGAAAATGGAAATTCGATCGCCTTTCACTCATTCAGCATAAATGTTGTTAATGGAAAAAATTTGACTGAACAAACGAAAATCCATGTATTGCACGTTTATTTTTAGTCATTCGCAGTCACCGGCTGTATGTACATACATACATACACATAGATTATATCTATCTATTTCTATGTGAAGAAATGTTCGAGTGTATATATATATGTACATATATATAGGCAAAAGTAGAAATATTTATAAAGGAAAATACAGAATCTGCGATATTCACACACACACAAACTCACGCACACACAAAATAAGAAAATATACATAAAGAATGCAGGAACAGAAACTTTTCGAATTGTTTAAGTGATATATTCGAAGACACACAATCTAATTTTGTATGGCAATTGGATTGGATTGGCTTTAGTTTATATTTTTCGCTCTCTCTGGCCTTTTTTTATTTTATTTCATTGCCATTGGGATTGCTAATACAATCAAGCATATGCATAAGCAGGACTATGAACTAATTCTTATTTTTCTTTACATTTTGGGGAATTGGATTTTTTCCTTTGGTCTATTTTTAAGATCGACAACACACCGTTACACAATGCTACCAACAGACACTGCTTTAAAATTAACATATGTATATGTATATTTATGTGCACATATGTATGTATAATTGGAATTAAGAATACACATCACATGCATATATTAATATATATAAGAATGCATATATATGCACACATATGCGGGTATCGGTATGCACTGGCCAACACACTAACAGGGTAGACGACCTGTGATCTTTTTGCGTTTAGTTTTCAGTTTAGTTAACCTCCGTCTCGAATTAGAGGACCTTTTTTTATGATCACTTTTCTTAAACAAGTTCCGACATTTTCTAAAATTCTATAGTCTAATTATACACAATGGGATATCCATTCGTAACGGGCATTTTATACGGTTTTAGGAACAAAAATTGGATTGCTACAAACCTACACTACATATATATGCATACATACAGGATGAGCGAATGCATAAAAATCAAATTAAATTTGTTATAAGTATGTAGCAATGTACTAAACGATGTATTTATGTATGTAAGTACGTACAACTAGACTACAGATAACACAGTACGAGCGCAGCACGAATTTATTCCTTCTGAGGAAACGAAGCGAACTCCACGGGCGTTAGTCTATTACTATCTGCTCCGAATAATTTGTGCTGTGCTCTTGATCTGCATCAGACATATACGTCGGATCTGCCAGCCAGCAGTGGCAGTGGGTGCAGAGCGCAGGCGCCAAAAGCTTTAGCCAAACACTCGTAAATATGAAGGCATTCCCATTTCCCAAAAGAATGGGGTATTCTCGTTGTAGCGGTGAAGGGGGTATATGGATTTTGACCAGATGTTTGCAACATACCGAAGGTATCATTTTTGAATTCATAAATTGAATATATATGTATATTCCTGAGTGGTCAGATCACTGTATCCTGCACAGCTGTACAGGAATCGGAACGATCGAATTTCAAGGCCATTAAAACGTTGGCCCCATCCTTAGGCCAACACCCCGAGCTTGTTTCCAGTTTACCATTATGATTAGTCATCTGTCGCGTTCAGACTATACAGATATGTATAAATGGTTAGGGAAGAGTGTGAATAGTACAGTAAATGTTCGAGGGTGTAAAACGTATTTCATACTGTTTTAAAGTTCTCCTCATGGCGATTTGTGGAATCTGGTGGGCTTTAAGCCAGCGAGAAATAGAAAATCAAATCTATTTCATTTAAAAAGAAAAAATACATATATGTACATACATATGTAACTATGTACGTGCGCGCAGTGTGTCTACACATTTGAATGTTTGTACCTATTTATGTTCAAATTAGTACGTACATATGTACATAAAATATGTGTGATAATATTGCATACATACCCATTGTATGGGTCATACAAATATCACAAGTACTTACCGCACTATAGAACTAAGTCATAGAATAGATTTAGAAACAAATACTTAAGGAGGAGGAATAATTATAGAAATACGTTTTTATATTTATGACACTAAAATGTGCTATTTTTAAACGACTAATGGTTGCAAAGATTCTATTTTGAGCGGCTGTAAATAAAATCACCCTCCCAACGCATATACATATTAAAAAGAAAAATACTTGGCACTTGTGTTAGCTTTCCCCAAATGATTTAGTAAATAATAAGGTTTAGTATTTTATTTAAAGCGCTGAAATTCAACCAAACAACCCATGTAACATTTATATCCTTGGGGTATACATCTGTACGCCTGTCCATCTATGTATATCTTTTTCGGGTTCACTCACCTCTCAGTTATTTTATGCCCTTATTAACCTTCTGCACAGACTTTTATTAGCTCTTACCTCTAATCACCAAAATCCAACTAAACTATCTTTGACTTACTTACTTTTCTTACTCGTCCTAAATAAAAGGCTGCTGAAAGGAGGGACACTTCAATTCCTGCACTGAAATCAAATTCGAAATTTCCATCAAATTTACCCATTTACAGACACAAGATCAAGCAATCTCTTCAAGTGATACTCCATACATGATTCTTCTTTCGTAAGTTATTTATAATTTTGATGAATTGTAAGTACGCTTGAAAAGCATTCTTCGCTGAGCAATCAATAATAAGGGTAAAAGAGCATGAAACAAATTATATTTGAAAATATTTACCCTGTACACTCAATGCTCAATGACGTTCTCTTAGCAACCACTTTGAAATATTGTTCTTGAGTACGAGGTATTCCAATTGCTTAAACGGCTCGCCCCAAACAGAAAATTTTTCTTCACTATACAGCCCATGGAATACAACTTCATTAAAATGTTTGCTAAACTTCACTTAAACAAGGGTTCTTGTGCTAAACAAATGAAATTAAATTGGACACAATAATTGCGCAATTGAAAAGTCAATAAAAAAAAGAGAAGTACTCAGGGGTTCCGACTTCAATAAAAAATTATATATGTATAATGAATGTTTGCAAAGCAATAGATAAAATCTAAATGGACTATAAATTGACTTATAAAACATTAAAACAGTGCTTATACAAAAATACGAGGAGAATGTGGATTAAATGCACAATATCATAAGTTGAGACATTTCAGTTTGAGGAATATTTTCAGACATATCTAAGCACACATTAGGTAAACACACATACCTACATATGTCAACTCAACTATGAGTATGTATTATACCAATTCCTACAAAATATTTCTTTCTGTAAAATATCAAATGTTCAGTTTATTCTTTTAAAAATGTTCCATCATAGAAAATTTTTTTCGTCAGGAAAATTATTTCTGATACTGATAAACAGAAAATTAAATAATTATCTAGTCTAGTCTTACCAAAATAACTTTTAAGATCAAACTATTTTTTTTATTTACCACTTTTGAAAAATATAGTTTGGGTTCCGTGTTGTATTTTTTGACTACTTACTCCATTGTAAGAATATTTCCCGACTAAGGATGGATTAATGAGGGCATAAGTAGTTACAAAAGATTTGATATTCATTTGTTAAAATTAGATCATTTAATCACACCAATTATTCTACGCGTATAAGTTAGAATCCTTGGCCGGAACTATGTAATAAATACATTTTTCTACAACCTCCATAAATTTGTTAGAGATATGTAAATTCGATTTATTTTAGGGAGCCCTTAAGGATAATCAAAAAATCTATTTGTCTTTATCTCTTTCTAAATCTCCCTACATGCGTCTAGCTCTAGACCCAAGGTGAATAGAAACAAGAGGCAAAAAACTGTTGCTTTCCACTGGCTCCATGTGAATTGAGACCAGGTACTGGGTTGCCACCGCCAGAGGGAGGCACATTATTGGCAGCCGTCGCATAGTTATAGCTCATGTGCGCGTATGAAGGAACAGCGCTCGAAATTGCCTCGGTAGCAAATCCAGAACTGTGAATAGAAGCTCCCAAATGCTGTGGACTGCAAGGGGACTGACGTGGCTCCATAATTTGATGAGAAGAAACGGCGATATTGGCGGTGGCGGACGAACTGCCATCAGCTGCACCACCAGATGGCAGCGGCGGTGGTGCTAAGCCATATGAGGAGATTACCTCGTATCCGGTTCCATTGTTGCTTGCTCCCAAATTCGATGAATGTACATTAGCGCTGTTTCCAGCATCATTCGGAGATAGGTGATGATGTGGCCCAGCTATCGGTGGTGGTCGCAGGGTCATGTGGCACGGATACAGCGAAGGGGGCGTAAGGTCGCGTTGCTGTGATAAGGGCGATGGAGGGGCCAGAGGTCCCACCGATGAATGGCTGAAGCTTGGCATTGGTGTAATAGAACTGCAAAAGAAAAATAATATATGAAGTTACCGATACCACAAAGTAAACACAAATAGTATTAGGTTGGTAGATTAGATTGGTAAATTAGGTGACCGCTTGAAGGATATTACAGTCTACAAATATAATGATGCTGATCCATCATTCGCTATGAAATATATACATTTCTGTGGCAAGCAAGACCTAGATCAGCTTGCATTTCAAAGAAGTCTTTAAACGGTAGCTCCTCTAGGCAGTATTTAAACTAAACACAGATTTAATTAATGTACTCGTACCCGTAACTATCTCCCATCGACAATGCGGGATGGTGCATATTCGAGTACATCGCACTCATAGAGCTGCTGAAACTTCCGCTATTGAAATTTAGGCGCGGCGAAATGGCAGGAAGAGCGTGCGAGTGAGTGTGCGTATGCGGATGCGAATGTGCATGGGCATGGGCATGTGCAAGGTGATGATGGGTACTATGTTGCCCGGAGATCGCTAGGCCAGGCGAACAAGCGTCGCTGCCATCTTCTTGTGGTTGCCCACCAGCACTGTCGGAGTTTCCAACGGATCTTAGATGCAGCGTTGGTGTGGGACTGTCAGTGCTTTCAACACCACCCACGGCCGGCGTAGACAGCGTGTTTGGCGACGCTAACCCGTTGATTGTGTCTGGATAAATAGGATTGATTTTTATTCAATATACTCGTATTTGTAGTGCACTTAAAACGGACTTACTTCCTGAGGGACAATTGCCCGATAGCAACGAGGAGCAAGCCCCGAGACTATTAGGACTGTCGGTTAAAGACGCATTTGCTGAAGTTGAAGACGAAGTTCCACTTGTTCCCGTAGAATTTGGTGTCCTGCGCTGATTTCGTAACTTCTCTTCGCGGCGCCACTTAGCACGACGGTTTGAAAACCAAACCTGTATTCTTGCCTCCGGCAAACCGATCTTACCAGCCAAGCGTTCCCTAGCAAAAACATCCGGATAATGTGTGCGTTCAAACTCTGAGAAATAAGAAAAATACACTATGAACTATTTGCACGCGTTTTCATCAACCTATAACTCAAACACTTGCGATAAATTTGTATAGTGTAATCCCCCTAGCAACACATTACAAACTGTGGCAACATTGTATTTTTACCGGTATTAAGCCCCAAATTTTAGAGATTAGTTTGATAATCTTCAAAGTCAAGCAGCACCTTTTCAAAAGACGTATTTTTTACCGTTTGTTTCATCTGCAACTTTTTTCTGTAAAACTTGTAAGAGCATACATATGTACATATGTATTATAGCAAGTACTCTTCGAGAATCAGGCTTATTAAATGGGTCAAAGTCCATACCCTGAAGTCGTTTGAATTGCGAAATGTGCTTTAGAACAATGAGCTATATTTAGAATGAGTGTAACTGCGCTTACCTTTTTCTAGGCTATCTATCTGCTCATTTGTAAAGGAAGTGCGGTTACGCTGCAGTTTCCGTTTAAGTATTAGGCGAGCCTGATCATCCTCGCTGTTTCCAATATTGGAGGCGCCGCCATTGGAGTTTTCCCCTTCACCGGAACCCGTTTCATCCGACTGATGTCCGTCAAGCTCTGCCAAATTCATAAAGTAAAGATATATATAGTATACAACTACAGGCTTACATAAAATATGAAAAGATATACATATGTACATAGTTACAACATAGGCATAGCATTCCTTAGGAGACAAATACCTTCAAGTTTGAACCGGCTGAGAAAAAATATTCCATCTTAAAGTAATAAGAACGCCCACGTCTTTAATAAATAAATAAATAATGACTATGATTGCTAAGAGTCTCATAGCCACTCATAATTTGGTTGTGCAACTCGGTGGGAAGGACGATAAACTAAGAAGCGTCCTTCCTATATTTATAAATTCCTATCTACTCATCTATGCACCTATCGGTAGCAGCTCGATGTAGGTGCTTCCCATTCGCTAAACAATTCTCACAGTTATGGACTCGCCCCTGAGCTCTCTATTGCCTCTGATCCAAACCCCGAAAAGGTAAGCTAATTAAAAGATACACTAATCTATGTATGATAGTACAAAACAGTTGGCTCTCCATCTTCGATTAGTTACAGGAAAAGCTGAACAATTGGTCGGTCCGGCAATCACTGTGCACTCTAAGCACAAAATCAGAAAGTAATAATGCAATATTGCAGATGGGCATCCGAGTGTAAAGCAGGCGATAAGTTTGTACAAAATGTTCATACATATGTATGTATACATAGTATATGCGTCAGATACGCCATCCTGTCATTCATTTGTGTAAATGTATTGTTTTCTCTACCTATTTATGTGCAACTATTGTTGAGTTTAGATTGAGTTGAAATATAAACGAGGGGGAACGTTGTGAGTTGCTGCGGATACCGCAACTCTACAGTTATACCCGATACTAAGTCAGTATGGCTTTCCTCCGGCAGACGCCGCTAATATTAAACGACACGACAAAGAGTGCGTGCGAGAGAGACAGAAAATCAGTCTGAGCGTGACGTCACGCGCTGCGTAGCCACTGCAAATTGATTTGTTTCCTTTGGCTATAAAAATGATCTGATCTGATTCAGATTCAGCAATCTGATAGATATGGTCGTTATCTATGATTCTGCGTTTTTAGTTTTCTCAAATCTGCAATATTGTGGATGCAACAGATTTTCGTCCTTTGTGTGGGCGGAAGGGGGTGGGGCGAAATTTTGAGATAAAGGTTTTATAGTGAGATCTAACAGAAGTGCGGATACCAAATTTGGTTACTCTAGCTTTAATAGTCTCTGAGATTTGTGAATATCCCCAGATTTGCATCCTTTGCGGGGGCGGAAGTGGGTGTGGCGAAATTTTGAAACAAACTCGTCTCGGTCCGATATATTAGGAGTGTGGATACCAAATTTGGTTGCTCTAGCTTTTATAGTCTCTGAGAACTAGGCGCTAATGTTTTACTCTAAGCAAAGCCGCCTATGCTACCTGTGTGTTAGAGAGAGACAGGGCGAGAAAAAATGAAATTGTTTTCTTGATGCTGGCTATAATAGTAATACGATCCAATTCAGATTCTGCAGTCTAAAAGATATGGTCATTCTCTGCGTTTTTTGTTTTCTCGTATCTTTAAAATTGTGGATGCCACAGATTTTCGCCCTTTGTGGGGGCGGAAGTGGGCGGGGCAAAGTTTTGAAATATTTTTGTAGCAGTGACATATCACAGAAGTCTGGATCCAAAACATTGTTGCTCTAGCTCTTATAGTCTTTGAGCATTAGGCGCTGAAGGGGACGGACAGACGGACAGACGGACGGACGGACAGATGGACAGACAGACATGGCTCAATCGACTCGGCTATTGATGCTGATCAAGAATATATATACTTTATGGGGTCGGAAACGATTCCTTCTGGACGTCACACACATCCACTTTTACCACAAATCTAATATACCCCAATACTCATTTTGAGTATCGGGTATAATAATTAAACTATCGATTAATTATAAATGTATAAAATATCTAAAGAATAAACATTTTTACATTTTAGTTGAATTCTCTGCAGGTAAAAGAAAAGTTTTTCTTCGAACGAAGCAGCTATATACATATGTATACAGTCTTGGCTCTGACTTATACATATGTACATATATATATAGTCTATGAATTTTGATTGATGAGGATTCTTTAGGCGTATCAAGAATTTAGTCAAAATCACAACACCCTTTGCAAGCGTATAGGTAAGGACAGGCATTGTTGTGTCGAGCAGTTCTATTTCGAGCCGCATTAGTGGTCACATCAAAGAGGCCGCTAACATTTGAAGGGGCTCTCGGCTTGTCACATTTTATATGACCAATTCAATGTAAAAGGTCTAAGGGTATATGTATTTGTATGTAGATACGTCAATGGCTCGTGTGTAATTGGCGCTTAATGTTACTGAATGTGACAGTGCAAATAGATGCTGATAGCCAACAGACTTGCCGCTGGATATGGTCGGGCCAGCGCCAAAGGCTGGCCTGCTCTGGATCACTCCAGAGCACATGTCACTTGCCTATAAAGTTGCAATGTTCTGACAGGCAGCAACAGAGCAACAATGACAGACGACGGTAGATGTCGAGCGATGTCGAGCAACTCGGGATTTAAACACTGCGACGGCTACGACGGTGAAGGGAAACGGTGCAAAGGGGATGGATACCGGGACTGATGTGGGAAGAGGATGAGTTCGAGTTTGGGCTCGAGTTGGAGGACAACGAAGTGACACTCAAACAGCTAAATACATTAAAGACAAAACTTGATAAGGCAAGAGCTCTAGTATGAGGATTTCAAATACGATTTTATAAATATGTATTTTCTGTTTTCTATTTATGCACCCCATCATCAGCAACAGCATCACCTTAGAACCAACCAAAACCCCACCCCAATCACGACCCTGAACCCATCTCCATCTCCAACCACAGCCACAGCCACCCTCACGGTTTCCCGTTTAATGAAGTGTCATCGCCTGTAAAATGAGTCTGTAAATCGCATTAAAGCAAACTACACGGTTAAGGGTAAACCTGTCAAGCACGGCAGCGGCAACGTCAGCGGTTGCCCGATAGCTACGGATTATACTTGCTCTGCAAGGGGGGTTAAGGAGGAGCAGGAGTAAGAGTAACTCACGCTACAGTTACAGCTTTGACACACTGTCTGCGGTTGGTCTGTGTTGTGTTTTGTTATCAAAACTGGATTCATTCTATTAAGCAAAATAGTATTCTCGGTCGAAGTACTCGTATAGTCTAGGTATAGTCAAAGCTCTGATTATCAGATTACAGCTAATCAAAAGCATTTGTATCCAACTACACAGATCTCATCCAATTGGAAATCAATAGTGTGAACCATAGGAACAGCAGTCGATCAATAAGTCCGAATACGAGTATGATGGGCGTCATCAGTCGGTGCCACTTATGTTAATTATGTATAATATTCAAGTACCAATATCTTCAATAGTCAAAATGTTAAACGTTTTGTCTTTCAACTTATTTGTTAATATTTTATTTAATAATTAACAGATGATTTATAATTAAATGAATAAATAAGAGTAAGAACCAGGAATCAGGAAGCTAACTTCGGAGCCCTGAAGTTGATGTACCCTTGAAGGGTATCTTTAAAGTATTCTGCGCACACAAATCGCGTACAAATCGCACGGTCCTATCTGGTGGGATTGTTGTGCTGATGAAGTGCCGCTACACGTACAATGTACAATACTTATCGGCACTAATACAATAACATTTTCCGTCGCGTACGCGACGATCTCTGGTATTCAAAGAATGGGAATTCAGAAGATGCCAGTTACCAGCCGCAGTGATGTATATTCATACCTCAGTTACGCTCGTTAAAGTTAAAGAAACGATCGATGCGCACACAAATCGGAAACACCAGAAGATTGACTTACTTTCTTGTTACACAATACCATAAAACTAAGCAAAAGATTAAAAAATCATACAATAAAATTTTAATTTTTAACATTTTATTTTGGGATATTAACCGAAAATTTTGTAATCTCTGGTCGTTTTCGATACGGTTCATTCTCGATATTGATAATATACACTGGATGGTAGATGGTAGAACGCATTTCCACATCCCATGCGTGTGTAGACAGAAACAATTGTCTGTCACGTGTCTCAGGTTTTTACGCACGACACGACACGCCTAAGACATTGTCAATCGCCAAGTTTTGGACAATCACGGCACGGAAATAAAACGGGTCATACTCGTATGAAGCATCGCATATCTGCAAAAGCAAATATGTAAATGTCTTCCCAATGCAATCGGTAGTTATTTCAGCTCGTTCGTGCGCATTTTCAGTTAAATTTAGTTTCGCCGCTTTTTGTCTGGTTCAAAGAAAGGTATATACATATGTACATAACGGCATGAATTGTATATAACACATTTTCATTTTCAACTATCACTGCATTATATTCTCATTTTCCATTGGAAGAATCGGCTAAACAACTGTATTATAGTATATAGTCTATAGTCGCATTACTACATACATACATATGTATGTATATCACAACTTTATGAGTTACTACATTCCATCATAACGTACCTTCTATATGACTATACTACATAAAGTATGTGAATATTAAGTAAAGCTCACCTTTTTTTAGAAGAATGTCGTCAGTGGTCATGGGGCAGTTGCTCAAGTGGTTGTGGTTCCCACCGCCGGCTAAATTGGGTGGACTCAAGGGCTGAGATGTCGTTGAACCTGGGGCATATACAGCCACTGAAGTCATACTGGAGCCGGATGACACTGGGATCGGTATTTCACTGCCGTTTAGAGGGGAGGTGTACCAGGATCCAGTTGAATAATGGCGTGGAGGCCAGCTTGCCTGTTGAAGCTGCGATGCCTGTTGGTGCTGTTGGCTGTGCACCAGCTGGGGATGACTGGAATGGGGATTGGTTCCAAAATGGTTCGGTGACGAGATGGCTATGGCTGGATCCAACGATCCACCTGCATGCTGAGTATTGAGGAGACGGAGCTTCTCATAAATAGACTCCTGTTCGCTGCCTTCGCCAGAATTGCTGGCTCCGCCGCTTTCGGAAGAGTTTAAAGGCGTGGCTGTTTGCATCAAGTCGCCTCCCGAGCTCAGTGTGGTTCTAGTTCCACTCTGGCTCTGCGCACTGGTAGCAGTACCATTTACATTTACTGTAGGATTGGCGCTGGTGCTAGTGTTTGTACTTGAATTACTCGTTCCGGAATTTTGTTGCTCCTTTTGTGCCGCCAAGTTTCTTAATACTCGATTTATCGATGAAACCTAAAGTGATATATAGAGTTTGATTTGTTTGTTTTGGGAATATTGAAATGATACTGATATAATACCGAATAATATTGTAATAAAGTAATGGAAATATAGTAAAATGGTTTGTGTTACATTAACATCTGTGTCCATATTTGTTCATTAGGTACAGTTTGTACATTGTACATATGTATGTACATACGAGTAAAATCTGCGGAGTTGACTTTGGGTTAGAGTCAGATTACGACTCGAAGAACTCTAGTGAGTCAGTACCAGAAAAAGCTTTAACTTTACCTTTTTCAGTTGGCAGCAGCAGCTGACATTTGGCTGGGGGTTTAGGAATATTTTTTCGTCCTTATTATTTTAAGGCTGTGCCTGCGCTTGACAACGCTTTTCAAACGAATTCAAAAGGAAAGGAAAAATACGAAAGAAACGAAAGAACAAACGAGCAAACATATAAATGAGCGAGCGAGTGAGAAAGAACAACAGGGGAAAGTGCAGTTGAGTGGAAAAATTAGGCAGAATGTCCTTTCAGGGGGTACAACGCTCGCAGTGAACGTTCGCATAAAAACTTATTTTTAAAATGAGCACCGTCCCCGAATCCGTACGTACTCGCATACATACATATGTATGTATGTATATGCATCGGTACATATACATACATATATGCACATAAGTATATTGTACATCCTTCTACCTACTTCGGACATATTTACTTCTGTATACACCATAACAACTTTGCTACTTTGGAGCTTTCTGCATCCCATATCTATGATGCAGTGCAACTTAAAATATCTGGGCTTAAAGCTAAGTAATCTCTAGCAGTCATTTCTTTGGACAACAAGTGCAGCGCAGCAAGGAAATGGAAGATTTAACGCTCGTCGGAGAACAACAGCCGTCAACAGAAAGGAGCTGTATCCTGTGGATGGGGGGGAGAGAAGTGGCAAGGGCCTTTCAGCCGTTCCGTGTCCAAGCGAAACTGCTTGCGTTTTCACCCCCCGACGATTTTGCTATTCGAATCCGAACTCGTATTTGGCCAATCGGCCGTTTCTCGCCCCGATTCCGAACGCCGAACACCGAGCATGGACGTGATTCAGCAACGTGATTCCGATTCCGGTTCCCCCTCGCACTGGCGCGTGAATTTCAACGCTTAACGGTTTGTGGTGGCGGCGGGCCGTATTTATTTAATATTGTATTTTTTCGTACATTTTTCTAGCACTGATTTCCCTTTTTGTCGTTTAATGTGCATAAAAGATTTTCCCTTCCATTTGAACGAGCACATTTTCCACACAACTGTCAATGGGGAAAAGTACAAGGCAGGCAAGGCAGGACATCACCATCAGCGGCCATCGGCATCGCTGTCACAATTCATTTTGCCTTTCTTTCTTCTTTTTTCTGGCATACTTAATAAACAATAAAAAAAAATACGAATGGAAAATGTTAATGCCAGAGAACAGCAAATGGCGTCGGAAATCGAAAATAAAAAGAAATCCAAGTGATACAAATTGTCATAGTCATACCGAGAATATAAAGCCTTAATAACTAAAGCAATTACAGTAACTACCATAACATTATGCAGTAGTTGCTGTAGCATCTACACGCATGTATATACATACATTAGATTTAGTACACTTACACTTGGAATATTGTCGTTGGTGCAAACGTTCTCCTGCAGTAATCTATCTCGAATTTCCCAGGCAAAAATGCTCGGGCACTCGCGTTTGTATTGCGAAATTTTGCTAACGACTTCAGCCGTAGCGACCCGTGGCTTGGATCCACCGATGGCGCGTGGTCGAATGCTTCCGGTTTCATAATATCTGAAATAAAACAATCAAAATCTTTATCCCATTATCCATAATAGTTAATCTTGAATATAGCTTGAACTGCACTAAATTAGATCAAACCAAAACGTGCCATCCGACTCGGCAATTTTCGACTCAAAATCTCCACTTTTGTGTCATAGTTGTAATAAAATACAACAATTTAACAAATATTAATATATTCTAACTGGAATTAATCATTATTAGTATTAGATGATGGTTGAATGATGGAGAATAAATTGCAAAAATGAGTCAAAATTAATAATTGACCATATTACATAGTATAATTAATCGTTTTTAATGATAAGAACTTACGAACTGATGGGAAAAGAAACTGCCATGAAGAAAAATCTCTCGAGGTTTGCATATCACCTACCTGCCTAGAATTTTGCTAACGCATCCATTAGAAACTTGTAGAATCCGAGAAATATCACATGGCCGAGCTCCGGAATGCGCGAGCTCAACAATTTTCTGGCGCGTTGAATCAGGCAATGGTCGTCCACCAACAAAAACACCGCCCAGCTGGTTTACTCCACTGTGACCTGTAAATATAGAAGAAGATACATACATACTTTTGGATGCACTTGCTGGTTAAAGAACTGAAGGACCGCACACCAATCCACGGAACAGACCATCACGGAACACAACGAATACAAGCCTTTAATTAATTTGAACTCTGCTGCAGTTTACAGCCTAATCAAATCACATACTGTTTATTTAGACGTAGATCCAGGTGCTCCTACAGACATATTGATGTTTAATAATATTTCTACTTTTCATCTTCTGTCAGTTTCGCACTACACTAAATCATAACTTAATTCGTAACTTCACAGGTTGTACAGTAATGTGTACCATATATTTTATATATGTACATATTTGTATATGTATGTGTATGTATGTATATGTATATGTGAAAAAGAATCTTACCTATATACATATATATGTATAACTAACTAACGACCTCATAGCCTCGACCTACGAAGGCAACTTTTCTTTCCTTTCCGCCGTTGCCCGCAATCGGATGCGATGCTTAGATATGGCCGCATGTATATACATATGTAAAGTATGATGCAGATAATGTGGCAATGAAGCAGATAATTCGGTTTGGCACACTTTAGAAAACGTCAACATACTCGGACGTCGGGTCCACCTGATTTCGGTCCACTTCGATGTTAAAGCACTTCAGAAACTTTTTGTGCCAATATATCGGTTTTTAGCATCTCAATTTGTATTCGATGGCCTGAATTCTTAAGTTTTGACAATTCATTTTGAACGAGGACAACCCTTTGTGAAGACCTGAGACAAGGCAAGAATATGCATACACCCAAAAAGCAACAAAATAAAAATCAAAAGGCAAAAAAAGGTCCCACTTGGGGTTCAAGCCAAGCATAAGAATGGATTTCAAACAAATTTCCGAGTACTGATTGATAGAAAATCCCCTAAATCTGCGTATCAATTTACTACTTTATTGGTAACGAAAGAAACGAAACCAGCCAAGCAGTAAATGCATGGCATAGCTGGGCTGGTCGAGTAAGAAGGACAGCAGGCTAAAAATTGACAAGGGGCTAATCCGAGAGCCTTTCTTGTTTCTTTTACGAGTTATATGCATAATATTGTATTGTACCTTTATATACATACAAATATACCTATTTATGTTTGATAGATAACCGATAAGCACCGCTGTATCGATCTTCAATAAAATTTCGATGTCTTTAAGAAACTCTTTATACGATTTAAATGTTACAATCCCCATTTTTCCCCCTCTAAAAGACCACTTTCCTATGTATTGACTGTGGGTCATTTTGTGGAGCAATGTACGGACTACCGACGACGAACCCATGTCGAAGATTAGAGTGAATTCGTGGGAAACTCTAAGCGGTTTAAGTGCACACGGAGGATGCTTTATCGGCTGTCGTCTGCCACTTCGAAATACATACTGCACAGAAATAATAGTGAGGTGATATTATATATATGTATATTTTTAAATTATATTTTAGCCTAGAAATTGTTTGCAAGTTATCCACGTACAAACTTGAGATACACTATGCAAATTCAATCAAACGAAACGTTTTAGTTAAGAGTATTTTCCAAAAATAGAAACCTCTGCTGCATCAGCATCAGCCGTGTGTGCAATGAATGTAAAAAATATGAATTACCAAAGTGACAAGCTACACAATAGCCGAGAAAATCTTGCCAATGGGATTAACAATGTAATTGCAACACAAATCAGTCGGCAAACAAAACAATGGCAGACCAGACCAGTAGTTTGCAGACCAGTACTCTCTAGGGGACTCTGGACCGATTAGGGAGACTTCCCCTTGTCGCAAAAGAATGGACAGGGTCAGGAGCATGAGCAGCAGCAGCAGCAGTAGCAGAAGGCCTGGGATCCGGACCCGAATCCGACAGCCGCTAAAGAGGCTCATTTGGTTCTATGTTTGTGTGTTGTGAATGTGTGAATACGAGTGTGTGAATACGAGTGTGTGTCCGACATGAGTAGAACAAAATGCCAAGGCTTTTGTTTGTTTTTATTCGACTTCGGCTTTCAACATCAATAATTGTTTTCATTTGTAACGACATGACACGAAACGGTCGTCGAACACGAATACACACTTCAAGATCATTAAAGGTGGAAAATGATTGTATTGATTCACAACACAACAATAGCGTAGACCCAACTGCGAGTACTTAGCAGCTCGGCGGGATAGGGATGGGATAGGATCCAGCAGGACATCACCATCATTGATGAATGCAGCCCAGCTACTACGAGTATTGCTGTGCGCTCGTCATCGTCTTAAAAGCCGATATAGATCCTCATCGCGTTCCTAACTATTCACTTTGATCAGCTCTCGCCATTGTGGTCTATAATTGGCAGCATGTGCCCGTTTCGTTTCCAAGTCACCTATGAAACAATGACCGTAGCCATGGGATATTTGGCAATTTTCACACCAATGACAATTTTATCATGCCATTTATAAAGTTGTATAAGTAATCCCTTTAGTTGATGAAATGTCTCAATTATAAGTGTAATTTCCTGCATATGGCAACTCATTCTCAGAGTTTGTACTATTCAATCGATACTTAAAATAAGTTTACATGGAACAGAGTCCACTCCAGTTCCTCATCTTGACTTTGAACTATGCTATTTAAGTAGCTCTGCCTTTGTATCGGCATCTACAGCTATGTACATATGCACCTGCAGCTGCCTCTCTTTACCTACTTATCTGTATCTGTACCTAAATCTGTATCTAATTCAGTACATGATGTTACTCAAAATTATAGACATCCATCCCACATATGAGCCTTCCACATACACATACGCGTTAAGAGTCCACGCGCCAAAATCTGGTTAACCAGCAAAGGCAAAGAGCTTAACTTCTGCTCCTGCTCCTGCTGCTGTGTAAACTTAAATAATTGAAGAGGAAGTGTAATGGGGAATGTGGATTTAAATTGGTGTGCGATGGGGGGCTAGGTGGAAATGGTGTACGGGTATGGAGTTGGAGCCGGAAACATACATTCGTCATCAGTTAAGTGGTAGTAAGTTGTGGTAAAATACGACGATGTCGAATGGGGTTGCGCCCCTGTGGTCGCATCCACGGCTTCCATCGCAGTAGCAGATTTTCCGCCTAGTCCACTACCACTTGCGGTACTTAAACAAGGCAGATTTCTCATCGCAATCACATTGTCTATAAAAGAAGAGCAGAGCAAAGGAAAAATATTCACATCAACAAGTTACTATAAGCTAGTTATTGGAATGTTCTTCAGATGATAGTTACGATCCTAAGTAATCAACTATGTACATATGTTTTTGAGTCCTCCGTCCAAATACACTATAGGTACACATGAACTTATAATTCTCATGCCGAAAACGTCTAGGGCTGTTGTTTTGTACAAATTTGAGTACAATATGCACAATGCAACAATGAATAAGTATAATTATTTGATGATCACTAAAAACGCTTCTTTTAGGCCGACCGTCTATTTGTATTTTTATGGTATGTATGCATGTATGTACATACATATGTCGGACTAAGCAGCAGACTATGTACTATATCAGATGGTGATGACCGTTGCATTCAACCGATCTAGGAAATCGAAACAATAATTTCAAATCATCAGAATGGGAATGAGATTGCATACATGAATCTAGGTTCGGTTCGGTTCGGGTCGGTTCGGAGCTTAGGCACGGACCCGCAAGGCACCTGTAACTTGACTTGACCGTGTAAAGTGTCCAAAGCCAATTACCAATTATTCTTACCCTTGTGAGCCATTTCCTCGAGAGATGGTAGGCGCTCAATGAGAGTTCCCGCAGACCATGGGGGCACTACAGTACTGATCGCCGTCGGTGTTGGTTGCAACGTAAACATAATTGATTCTGGATATGTAGATGGTTTGACGCTTTATTGATTCCACTGAATGTGATGTAATCAGATGTACATACAATACATACACAGGTAGGTATGCATGTGCCAATGCTCACATTTAAAATGCCTACACAGAAATTTTTCGAGAATAGCGCAGTTTGCCGACTTTTGACTTCACGCTCACGCTGCGTCCACACCACGGGAAACAGACTAAGCTCAAGAATCTGTGCAGATGTTAACTGTGAATTGAAGGGGGATCCCTTTTGTTGGCGATGTCATGGGGACTCGAACTGCACAAACATAAATGAAGCTGAGCATCCGCCTTTGTTTTAATTCACTTGTTCATTTCGTATTCGCCGCTTTCAATTCCTCATATGTATGTATTGGCCAACACTTTTGCACATTTTCACTTTGCGCAATGCGCGGAATATTTGTTAATTATGACAAGTGAACGTGAACGGAACGGAACGCGATAAACTTAGATAAACTTATTTACATAAATATGTAGGGGAATCTCGGTTGCTGCTCCACTTGGAGAAATAACACTACGCGATACCTTAGAACTTCTAATAACAGTAGCAGTAGCAGTACCAATACCAGTACCGATTCCGATACCGACGTTTGCGTTACAATGCCGATTAGGCTCTCATTAACGATTCGTAGCCTGGAGCATCTAACAACAGACCGGACCGCGCCGCTCTATAGTTACCTTTGCTACGCGGGTCACAATAAGAATGCAACTGCTTGGTTGTGTACCATTAACCGACTAGACGGCTTCTCCTCTCCTCCTGTGCTAATTTGTGCTGTGGTAGGAAGGCTCCTCTGATTTGATTGGTTCGTAAAGCCGGTTCACGCACCACCACTTGCCACATGGAATCAATGTGGTTGGCTCGAGATGGCACAAGAGCTATCCCGCTCTTGCAGGCTTGAAACATGCTTTTGTGTGAGGAGTGCAGAAATCGCGGCCGGAGCCCGGGGGTTGAAAATGAATAGTCAGCAGACTTACAGTCAAATAATTGAAAATGTACTATACACACGAATGCGACAATGTACATGCATATAGTATTTAAATATGAACGAATTTATTTTGAAATGATGAAATAATTTCCAACCTTTAAAACTCGTTTTAGCATCACCTAGGTGGTGTAGGGATATGTAAAGGACGTAAAATTGAAACGAAAACTTTAGCCCGAGGAAGGCTACCAAAAGCCCATCCGTTGTTGACTTTAATCTTTTCATGGTTAGCGGTACTTATGTATCTATAATTTTACTCGTATATTTACATATTTACACCCCCCGCCCAGAACATCTGATAGAATTTGAATATTCCGAACAAACAGGAAAATCGTGGCAGTGGCAGAGGCACTGGCAGTGGCAGTGGCAGTGGCAGCGCCCAATCGAATTGTTTCATTTCATTCCGATACAATAACCGCTACACTCTTCCATTAACTACCCGCACGTTTCCGCTGCAGCCACGGCAAGCTCATGCACGGCACGCCGCGCTCAATCTTCAAGGGGCGTGGGCGTGGGCGTGCGGTTGTTTTGCAAAATGTCGACAAGTCTGAACATGGTCACACCCACAGCAGCCTCATGTGAGGAGGCTGGAATTTAATAATCGTTGGTCCTGTTTTCGCGTTTGGGTTTGGCCAGTTTTTACTGGATAGAAAGAGACGGCCAGAGTGCTCACTGAATGATGAAAGTGTACTCATTTCGAAAATATGCGTGGAATGTTTACAAAGTTCTTCCTCGAGAGCACACACAAAATCAGTAAAAAAAAAAATAATAATACCATAACAAGCCCAAATTAGAAAACATATGACCCGGATATAGTCAGACCAAACATTCAGTAACCACGTTACTATTTATTTTGTTTACCTAATGCTATTATTTCCCATTCATATAGCAATCATTTGTACTTAGTACAAACACACATACTCGTTTGGTTTATCCCCTCTTAACGTGTATGTTTCCACATCAATATCTATGGATCATTGCTACTCTCTTCGTACTTATATATATTCGATATACTACTATGTAGCTTTCGGGAAAACCGTACTTCTTACATATTTTAATTTTGCTAAAGTTTTGATAACCTGGTGTGATGATAGACAGCTTGAGAAACGATCGGATAAAAGTTATTACCGTCTAAAGAATACTTTATCTGTATAAAGACCGATCCTAGCCAGATGGCTTTTACAATATTTGAGATTTTAATATGCGCAGATTAGATCAAAAACTCTGTACGGTGCGGGGGTGGAAGTTGCGAAATTTCTTATTGTATTGTATGGGAGCGACTGAAAGTAAATCCATCGGCAGGAAGTAGAAACCAGTCCTGCAATCTGCACATTAAGTTCAGGCTAACTTCAGTACTGGAGCTGGAGCGCAATTGCGATGTGCCACGTGCCAGCGACACGGTACATCCTCGTGCTTTGAAAAGTTTTCCGCTCTGCCTTTGCGTTTGAGCACTGTTTCTATTTCTATCGGTGAAGGAGTATGGGAGAGTCTAGCGGAGTCCAAGTCCGCCTCCCCGGAGTTTGAACCAATATTAATAAGTGAGATCTTAATAATCTCAGCAGATACTGTTGGTACGTACATATGCGCAGCCAAAGGATATGGAAGGAAGCGCACGCTCCTGCACGAGCTCCGAATTCACGGAGCAACAGTGCGGCAGCTGCACTGCATCTTGACATAACCTATGAATAGCCACACCCCACAGCCTGCCTACTGTTGAGAGTAAATCCTTTAGCTCTGACAACGTATGCGAAATATGACGTGTACTGATATGTGCACGCGTTTTTGCGTGGATTCTTGATGCGGTAAGAAAGCATTTCAACTTGCATTTATCTTGTTGCTTGTCGTTTACATACAAATGTAATCAAAAATCTCAGCTCTCGGGGCAAAATAAAATATAAGAGTATTCGTTTTAAATAATCATTTGATGGGGTAGGTCCTTACCGATCACTTCGGACTTCCGCGATTTTATGGATTACCGTTAATGAAAACTAGCTTTAATTCACCAATTATTCGTCTGCTGAAATCTATATTTAAAGAGTTTCCTGCTTTCATATTCGCATATTGATATTGGGAGGGTAAAGGCGGTTAGCATGACCAACTCTTGTCACTTTCCGTTTTGTTTCCCTGGCCCCTGGCAGCGTGCGCCTTACTGATATCACAAGACGCCCATTTTCCACTCCTTTTCTTCTCAGTGTGAAGTCTTGCGTGCAGGCGATAAGCGGAACGACGCTATTTTTTTATATTTTATTTTTTCTACTAAGCACTAGAGCAACGCAACTGTTGCCGGGACAGACACACACTCCCACACACTGGCAGCATGACACGGACTCTAGAATGGAGAAGGAGAATGGCTCATGTTAAAGTTGAATTAACAATGTCTACGACTATAACCATATCCGAGTTGTTGGATTTTGGGAGGTACAATAGCATCTGCTGAGCTCGAAGTGCGGATAGATACAGATTTCACATTTTGTATAAGTTATGAACAGGGAACTGAAAAATATTGGTTTACCTCCAAGATAAGTAATATGGTTTATACGGTGGTATTATACTAGTGAAGTGTTAAATATAGTACATACATGTACTACCGTTTAGTAAGAATACAAAAACCAATATTTTTATACATAGCTGAATATGAAAGTAGTAAGTTTTCGATAAGACTATTTAGTGTTTTTAGGGCGCACAACGAAATGGAATGGGTGCAGTCTGCTCAAAGTTCTGGTTGAAGATAGTACGTAGGATTTTGTTTTGAAATCTTTGCAGGATTTGAATGTTTCCATGTACAATAATTATACAATTATTAAAAATATTCAACCTGAATCAAATGTAGCTAATCTATAAAAAATCTTGCGGACACCGCAACTCTACGGTTATACCCGATACTAAGTCAGTATGGCTCTCCTCCGGCAGACGCCGCTAATATTTAACGACACGACAAAGAGTGCGTGCGAGAGAGACAGAAAATCAGTCTGAGCGTGACGTCGGGCGCTGCGTAGCCACTGCAAATTGATTTGTTCCTTTTGGCTATAAAAATGATCTGATCTGATCCAGATTCAGCAATCTAATAGATATGGTCATTATCTATGATTCTGCGTTTTTAGTTTTCTCAAATCTGCAATATTGTGGATGCAACAGATTTTCGTCCTTTGTGGGGGCGGAAGGGGGTGGGGCGAAATTCTGAGATATACGTTTTATAGTGACATCTTAAAGGAGTGTGTGCACCAAATTTGGTTACTCTAGCCTTAATAGTCTCTGAGATTTGTGGTTGCCTCAGATTTTCGTCCTTTGCGGGGGCGGAAGGGGGTGTGGCGAAATTTGGACAGGAAACGGTCAAGGTCCGATATCACAGGAGTGTGGATACCAAATTTGGTTGCTCTGGCTTTTATAGGTTCTGAGATCCTTGAACTCATATTTTGCAATTGGCAAAACCGACCATGAAACCTGTGTGTTAGAGTGAGACAGAGCGAGAAAGAGTGAAATTTTTTTCGTGATTCTGGCTGTAATAATTATACGATCTGGTTCAGATTTGGCACTCTAGAAGATATAGTCATCTTCTACGATTGCGTTTTTAGTTTTCTCGTATCGTCGAAATTGTGGATGCCACAGATTTTCGCCCTTTGTGGGGGCGGAAGTGGGCGGGGCAAAGTTTTGAAATATTTTTGGAGCAGTGACATATCACAGAAGTCTGGATCCAAAACATCGTTGCTCTAGCTCTTATAGTCTTTGAGCATTAGGCGCTGAAGGGGACGGACAGACGGACAGACGGACGGACGGACAGACAGACAGGGCTCAATCGACTCGGCTATTGATGCTGATCAAGAATATATATACTTTATAGGGTCGGAAACGATTCCTTCTGGACGTTACACACATCCACTTTTACCACAAATCTAATATACCCCAATACTCATTTTGAGTATCGGGTATAAAAAGCTTTTAACTGCCGTTTGCTGAATTTTTTTTATCAAGATAGTAGTTTTAATTCAGGAATCACGAAGTGCAACTACTTTATGATGCATTATACTCGTATACGCGCATACATCCCATCCCCTTTCTTCGGATCCACATTCTCGTCGTCCGTGAGATATAATTTACAGAAAATTTGCTTAATCCATAATAAAACGCTACAATTATCGCACTTGAAAATCCCAGTTAGCACCGTCGCACCATTGGTCCCCCCCACTGGGAATTCAAGTAACGAGCCATTAAACAATTAACGCAGCACCAGACTCAGGCTCAGACCCAGAGCCCGAGCCAGAATCAGCTATGTCCAGCCAAGCATTTGACCATCCAACCAAATACAAACAACGTGAAGCATGCGGGCTCGAAGCAATGGGGGAACGGAAAATGTGTATGTGGGTGTGGTCTAGTGTGGTATGTGTTTTTGTGTGAGCGGGGTAGATGTGATGTGCAGCTTTCCGTCCGCACGCCCATCTCTGGAAGAGGCAACCACTGTGAATATGCTTCAATTATTATGAGCATCCCGCGGCCGCACCTCCCACACGCTGCCAACAGCCTGACGACGACTATCACTTAACAAGAGACCAACACCACCGTCCAACCCAACCCCAATGTGGCCAACGTACAAAAGAAAAGCGTGGTAGAAGACGGCGAGGGGGTAAATGGGAAGGCCAGGATGCGTAGGGCTGCAGTTTGCCAGTCGAGGATTCATACGTAATTAAAAGGAACCATGCTGCTTTCAAAGGATTGAAAGTGGGGTTTATATTGCCTTCTTACAGACTCATCAAAATACAACCAACTACGTTTATTGATCTTGTCTCATACATAAAATTTATAGGTATGTATTTTAATGAATTCATAAATTTTAACTATTGTCTGTTGGCTATGAAAAAAACACTTGTCCTTAGCGATCTAGTATTTGATCCAGTTGGATCACTTGGCTCGGATGTACATTGGAAGTATAGTGGTCAAATCTATTGGACTCTCTTCATGGAATTGAAAACACATTCTAGCAGGCGGATTGAAGATTATGCCAAAATATCTGCTATATCTGTATCCTATTTTCTCTCTATACTATATCGATCAATGTAATATAACTCTAATATCATGTATTGTAGATTAGACTTAATAAAAAGTATAAGTGATTTTTTATACCTGGTATCTCATAGAGTACAGGGATACACATATTAGAATCGTGTAAATGGATATAACAGCCTGACGGAAGCGTTTCCGACCCATAAAGCATACATAATATGTACATTGTACATGTATTCTTCATCAAAATCGAGTTGATATATTCATGTCCATCGGTTTGTCTCGGCTACCGTTTAGCTATCAGAGACTAAAAGATATCCTGTGATGTAACAGTGAATCATAATTGTTTCAAATTTTTCCTACGCTTCTTCTCACACAATTTTGAAGATACGAAAAATCAAGAAATGCATTATCATGAAGAATTATCTTAGCCATTAAGGAAGTTGTTACAATCTGGCATGAAGACTCGATCTAAGACTCGCTTCGTTATGGATACACATTTTTGAGAGACCTATTTCATCAGTTTATACAGTAATTCAAAACATGATATTTTACAGGAATTATATATGTAATATACTGTTTTCCTGCATTCGTATACCATTGCATTCAGGTATTATATTATGTTGAAATGATGTGGCAACACAAACAGATACAAAAGCAGAAGAGAAGCATTTTTCTCCTCCTCTCAGAGAATAGCATTTAACATGTCCAAATATTATTTAATACCCTATCGCGCTGTCGCACTCAAATACGCATACACCCTCTATAGAAGGCATGATTAAATCGCATTAAATTCAACCGAGCGAAATATCAAAATTCTGAAAGTCTGAAAATATTATCAGCGGATTAGAATCAAATTTTACAGTGCCACCACCTCACTCCACACCACTCGCCCACCCTCTCGTGACCCCGCAATTTATCTCCGCTCTGCCGAGCTCGTCCATAAGGGCGCAAACTTTAACAGTAATAAGAACAACAAGCAGAATGCTAACAAGTGGCTTGGCATAATGCTCGAAAATTCCTGAAAGTGGAATGGATATACACAAAGGGGTTTGGGATCTATGTATCTTGTGGGATGGAGTAGATAACTGCTGAAGATACATATGAATGAAATGAAATGAGTATGTTTCGTATTTAAGCGACCAACTGAGTGGAATAAATAGAAAAGCTAAATTTTTCTTCACTCATTGAAATTATCATCTTTTATTATTAAACCAAATATACGAAATGTGAAGTACGGATATAAGACACGGTTCATGAAAAAATATCAAGTGCAAAGACTCATTAGAATTATAGTGCTGATCGAGAATATATGTATATACATATGTATGTGTGTATGCACATACAATTTTCACCCTGAAAGGGTATGAAAACATGCTTAGGATCGGGCTGTGCCTGCTCAATTTATATCAATGATCGAAGCTTTAGCCATTTACTTTGCGATAATAATGAACATATGTACTTACATACATACTATATGAAAATCTACAACCCCTCAAAACAGTTGGGCCTCGAAGACTGATCGTTGCCTTGCGCTGACATAACCAAGCATTTCACAAAAAAAAACCGTCTACATACAAACTCTCGAAAAATAGTACAAATAAAACCATAATTGCATGTTTTCACACGAGAATCGATAGCAGCTCTCAGACGTCTCCGCTTCGGCGCTGGGGGTTGGATTGCCCATTGCCATTGCGAGGTCTGCTGAGATGGTGATCAAGAGAGTTTCCTCAGGCGAAGGCACGCTGACTTTGCCACACGCTGTGCCAGGGAAGATCAAAATGTTCGATCTGCCCAAAACAACGAACGAATAACAATAAGTAGAAGTTGCAAGGATATGCAGCAGGGCTCTTCGAAATTAAATTCATATACATATGCATACATGCATATGTATTTGTATACGTGCGCGTTTTCAGGTCTGTCGACTTTTAATTATAGTATAAACAATAGCAGAACGACTCTAACCCTGGATTACAAATCCAGGCATTGTTGGCCAAACATCGGTATTTAATTGGGTTCAGATTCAGTTTACTACCCAATAAACCTAAACCTGTTAGAAAGACATCCTCAGTTCAGTCGAAACTTTTCCAGCTATTTATAAGTATGGCCAAAGGGATCATACAAATAAAAGCGCACATACAACCTACGTGAAAATCTCAAACTAAAGTGAAACTCCATTTATGTGCGGTAATCATTCAAGTGGTCCTTTAGGGAGTGAGTGGGGGCCACTTGACAAACCGTAAACCAAAGTCACACCCGCAACCCCACAGCAGTATTGTAAATTGAAGAGAGAAAGATGCATTGAACACAAACCCGGACGTCGCGACGTATGTGTGTAAATATTTATACTTCCAGCATCAATACATACTTCTAAATTGGTGAAGTTATTTTAAAGAAGAACCAGTTTACACTATCCAATACGAGTACATATGCAACCTTTCTGTTGCTTATATTGCATTGCTCAGCTCTTTTCTTACTTGCAGTCACACCCACACTCTCCAAATTTTTAAACTAAGAAATCGAACAATAAGCCCTAAGTTCAAATCTAACAACGAAAAAATGCCACATACATATATCTGCGATAGCACTAAGAACACTTTGGAAAACACGCTTTTTTATATACAGATACAGATAACTGATCCCACATAATGCACATCAGGTCACACTACATATATGTATAATATAATATATATAATATATATAATATAATATATATATATACATAAATATATATTATACATATATGTTTATATGTTACATTATGTATGAAATAATACAACGGAATAATATGAATCTTCCGACATCTGCAGCAAAGCACTCGGATGAAAGCGTGAGAGACCTTCCAAAAATAACACTTTTGTTAAATATACATATTGTACATATACTCAAAATATTCGTACTAAGATAAGTAATGTCTAATAAATTTTGTTCAGATTGCTTGCCTTCAATTTGTTAGATTCAGTTCTCAGAGTGATCATTTTGGTGTCCCCAGAGATGTTTTTCGTATCTGTAAAAAAAGCTAGTCAGCGATAACATTTTCAAATGGATTTGCTCTCACCTGGTCTTTCAAAGTCGCATCTATATGAATGATTGAAGTTTTCCTTATTAAGTCAGAAGAACTTTGGCAATTTGTTGTCCCTAAAATACCACTCTGCGCAAAATAATGTTCGGCCCCATCAATTCTAGAATTCATTAATTTGATTTCTTTACTCTGTTCACTTGACGACTTAATTCTGTATTTTTCATCAGGAGAAATATAAGCATCTAAAGCATCAGTTCTTGTCTATGCTTTCCGGAGTATCTACAGAGTATTTCCAACTATTCCTTGTATTATCTATGCACTCTTGTCGTGAAATGAAAACGACTTAAGTGCCTGCGTTAACCTTGTTTCAACTCCTTCTGGACTCGATTGTTCTCCTCAATCGACTGGAGCCTCAATGGCTCTTTCGACCCAAACTATTCCACTTATACAACTTGGGGCTATTATATCCGGAATCAGTTACATCTGGCATTTAAATTGCCACATACATACATATGTATGTATTCATGTACATACATATGTAGGTGATCTATGTTGGGCATAATTTCCGAATTATGCGTATGCATTGACTCTGACATATGCAATCAGATAATACAAGTTGGATTGCGCTTGACTAATCCTGCGATTAATGTTCAGATTGCTTATTCCATCCATCGCTACCGGTTAAGGAAAACTGAACCCTCACCTCAGCAGTGATAATATTATTTATTTTTATCCGAAAAATTAATTAGTTTTCTGTAAGATTTCCTAATTTAAGTACTTAATTTTATTTGATTAGCGCTCAGTCAAAAAAAGAACAGTCGCAATGCCAAAGCGCTGAGTAGCCGTTATAGAACACAAAGGCTGCTCAACTAAGTATAAAAATGTATTATTTTGAACGGGTAATTTTTGAGGTACATATTTCGAAATTTTTACAAATTTACGAAGCTACTATAATATATTTAATACTTGAAATTTATTATGAATCGGAGATACTTAATGACAAAAAAAACCCCCCGAAGCATTAAATATTATGAATGAATTTAAAGAATATGTCAAAACTGGATCGTGTGCTTTGAATTTTTTTTCGAATGACTACCATTAAATATTTATAAACACTGTATGTACATATATTTTAGCAATGGGACTGAAGCACACCCGAAGCTGGCACACACACAAGCACACCAGCTCCTTATACCTATTCATGCATACATATACATATAACATCCGGATACCTATTATTGGTCTCTGTAATACGACAGGTGTTGTTAACTTTAGAACAGAAACTAACTAGTTTCTGCACTTCCGCGTTGGACCTCATAGCAACATGGTAGCAACGGGGTTTAAACGGAAACGACGCTATATTTGCCAATGAAAATCGTCAAAAATTCATGAAAAAAATGCATGCACCAACATGTTCTTCTTGACCATTCCATGAACAAAAGTTGCAGCAACATTCAATTTGTATGGAGAAAACAAGCAGCACTGTCCCTCAACATGACGCGGATCTGGATATTATAGAATTCGATTCGGCTCCAGTGTAACTCTCGCTACTATGAAACTTCACAGGAATGTTTTCATGAAAGCGACAGCAAAAGCTTCAAAAGAGCTTTTTACAGTCGCTTTTATACTGGGTGTATTGTATTTGGGTGTATGATTATTATTTTCTTTATTATACCCAATGCTTAAAATGAGTATAGTGGTAAATTAGATTTGTGGTAAAAATGGATGTAATCGCATTATTATAGCTAAAAGTAAAAAAAACAATTTGCAGTGGCTACGCAGCGCCCGACGACAAGTTCAGACTGATTGTATGTACATATGTCCCTCTCGCACACACTCTTTGTCGTGTTGTTCAATGTTAGCGCCTTCTGCCGGAAGAGAGCCATAGACTGAGTATCGGGTATAAATGTAGACTTGCGTTCGCAGCAGACATTCACAACGTTCCCCCTCGTTTTTCGATGCTACAGTTAAAATATAAGCCACAGGATAGGATTTTTGGAATAGAACAGTATGCTTTTCAATTATTTAAATAATTTTCATGGAAATCGAAATTGAAATTGGAAGTGTAATTACGGCAAATGCTACGGAAAGATTCATGGTCAGAGTATTAAAAAAGACAGAGAGGAAGACGAAGGGTGAAAGTAACGCCTAGTCGGGCGGGACGAGATAGCAATACTAATGGGACTAATAAGTCCAAATAAAGTCCGTGGAGGGCAAAGATAAGGAATTGGTTTGAACAGACTCGAGCATATCTTGACATTGGCTAATGAAGCGCAGGTTAAGCCGTACAGTGGCCGGTAGTGATGGTCTGAAAATTTCTTAGATCATCTATTGATAAAACCAAGGACATTTTTGGTTTAAAAAGCCAAGTAAAAACTTAGAACTTTAAATAAATAAAACTTACCTACATACATACATACATACATACATATCTTAGTCTAATAATATGTCTTCATAAACAGCAATTTCAACATTAGTAATGACTTCTTCTCAGATTGACATGTCTTATATATATATACATATATACATATTTATAGATAGCAGCAGCTAAAGTCCGCACCTTAGAGATCTATGGATCAATTAGATCGGCTAGTCGGCCAATTAACATCAGCCGGGGATCATTCGACTGCAGCAGCGTCTGTATTTTACAATGATATTATATTATATTTTAAACGTATATCTCTCTCCATAAATTTTTGGTGGTCCTGAAAAGGACCGATTTGTACCGCTAGGTTGAGCGCCTATTTAGGTTTGGGAGGATCCAAGGATCCTAAGTGTACTGGAGTGACTGAAACAACTTGGAGGATACTAAGTCAGTATGGCTCTCCTCCGGCAGATGGCGCTTAAATTGTACGACAAAGAAATTGTGCGAGAGAGACAGAAAATTAGTCTGAATTAGTCTGAACGTGTCGACTGTTTCGTTTTGGTTGTAACAATTATCCGATCTGATCGGCAAACAGGTAGATATGGTCATTCTGTATGATTGTGCGTTCTTAGTTTTCTCGTATCTTTAATATTGTGGATGCCTCAGATTTTCGTCCTTTGGACTGGAAGGGGGCGGGGCGAAATTTGCAAGGAATAATGTTTAAATATTTATTCAGACACATTTTTTTCCGCAGACCTAAGGAAATGATAATATAGAATTGAGGAAATGTTTGTCATCTGGTGCCAATACATGGAGAAACTAGTCAATCTCTATTGTAAAGCTATCACAACGATATTTTTATACCCGATACTCAAAATGAGTATTGGGGTATATTAGATTTGTGGTGAAAGTGGATGTGTGTAACGTCCAGAAGGAATCGTTTCCGACCCCATAAAGTATATATATTCTTGATCAGCATCAATAGCCGAGTCGATTGAGCCATGTCTGTCTGTCCGTCTGTCCGTCTGTCCGTCCGTCCGTCTGTCCGTCTGTTCGTCCCCTTCAGCGCCTAATGCGCAAAGACTATAAGAGCTAGAGCAACGATGTTTTGGATCCAGACTTCTGTGATATGTCACTGCTCCAAAAATATTTCAAAACTTTGCCCCGCCCACTTCCGCCCCCACAAAGGGCGAAAATCTGTGGCATCCACAATCCAACGGTCAAGGTCCGATATCACAGGAGTGTGGATACCAAATTTGGTTGCTCTGGCTTTTATAGGTTCTGAGATCCTTGAACTCATATTTTACAATTGGCAAAACCGACCATGAAACCGGTGTGTTAGAGAGAAACAGAGCGAGAAAGAATGAAATTGTGTTCTTGATTCTGGCTATAATAATTATACGATCTGGTTCAGATTTTGCACTCTAGAAGATATAGTCATCTTCTACGATTCTGCGTTTTCAGTTTTCTCGTATCTGCAATATTGTGGATGCAACAGATTTTCGTCCTTTGTGTGGGCGGAAGGGGGTGAAATGTTGAGATATACGTTTTATAGTGAGATCTAACAGAAGTGCGGATACCAAAAATACTGACAATCACACAGCCTTTTTAGATTTTAAACAATATTCTGCAATTACTGCAGTAATGTACTCTATACGATTTACCATCTTTTTATTATACCCGATACTCAAAATGAGTATTGGGGTATATTAGATTTGTGGTAAAAGTGGATGTGTGTAACGTCCAGAAGGAATCGTTTCCGACTCTATAAAGTATATATATTCTTGATCAGCATCAATAGCCGAGTCGATTGAGCCCTGTCTGTCTGTCCGTCCGTCCGTCTGTCCGTCTGTCCGTCCCCTTCAGCGCCTAGTGCTCAAAGACTATAAGAGCTAGAGCAACGATGTTTTGGATCCAGACTTCTGTGATATGTCACTGCTAGAAAAATATTTCAAACTTTCGCCCCGCCCACTTCCGCCCCCACAAAGGACGAAAATCTGTGGCATCCCCATTTTTAAAGATACGATAAAACTCTACGCAGAATCGTAGAGGATGACTATATGTTCTAGATCGTAAAATCTCAATCAGATCGTATAATTATTATAGCCAGAATCAAGAACACAATTTCATTCTTTCTCGCTCTGTTTCTCTCTAACACACCGGTTTCATGGTCGGTTTTGCCAATTTCAAAATATGAGTTCAAGGGTCTCAGAACCTATAAGAGCCAGAGAAATCAAATTTGGTATCCACACTCCTGTGATATCGGACCGTGACCGTTTCGTGTCCAAATTTCGCCACACACCCTTCCGCCCCCCCCAAAGGACGAAAATCTGGGGCATCCACAAATCTCAGAGACTATTCAGGCTAGAGTAACCAAATTTGGTATCCGCACTTCTGTTAGATCTCACTATAAAACGTATATCTCAGAATTTCGCCCCACCCCCATCCGCCCCCACAAAGGACGAAAATCTGTTGCATCCACAATATTGCAGATTCGAGAAAACTAAAAACGCAGAATCATAGAGAATGACCATATCTATCCGGTTGCTGAATTTGGACAGATCGGATAATTTTTATAGCCAAAAGGAACAAATCAATTTGCAGTGGCTACGCAGCGCCCGACGTCACGCTCAGACTGATTTTCTGTCTCTCTCGCACGCACTCTTTGTCGTGTCGTTAAATATTAGCGGCGTCTGCCGGAGGAGAGGCATACTGACTTAGTATCGGGTATAAATGTAGAGTTGCGGTGTCCGCAGCAACTCACAACGTTCGCCCTCGTTATTTATTGAAAAAGAAAAGATCGCTGATGAGGAAGAGTTTCTTCCGAAACAGTCTAAATATGCACATTATTTGAAATATTTATACTGGCAGATATTGTCATTTTGCAATAAAACTCGACTCAAATCGAGAAAGCTCAATTTCATAATTAACATAGTACTCATAATAGTATGTATAGTACTAGTATAGTATAGTATAGTACATAGTAGTTCATCATTAACATAATAACAAGTAACTTGTACTTTTTGTTGAGCTTTTTCGGTCAAACCTTGTTTTAGACACAATCCGCAAGGAGTTAATAAAATTATCACAATTTGTAGAAAATTGAATCATCAATGAGATAAAACTATTTGGGCAGGGCTGAGGGTTTGATATATATACATATATATATATATATATATATATATGATATATATACAAGAAACTAGTCAAATGCAATCTAAGACAAGATCTTTATTACGTTTAAGAGCAGCTTGAAAAATAGGTTATACAAAGACCTATACACACATCAAATCTTCAAATACTAGCAACATTGCGACTGTTTGTTTTTGTTGAACTATTTTATTTATGCCTTGTTTTAGGCAAAGCTCAAAAAAAGGAACAATAAAACATTTTTTCATAAATCGTATAAAATTATGTGGGCATGGCTGAATGTTTTATCTAGCTAATAATATTCCACGGAATATCAAAATAGTAACAATAAGTACGACTATCATTTTTCGTTTTTTTTTGTTTGACCAGTTTCGCGAAAACCTCTTTTTACGCAAAATGAAATAAAAGCAAGTGTTTAAAATAAATCAGTCAATTAGAAAATGAATTCACTAATCGGATAAAATTATGTGGGCATGGCTAAATGTTCTACCTAGCTAGTAATATTCGACGGAATATGAAAAACGAGGAATGTGTGAAATAGATCTGGAATTCGTCAGTATATTTACGTTATATTTTTAAAATGAGACGGTATATTTTGGTATATTTCTGAGGGTCGGACGGTATGTTTTAACGATAAATCCGCAGTTGATTCCATCAACAAACATTTAGGCAAAAATAAATTTTCCAATCAGAAACTAATACAAATTCTTTGATCAGCAAATATGGCTCTGCGACGTTGTCACCTAAATCTTGACTTGAGACGGTATATTTTGGTATACTTCTGAAGGTCAGGCGGTATATTTTATCGGAATATCCGCGATCAGTCACAGTCACAGTCTCCGCGAGTCGTGGAGAAAACATTGAAAAAGAAATACTTTTACACGATAATTATAAGCATCACAGCATTGCGGACCACGTTTAAAACGAATCCATATATTACATATTAATAAACATTGGAAGATTACAATTACTAAATACATATACTCTCCGACGTGCTCCGCCGATCTGTATCTGTAGTGTTTTTGGGATTACTATGCGGTTCTTGGCGGAAAATACTCGAAAGAAGATTCACAGCCGTCGGGAAAATAAGAAAAGCTCATTGCAAGCAATATTAAGTGAAACAACCAAAATATGTGCACAACTTTAGTCCATGTATTTATCCAATACATTCTACAATTCCCAGTGTTCGAAATAGATTTCGCATGCGCATCTGTATGTTTATAAATACACACAATTAGTTAACATATGTACGTATGTAGCTACATTTAAATGTTTGTTATCTCAAAGTACACTCTTATTATTATACATATATATAATTTATATATATACATATATATATCATAATACATACATACATATATCATTTATTTTGCTCTGATTGAAAGTTGGGTTGGCTGTTGGCTACATAGCATTTTGCACACCGGCTGTCAGCAAGCGCAGTGGCGGTGAGCAACTGTTCACGGGCCAACAAACCAGAGGTCCTAGGCTCGAAGCCTGTCATGTTTCTTTTTTTCGTTATATATTATATGCATACATATGTATATGTAACGAGATGAAACATTATAGTAGTAGGTAGTAGCAGTATGTACATAATTAGATTGAAATATGTGGCGTGGCGTCTAATAATTATATCGGATCTAAGATATAATTATTTATCTATTATTATATCCATATGAAGCCTTTTCACTGATGCCATACTCATTACAGGAGGAGAAAAGTGCATTTACAGGATAGCCCCTGGTGAGTTAGCATGGCCTGTTTTTCTATTATTATTTGTTCTTCTTTATTAATGTATCGATAAGAACAGTAACAGAAAACTAGAATAACTGATTGAAAATGTAACATTTTTTTTTGTTTGGGGTTTTTATTGTCCTGTCATCCTCAAGTGGAAAATGGAATATGCAGTGCCAACACTGCACTTTCAGCTTCAGATGAACCGAAGTTCAAGAGCACAAAAATTTAATATGTTTATAAATGGTTTAATTGAATACAATAGAGTGATCAAGAGCTGAGAGTGAGATTCATATGAATCGTTTATGCACAGAACAACAGACATACATATGTATATATAAATTTTGTTATATATGCATATATAAATATGTATGTGCATAAAATACACTTCAATGTATCAAGTATGTATGTACATATGTACCGCTATTAGGGTGGTACTCTTTATGTCGATCATTCTTTGTAGATTTATTGTTATAATGGCAACTACATGGTCCTGACTATATTCGGAAATATTTTCTTCTCTGATCTGGGAAACTCCAACTATATTTGCCTATACAGAATATTATTAGGGGAAAAAAATATTATTACTATCTGAAAAGTTCATACATAGCATATTGGCTCAATCAATTACTTTTAAAATCGTTGTACATAAAAAACGTTTATATTTCAAATTTGTTGACTCCTAATTAAAAATTAAAAAACAATATGGTTAACGGCTTATGGTTGATCATATACTTAGTGTGTAGTGCATTTGTTTAGAATCGTGCAATATGAATCAATAAATAAACGGTCACTAGCTAAACACAATTTAATCAATTTTCACTTGTAAAAACGAGTAGAAAATTATGATTTTTCCGCGAAAAATTTAAACAACTTTTAACTGCAATGCCTCCGCAAAATTTTATTGGCTGATTGATAGGCCTCAATTTATATATCGTTCTGTAGAATCAAAGCATAAACAGACAATTAATGGCGTTCTATATTAAGACATGGTTTTTCGAGGATCATAAAAAACATAAAACAAGAAGAAAGTTCGAATCTTTGATATACAATTTGTATCAAGTATAATGTTGTATTCAACAAAATAAGAAGCACCTTTTTCGTTTCTGTTGTGTACCTTATGACTTTGAGACGATTTTGCACGCATAGAAGAAGGAGAAAAGTTTTTTTTCAATCAAATTTTCAAATTTATGTGTGATTTTACATAACGCAATACAATTTGATAGTGACGGCGCACAGAAGCACAGATGAACTGGTTTTTATATATTAAATTAAATTACAATCCGGTAGAAACTAGAGTTTTATCAAAGACTATACAATACTATTTTATAGTCTTTGGTTTTATCTTGTGTCGAACCAGCTTACTTAGTCTCAGACATTTTTAACATTTTTGTCCTATAAGGACAGCCCCAAAAACTTTACGATCATAATAATATAATGCTTAATCTTTTGTTTTTTTTCAGCATTCGAACCGACAACTGTTTACTAAAAATCATGCTGGCCAATGGGTACCGCATTGGGAAAGAACACAGGACTGAGAGTCAATATTATGTGAACCCTAGTGTTAAAAAGATTATTGAAAATGCTAATATTGCAGTCTTGCATGCACAGTCGGATTCCAGTAGCATAGTTTTTTGCAGCTGCAAATCGATTACGAGTATTAAAAAACGACAGATTATAGGTGGACATTCAAGATGCCCTTTTGTCATGTACCGATGTGTGGCACTAGCTGTGCTATCCATGCTTTTAATCCTGGCAACTGCACACAGTGCTAGTAGTGAGCAGGAGCTATTAGAACGCTCAAACAATTCATCAAGTGCCAGTGCTAGACCGGAAATGATTTTATTGAGTAACAGAACAAATACTCAATCAAACACACTTTCAAGCGACAATGCATCATCCACAACAAAACAAATAAAGCCAGAGGATCATCATCAAGAGGATTCGGATCCGCCTTCAAACCCAGTAAAAGTACAAACCAAACGGAATACTAAAGGTTCAACTCTGCCAACAACATCTAGATCGGGGCCCTTCTCGAGTGTTCAAGGAGTATCTATGAATCGAAATTTAATCAACATTGATAGTATTTTACAGCGCCAATTGCGCGAAAAAGCCAAGCAGGATAGCTTGGAGTCGATTAAGATGCACATACTCATGCGGTTAAATCTAAAAAAACTACCAAATATAACCAAACCTATCTCAGTACCACAAAATATATTAGAGGATTTTTATAAAGGTTATAATGCATCTGTAACAAATACAATATGGCGACGTAGGGAATCCACAGGAGAATCGCTATCAGAATCACCAAGTGTCCCTAAAAAACATGAGCAAACTACCAACACAAGCAGCGATTTAGTGGCTGGTGAATCCGACATGAGCTTATCTTCTCAAATGCAAGGGGATGATGCTAATGCTTTGAATGAGTTTAAATTGATTTACAACACTGAAATAGGAATCCACGAATATCAACACATAAAACAAAATTTCTTTATGCATAATGATGATGAATACGAGAGTATTCTTTCACACATAAGCAGCATTTACGTGTTTCCTGAGCGTAAGTACAAAATTTACTTCTATTAATGCTAAAAAAAAACATTCTGGAGCAGCCCAATTAGCAATGCCGATAGATCCCTGCCCGTCCATCTTGATGACCGCCTGGATCTCAGAGTTTGCACCCTGGTGGAGTAAGCGAAAGAGAGAGAGAGATAACGCGGATAGATCATTAGGCGGATAGAGGATAAACAAAGTGCAAGAATTAACATAAGAACTCTAGTTATGCGGTCGCGCTCCCCCTCTTTTTCTCTATGTTTTCCCGATCTCTCATGACAAGTGCAAGCAAAATTGAGAGAGATGCGCGGTCTGTTTTGTCCATGGTTTCGTATAAAGAAATTCGTTTTTGTAACCCAATTTAAATTGAATTGCATCTACTTTCTACTGGAAACTTTTTACAGGCAGAGATTTCTCTGTAGAATTTATTCTTTACTACTTATTTTAGTAATTTTCCGTTACTGAAATAATATATGAAACCTAAAATTCGTTTTCAAAAGTAATAAAACAGAATGATCTGCAAAGTCTGGAAAAAAGAGAACGAAAAAATAATTCTAAGATTATATAACTCTATTTTATACAATCTTCCATTCCAATTTAATTATACGTGAATTTAAATTTCGTCCATTTAGAGCTTCAACCACATGTTCGACACAACCGTAAGACAGACGTTCTTCGGTTTAAATTCGACAACAGTTACTCGGACATATCGTACGCTACACTGCATTTATATCTGCGTGGTTGGGACTGGATAAGCACCCATCAGCCGGAGCTCATTGAGGAGATTGAAAATCAACAAAGTAAAGATATTGTTGTAGCTATTCATCGGGCAGTGCGGCGTGCAAATAATACAAGCTTTACTCACAAGGCCAAAATGTTTGAATTTCGCCAAAAAATTCCATCGGGACAAGGACAGTGGGTCAACGTTGACCTGAAACCTGTATTCGGAGATCGCGGGTCGAATAAATCTCATGAAATTCTTATAAAAGGAGTAGAATCCTGGATGAAGCCTTTAGTTGTGACCACTGATAATACATCGAATAATCCATTAGTATGCGTCTTCCACACATCGCAATTCTTTCATCGTAATTGGTAAATTTATTGCATTTTTTTCAGACGGTTCACATAGAAATTGGATCACAAAAAAAGCATCGACGGAAACGAAGCGTTTATATGGACTGTACTGAAAGTGATCACGATATGCGATGCTGTCGATATCCTCTCAAGGTGAACTTCACAAGTTTTGGATGGCATTTCGTTGTTGCACCTACGTCATTTGATGCATACTTTTGCAGTGGCGACTGCAGAGTTGGATACCTTGAGCAGTATCCCCACACTCATCTAGCCGCCTTAACGACGTCAGCCACGCCGTGCTGTTCGCCAACAAAAATGAGTTCCTTAAGCTTGTTATATTTTGACGATAACCACAACCTGGTTTTAAGTGTTATACCAAATATGTCTGTAGAGGGATGCAGCTGTTCCTAGCCATCAAGTCGAACTTTTATCTCGATTTTTATACCAATCACCTAGAATAAAAAATATAATTTTATGTACATATTTGCAATTTATTCAATTTATTACGTGGAAAAAGTTTAAAAGGAAAAAGTCTAATTACGCGACATTTTCAGCCGGCTTTCCAATGCAAAAGTTCTCTGGAAAATCGGGTAAATATCGTATATGTAATTATTAAACTTCGAATATGGTTGATTAGGCTTTAACTTTTCTTTAAATATATTTGCAGGCTACCATACTCTAATTTACTTGATGAGCAAGCTGAAATTTGAAGTAATGTTTCTTGATATTTCCCTATAACATCCGTCTACCCCCACACATATGTATATGCTGCTGGCTAATGATCCAGAAAGGAAATTATATATGTACAAGTTTATAAGAAAATGAGGGATGTGGTGGGTGCCATCTTTCCCACAATGTCGTCGACCACCAGATTCCACACTAGGGGCGACAGGACTCCACCCTGGGATGTGCCTCTGTGTGCCTCTTTTACCATGAAAGCGGTGCCCCACTCTGATTGCACCCGTCTGCAACCTAGGAGGTTCCTTAGCCACAGGTTGATTTCTGGGTGTGTATTAGTCGCTACCAGGCGATTTGCTATTGCGTTCGTAGCCACGTAGTTAAATGCTCCGGAGATGTCAACAAATACTCGCAGTGCATACTTTTTATTGTGAAGGGCGTAGTAACTACCGAGTGTAGTGCAGTCTTCGCCGATTTCCCTTTGGTATAGGCATGCTGGTTGGTTGACATCAGTCCTCCTACCTCATTCCTGATGTGGAAATCCAGCAGCTTTTCTAGTGTTCTTCTTCGTTCTTGAGGGTTAGCATGATGTGTGTCTGATGGCATGATGTCTCTTGGGACCTCTCTATATCCTCAGCGGATTCCCAGTTTGTATTCCGATGGTTCTATAGACTGATATCTTCGAAGAGTGCTTGAATTCGCACTTAAGCTGAATGTACTTATGATCTGAGAAGGATGATCTTTTAAGGACTTTCCAGCCAGATATCAGAGTACTATTTCCCGTTGCAAGCATAGCCAAGGGGGGCTCCACCGAAGCTACCTTGCTTTTATGCAAGTTGAGCTGCAGCACACTCAGCATCATGGATGGCTGGCTCAGTTGTAGCTGACGGGTTAACTACCAGCGTCAGGTCACCGCCGACTTGCAGGGTGTGTGCATCCTTATCTTAGGGGTGGCGCTTTTTGGGAGACACAGATCTTCTGCTTCTTTGTTCATTTGAAGGATCACACATTGCCCCCCCCCCCCCCTCGTTGGGTAGTAGGCTACCAATGTTGAGGATCCTACAATCTGCCGTTGGCACTTCCGCGTTTTGCCGCTGAAGGAGCTTCAGCTCTCGGTTCCCCTGGATTGTGATGGGAATGAGTACCTTCGCCTTAGGTTTGAACGACCTCCAGCTTGGCCCCCTATCACATTGCCTCCAGTTGGCAGACTGTGCGCGTCAGCCTTAGGGTTGGGTCGTCATTGCACTTTAAGATTTTAACCCATTGAACCACCCGGCAGCCACACCTCGCAGGAGTGTCTTTGATGGCACTCTCAGTCGAGCGTTGCCTCTTCGTGGCCATCATTTCCTCCGCCTTATTGGCAAGTTCGCCATTCGACGCCCTCATCTGTGGCATTTCGGCGTAGTGTACCAGGCCCTCCTCTACTCGGTGCTCAGCCCAGCCTAGCCTGACTTGCTCCTCCTGGGAGATGTCTGCCAGCTGTCTGGCCAGCTCCCGCCAAGTCCGACGTGCGACCACTGGCGACACGCAGAGAGAACGTTTGAGTAGGACCTGTCAAATTTGAGGCTTTAAGTGATCGAAAAAGTTAAGACCTTTTACTCGATACCCAGTCAGTATGTCCCCTCCTCCGGAGGGCGCACACTGCACCAGAAAGAGTGTTTGAATAAGAGGTAAGGCGGGTGGAAAGCGTTGCGTAGCCATCTGATCCATTTTCGACAATCTGGTCATTCTCTATGATTCTGAGTTTTAAAATTGTTCGTATCTTTAAAATTGTGGATGCCACAGATTCGCGGAAAGGGACAAAACTTTGACTTACACTTTTAACAGTGTGATATAACAGGAGTCGGGATAGAAAATTTAGTTGCTCTAGCTCTCATAGTCTCTGAAAACTAGGTGACAAACACGACGTAGGAAGAGAGAGGCAGACAGGCACGGCTGATCAAGAATATATATACTTTATGGGGTCGGAAACGCTTCTGGGCGTTACACACGTCGACTTAACCCACAATTCTAATATCCCCCATACTCTTTTGTGATGTTGTCTAAAATTTAATTTTGAAGATCATGCGCTAAGCCATATGTAATCATTTTGAATCTGCTGTCAGGTCGTGGACATCTTATATTTACATGGAACCAATCATTTAGTCTGTTTAATTAATTCAAGTCATTATTTGTTTCATAAATGACCCAAAAATGAGTAATTGGGCAATATTGGGCCCCAATATTCTCCGAGCAGAACCATTATTCTCAGAACAGAACTCTGTTAGAACTAACATTAACTTCATTGATCGTGCAAAAGCAGTAATATTGTTACTATCATATAGTAAATCTCAAGGGGACCAAAAAGAAAATTTGTAAATAGAACTTGTTTTTAAGTTTCTTTTATTTTAAATAATTCTTAATTTTTTTTTCGTTTGATTTTTCTACTTTTCCTTTTTAACAAAAACTTCCAGGTAGTTCGAAAACATAAACTCGAAACCCATTTTACGAATACCCCTCTTGTGTTGCAAAAACACACCATCTGGCCACACTTGATTCTTCTTGAAAAAATATGTATACAAATTAAAAATAATAAAATACAAATAATGTAATAGTAAATCAGCAATATGAATTGCATTGTCGAATTAGAATATGAGTATGTTGTGTTAAAGGTACGTAAAACATTTAAGTACTTCAAACACATATTTACATGTTTGCACATGCTGTATGTATTGATATTTATTGTACAGACAGGAAAAGAACCAATGTATTAAAAAAATTTTTTTTCAGATAAATGGAAATGATATTAGTCATTTGCCGAGGTATGAAGCGGTTCAAATGTTCCTTCAAGCTAAAGAAACCATAGTAGTCGAATTGTGCCGGCAGAAGCAAAATGCCTTAGATATAGAAATAAATATAGACATCAACAACGAACCAACTCGCCTGCAAAATAGAGTTGATCAAAGCGAAATTGCAACTTCCGCAACAGCTGAAAAGATAAATATATCAAATGATGCGGAAGTAGAGCTGTCAACAACATCACCGACAACCAGTGCCTCGCCAAATGTAAAGTCCACCAGCCCCAGCCCTCCATTAGCACCAGTATCGCAACAATCCTCCAGGAACAAGAATCAAGTCATTTTAACTCTACGTGCATTAAATAGCGAAGAATCTGTAGTTCCACCTGTCGAAGTTGTCTCGGCCGTTTCCGTGTCGAAGGAAACTCAAACATCAGCTGAAAACCTTAAAGATCGGGATATAGTACGCACGATAGCCGATCGTTTCATTGAGCAAGAACATCATTTGTTTGAACAATGTCTGGAGCCGGAAATTGATATTGAGGTATTTTGACAAGATTAAAATATGAATAATCCTCATATCATTATATTCATTATTTTCATTTTCAGGAAATAACTCTAGTTAAGACAATTGATGACTCAACCACTGAAAAGTTAGGCATTCATGTTTGCTGCAATGGATATCAGGCGTCAAATATCGACATTAGCCGAGGGAACGTAATATCTGACGAAGCTGATACTGATGGCTGCGAAGATGTATTTGTTAGTGATATTGAGCCAGAAGGTATAGCTCAACGCGATGGACGCCTTAGGCGGGGTGATCAAATTCTGCGCATTAATGGCACGGACGTTAAAAGCAAGGAGGAAGTTGAAGCCCAGATCGCAGGGAGTCCCTTTGCAGTGACGCTTCTTGTTAGTCGCCTTCTATACCCAGTAAGAGTAAAAGTATATATTTTTCCTTAACGTAACTACAAATGCCTGCATAACTTTTTAGACTGTCAAATACATATGTTTCAAGCCTGTATATATTATATATATGTATGTTGACAGTGCAAGGCATAAATGTAACGTTCATACACAAAACTAGTGTAGTCTTGTATGTTTAATGTAAATGTACCCATGCTTTTTTTTAAACTATATTATACAATTTCTAACAAATTTTTTTAAGGAAGAGGACGATGACGAGGACATTGAGAGTAACTTTGAATATGCAAATAGTTTTCTCCGTGATGATTACACAAACGTGGTCGATAAATTGGATAAGGTCTTGCTGAGCCAAGTGCAGTCCATAAAGACTCTTAATATAACAACCAATGAAGTGGTCAGCAACGCCACAAAAAACTCGTCTCCAACAATCCAGCCAAATTCAGATCTGAATGTTAACGTTAAACCATATTTGCCAAAAGCTATTTTGGAGGCTGAAAAAGCATGCAGCAAGACAAAGTTTCGCACAGATGACAACTTGGGTCATGTAAAAGCGTTAAATCAGTTTATGAACAAAAGCAGTCAGTCTCATCACCCTTATGAGTATGATGAAAGCGAGCATATTTATGAGACCATTCCTGAGGATTCGGAATCAGAGCCGTTATATTGTTCACCGTATCAAAGCTCTAACTACATGACAGCAATGGGCTCCTGCTCTTCAGCGACAGCCACAGCTGGAATAGAAACTGAAGCCATGGATACGAAAATGCAGCAACAAACTCAACGTGTTGCCCAGTGGCTGGGCCTAAAGTCACAGTGCCACGGCAGTTCCAGTCCCAGGACAATGCACACTTTAGTAGGTCGTCCCGCGGTCCTAAAAACTGCCCAACAGCCTGCATGCAGTCGTGTGTTCACACTACGTAGTACAATAACAAATACAAGTCGATCCAGCAGCAGTGGAGCCGCACACAGTGCATGTGGACCCAACAATATCGACGTCGGAGGCAACATTACGCTAGGCGATGAAATTGACAACTCATCAAGTGCCTACAACACTGGTGGGTCAAACAATAGCGCTTCGCCCCATCAGAATCAGATTTTAAATGCTGGTGACGAAGCGCAAATCTGTCCAAACCAAAAAATGGCTGAGAATCACGCCATACTCTCACCAAAAGAAGCGATTGTAACAACTACTGCGAGTAGTATGTTAATGTTACCATTTGGTAGGTCTGGCCGCATCGGCCTTTGCTCTTCCAATTTTCCCTCGACGTGTCTCGGTGGTAGGAATTTAACTTACTATATCCTTAGCACATGAAAGCATTGATTATATTTTTAAAAATTTGCATTTTCCAGAAAGCCTACCCAAAGCATGTATCGAGGAAGAAATCAATCAGCCCAGGACTGATCTTAAATTAATGCGTCTGAGGCCAGCTGAGGAGGTGCAAAGTCATTGTCCCCAATTTAATGCTCCAAATTTGAGCCGCTATCACTTCGTTAGTAGTCAAGAGGTAAGAAGAGGTGCCACTTAAAGGGTAACCCCTAAATGAGGAATTTATCTGCTTTACTAAATAGATCACATCTATCTATTAACTTTTGCCGCAGTTGTAGCTATATTCCAAAAATGTTTATTTCAAATAGGTCGCAAACAAAAGCCACATTGCTTCCAGTTCAAAACAGAGTTCAATACTGATAAGTGAAAATGGTGAGGAGATACCCATGGTCTGGAAAGTGAAGCGTCGTCCTGATGGAACACGATACATTGTAAAGCGGCCAGTACGTAATCGGACGCACGTTGCTATTCGAAAAAATACGCGCATTAATGAGCTAACTACGACAGAGGATGATACAGTGTCGGAAGTCAAAATTGGACGTTACTGGACGAAGGAGGAACGTAAACGACACATTGAACGAGCTCGGGAACGGCGGCATTATCAGCAACAGCAACAGTAGCACCTACAATCTTACATTCAACATATACCATATATGTATTAACTGAACACTACACAGCTAATACGAAAACGAGTATGGCATAAAAAAGGCGGAAAGATATTTTTTTGTGTAATGTTTTTTTTTCGAAACGATTGGTTTCAAACGATATTGCGTGAATCTATTATAAGACATCCTATAATGTGGACGTTAATTGTTGTTTTCTTCAGGAATTAAATGAAGTTAAACAAATGTATTTTACCTTAAAGCTACAACGGCAATAAGTTTAAATGCGAATTTAAAAAAAATATAGATTTAATATTCACATTTGAAACATTGCCAAGTTCTGTGTTATGTACATATTTACAGCCACTCTTCATGCGTCTGAAGATTTACAATAATGCCCTATAAAATAATTAATTAATTTGATTTCAGTTGAATGTTTTTTATTATTAATAGTAATCAGATTTCGTCCATGTATCGAGTTTTGGCGAGCTAAAACTCTGACAATACATTTTGTATGGCTTGGAATGTAGATCCTCGGTTTTCTATATTCTTACATCCAAAGTATTTTCTTCCCAAAGTCTTCTTTGATCGATCGTTCCTATAATAGCTATTTACTATAGAAATCCCATTCATACACAAAGCTTGCATTGAAGCTGACATAAATTATTATATGTTTTCAATACAATGTATTAACTGTTAGACCCTTTACAAAGGGTTTTTGTTTTTCTAAAATAAACAACAAAATTTTTGCTTATATCAACTTACAAATTTAATAAAACCAACAAAACATTTGTTTTTAAACGCCAATATATCATAAAATTACATGTATGTGCCCAATATAAGTACCACATTAAAAAAGTCTTACAATTTTTAGCCGATCGAGATATATTTGGTATATTCTCCACCATATCATTCAAATCATCTTTTAATAACCGAAACACTGTATTATGCTATTTTACAAAACACATGGGCGCTCGTCTCATCTCGGTAGCGCTGCTTCCAGCTCAACTGGACGCCTTTATATCTCGCAGTCACTTCATGCTGTTCTCGTAAGGCTATCTCTGTTTTTCCAGCTAGTCAGTTCTAATGTCATTCAGCTATGACTAATTTGATTGGTTCATTATTCACTAAAATAAGTCGTTCTTTTAGATAGTCTATTTTTGTTCATCGATCATTTTCGTTCGTTCCTTTTTGTTCGTTTGAGCACTCGGGAGCATAACCGGGAACTCCTGCTCCGGGAGAATGCTCCGTAATTTGTCCAGCCAAAAAGGCACTTCTTATAGAACTTCGTTCTCTTTCGTAGTGATCAGACGTGTTTTTGTTTTGCGCTCCGCATTCTTCCTTTTGTTTCGAATAAACAGCCGGAGTTTTCCTAATTAAATTCTAAATATACTTTCTAACCAGACAACAATCTGGAAACCTATTCTTTTACGCGAGTGCATGCCTTTTGATTTGTGTTAAAATATTATTTAACTTTTTATTTTTCGGCGTCGGCTTGTGTTGTGTTGTGTTGTTGCAGTGAGTGAGTATTGCATTGCAGTCCGCTCTCGTCTGGTAGCTTTTGTTGTCTTATCACTCTCTCGCTATCACCTCAACCTCAATAACTGTTCTTTCTCTCTCGCTCTTTCAACTTTCTGAGCAATAGCGCTCTCTATCTAGTAGCTCTCGCTATAACCGCTCTCCACTCTGCTCTCTTTTTTTCTTACCAATTCCGCTTTGAGCGTTGTCTGGCACATTGGTCTGATACCAATTTGTTTTGGAAATTTTTAATTTTTTTGATTTTAATAAAATCTTTGAATAATAAAAAAAAAAATGGAATTCGCTGTGGTCTGCGCTAAAAAAACCTGCAAGAAGCAGATCACTCACGATCAGCCAAATGTCCCCTGCTGGCTCTGCGACAGCGTAGTCCACGCAAAATGCGCGGGATTTTCTGGCCTCGTGAGCGATGCCATAGCCAAACGTAATGGCTTGCATTACAGTTGCGAGGCATGTCGTGCGGTGGAGAAAGACATGGTGGCTTTCATGAGGCAGACGCGGAGTGGCTTTAAGGAGCTGACCGTTGGTTTTAAAAATCAGTACGATCGGCTCCTAGCCATGGAGGCTCAGTTTAGCGGTTTAAAGCTGCTGAATGAGTCTCCGAGGCGCAAAAAGGTCACTCCGCGGGACCTGCAAGTGCCAACCGTCACTCAGCCGTCCGCCGCCGAAAAATTGACTCCGACCACTCCAAGTGTACAGCAGTTGATCTCGTTTGCCACTCCAAAGGCAACGAAAGCTGCTGGCGATGCAGATTCGGTAGCCGAATTCATCATCATCAGCCAAGTACGTCTGCTGCGTCCGTGTCCGTGGTGTCCGCAAGTTCACTAGTTGTCCCGTCTATCCCGATCCCACCAGTAAATAGACGTTCCGGACCTCCGGATATTGCCACCACAGGTACTAGACCTGCGGTGACTAAACCACTGGTGGGAGTCCCACCAAAACGACAAGTTTTTGTTTCACGGCTGGCCCCTGACCTCACATCTAATGATGTAACTGCTTTCATTCAAAGCAAAATAAAAGCCGTGGGTTTAAAGGTGGAGAAATTTAACTTCTCTTATGCCAGGGAGATAGCGTCGTTTAAGATAAGCATCTCCCCAACTCAATTTGACACCATTTGCTCCACCAAATTTTGGCCGGAGCATTTGGTGGTGAAGGAGTTTAAGGCTAAGAAGAAGAATAGGCCCCCCATATCGCTTCCAAATCTTTCCAGCGTGCCACCCTCAACCTCAACTTCCTCTTCCTCAACTTCCCGTCTTGCTCCAACCTTTGCAAAAAACTAACTTCTCTTTTAGTAACCTATCAGAATGTAAGAGGCTTGCGTAGTAAGCTCAGCATTCTTTTCCGGGATAGTGTTGCATTTGCTTCCCACGTTATTGTGTTTACTGAAACCTGGTTAAAGCCGGACATTCTTAGTTCCGAGGTTTTGGCAGGTCGGTACACAACTTTTAGAAAGGACCGTTCGTCTCGACGTGCAGGAGGGGTTCTAATTGCAGTGGACTCTTACTTCACGTCAGAACACTTCACAGTCCAAGTTCAACAGGAACTGGAATTCCTGTGTGTAAAACTGATTCTTCCCGCTTTCGCTATATTCATTACTTGCTCGTATATCCCACCTTCTTCGGATATTTCAATTTATGAGCAGCACTTGTCCGCTTTAACCGCTGTTGCTTCCTCGCTATCTGATAAAGATCGTATGATAGTTCTTGGTGACTTCAACTTGCCAGGAACTGTTTGGTCTTCGGTAAACGAGTCTAGTATCCTAGTGCCCATGTCACGACATGACTTTGTTGACGGCTTGCTTGACCTGTCCTTGTCTCAAGTCAATCATGTGAAAAATTCCTTGGGTCGATTGCTTGATCTATGCTTTGTATCGGATCCGACCATAGTGTTGTTAACCCGAGCCCTTCCGCTCACTATACCTGAAGACGCCTACCACCCTACTTTCGAGGTGTCGCTAGACATAGGACCAACTGTATTGGATCGGTCGAGTAGACTACCTGAACGTGTCCGCTGCTTTCGTAAAGCCGAGTTTGCGAAGCTTAATAACCTAATTAGGGATTTTGATTGGTCCGCTTTGTACTTGTGCACTGATGTCACAAAAGCCACAAACATTTTTTACAATGCTCTTGGCACATTTTTTGATTCTTGTGTCCCGCTTTCTTGTCCGATTAGATCTGGAAAACCCCCTTGGTTTACCAAAGAGTTATCCAGTCTAAAAAACTTAAAATCAAGACTTTATAAAAAATTTCAAGAAGTGGGTTCTCCTACTTCTCACTCTCGTTATGTAATAGCTTGGTCAAACTTTTCAGTTCTTAATGCTCAATGCTATAAGAACTACCTATCTCGTTGCAGGATACGTTTTTCTCAGGACCCTAAACAGTTTTACTGCTTCGTAAACAGTAAGCGTAGAACGTCCGCACACCCATCCTCGCTATCATTTTGTAATACGTCGGCAAATAATGATCAGGCAATTGCCGATCTTTTTGCCCAGTTTTTCCAAACTACCTATTCTGAGGAACGCTACTCTGGTCAACCGTACCCATACGGATTACCGAGGTCGAACGGCATTTTCAGTCCCTTGTTAAATGAGTATTCCCTACTTCAAGATCTTCGACTAGTTAAGCCGGTGTTTTCACCGGGTCCAGACGGGGTTCCAGGTTGTGTACTCAGGTACTGCGCCGAGGCTCTGTGTGGACCATTGCTTAAACTATTCACCATGTCCATTGATTCATCTTGCTTCCCCCCAATCTGGAAGGAATCGTTTATAATTCCTCTCCATAAAAAAGGTAGTAAGTCTGATGTAAAAAATTATAGAGGTATAGCAAAGTTATCCGCTATTCCCAAATTGTTTGAGAAGGTTTTAACTCCGCACTTGCAACATCTCTGCAAGTCACTTATATCTCCAACTCAGCATGGATTTATAAGGCGGCGATCAACCACCACGAACTTGTTAGAGTTTACCTCTTTCATTATTAAAGGCTTTCAAGGTAACTTACAGACGGATGTTATTTACACCGACTTTAGTAAAGCATTCGACTCTGTAAACCATTCCCTTTTAGCACATAAACTTGACCTTTTAGGGTTTCCGCCCAACCTCCTGAGATGGATTTCTAGCTATCTTTGTTCTAGGTCTCAAAGAGTCCTCTTCAAAAACTCCCTCTCTTTACCAGTAAAGGTTTCTTCGGGAGTACCACAGGGCAGCCATCTAGGCCCCTTACTCTTCACACTCTTTATTAATGACTTGCCTTCAGTAATAACATACTCTCGAGTACTTATGTATGCGGATGATGTTAAACTCTGTGTCCAGTACAAGGACATTTCATTTCATTCTCGCTTGCAATCCGATCTCAATAGCTTTCAGTCATGGTGTTGTGCAAACTTGTTACACCTTAATGCCTCGAAATGCAAAGTTATGACATTTCATCGTTCTAACCCTTTGTTGGCTCCCTACACCCTATTTGGGGGTTCTCTTGAGAGAATTACCCTGGTGGATGATCTGGGTGTTATGTTAGACCCCAAGTTAAAGTTTTCCGAACACATTTCTACCATGGTAAATAAGGCCATGGGCGTGCTTGGGTTTATAAAGAGGTGGTCAAAGGAATTTGACGACCCCTATATAACAAAGACTCTCTATACCTCGCTTGTTCGTCCGATCTTAGAATACGGCTCCTGTGTATGGTGCCCTCAGTACAAAGTACACCAGGACCGTATAGAATCAGTACAGAAAAACTTTTTACTCTTTGCTCTGCGGGGCCTTAACTGGGATGCGGGTGTAAGACTCCCATCTTACTCTAGTAGACTATTATTAGTAAACCTCCCATCCTTAGTTAACCGTAGAAAAATGCTTGGTGTGATATTTATGCACAACTTGATCAGGGGTGACATAGACAGCCCTGATCTGTTGAGCCGCATAAACTTCACGATTCCTATTAGACTGACTAGAAACTTTATACCGTTGTTCCTTCCACTTTGTAGATCGAATTATTCCTTGCATGAACCATTTAGGGTCTTATGCTCGGACTATAATTCCCTCTACCATATTATATCCTCCACTAATTCTCTTCCTCTTATTAAATTACTAATCCTTACACACCTTTCTAGTAATTAGTAATTGTAGTGGTATTTGTATTTTGTATTTTATTGCATGCTTAATTTCTTAATAAGTTTAGTGCTAATTTTCCTCGAAGGTTAGTCTAATATCTATCTTTCTTGCATGCTCGCGTTTGGTTCGGCTACGCACCGCGCGTCATGCGGCAGCGCCCCTCGGTCGGTTGGGCGGGAGGAGGGCTGCGTTTTGCCTGGGATCCGCGCGTAACAGCCTTCTGCTGGTGTCACACGGGCCACTTGACGGTGCAGTAATTGCATCGCCTCTTGTTAGATGCAGTCATTGCATGTCAACGTCCAATTATACGTACTGGTAAATACATACAATTTTCGTACGAACACGCTGAAAATTTAAGCAGACCGCAGCCGGAGCTGAAGAAAATATTGATTGACGAACACTGAACTGCCTCCCAATACGTGAAGTGAAGTTGTGAAGTTTCATTTTTGTAATATACATATGTATATTCAAGCTTCGAATTACATTGTATGTATAAATGCAGAAGCATTTTTGATAATTTGATAATAAATTCGAGGCAGATCTCAAGAAATGTTGGCAATTCGTTTGCATGTTCACATGTACAAACATACAGTGACTGACAGTGAGAATGGGGACAGTCAAATATATGTAATTTTTGTTGTTTTATAAAGTTGTAGTTTGCTTCTCAAAAAAAAGCGCATTAACCTAAGTAAACAATAGAAAAGGATAACGAAATACAGCTTGAACCCAAATAACCTGTTATGATCCGCCTCTTTGCCACCCTGGCCTATCGTTCCCAGATAGCTCACGGGGAAGTCAGGGGTGTTTCCGACCCGATAAGTCAGGGGACGGATTGAACAAAACAAAAACAAAAAAACAAATCTAATTTATAGGACAGACTTGTCTTCGTTGGCTCTTTCGTCAGCGGGGATAGTTGGTTTCGTTATCCCTAGCAGGGTCCCACCCTTCCATGAGCGCCACCTTCCATGAGCGCTCCCTTTTCATATTCAGGGTCCCACTCTTCTTCTCGCTCTCGTCCCACCCAACTACCGTTTTCTATTCAATCATGACTCTTTTCAAATTTTCATTTTTATATCCATTATATTTTCTTATTTATCTTCTTGAACATTAATTCATAATCTAGGTTTATATAAAGGAAACAAATACTAACACCAAAAAAATACTAACAAAAAAAATAAACCCTTTTTCGGCCGAATTGGCAGCCCCCTTTGATAGAAGTTGTTGCTTCCTGATGCTTGCTGATGTTTACGTTTAATCGTGGTGTTTTTTTTTTTATATGATCGTGATATCTTGTTTAATTGTGGGTCGGACGGGTGTAGATGTGTGAAATGTGGTGATGTTATGTGATGTGTTATGAATGAGGGTATACATGCGTGGGTTGGGTGTGATGTGGGTGGATGAAGGTGTGTGACATTGATTCGTGTGGGTTTATTTCTGCTTTGACGTCCGGATTCTTTCCCCGGGGGGGTTGGTGTGTGTGGACAGAAACGTGTCTCCAGTCGGTGCTCCACTGACGGTTCCTTGGTGTCGGTTCTCCGCTGACAAGAAGAGTGGGACCCTGAATATGAAAAGGGAGCGCTCATGGAAGGTGGCGCTCATGGAAGGGTGGGACCCTGCTAGGGATAACGAAACCAACTATCCCCGCTGACGAAAGAGCCAACGAAGACAAGTCTGTCCTATAAATTAGATTTGTTTTTTTGTATGTTTTTTTGTTTTTGTTTTGTTCAATCCGTCCCCTGACTTATCGGGTCGGAAACACCCCTGACTTCCCCGTGAGCTAGCTGGGAACGATAGGCCAGGGTGGCAAAGAGGCGGATCATAACAAACCTTGTTTTTAAAAAAGTCCTTAAATAAAAGTATTCACATTTACAATTGTCCGGTAAAATTCATTCTAGTATTTTGGTCAGGTAATAACTTTTTTCTGTTACTACGTTTAATTCTATGAATACTGAAAATATATGTAATGATTAGTCTTAGAAGATGAGGGCGTTAGCATGCGGTATAATAAAATTAAAAATTAATGAATTAGAATATCCGCATAATCGGAATTCATAAGATTGCCTCAATTAGATACAATTTTTCTTCATTTTTCGACAGATAGAATATTTCTATATTTCACTTGTGGCGGTATTCAATTTTTCTGATCTAAGCAAAAGATTTCGCCTCGAAAATTTCTTATCGGTTCCATACGAATATCATCCCTGGTTTTGATAACTTATAGATCCAGTTTTGCTAGCTGGCACAAATAGTGCCTTAGTTCTTCGACTGATAGTCGGGATACGATACGTGTCTGGAGACGACTATCTAATGGCTATCAAAGTTAGCTAAGTCTAATGTCATAACACCATTAGTGGTTACACCGATGCTTCTTCTCTATAGGTTGATTACCGGCAGTGCTGCCGATTACACTTTTTTCTCGTCAGATCTGGGCTTTTTTAAACACCAAATGCAGGAAAAATTTGTGAGTTGCGGGAAGCGGGAATTCTTCCATTTTAATACATGTGTTCGGCTTCTTTTAAGCTTTTTTTGATGTTGCCACCGGTTAAATAAAAAGTAAGAAAATGTGGCCGGTTAATCTTTATTTTTTCCAGCTTACCAGATAATTCAGAAATTCTCAAACTGGTTAACCTTTTTCCGTCAAAAAAATCTTACGCGTTAAGAAAAATGTAATTAGCTAAATTTTGGATTACCTTAAAGTTGAAAATATTAAGAAATTGAATGCAAATATAGCGATATTAATTTAATAAAAAGAGAGAAAATAGCAGCGACATCACTAGGTTTTGGAGGCTTACTTCTATAAAAATTCTGGTGAAAACAGCTGATTTATAGAGCTGGCAGCTGCAATCATTGCCGTGGTCAAACGCGGAAACTGGTTAAGACAAAACAAACGAAATCCATGAAACTAAGCAGGGCCAATAGCTATCTTGTGCATAAGGTAGAGTTTTATTTTTAATGAAAAGATTTTACTAGTTTTTATTTTTAAATATACATAGCTTGCGAAGTCTTGGAAAATGCTGTTTCGACTATGAAGTGGCACATAATTATCTAAGCATGATTGGTACGACCATGGCGTACGAATGCGAATCAGAAGCTAGCCCCACAGAGCTGGATGAGTCAATGAAAATTAAAATGAAAATATAAAATACATATTAAATATCAATTTAATATAAAATTGTTAACACCATTATTTAGGTTTTTTTACTTTTTTCATTTTATTCAAGTAGAAACAGCTTTTTTCCTGATAAAAAGTTGGCAGCACTGATTACCGGCAAATGAAAAATTAATCGAATTGTGATGTGCTAAATCAACAAAAACAAAATTTGTTTTATTGGGAAACCTAAGTTTGTATTAAGATAAACGCGATCACATAATTTTTCCCTGATATGTTTGTGTATGTATCGTAATGAACAATCTACGAAAGGCGTGTCAGGATACGGATACTGCCCTGCCGGAATGTGTACCTAGCAATATACGTTTTCTAGTCTAGTGTACTTATGTATGTATTGTATGTATATCGATACGTGCATACAGGTACTACTCCCACTGAGTGGGATGTTGTATGTTGTACAATTGAATTGAATATTATGAATGAACAGTACGTGGAAATTAATTGAGTTGCGTGTGGTTGAATTTGAAAGTGCCACCAAAAGACAAAACAGTCGGGTATAAGATTGCATTGAGTCCCATACCCGTGTGAATGTGCGACTGAAACTGTATGTACACATATTGTGTTGTGGGTGCGAAGAGAGGGGCAGTGAGAAAGGAGCAAGTTACAAGGGGTGAGTGACACAAAAGTTGCCGTAAGTTAGGGGTTGATTATGAGCGGTGCGGTACTTGTACATCGGTTGCAGCAGCGCGGCTAAAACTTAACTGAACTGGCTACTTATTGTGAAAGGAATTTGAAAAATGTTAAACAGAAACTTTTGTTGACTTTAGCTATCCTAAATGTAAGTACACACACGTAAAATATATATCCGTCTATAAGTATATATTTTGTGATGTAGAGGCATGGCATACCAATACACCCATGTGTACACCTATCCCTCCCATAAACATGCCTGTGTGTGTATACCAAATGCATTTTCGTTTTTTTTGCAGAAAATCAGGAGGAGAAACAAAATGATTCAAATGGAAATGCGCTATATTTGAAAAAAGTACATTAGTAAATGTGGAAATTGTATAACAGTTTTAAAAGCGGCCAGAGTCAAAGCTAGATATATTTTTAAAGCATAATGATATGTCTGAAACACATGTAAGAAGGGATTTGAATGAATTCAGGGACGTGAGTTCCGGTTCTGCTTCGATTTCCATATCATCTTCAAGTTCATCATCATCATCGGCATCGGCATCTGTATCATCGAGCTCCTCCTCATCGTGTGAAAGTGGTATTGTACTAGGAGGGAACATCACCAGCTACCCTCTTTCAAAAGTTAGGCCTACCGATTTAATCTCATTTCAAACTAAAGAAGACCACTCAAATATAAGAATGTCGGCGCAAGTAGCCTCAAAGATGTTAAACGATAGTATGCCGGACTCAATTCACAAGAATAATCCTTTACATCATCAAATGATTGAACAGACAAAAGTTCATGCGTCGTCGATGCCACTATCCGAAGATCCGCGAACTTTGCAATTGGCGTTGGAACTATCATTGGTCGGGTTAAATGACAATCAAAACTGCTATGGCCAACCTGCACTACCTGTCGCGATACAGAACGACTTTGAAATGGGCTCCATCAATGTGGTGCCTGCCGTTTTCTCTAAAACGGACAACACCCTGCCTTTACCTACAGTGTCTGGTTCCGGTCTTTTATTACCCACCGCCGCTGCCGTTGGCGTAGAAGACCGATCAAAGAAATCTCAAAACATGACTGAATGTGTTCCAGTTCCGAGCTCAGAACATGTCGCTGAAATAGTAGGTCGGCAGGGTAAGTTAACTTTAAAGGCAAATAAATGTTCCGTAAAATTTTCGTAGAAATTAAATAAAATACGTGTGTATTCTGTGTGACTGAATTCTGAATAGAAAACTTTCTTTGGGAAGAAAATTTTGTCCAGATAAAATCAGATTTCAATCAGAAATTCGATTTTTATCAAAGCCATATTGTCTAGATATATGTATGTACATATGTAAATGTTTTTCCCGAGATATTGACAGATCAACACACAGTCTAAAATGTGAGTCAAAGGTTATATTGGAATCAAAATTGAATGACAGTATATGTATATTAGCTGACATAAGAATTCTCGACCGTCATGACTCGAAACTATGCCTACATTATGGCATTATGGCGATGGCATCATTATCATGGGCTGAAAACAACTTCCCCGTTTTGACTGACTCTTTCCTCATCCAGTGTGGGTTAGCAAAAAAAAAACACCATCACTAGCTCTCAACCAGTGAGACTGTTTTTTTTTTCTTTTTTATACCCGATACTCAAAGTGAGTATTGGGGTATATTAGATTTGTGGTAAAAGTGGATGTGTGTAACGTCCAGAAGGAATCGTTTCCGACCCCATAAAGTATATATATTCTTGATCAGCATCAATAGCCGAGTCGATTGAGACCTGTCTGTCCGTCTGTCCGTCCGTCCGTCTGTCCGTCCCCTTCAGCGCCTAGTGCTCAAAGACTATAAGAGCTAGAGCAACGATGTTTTGGATCCAGACTTCTGTGATATGTCACTGCTAGAAAAATATTTCAAACTTTCGCCCCGCCCACTTCCGCCCCCACAAAGGACGAAAATCTGTGGCATCCCCATTTTTAAAGATACGATAAAACTCTACGCAGAATCGTAGAGGATGACTATATGTTCTAGATCGTAAAATCTCAATCAGATCGTATAATTATTATAGCCAGAATCAAGAACACAATTTCATTCTTTCTCGCTCTGTTTCTCTCTAACACACCGGTTTCATGGTCGGTTTTGCCAATTTCAAAATATGAGTTCAAGGGTCTCAGAACCTATAAGAGCCAGAGCAATCAAATTTGGTATCCACACTCCTGTGATATCGGACCGTGACCGTTTCGTGTCCAAATTTCGCCACCCACCCTTCCGCCCCCCCCAAAGGACGAAAATCTGAGGCATCCACAAATCTCAGAGACTATTCAGGCTAGAGTAACCAAATTTGGTATCCGCACTTCTGTTAGATCTCACTATATAGAAAACTAAAAACGCAGAATCATAGAGAATGACCATATCTATCCGGTTGCTGAATTTGGACAGATCGGATAATTTTTATAGCCAAAAGGAACAAATCAATTTGCAGTGGCTACGCAGCGCCCGACGTCACGCTCAGGCTGATTTTCGGTCTTTCTCGCACGCACTCTTTGTCGTGTCTTTATATATTAGCGGCGTCTGCCGGAGGAGAGGCATACTGACTTAGTATCGGGTATAAATGTAGAGTTGCGGTCTCCGCAGCAACTAACAACGTTCCCACCCCGTTTATTTTGCTCTTAGTGATCTGATCGTTGCTTTGCTCCGATAGGATGAGCTTAGTGTGAAATGCGAACGAGTAGAGCTGGTATTAAAACAGGCAGTACAGGTTGAATTTTGTATGTGACTAACATATCAACAGATTGCATTTTGTTTGATAATTCCCGTTTCTCCATATTTAGGGTGCAAGATCAAGGCTTTGAGGGCTAAAACAAATACTTACATCAAGACTCCAGTTCGCGGAGAGGAACCGGTGTTTGTAGTTACCGGTCGCAAAGAAGACGTTAACAAGGCAAAACGGGAAATACTTTCTGCCGCAGATCACTTTAGCTTGATACGAGCATCTCGAAAACCTTCGATTGAGGGTCACAATAACGGATTGACAGGAAATATGAACGATTCCGGTTCATCGGGTGGCAATGCAGGCACTGTGTCGCGTATGCAGTCTGGTCCCCCATGTTTGCCCGGTCAGGTTACCATACAGGTACGTGTACCTTATCGGGTTGTGGGTCTAGTGGTTGGACCCAAAGGTGCCACAATTAAACATATCCAGCAGGAGACACAAACATACATTGTCACACCATCGCGCGAGAAGGAACCAATTTTTGAGGTGACTGGTTTGCCAGACAACGTAGACACGGCAAGAAAGCAAATTGAAGCACACATTGCTCTTCGAACTGGTTCCGGACCTGGAAATGGTACTGGCGGTGCCGGTACCGGAGCCGCTACCGGACTAGGATGTGAATCGCTCGAAACGCAGGAATATGGGACACAGCCAACAATAAATTCATTAACACAGATTCTGAACGATGATCTGAACTCGGATATACTGTCATCCATCTACAAAAGTGTTATCTCGCCTGCTCTGGACTATGGAGATAATACACTAAAGATGGTCGGTGGCACTGTGGATAGTCTCAACATGAATAATGTGAAACTAATGCCAGATCATCATATAAGAAATAGCTATCAGAAGTCGGAATTAGTTGACATTGACATGCCACCGATTGTATTGGCCACAGCATCATCGGATAATCATTTTTCAGCCAGTGAAGCACAAATGCTACCAGCAAAAGTTACTAATGTATACCGTATTACGAACAAAACATTGTCATTCTGTCCACCAACATCTGCATCTATGAATTCTAACTCTGGTTCGAATATACTAACCCGATCATGTTCGTCAGCGTCCTCAACCGCTTCGACAAAGAGCACAAACAATAGCGCCAACACACCTCCAGAACTATTGAATATATGGAAAAATATAAGCGATTCGATTGATGTGGATGAAGGCATTGGGGACTCGCCGAGCATTTGGAATCTTCCAGCGAACACTATACCCACCGCCCATTGCTCACCCACAACCTCCATAAGTCCAACGGACTCTCTTTTGGGTCTGGGCGAGCACTCTGTGAACAGAAACATTTCTCGTCACATAAAGGAATCATCATGTACCAGTCAGCAAAGAGCACCGTTGGTTCAATTCCAACCCAATTCCAGCGCCGACAAATTATCCATTCAACGCGAATGCTTTGTGTGCAACGAAAATGAAGTAACCACAGCGTTGGTTCCATGCGGCCACAATATGTTCTGCATGGATTGTGCCAATCAGATCTGCGTTTCCATAGAAGCAGCATGTCCGATTTGCAACTCAATTGTTTATCACGCGATGCGCATTTTGGGCTAAATGCACACGTTTTTTAATAAACATGGTTTCTGTTTGATCATTAAGCGATTTGAGGTACAATCCAAGTTAATACCTAAAATTATTCGAATATTTTTTAGATTTGTTGATTATTGATTTAACTTAAACGAAATCATTCAAAGTAATAATCGTCCCTTTTTGACATATGTATTTGTTATGATTTTTACCAGAAGCTTGCAACGCACAGACCTCATCTGCTGAGTCGATATAAAGCGATTATTTTGTTTCTTCTGAATATTGTATTTTCTGCATACATTTGTAGCAAACATACGTGTGTAACTACACAACCTTAATCATCAGAATTATTGTTCGATCTGCAATGCCTTAATTTCAGGTTATTTTTTCTGTCGAAATTTGTTTTCTAAATTGACAGTTTCCTTTTTAATACATCTGCGTTGCTAGCACTTACACAAACAAATATTTTATTTAAATTTTTTCGTTTTCTATCACTTAGAATGTCAGATTGCTTTTTCGTCCCTTTCAATTTTGCACAGCGGTTTTGTTTAATGAACGGTAAAGTGGTACCAGTATGTTGTTGTAAAACCTCTTTTATTATCTTTTAAACAGAAATGATAATGTCCTATTTTTGTATTGCATTTTGTATGTTTTAAAAAGAATACGTTTCAAAATTGTTTAAAAACAATATAAATAATAGATTTTGATGGTTATCATATTCTAGTAACATTTTTAAACGACATATACATAAATACATGCATACATATGTAGGACACAAATAAAAAGCGATAATGGCAATTATCGCATTAAATAAAGAAAAATTTATAAAAAATAAAATTTCAAAATTAAATAGGGTCTAAACCCTGAATGTACGACACTAGTTTACAGAAAAGAAGTAATACAAAATAAGTTGACTGATAAATAGGCATAAATATTAAGACCAGCACATATGCAAACATAGATAATGTCAGACACAAATATCATATAAAAATTATATTTACTTATAAATATGATGTAATAATATGTATGAGCAACATGAGACAACTACCTATATAAAGCTTACGATTAATGTGAATAAAAAGACTTATATATTTATAGTCAATCATATTTAATATTGATAATACAGTGTCTATTGCGCAGTATATTAGAGAAGTTACATTAGATACATTTTCTGACTCCTGTTCTGTTTCAAAACTACACTTTTGTTATACATACATGAAGTATGAACATTTTAAGATTACCCAAGATTGTAGGAATACATATATCTAGTCCACATTATCTTACTAGAGGCTGTTTTCTCTAAGTTATATTTGATTTTAAAAAAATTTGAAAGGTCAAAGATACAAACGAGTGAGACTAAATAAAGTTTATTGAACGCGCAAAAAATACATTTAGCGTTATTACAAATACATCAAATTTAAATAGAACAATTTAATTTATTATTAAATCATACAAGATATGTGAAATATATATATATATATATATATATTATATGTATATATATATACAAATATATATATATACACATACATTATGTGTGTATATATACATACATTTTCTATGATTTTAAAAGCCGTAAAATAATATTTTTCGTAAGATATGATACTAATATAAGACATAGGTACAGTACGTTCCCATAAATACGAAGGATCAGTATTTCAGAATTAATTATCTATAGAATCAAAGTAATATAGTGGGGGATTATTTTTTAAATGACTGGCCCAAATGCAAAGTACATTTTGGAAAATATATATAATTTATCTTATCTTTGGTTCTTCAACAAAGAAAAGTTTCAGTCATCTTTTCAATATTTATTTGTTTTTGTTCTAATCAGTTAACTGTTTAAAATTAGAATATAAATTTTCTATTTATTTTATTAATAAAATAATCCTGTTTGTTTGTCACAGCTTGAGAATGACTTACAGTCTGATATGACGCGGATACTATGCTACTCTTGCCAATGAACTGCTAGTCGAGTGTTTCAATTATAATATGTTAATAATTTCGACAAAATGGTCTCTGAAAAAAAATATGGTCTTAAGAATTTTGGGTGCTACTGACAATGAATCGATATGAGAGTGCTGTAGAGAAAGTGGAAATTTATGTTAGGTAATCAAAGACAAGCTTCTGTTTACCTCCTAGAAGAAAATGTAACTCTAATTCCCATAATTTTTAAAATTCAGATTTAGTACCTACTGCCACCGATTTAAGACGATAGCTTTTTTTTCTTTTTGTACTTATGTTTTGCAACACTTTTCCAAGATAGTCTTCCACATTTTATATTTAATTATACCCAATTTCGAATAGTTCCCTTTCATATTATTTTTTGTTGTTATTAGGCCGAAGTTAAAATTAATTTTCAAGTTTTTCGGAACGGTTATACATACATACATATGTACGTACACACCAAACTGCGAAAAAATATTTTTTTACTCAGTATATAAGGTTTTACATTAAACTTCTAATAGAGGGCGGTTAGTATATTTACAACGAATATTTTACAAATGTAAACGGGAAAGGTACATAAATATATAAATCAATAATTTAAAAAGAACAGAAAGATATATTTAACATACTTATATTATATATAAAAATATATATCTATAAATATATAAATATTTAAATATAAAGTATAAGATTAAGTAAGTTGCTCCTTAAAGAAAATATATATATTATAAATTATCCGTATTGTGTTCGAGAAAAAATATAATATCTTAAAAGTACATTTCATAAATCGACTTTAATCGGCTTACTCTTTTTACAGATTAGTAACCATACCAAGACATAATTGCCGAGAACCTTAACTTTATATGAGAAATATATATGAAAATAAATATATATACATAGCAATGTATCCCTAAATGGTTATATAATAAATTTTTCGGAAATATGCGTTGACTTCTTTTTACACGGAGTAACGGATTAAAGCATCTGCAAGCTTTCGTTGCCGTCGAGACTGGTGAATCAATGACTCTGGTCGACGCCGCCGATTCTCTAGGGTCTCGATCCGGACTTGGCGTCAAAACAACTCATAACGGTTAATGCCATCAGCTCTGATTCTTATATTTTCTGAAAAAAGGTTTTGGCTGATGCGCTAGAGCAACGTTTAAATGTATTGAGCTTACGACAATAAAGTTCCTTTATTTCCTTTTCCTTTGGTGAGAAATGGAACCCCGAGAAAGCAAAGTCACTGCCAGTGCCTGGCAATAGCAGCAGAAGTGGAGAACCGACTCAACAACCGAGACTTCTGCATTGAGGGATTGACAGTCTAGAGGCATGAGTGCCGATCTGCCAGTGTCCCGTAATGGCTCGAGTAACTGCAGGGCACTGTGCTCTGCTGAGTCTATACAGCTCGGCTGAGCGCTTCTTCGATCAATATGGCCATATCAATCTTGCGACTTTACAGGAAACGGTTTGCTGCTATCTCCTATTGGCTTTTTGCTCGAACAATTCGTGCGTGAGGAGCCTGCACGTAGCCAGAGGCATCACTAACTGCTTCCTAAGAGAGGAATCGTAGTACCCTGCCTGGCTAGCTCGTCGGTGGCGTCGTTCCCCTTGATGTCCCAGTGGCCTAGGACCCATATAAGGAAGAGATCTAACTACTCTGCGATCTCGTGCAGAGACCTGCGGCAGTCATTTACAGTCGCTGAGTTCGACGATATTGAGCCTAAAGCTTTAATATCTGCTTGGCTGTCCGAGAAAACGCACACTATGTGCGTGTCTAGAAGGGGTCCTGGTTCGCCCATCTCCCAGTCCTCCCTAAGTGGGATTGATACCTGGAAAGGCGTCGAGAGTTGATCCCTAGGGATACAATAATCTGTCCTCTCTGGTAATTGCGGGAGTCTCGTCAGGATTCCCGAGTGCCCAACCGCGGACGCTTTCCACAGTCTGGCTTCTCTCATTCTGAGGGCGGAAAGTGTTGCCACCTTCTTTCCCCTGAGATCTACAGGGAGGAGGTCCAGCACAGTATCCAGGGCTTCCCCTGGAGTAGTGCGTGGCCCGCCGCTTATGCATATCTCTGTCATGCGTTGAACTCTGCTGAATTTATTGAGGCATGTCCTTTTGTCTAAGGCTGGCCACCATACCACCACTCCATAGAGCATGATCGGTCGTATGATGGCGGTGTAAAGCCACCGAACTATATAGGGGGTCATTGCCCATTTTATTCCGATGGCTTTCCTGCAAGTATAGTGGGCCACTGTGGGCTTCTTTACTCTATGCTCTATGCTCAATTTCCAGTCGAGCTTTCTATCGAGAATTAGGCCAAGATACTTGACGTGTTGCTGAAGACTAGCACTTCCCTACATAGTCTTGGGGGAATCAGTGCCGGAACTTTGTACTTCCTAGTGAAAAGTACCAGTTCCGTTTTAGACGGGTTGACGCCTAGATCGCATTTGTCTGCCCATTTTGACATCTTCATGAAGCACACTCAGCAGCTTCTGCTGCTTCCGCAGCAGTTCGTTCACTGCCATGTTCCATAGGAGGGGCGAAAGGACTCCGCCCTGCGAAGATTTCTTCGTATATCCTTTTGAGCCAATTAGTGGCTTTTTGTCCAGCGTGAATCAGTTGGGCAGGGATGATGCCAACTGGCCCCGCAGACTTGTATGGTTTAAAGCTTTTTATTTCCCAGGAAATGTTCTCCTAGCTTAGCAGGTTCATGATATCACTTGAGGCAACGGACGAGCCGCGCAGTAGTGTAGTCTGTTTTTATCGCAGCCGGGAAAGTGGGGGTTAAGGAGAAGATTTAGCGACTCATTGCTGGACGTTGTCCAGCATTCTTCAGGTAGCCCAGAGTGGGTGTAGTACTCGAAAGAACTTTGCGCCAGCACAACGCTTGGACTTCGCTCTAAGATATGGAGCGTTAGAAGCCTGCTCGTATCAAACGGCACCCATACCCGCGGGTATGGATATACGTCGAGATGTAATCTCTGGGAATACAAAAATCTGTCTTCTCTGGTAATTTTGGGAGATGTACAGAAAGAAGGGCAAACATGGTATCCAGGGCGTCGCCTGGGGTGGTGCGTAGCCCGCCAGTTATGCATAGCTCAGCCATGCGTTAAACTCGGCTGGACACTCCATAGAGCATGGTCGTATGATAGTGGTGCCCACTTTACCCTATCCTCAATGCTCAGTGTCCTCGAGCTTTCTGTTGACCATTTCTAAAACCTAGCATTTCCCTACAGAGTTTTGGAGAAGTCAGTGTCTGAATCTTGTACTTCCCAGTGAAGAGCCACCCTGCGGTGTGCCTCTGCTAACAAACCTAGTGGACCATGACGCCCCAAGTGTGCTGTCAACGGTCGTGAATTGGGGCATCTGATCGATAAGGCTCACCGTCCGGGAATCAAACCGCACGTCTGTCAGTGCATCCGTGATGGCGAACGGATTGATTTTGTTGTCGTATATAAGGTGTCAGTATTTATTTATAATATACATTTGTAATAAATATTCTAATCCGTAAAAACCATAGGCTTCGCCGTTCCAAAAATATCTCAGTACTACTGAGTCAGTAGAGAGAACAATTAAAATTTTTGAAATATCACAATTCAGACGAAAGCTTTGGTATTTTATGCTCATCAGCTGCTTTTTGACGGATGGTGGTTCACCGTTAGTGAATGGTACCAGTGTGTTCGGTGAATCGGTGTTTCACATCTGTCAAAATTTCCCACCGTTCACTTGAAGTGTGTTCAGTGTGGGTGCTGATTAAGTCCTGCACCATCTTCTCCTGCCTCATGTCGTGCTAATCCTTCTTTCTGTGGCGGCCGTTCTGTTCTTCGAGTTGGTCTCAGGCGATCTCATAAAATGTCATCCTTTTTGGTTTTCTTACCGACCATTCCCGAAATGGATGATGGATGGTCGTCAGTGTGAATAGTCTATTATAGGCTCTGCACACTGAGCACATCCCGGGGGAACGGTGGGATTTTTGACGGCTCTAGTATTATTTCTGCAACCAAGACGCCGCACCAAAGCGGATTAAGCTGGAAAATCTGGAGCAGATTGTTCGGAAAATGCTTGAAGTCCAGAAGGAGCAGCAGAAATTACAGGATGAGCACCAGAGCTGCTGCAAGATTTGAGAGAGTCCAAAGGGTAATTTTTATTGTACATATATGGATTGCTTTATCATAGGCAATAATATTGCCAATTTAGTCATTTAAAATTGTGAAAATTTCACAATTCAGATCAAAACTTTGTAATTTTATGCTCATCTGTTGTATATATTTTTTTTTTTAATTCTCACCGTTCCCTGTAACCGAAGGTACGAATTACTTTCCACACATTCTTTGGAATCGAGAATTTCATGTAATGTGGCTAATTTTCAACCATCACTATCGATTTTCTCCCAACCCTAATACACTACACATATTTCTTTTGTTTTTTTTTTAATTTTTAATTTACATATACGTGTGAGGCGTGCCGGCATACATATGCAGGTATGGATTTTACTGAGAATTTTATTCTTCATAATGCATACATATGTATGTACATTATATCACAAGAGCATTCGATGCAAGCTATTCCTGGTATTTACCTATAATTGTGTTCATTACGAATTGAGACGAAGAAAAAATTTGTTCAGAAAAGTGCTCGTTTTATACAGATACATCTGTGAATTATATTTCATCGTGTTATTTTTGTCTCGAGATGAAGCAGCTTTTAATGGGATTGCTCCTTGTTTTACAGAACGCATTTAAAGTGGCCCTCGTTAACAGAGCTAAGACATATTTATGTACATAGGAATACAACATCAAAAGGTGGTAAAGGGGATGCACATCAAGGTTTTTACAATGTATTGCTTGCAGAAAATACGATTGCGGTAGACTGTTTATATATGTATGTTTATAAATTGTGTAAACAACACAGAAACATTCGAAATGAATATTAAAATACTAATAATATTTTGCTATTTTTGTAGACTTAAAATATGGCTATGCTACAAGGAATCCAGTCTTATTTTTCTAAACTTAGTCCTCTGGCTGAAAAGATTACCCGCGATATAAGTCAGGCGAAGTCCGCTTATAGCCCAGATGCATGGCTTGGGTTATCTTTGTCAGAACAGGAAAATATTGTCAACGATCATTTTATAAAACCTGAAATATATATTAAGTACTTTAATAAGACTAAGCCGGAATGTTCAGCGAAAGAAAACATCGACAGTCGGAAATTGCGAACTGAAACTAAAGAAAATATATCTAAAAGCGACCAACATCACTGGCATATGAACGACGTTATATATAGCTTTAACGGTAAAAACCTGCACACCTTTTTTTATCAAAACGTGGGTCTGAAAGTTTTACACGATGAAAATACCCGTGACTACCGCGATGAGCATTCCTTCCCATTTAGTTATCGAACCAAATCACAAATAAATATCCCAGCAGCTTTTAGTGATTATGCTGATAAAGATTCTGATCCCACAGATGTGTGCAATCAAATCATCCTTTTAAAAGTCGAAAAGGAATTGATACACCCTCAGCAAACAACTGATCTCAGTATTTCAGAAGAAATTAATAAATGTAGGAGAGTGACATTCTTGCATGAATACGATCGACTAATTGAGAATGGATATGATGACGGAAGATGTAGCTTTAATACAGATGAAAAATCAAAACTCTTGTCCAATTTTGGCTCAAAAAATAGTATCTTGTCAGATTTGTCTGACGAAAATGAATCCAAAGAGCTCTTTCAAGAAGAAAATGCTAAACTTCTATCCCCAGCAGTGCAAATTCCGCAAGGCTTCGATTTTTTAAGTAATTGGTAGTACTTATCACTTATATATAATTATAAAAAGATTCGCAATAAAATACACTTTGTCAAGGTTGTTTCCTCTGCATCAGACCAACCTGATTTCATTGATTCAAAAAATTATAAATGCCTATTGATTGAGTTTAAGAGTATATTATGGTTGTCTTAATGTTTGTAACCAATGTGTTCCGGCCTATGTTGTGCCGGTCACAAATTTGTTTGAGGCACATATGTAAGTGAAAATTCTATCAAATGGGCTCTGTTCCAGATCTCGTTGTGTTGTCCCAACCAGGAGTGGTCTTCTTACGAGCCTACGGCAACAATTGTATAAATTGTTAAGAATTAAAAGAGAAAATTTGTATACAATTCTTTTAAAAAAAATAATGCAATTGCATTAAAAGCAGTATCTGCTTTTGGTAGAAACTGCTATTATGTTAGTGACTGACTAGAACGCGGTATTCTTGCAGGATGCCTAGATTCAACTCCGGGGTGTGGCTCCTTCGTTTATAACTGAAATATTGGAGGGCAAAGTATTATACTTACTTAACCTAAGGGTTTTTTTAAAAGGAACTCGAAAAGAAAACCAACTTCTCTGTCCTCTGGAAAATCAAAATAATACAATTGTGTACTTACTCTCATGGACGGAGTTTGAACTTAAGTTAAAACATTCTTGTGAGCTATTGCCATAAATGGTTTGCTTTTTAATATATTTGAATGCTGCAAAAAAGGTGTTGATTGGAAAACATATAAGTTACCAATACAAATTTTTTTAAATTGATAATTTACGTCTCAAATAAATTTAAATTGATTTATGAACAGGCACATTCCAGAACTTGCATGTCACTCCATGTTGAAATCTTTAGCTTATCAGTGTGCTCTTCGTCCACATGCAATATTTCTAGGACTTCAAGCTTTGAGGGGGCACAGCAGGGACGAGGCGCTCGACTGCTATCTTGTTGCCATATAAGACTTTGCAAGAGTGCATGGTGATGGGCAGGGTTGTGGCGCGGTGGACAGCGGCCATGGCAGTAACCAGCATCAAACATTTTTGGTTGTAATATGAACTCAAAGCCCTTAATTTCCTTGAAGATCACATCTAACTGGTGTCTACAGCATCGTTGGTGCACCTTATAGCAACTATTATTCCACTTTTCTCTACGCCAACCCATATCCTGGTCCGAACGATGATGAAAATAATTATCGCTTCTATTATTAGTCACCACTAAATGCTGCACTCCGACCCCGAGGTCACCTTCTCGATGGCTTTGCATGTTCCCGTGACCGATGATATTTAGGACTGGCATAAGATGAAACCGGTCACTGTCCGTAGCTGCTGACTTGGCAGATGCAGATTTAAATGGTGTCGGCGAGCTTACATCGCTTAATATGCGAGCTCCTATACTCCTACATCTATCGCATTGAATCTCTATGCCCAAATTTTCATGAGTTTTGTTTAACCAACCGCGAACTGCTTTGGTAACATCAAATTCCAGCCACTGGGTGCGGGTTTCCTCGTAATGGATATTTTCGAACTCAATTTTGCGGGATGCAAGTAACCTTCGTCTATTTGAAGAAAGAAGCTGATATACTTTGAGATTCAATTTGCGGCTATGGACACGCCCTCGCATTTTCGATTCGTTACGCTGCTCTGGGTTAAAGTCAATGACATCGCCGGCATTACAATTCTTGTTGTTTTTGTTGGCACTACCGAAATTTCGATTGAATTTTCTTTTTTTGCCAGTTGTTTGCCGTTGTCCACTATTGGTTGCAAGGGCTGAACTATAGAGCAGCATTAGCCTTACATTAGCCTCGTCAATTTTATCATGGTGAAAGTTTGCATCATTTACGTTTGTCAGGGGAAAGTGCAAGAGAATATTGGTCTTATCCCTTGGGTCGAATTGGATGTTTTCATTAGATTTTCCTCTCTTTGTTTGTCTTAATCCGTTCTTGACAGATCGCTTATGACGCCATCGTTTCTCACTTATGTCGTTAAAACTATTAGTTACAATGCTTAATATGTGTAAATCCGTTCGGGACGACTCTCCAGATTCGTTACTTAAATAACTGACTCCTCTTCCATGACTGGTTCTAAGGCGGTCTAAGTATTCAACGTACTTTCTTGAGTATTCTACTTGGCTTATGTTCACCTATAAATATAAATAAATACAAAATAAAATTCAATTAAATACATTTTTAAATACATACATACTCGTACATGCTGAATCATTCGTTTACTTGCACGATTACACATGCGATCGTCAAGTACACATCAGAGGCATTAATACATACATATGTAAATAACAAATATTCCTACCTTTCTCATATCTGGTATCTTCTTCAATCCAAGACCATTCATTACCAGTCGCTTAAGTTTCGATTCATCAATCCGGTTCCCGTTCAGTGCCTTGTAATTATAATTTTTTGTATAATTGTGAGCCTCCGTTTCCTTCCCGGTATTTCTTATGTATCTTTTACGGATATTTTGAATTGGAATACTGTTGTTCTTCTTAACTTCCATTGCTGAATTATTTACGTTATTCGACTGGGTCTCTGGGCTTAGAATAATCAGACTATATTTATTTGAACTTTCATTAAGCGACGACTCTCCTCCTCTGCTTTGTATATTATTTTGTTGATTAAATATATTATTTATTTTATTTTTAATGTTTTTACTTTTGGTTTGAGTTGTTTTTTGTAGTTGTTGATTGGTTTGCCGGCTCTGAGCTCTACCGTTTGAACTTTGAAATTGCATGCTCCTATAGTCATAGCTAATTTCTACGCTATCCTGTTGCCTGAACTCTTGCAGCGTATGGGGATTGTCGTTAACATTTGATTTTGACATTGGCCCAAAAATGCCTTGACCATTGGCTTGAAGAACCATGAATAGCAATAGGAATAGAATGACTAACCATACCTGTGTTAAATTGTATAACGAATACTTTAGAAATTTAGTGGGAAATGTTCGAGTATGTACAATAGCAAGCTTGGATCGAATTTGATTTATGCTCGACGCTGATATGAAGGTATATGCCGCCCGTTGCCGTTTGGCACTTATTTTATTTGTGGTATAACAATAATAACAGTGGCAAAGAATCCATATATAACATAGGTGTAACCGTCTCATGTGACGAAATTCAAAGCCATTCTTTGTATCCCGGGAAACGGTAACGCATTTATACAGATTACACCTTTTTGGTGATTTTTGGTATTTGGCCGGAAAATTGGGTTTACTCTCTATTATCATGTTTATTCCACATGGCCATCAAGTTTCTGTGTATGATAATGATACTCTCTCTACTACTACTCTCTACGCAGTATACATAGTGAGCCTCATATTAAAATGACATAAATTTGATCAATTCTAAGTATGTAAATTCACACATATACATATTTATGTATATATCAGTACATATATATACATATTTACGAGAACACACATTCCACACGTTGCTAGAGCATCTGTTTTCTTCCAGTTTCAAGAGTTGATATTTCGGATGCATGTACATATGAACATATGTATTCAGGAAAACAACACAGAAAACTGTTGTTTTAGTATAAGTAAATAAATGATGTATGATCACAGTTTATCGAAAGTTGTACATATTTTTGTCTCTTTCACATTTATCAACAAATGCACGTCGCGGCGGCGGAACCTGTTCGGATGGTTCGGCTCGGGCGTCAACACTTAGTCGACTAAAATACCCGATAGCAAATGCTTACTCAACAACAGTATAAACGAGGGGGAACGTTGTGAGTTGCTGCTGCGACCGCTACTCTACATTTATACCCGATAATTTGTCAGTATGGCTACATTAAAAGAAAAAGAGTGCGTGCGTGTCGACGAGCGCTGCGTAGCCACTGCAAATTGATTTGTTCCTTTTGGCTATAAAAATGATCCGATCTGATCCAGATTCAGCAATCTGATAGATATGGTCATTCTCTATGATTGTGCGTTTTTAGTTTTCTCGAATCTTCAATATTGTGGATGCCACAGATTTTCGTCTTTTGTGGGGGTGGGCCGAAATTTTGAGATATAAGTTTTTTAATAAGATCTAACAGAAGTATGGATACCAAATTTGGTTACTATCCTTAATAGCCTCTGAGATTTATGGATTTTTGTCCTTTGCGGGGGCGGAAGGGGGTGTGGCGAAATTTTGAAACAAAACGGTGAAGGTCCGATATCACAGGAGTGGGGATACCAAAAATTGGTTGCTCGAGCTCTTATAGTCTCTGAGATCCTTGAACTCACATTTTGCAATAGGCAAAGCCGAACATGAAACCTGTGCGTTAGAGAGAGACAGAGCGAGAGAGAATGAAATTGTTTTCTTGATTCTGGCTATAATAATTATACGATCTGGTTCAGATTCAGATTTGTATTCTAGAAGATAAAGTCATCCACTACGATTCTGCGTTTTCTCGTATCTTTGAAATTGTGGATGCCACAGATTTTCGCCTTTTGTGGACACGTCCATTTTCACCACAAGTCTAATATACCCCTATACTTATTTTGAGTATCGGGTATAAAAACAACTTGGCACTTACACACCCACACGAGCCAGCAACACAGATACTCGTAAAAGAGATTGGAGATTCAGACACGCACACAAGCAAGTTTTGTACATATGTGCATACGTATGTACAAACATATATGCTTTCCATTTAGTGAATACACCAACCTACATCTTTTCATCAGCGTATACTTATTACTTAAGCTTATGGATATGACACTCACTTATAGTTCTACTGACTGACCTAACTGGTAAGAACGTAGTGGCAGATGCAGCCAGCTGAATAATGTTCAATGCACATACCTATTGTACATACATAGGTATAATCGGTAAGCGATTAAAAAAGACATGTACTAAAGAAAACCACGATCAATTGAAATGCAACAGCTGATTTTCTGTTTCTAATTGGATATAGTTAAAAAGTGTAGAGATTCAAAGATTCAGGACAGGTGTTCAGACAGAAATTACAATACCTTGTCGTTAATAAGTAAATTCAAAAAGAATTCGAATTAAATATATACACATACATACATATGTATGTACAATTCATGGATGGCATCGGTACATTTAGATCAGCCCTCGGTTGGGTCATGTTGCTATAGAATTTTTCATTCAAATAGCCTCGAGCACTTTTCATTCATGCTACTTACCAGTTTGCAAATGTTGACATTCGTCTCCCCTCTTGTACAACATTTATATTTTACAGTCCATTGGTGTATAATGGTGTATACCATATGTATACAATATATTTTGTTGAAGTACATAACGCTGATGGTTAGCTATTTGTTAAGATATGTAAGCATGAACCATACATATGTACTTAATATTTTTTGTCTCTCTATTATTATTATATTGTATTTTGATTTAAGTCAAGCTATAAAGCAGAATTGGCCGCACGACCAAGATGTAGGTCCAGTGCATTAGAGCAGGTGAGAGGCGCGGCCCGATGTGCTGCTTACTTTCCTTCACATTGGGTCTCAATATCAGCTTGCGTCTAATACTGTGCCAAGGTATTTAACTTTTGTTTTTGTCCTCAGCCGAGTTTTACCTATGCGGGGGATCCATATCGTTATCTTGTACATTTGGGCTGTCTGTCATTACGCAGAGACCATTCTTCCAATTGATAGTATAATGTACGTATACGTATGTATATTCATTTAAGTTTATATATTTATTTGACATGACAAGCAACTTATAGTTATTTTTAAGGTTAATTACACAACAATATTTAAAGGACTTCCAAGGCATTCGGCATATCGACATATTATACATAAATGTGTTTTCATGTCTGTTATCCCATTAACATTGCTCTATTGCTAAATACTTGTACCCTTACTTGTATGGTATGAGTAATTTTAAATTAAATTAACAATATTAATAAAGTCTAAGGATGACACTAATTTCGACATTGGCTGTTTGGCCTGTGTATCTGCATCTGTATTGTAAAACAACTGTAAGGTACATCTCATTTAAAAGCATAAAGCTTTTACTGTTCTGTTCTGTTAATGTCGGAATTGTTAAGCATTCATATTTCCATGTTGATAATTATTATATCAGTGTAGTCCATCTACACTAACAGATGAGAACTTTCACCGTGACAGACAAAAAATCAATTTATTCCTTATGAAAATGAAATAACTTAGTTTTGATGTTTGATACAATACATATCTCGTAAGGCATTGTACGTGAGTGCTTCAGAGCAAGAATATTCAGTATTTGAATTTTCTTAGAATTCGAAAATACAGCTTTCTACTTATGAGTAAGTACCACACGAAACACACTAAAAGTCATTTTAGAACTCGGATCAGCTTAATATTATATGTATTCTCTAAACTATTTTAAAGTTACACCGTGGGAGTAATTATAGCATGACATAGTAACGGCAACGGCCCAGTACATAGTGTAACTCCAGCCCCAGATAAGGAGTGTTGGTCCGCAGCGAAAACAACGATTCGATTACAATAGTATCAACGAAGAGTGCCTTAATACTATAATGAATTAAATTCAATCTCCTTAGCAATAGCCTCTCTCTGCATTTTCTCGCGTAACCGTGGTATGTCCTCGTCGATTCGTACTATCGCGCGGATTTTCTGTAAAAATATTATGTTATGTTTAATAAAAATTTTGCTTGTTCACACAATATGCTCCAAGAAATTTGTTTTGATTTTTTTTACCTCGCACAAGTCTCCAGGTGTTCGTTTCCACAACCAAATCATGTATATTGGTATATACAGCATAGATGACAACGCAGTAAACCAACCAAATGCATGAGCCCACCAAGGATAGTTGTAGTCCAGGTATTTTATAGGAGTCCATTGGACGATGTTAAAGAAAAAGACACCCTGTCGGAAGGAAAGGAAAAATTAATTACTATATCGCATTACCGTTATACTTATCAATGGATGTAATATTTACCAAACATATAGCCGGGGTCGTAACGCACCAGCAGAACTTCCACCAAACTGTGGGATAATATCCAATCATATCCTTAATACCATCATAAAATCGGTCGACTCCATAGCACCAGGATATTGAGACGCACTCAAAGAATATAAGCCACAGCAAGCAAAAACCACTAACTGCATACGAATCTAATATTTGGAAAATATACATGCCTCCCTAATAAAAAAACAAAGCAAAACAACAAGTAGGTATTTAAATAGACGTACTGCCTGATCAAGAAACTTACTTGCGTTATACAGGTTAAGCCCACTAAATAGCTCAGTGCGCACACAATGGCAATAAAAATTTCTTTGCGTTTTCGCAGCAGCTGTGGCCATTCGTCTATAATTGCTGTAATAAAGCCCTCCATTGTACAGAACTGAGAATCCAAACCGATAAGTAAAAGCATGAAGAAGAAGAGGCAAGACCACATTGGCGAGCCCGGCAGCTGTAAAACTGCCGATGGGTACACTAGGAAAGCTAAGCCAGGACCTGTTGAATTTTTTAAAGCATACCGATATATGTATTTTATTATTATTAAATAAATAATAGCATAGTCGTATTTAAGCAAATTTCCTAAAAACGATGACAAACCTGATGCTGCCACCTCCGCCACAGGTCGCTGTTGTTCATGCGCCATAAATCCAATTACTGAGAATATTACGAATCCAGCGAACATACTCGTGCTGGAATTAACTGTGCAGACGATAAGCGCATCCCTACAATGCCATGATGTATAAATAAATACTGGGGGATAGGTAGCGATTTACTTTTTATGTTTTTCACTTACTTATACACATTATTCGTGAATTTGTTATAGCTGCCTAAGGCCACAAGTGTACCAAGGCCAAGCCCGTAGGAGAAGAAAATCTGCGTTACAGCATCAATCCACACCTTAAAGACATTTTACATTAAAATTGGCTCGTGCATATCTCGTGGTATACCTACCTCTGACTGAGACAGTTTAGAAAAGTTTGGAATAATATAGAACTTAATGCCTTCCAGAGCCCCTGGTAAAGTTATGCCACGAACTAACAAAACGGTGAGCAAGACATATGGGAACAGGGCTGTAAAGTAGACCACTTTTCCCGTCCATTTCACTCCCTTCCAAATGCAAAAATAGCACAGGATCCAAACGAGTAATAAAGTTCCGGCCAATTCCCACCGAATATTGCCGATCTCTTCAATGCCATGTGATATTTGAAGTGCACGACGTCTGAAACGGTTCATAGAACAAAGCAAAACTGAATGTTAGTGCTAACATAACGTCAAGCTTAATCCCCAGGTGGTGGGAGATTTTCAGATCTTTCAAGAACAATGTAAAGTGGAAAAAAATAGCCACGTAATTTGTTACATACTCCCAAAACTCTTTGACTGGATCTGTGAGTTCCGTCGATGAAATATTGGTCGCTGCCACCGAGCAAATTTTCTTTGCGGTACCATTGATGACTTTGTCCCAACAGTGTAAATTGTTCCTCTCATATTGATTGACACAATTAACGGTATTCCACCAATTGTTGCATGTCCTCCATGGTACATCTACATGGTATGGATTATTTTGTATGGACGATTTTTGTTTTGTATTTCGAAATATCGTGAACGTGAAAAAGGTACATACCGGCTCTCATTGACATGAAAAAGTAAAATACCGCCCAAGCCAGAATAACAATGTAGTACACATTCATCCAACAAGACATAACGGCGGCAGCATATCCAATGCCTTAAATACAAAAACAATAAATATAATAATAATCAAACAAAAATAAATTTATAATTATCATAAATAATATTATGTAATATAGTAGTGTACGAGTACATTAAATAGTAAGGCAATAGTAATGGGCCACGGGAGAGAAGTGGAAACATAAGAACGTTTTAAATTAACATACGTATGACCCGTTTTCGAACCCACAAAGTATACAATATTTTTGTACTATATTTATGTGTTCTTTATTTTCAACAGCCATGCCTATCTCTCCGACTTCAGTGTCAGATCTTTAGCTAGAGTAACCGTAACCTGATCCAATCCGATCCAATCACTCAATTGGAGCCCAAACACGTACAGAATTATCCTGTATATCAGACTGCAGAATCTGTTCCTCGATCAGATCACTATTATAGTTAGAATGAAGAAAACAGGAGTATTCGTACGCAACATCGCAACGTTGTCAATCATGGAAAATTTAAGTCTGTTCGTGTCATCCGTATCGAATGATTCTTTTACGCTTTACGTCTGCATGAGGATTGGTATATACCAGTGCATAATAGTGATTTAGAGATCCGGAAAAAGGGGAAATGCAAGACATACGAATTTCCTCATACCTTTAAAGATTGGAGCGATTTTGAACACTCCCAGTCCACCAATAGTCAACATTTGTCCGAGAGCCAACTCCATAAAGAACATCGGGATTCCGGCTAGAAACAACGTCAAGAAGTAGGGCAATATGAAAGCGCCGCCTCCATTTTTATAGCACAAATAAGGAAATCGCCAAACGTTTCCCAAGCCGATCGCTAGTCCAACCACTGAGAGAATGAAGTCAAGCTTTGAAGACCATGATCCTCGCTCCGGTAATTGATCAAGTTTAACTAGCTGCAATTTTAAAGGTAAAATTTTCATTACAACCATTACAATTCCCTTTTTTCCCCACTTGTAGTTATTTTTTATGTACTTTGTTTTCTCAGGCTCAAACCCAACCCCATAGAGTTAGTACAGAGTATAGATGTACATATGTATGCATTAACATAATAAAATCATACTTGGAAACCCAAAATACAAAGATTTAAAAAATAAAAAGGTATATATAGCAAGCGGATTAATTTAATGTAATATATGTATGTAATATACCGTAGTGTGTGTGAACTATTTAAACGATTTTTTAAATTTAAAAATGTATTCTGATCCGATTGCAATAAAGTTTTCTGTGTATGACTGACTTACCTGCTGCTGATTGGATGTAGTTGCATTTGCTGGGGTGTTCGACTCTGAAGATGTAGCGAGGTCTTTACACATCTCAATAGCCTCGTGCTTTCGTCGATCTCCTCCCCCATCACCATCGCTTTCGCAATTGGTATACATTTCGTAATCGATCAGGAAGGACTCCTCCTTATAAAAAATATATTTTTAGATCTGCGAACACGTGACTAAATATCCGAACAATAGACGAGATAGTATAGTGAAAGAAGGACTACAAAAAGGCACTTTTTGTGTATGTGTGTTTATCTTAATTCGTAGGTCCGTTCACGTTTCCTGTACCCACGACACCCTAACAGGTCACTTGCTTGCATCCAACTGACTATCTGAACGATGTTCTGGTTTGTGCCTCAGCCTCAGGATGGATGGATAGTTACGAGCATGGCACCCAATTTAAGCGAAGCTCGGATTTTGAGCGAGTCTGGCTGCGTTGTCATTTTTACATACAATTTAATTTAATAATGATTTAAGAAGAGGGTTCTAGCATCAGTCACATTCAAATACATATATGTATGTTCGAGTGTAGCGTATAGGGAGGCGTACAGTCTGAGCTCGATTTTGATGCCGAGCACAATTTGAAGCATCAAATGATGCTCTGCGTACTACAATCGAAGCTGCACAGTGCTCGGCAACCCCTACCCAACAAACCGATGCAAGGCAATTTACTGACCCATCTGGGGCATAAGAGTATCAACGACATTACAGCCGCCGTATCGCTCTGGTCTGTCACTATAATTTCAAAAAATGTATTATAGTATATATGGACTAGTACCTGTCCATGTCCATGTGCTTGCCCATACATAGACATAATGAGCGGACGTTTGTTAGCAGGGGAATGTACATACATATGTTGTACCCGTATAACATGCCATGTGGTATTTTATATAAAATTCATATCATTTAAACTCGGCTTGGAAAACTGTAAAAGTTTACTTATCTACTTAAATTCAATAATCTGTTAATTTTCCGACTGATCGGATCGTTTCTATGGAAGCTATGTGTATGATATAATGATTTTGATCTAATTTGGCAGCACTATATGAAAGCCGAAAAAACTGCCATTTCTGACAAAAAAAATATTTTCATGAAAGATTTGGAAGGGCAAAAGTAGCTATGTACATATATCGAATTGGATGTTACTCGCGATTAAGAATAAGTACATTCATATGTACATGCATACATATGTATGTATGTAAGTACTCTGTGAGGTCGGAGGTGCTGCCTGGACTTAAAAATATGTTTAAAAAAATAATAATCTGTATAACCTAAAACAAAAAGGCAGATGTTTTTCTCTGACTTCCTGTTAAAAATTCCAGATCCAGATCCAACGACTCCTGCTGCCGTTTGATGAATAATACAATGTCTACCTCCATTATTATAATCGCATAATCACAGTATTTTATTGATACATTAAGACTACTTAGAAATTTAGCGCATGCCACATCAAAGCGTATCAACAATGGAATAGTTTTCTGAGAATATATGTATTAAGGAACGAAATTTCCGATCTTGGCCCTTCTGATTTACGTCAAAAATTGTGCGCAATAAAAACTCCAGATTTAGGGCGTGCCTAAGAAATCCCACAGACCTTAAAATATATCCTGATGATGATAGAGGGGGTCTCTAATTTATTTTATTTATTTTTGAAAATCTCTCATCTGGACGAAAACTTAGAAACACTAATGAATGGTTTCGAATTAAGGTATTGACGAACGAACATATTTAATTTGATTGGATTTTGAATAACCACATCTTCTTGTTTTGCAACAATTCAATTCAACTTATCGTCCTGGTCAAAATCAAAATATGTATGTACCCTTTCCAAGGCTATCCAAAACATGTTCATTGACTCACAGAGATCAGCAAATTCCATACTACTTATACATTTTAAGCCCGTTCCCGTTTTTATGATACGTACATATATGTACACCGACACAATCTTCTTTGTTTTTATATTTTCATTAAGTAAGTTACGGTGGAGTACAATTTTTGTTGTTGTTAATAGTTAATGAATTTTTCTTGTATACATTATAATGATAATAAATATTAAATGTATTTGTGCCAAATTTCAACTTCCTAAAAAATAATTTTAAGGTTATCCATTAGACTTTGATTTTTTGAAACAACTCAGTATGAGACATGCCAATAAAAATGTTCTTCATGTATTTTTAAACACGATACTCAAACAGAGTATATTAGATTTGTGGGGAAATTGGATCTGTGTAACGCCCATAAAGTATATATATTCTTGATCAGCATCAATAGCCGAGTCGATAGAGCCATGTCTGTCTGTCCGTTTGTCCGTCTGTCCGTCCGTCCGTCTGTCCGTCCCCTTCAGCGCCTAATGCTCAAAGACGATAAGAGCTAGAGCAACGATGTTTTGTATCCAGACTTCTGTGATATGTCACTGCTACAAAAATATTTCAAAACTTCGCCCCGCCCACTTCCGCCCCCACAAAGGACGAAAATCTGTGGCATCCACAATTTCAATAGAATCAAGAAAACGATTTCATTCTCTCTCGCTCTGTCTCGCTCTGTCTCTCTCTAACACACAGGTTTCATGTTCGGCTTTACCTATTGCAAAATGTGAGTTCAAGGATCTCAGAGACTATAAGAGCTCGAGCAACCAAATTTGGTATCCACACTCCTGTGATATCGGACCTTCACCGTTTTGTTTCGAAATTTCGCCACACCCCCTTTCGCCCCCGAAAAGGACAAAAATCCACAAATATCAGAGACTATTAAGGCTAGAGTAACCAAATTTGGTATCCACACTTCTGTTAGATCTTATTATAATACTTATATCTCGGAATTTCGCCCCACCTCCGTCCGCCCCCACGGCTATTGATGCTGATCAAGAATATATATACTTTATAGGGTCGGAAACGATTCCTTCTGGACGTTACACACATCCACTTTTACCACAAATCTAATATACCCCAATACTCATTTTGAGTATCGGGTATAATAAACTTTTAGCGGTCGAAACGGAATCCGATTAGGCTCTTTGCTATTTGCCATGATTTTGCCCTAGCTCCAGGGCAACCTTCTTATGTTCGTTAGGTGGATTCAGTGTTAGAGGCAGAGTTGAAGATAATAGAGCAATATGAGATAAAGCGGCTGTCACGGAACCTCCAATCCCCCTCATCCTACTTGGTAAAACAAAAAAAGCAAAAAAGAGGAGAAGGATGTGGCGGACGAAAGCTTTGTATTGCTTTCATTGTTTCTCGCCCTGTCTCTCTCTAACACACACGTAGCATAGGCGGCTTTGCTTAGAGTAAAACATTAGCGCCTAGATCTCAGAGACTATAAAAGCTAGAGCAACCAAATTTGGTATCCACACTCCTAATCAATTTGCAGTGACTACGCAGCGCCTGACGTCACGCTCAGACTGATTTTCTGTCTCTCTCGCACGCACTCTTTGTCGTGTCGTTTAATATTAGCGCCGTCTGCCGGAGGAGAGCCATACTGACTTAGTATCGGGTATAACCGTAGAGTTGCGGTGTCCGCAGCAACTCACAACGTTCCCCCTCGTTTTTTAAATACAAAAGTCGTTTCATTCCCAAGATCTCAACCCTCAGTTAGCTTTATTTGCCTTGACTAAATATTTTATCGTGATTCCAATCTAAACTACAATATCGGCGTCTTACAGTCGAATGGGCACATGTATGTACAAGGACATACAATTATTCAGGATTCTTTAAATAGCATTCGGCATAGCTCATTTTCCAATTCAATTCCAGATTCAGTTTCTTTTTCGCACAATAAAAGCTTTCGGGATCGATCTGCACTCTCCTTCTCGTTGCTGATGATGCGACGTTCCTGTTTTCGGTCATCTCTGATCAATAAGCGTCCCACTGGCTTTGTGCTCCCAAGATCCCTTTGTTTAGTTGGCAATTCGATTTGTTTTTTATTATTATATGCTCCCTTCTTAGGCATCTTTCCATTGTCCGATCTCTGTTTTAAAAGACTGTCGTGCTCTCTTCCCTTTGCCCTTCCCGCGGTCATATTTGACGCAGCTTTTTTCAATAATCGTAAGTTTATGCGTTTTATGAACTTTTTTGTATCTAAATCAAAAGAAACGTTTATATCTGTATCATCAGATATTGATGATCCACTTGCTTCTTCGTTATCAACGTACGTGTCTCTTGATCTGTCGAGCTCATTAAATTTAACAATACGTGTTGGTGTTCCGGAACCTAATTCTAAGGTTAATTGGGACGGTTCATGGTGTCCCCCATTTACTGTGAATTTAGACGAACGAGTAGAAAAGTATTCCAACTTAAACGACCTAACCGCTTTTTCCGGCTTATAAACATCGTCGATATATATATGTTGCTGATCATCACTAGTTTCGTGACTGGTAAGCGGGAGGAGTGGTGTTGTTTGGCCATTACTAGCGACACGCTTATTTTCTTTATCATCGATATTTATAATAGACTTTTGCTGATTTTTAGAACTCTGCACTGGCAATGATGGAGATTTAACCATAAATGGTAATTCAGTGCTGTTAAAGATTGACAGGACATAGATGAGGCCAAGAACAGTTATCGTCAAAAGCAAATAGAGAGCTCCTATGGCTATATGCCGGTGTAGAAATCGATATCGTGTAATCATTGTTAAGAAGTCCTCATCTAGAAAAAGACAAAAATAATTAGTTTAATTTTCATTGCATTATGGAAATGCACAACTTCTCAGCTGTTTTCCAACCGATCGTACTTTGGCAACTATATGATACAGGGTGTGATTCGGTTCCGACTGATGAATATATATTAATACATCTTGCAGTAAAAATAATTGTCTGTACAAATTGAAGCTTCAAAATTTACGTCTAGTTTTCATAAACACAGACAGGTGGACAGATGCTCTGACGGCCAGAAGGCGGTCACGGCTTTATCGATTCGGCTGATATTCGGTCATGACTTTTTATTTATATACGTTGTATATTCTTCAAACAGCTGGTCAAAATTTAAATATATTCAGCGAATACATACATAAGTAGAAGTATACATGTGCATGCGTACATATATATATATGTACATATAGTACATAGAGGATACGGATACGGCTGAAAGTTATATTCTTTTGTAATAGAAAAGGAAATGTCCAGAAAAAACTTGTATCACAGTAGCAGAGCAATGTTCTTACCACTTATTTCCCATTGCTTCTTAATATATTGACTTGCTATGTAATGTATGAATGTATATCGTAGTTGTTATACTTTTTTATTTACAGGAACTTTGACTGTAGTTCAGCGTAAGCAACACGATCAAATGGTTTTCTGATTTTTTATTTCTTCAAATGATAACAACTTTTATTTCCACTTTTAAGACCGTGTTGTTTGGAGTTCAAGACTTTATTTTGGTTCCTAATACTCACATTTAATATGAGCTAGATCATGCGCACTGTGAATTGATGAATAACCAAATATATCTACAATAGGAGAATACATATGTACACATGTATGGTAATGTATGTATAAACATACAAACAATGCAGTTCTTTTTACAGGGTTAAAATGAACGAATGGCTACTTTCCGAAGCTTTTAATACCCTTACAGATCTGTAAGGGTATTTACAGATCAATGTGCCCACATATGTAAGCTATATAATATACACAAATGTATATGTACATTGTACTTACATGTATTTGTAAGTGGTTCTCAATCGTATTGCCTTAATTTATTTCGTGCATGTTGTACATGTAAATTGGGGGAACATTGTGGTATTAATATAATAGGGACGTACAATTGGCAATGGTATGAAGCTTTGGTCTCGCATTTATCAATCAAACTATGCAAATTGTAGTTATAATAATAATGATAAAAACGAGGTTAATTTTTTAGTATTAGTAAATATAATAAATAAATTACATTCGTAGTAATTCATTTAATTAAAAGGTTAATACTAATCCATCGTTCCATGATTAAACTGACATTCGCCACATATCTGAGTAAGCTCTGGTTTTTTTTGTTTGTTCATGCACCACGAAGCATAGCGAAGTTCCTCAAACATTTCGATCCAGAAAGAGCGCTTGGGTGGTATGTAAACACATTCGCTATCCGTATGTCCTTCTTCAGCGAAGCGGCAGATATTTTTCTGCAGTGATTTGGCGTTTTCATTGCATTGAAAATTAAACCAAAACTCAAAAAACGCAACAATAACTGCGACAATAATCCCAGCCATTAGGACCACAAATACACCACCTGTGAAATATAATAAAAAACGAGGGGGAACGTTGTGAGTTGCTGCGGACACCGCAACACTACAGTTATACCCGATACTAAGTCAGTATGGCTCTCCTCCGGCAGACGCCGCTAATATTAAACGACACGACAAAGAATGCGTGCGAGAGAGACAGAAAATCAGTCTGAGCGTGACGTCGGTCGCTGCGTAGCCAATGCAAATTGATTTGTTCCTTTTGGCTAAAAAATTATCTGATCTAATCCAAATTCAGCAACCGGATAGATATAGTCATTCTCTATGATTCTGCGCTTTTAGTTTTCTCGAATCTGCAATATTGTGGATGCAACAGATTTTCGTCCTTTGTGGGGGCGGATGGGGGTGGGGCGAAATTCTGAGATATACGTTTTATAGTGACATCTTAAAGGAGTGTGTGTACCAAATTTGGTTACTCTAGCCTTAATAGTCTCTGAGATTTGTGGTTGCCTCAGATTTTCGTCCTTTGCGGGGGCGGAAGGGGGTGTGGCGAAATTTTGACACAAAACGGTCAAGGTCCGATATCACAGGAGTGTGGATACCAAATTTGGTTGCTCTAGCTCTTATGGGTTCTGAGATCCTTGAACTCATATTTTGCAATTGGCAAAACCGACTATGAAACCTGTGTGTTAGAGTGAGACAGAGCGAGAAAGAGTGAAATTGTTTTCGTGATTCTGGCTGTAATAATTATACGATCTGGTTCTGATTTTGCACTTTAGAAGATATAGTCATCTTCTACGATTCTGCGTTTTTAGTTTTCTCGTATCGTCGAAATTGTGGATGCCACAGATTTTCGCCCTTTGTGGGGGCGGAAGTGGGCGGGGCAAAGTTTTGAAATATTTTTGGAGCAGTGACATATCACAGAAGTCTGGATCCAAAACATCGTTGCTCTAGCTCTTATAGTCTTTGAGCATTAGGCGCTGAAGGGGACGGACAGACGGACGGACGGACGGACGGACAGACAGACATGGCTCAATCGACTCGGCTATTGATGCTGATCCAGAATATATATACTTTATGGGGTCGGAAACGATTCCTTATGGACGTTACACACATACACTTTTACCACAAATCTAATATACCCCAATACTCATTTTGAGTATCGGGTATAACAACAATAAAACTAAAAAATATTGTAGGCAAGGACGTACCTAGGGGGAGGTAAGGGGCCATATCATAAATATATACATATGTACCTATACTTTCTAGCCCTAATGCATTGGCCTTTGATTGTTTGCTGGTGCTCCTTCTAGTACACGTCTCATCAGTGTTTTTCCACCACTTGTCGTATAGCATTTGAATGTCTCCCTTCTCCTGGAGCTCTAATATCGCCAAAGATATCTTGTCTCGCCATGGCGAACCCTTAGGTGTGGCGATGCCATATCCTTATCGATATAAAAAAAGCTAAAATGTGAATGCATTGTGGTCGTGAATGTGAAATTTACAAACCTTTTGTATCCAGTAGTCCCCCTATTTGGGTCAAGTTACAGTCGCGCTGCACAATATAATCAAGCATTGTGGACTCCATTAAAAATGCGTAATTGCCCTGATTGACTCTCCTTATGCCGTCTTCATACGTAGTAGTGAATGCTTGCTTCTTGTTATCCATGCTTCTCCACATTTTCTTGTAAGTTTCAATCATGGAATCCTATTCTTTTGGGCAGTTTTTAAATCGGAAGTTTTAGTGTGGCGGTCTTATATGCAAAAATAGGTGCATATCATACCCGAAAGAATGTCATCGTAGAGCCACTCTCCAATGTGCCGTAAGATATTTCAGTCTGAGTTGCCAAATCGTCGGCGTTCTCAATGGGGTTTATCATTCGTTCGGTAGTTAAAAATGCGGCCAAATTGGCAGTATATGATGCCACAATAATCAGTGAGAAAAATCCCCAAATGCTGCTAATTATACGTGTTGACGTTGCCCTCGGATATATATCTGATGACTGTTGCATTAATGTTCCGATAGTGAACCAGAAGCTGTCAGACATTGTAAACTGATTGCCAATCGTAATGTTATCCAAGTCACAGGGGTGAATACAGTGCCATTCGATAGGAGAAAGTTTTCCCACAATATATATACTAATTGACACAAGAAAATACGCAATCAAAACATATATCCAGATTTCTATTGCCAGAGGATTCATAAAAGAGAACAATCTGGTGGGCTCTGATTCGGGTACCTGCCAAAGTTCAATAATAAAATCGACGAGTTCATCAAATCGATAATGCTTATCAGGAAAAAGAATTCGTATACCTTAAATAATATGCTGATTCCAAGATTCATAAACGGTTTTGTGAAATCAATAACGCTTTCCCTTGCATATGTAATAGTCATAGAGCCGACAGCCAAATCAGCCTTCTAAAATTCGTTAGTTAGATAGTGAACAATCAGGCGATGGAATTTCATGTGTTAACGAACATATTTCATTAGCTGTGCAACCATTCCATTCCATTCTCCGGTTTCGGGATCCTTGGCACCGTACTTTCTATCGGGTACTAGATCTAGTATGTAATCAAAACCAACCTCGTGTGAAATCGTTTCCAAAATATCGACACAAAATCCGTAGAATCTTTCATTTCCCGTAAAATTTTTCCCATAATGCATCATTACGTATGGCGTTTCCTAAAATTTAACTTATTGTTTGTATGTACATATACATAGATTCATCAGTAAGACCGTGAAAATACGAGTACATAAGTGTATACAAATAAAATTATTTACAGACCAGTATCGTTATTACTACCAGTGTGACATTCATTGATCCGGAATCAAAGAACACTGAAGGCTCGGTTATATTGAGATAACCCTGGGGTGTCCACTCTCCAACTTTAACAATGGAGTGTTGCTTCAGTTTTATTAGGTCCAACTTGAACTGAACTCGCTGACCTTCTTTAAATTGAATAGGACCAGTCAGACCTTTCCATTCAACCTGTAGGGTAAATTTATTGCCTCTTACATATTTCAACTTTCCAGCACTTACTAAATGCCGCTCAATCTGCGAATCATTATATTATGTTATACGAACCGCATTTATATAATTAATCAAGCTTAAGCCCCCATTCCACGGAATTTCATCGTCACATGTCAAATTCGATAGATACAACGTATGTGACTGCTCCAACGTCTGCAGTCCAATAGCAAACACATAAACCGAATCAAAAATTAGTGCCGGTTCCGTCTGAGAAGCACCCCACAAGGTTGGTAAATGTCTGATGAGATATCCTTGTTAGCGTACTTAATGCGCAACTTACCTCAATCGTTACAGCTTTTCGTAAATACAAGTTTGCATCGGATTCTTGAAAAATTGTCCGACCAAAGAACTCAAGATCCTTCAAAATTTCCTTTACAGCTACATCACCGATATCGACCAGGCGAAACGATGTTATGTTCACAAAATTATACTTAAAGTCTTCCAAATCAAAGGTTTCCAGGTCGAAGCTTGTGAAAAAGTAGTGGTATTTATACTCATTCATCTGCTGTTGTAGAATCTATAAGCTCGCATGAAAGGAATGAATTTTCCAATTACCCAATGTTAGAGGAAGCACCTAACTCACATTTTTCAGCAACGCTGTAATGCCGTCTGAGCTTATATCAATTATTATGTTATGTATCTCTTTGTTCTTAAACTCGTTCAGTACAGACAGGTACGATGCTTGGGATACTTTTCGCATGTGCACTTCCGCTTGAATGGAGCGTGAAAGCTGGTGTAAATTAATAATTCCTGCAGATACAAATATAATATATATACATATATACTATATATAAAGCAAGAAAAAGCATCCCATCAAACAGAGAGCCAACAGAAAATGTCAACAAACCATATTATCAGAAAATAATCGTAGAATATCTTATTAATGGGCGAGCAGAATGTGGCAGAATGGAGGCAAATGAACATATAATTTGAATACAAAACAACGAACTTACCATAATCCTTTTCATACAAAATGCCGAATCTAGTCCAATTTAGATAGCGTATAACATCGATGAATGCATTGTTAACATATTGTTGTGATGGATGAACGTTAATGGAAAAGTCGTGGGTGGAACGACCTATATCTGGAATATCCAGGGCGTCACATATAGAATTTATATGAGTTGCCAAAACAGAGTCGGTTGGACTAAAAATAGCCTGAACACCAACCTGCACAAGTCTGCAAACTGTAGAAGATTCGATGAACATAAAGAAACACTGCATTACCAAAGGATCTCTTCCCTGGGTAGGGATGGTAACTGAACTGAACATACCTTTTTGTACTGTGTCAAACGAATCAAATCGACTGACGTATTCAATATCGTAGACAATGTTAGTTTCTGGCAGAAGACTCTTGTCCCGATTTAATCTATGAACCGCATATCTAAAGGCCAGTTCAGAGCTGTGTTTTCCCGTATGTTTTGGAAATAGTGCACCTTAGGAAATATTTAGCAAGTAATAGAAGAAACTTTGATTGCGACCATTGGAGATTATTACCAACCGACTCTTATTACGGGGGGTACCCCTGAGGTGTGAGTAATAAATAAAAATATACAAAATGCGGCACCGCTCCAATACATTTTGAGCACGCAGACAGAGACGGTTTTACACAAGACTAGCTCGAAATTTCAAATGAATTTATGCATTCTATGATTCTTTGATTTTATTCTGACGAAGCCGAATAAGTGCACTCTGTAGTGCAGGGAAAACGAGTAGCCACGTTTACTTAGCCGCCCCACCAATTGCTGATCGATTTTGACCGATTTCTATGTCGTTAAACAATACGAGTACAGTGAACTAATGTGTTGTGCTCTGCTGTGCATTCCGGGCATAAAAACTGGCTGAAACTAAACTGAAACTTTTAGTAGTTGTCACGACTGTCACTTCGATGTCAGTTATTGAATGAATCGAGAGCCGAATTTAAAATATTTATTTTCAAATACTTATTTTAAACAATTTCTAGTACGCTTTTTCATTTATGTGATAAGTTTTCGCCTGTATAGTATCTTCTTAACTACATATTTGTGGGTTTTGTGCCCATAATGTTTCACATATGTACATATGTATGTATTCTCACTTGGGTTTTGTGAAAACTTACATAAGTATGTTTGTATATGATAGTATATCATATTTATTTTGGGATTGAATTTAACCTGTAACAGGAATTTAATTAAAATACAAAGAAATATTTATCATTTATTAGCTGTAGGACTTTGATAAAACTACTCGTACACGGATAACAGTTGAACGCTGCACATACATACATATTTATGTGGTAATAATAATGCTATTATTATTAAATATTTGTTTATTTTTCACTTTTTCAACATCTACAATAGAATCTAACTGTGATGATATATGATATACCACTACCAACCTACCAGCACATAGACATACATATATTTACACATACATAGTTACCTCTACAACACACTGAACTCTGTTCTTTGGTACCGCAAGTTGTAATTTAACACAATTGAGACGTTTGCTCTGCTTTGCTCCGGATATTTGTCTCAAAAGCACATAACGTGTTGAAATACGGGGAATCAGGTAGAAGGGATTCAAGACAGATTCAGATTCATTACTGACGGACATAGACATCGTAGATATGGATGCTGAAATTGTTACTTATTTTTACGAACATGTTCCCCAATCTATCCTTGGAAAACAGAGAGTCACTGCCCAGTGACATATTTTCTTCCTGCTTTTAACAAATTAAAAAAAAATATTTAGTCATCAATAAAAAGTCTATGAAGGTAGAAAGAGGATTTCGTTCTATTGAATGCGATAATTACAGTTTAATATTTGTGTACACATTTTTACATTAACTGACTTCATTAATACCTCAACGCTATATTTTAAAATACAACTCAAATTCTTCTAAATAGATACAATGATAAAATTATCGAACACTAGACATCTGATTCTTTTGGAATTTTATCACCAAAAATGTTTGCCCAATTTGTATATTGAGTACACAATATAAGTATGTATGTACTCCAACAAATGCTGCTATTGAAATGTGTCCGAATGAAAGCCTAAGTGGTTATCCACATCCAATAAGTGAAGCTCCAATACCGATCCACTTAATACTAACAAAAATATTAAAATTTTTGTTACATTAGAATATTGAGAGGAGATTTCATAGCCACGAATTGTGTATGGGTCAATATTCAAAGGCAGTTTTCTAAATAACTTCATTGATATTTTTATTGTGATCTAATAATGTATAACCGAATTATTTCGGTGGGAATGCTTTAATGAAAGCAAAACCGTAATAAGATTATAACTTCCTATAATGTATATAACACAGGTATTTTTTTCTTTTCTTTTTTGAAATACAAAAAACTCATGATTGGATAATCGATTTAGACAAGCACAAGGGGACATAGACTTAAAACATATGTACACAATATATATATATATATGTATATATATATATATATCTCAAATCTAAAGTAGACTTAAGAAAATTCGTCTGTATGTATATATATATATATATATATATATATATATATATAAACGAATAAAACGAATTTTAATGTATAAATATGGTTTAGAATTCCCCAATTCATTTCCCACTATAAGCAATTGGCGCTTAAGATTCTGAATACTTGCACTCAAATAGGAAGGTATGCTCATGTTTGTTACTCAAACGATTCAAGTATTTCATTTTTTTTTTTTGACAGCATGTTTTTTTCGGGTTTTTCCTTAATTAAATTGTAACTTAAATATACAAGTTTAACTCTATGAACGATGAAGAAAAATAAATCTACGGGCATACAAAAATCTAAGTCCATTCGTCTATCAGTCGATCCATTTTTTATATACTTCACAACATGGTCTTGCTTTCCATACATACTTAGTATCGAATCATTTGAAGCTTTTGGGTGTGTGTCTTGAGTCACAGAATGCGATAGTCGATGGTTAATGACCGATAGTCATCGATTTTTAATCATCAACAATGGAACAAACAAATTGAGATATATAATCATAGTCAGCTTCTCTGCCTGTTGGCCTTTGCCCGGACAATGGCTGGTTTTGAGTAGTCTGACGCCACGTGGAGCTGTTGCTATTGGTTAAACCAGATGCGCCGGACTGGCCACCACTAATTGTTATATTATTTGCGGTACTCTTAGAGCCAGCACTATTTCCGGAACCTGCAGAACCATTCACGGAATTGCTGTTCACCGTACTGCTGCCGACTGGAGCCGTTGCAGAGCTGCCAGCACCACCGGAATTGGGGACCGCCCCACCGCTTGTACTAAGTAGATTCGAATTTGCCACACTTGTGCTTGGATTGCTGCCACTGATGCTGCTATTGCCGCTGCCGCCGCCGCCACCGTTTCCGTTGCCATTTCCGTTGCTACTGTTTCCAGATAGGCTGGACACCGAACTGCTAGTAGCAGGTGCTGTACCAACGCTACTGCCGACGCTACTTCCAATAGCAGAGTTGGTTGAGGATGGGACTTGCGGCAAATGTTGTAAGATATTCTGTACCTCATTCTCACTCGGAGTTTCAGCAAAAATTGTTGTGTTGCCGAGAACACAGTTATTCAAAGCCATTTGCGCCTTGCTCGCCTCTTCCCGCGTTGTATATTTACATAAGGCAATTCCTTGATTTAAGTATAGGTGAAAGCTGACAAGGGGGCCATGCTGCATGCACAGGGTACGTAAGGTAGGACCGTCAATCTGGGAAGAAAGAAAAACAATATTTAAAAACTTTGAGCATTAAAACGAACACAAAATAAAGGACTATCCCAGCTTTTACTAATATTAGGCAACGTCTAGTTACATACTAAATATGTATTTACGCTCCGAGGTAGTGTTTTCGTTAATATAATATATATTTAATTTATAAAGAATCTTTGTACAACTTTTTTAGAACATACCTGAGCTGTAAGATTTTTCAGAAGCAACCAACTAGAACTCCATGAAGTATTGCCTCCAGTCCAAGTTGTATTTGTAGTTGGGACACCACTTCGCGTCTGCAACCAGCCATTGGCACTGCCGGCGATCGTTGATGATGTTGAAGTGACGCCACTTACTCCGTTGCCAGACTTATTGGCATTAGTAGTCAATCCAGGTGGTGGTCCTCGAGACGATGCTTTATTTAGGGGGCTTGTCCACAGCTCAGAGGTGGAAGCGCACTGCTGACTGTTGTCCGACCAACTTTTCAATGTATATGAAATATTTGTGCATAAATCGCAATAATCATTTTTGGGATTTACCTTGGAAAATTTTGATTAGGATTAAAACTCCACGTTGACGATGACAAACTTAAAGGCGGCAGATCAGTCGGCGAGTTTTTGCCAGTATTGGCAAATATATCAGCATCTTTTGGCGTCGGATTAATGGACAATGGAGATCTAGCAACGCTGCCGGGAGTTATGCTGGGATCGTCTTCTATGCTTTTGATCTGAGAACCCTTAAAAATAAACTTCTGCTTGGATATGTTTCGACTTTGCATAGTTGTACAGTTTTACCTTCCACGGCTTGCCTGGCTCGAACTCTTGCACCAGGTCGGTGTAAGCAGGTGCTGCTGTACTTGGCTGCGCAACTGACCAGTCTTTATTCTCGTTATCAGATGAGGGGTCCGGCCAACCATCACCAATATTACGCCCAGTTGACCATGTACTAGGATAGGAAAAATAAGTTTTATTTCACTATTTTACCATATAATTAAAATAAAACCGAGTCGCAAAGTGACAGTCAATACATATATGTATGGATATGTAATCTTATGATTTACTATGTGGCGAGCCCCCTGTATGCACTTTTTCAGTGCGATATCACAGGATTCCGCACTCAAATTTTAGGTTGCTCTAGCTATTAGAGCATGGTATATTCAATCTCGACTCGTCTTCCGATGCTGATCAAACATTTACATATATATATTTAATGGGGTTCCTTCTGGCTGTTACATACATCTAAATGAATTTATTATACCCCTAAACTATTTAATTACCTGATAAAATCGACGCTGATGCGAATTTGTTTTATGATTTTGGGACGGACTCAGATGCCCACGGCACTGACAAAGATACGAAGCCGAGAAGTCAGTGGGCCGTGGACAGACGCATAGGTAAAAAAAAAAAAAACAATTGTAACTCCGCGCACCCCCTTGTCTAGGGCGTCACGAAAAACGCCGCCATAGAACAGCTTTTTGGTCACTCATGCTACATCCTTTCCGGTACTTATGATAAAAAGTTCACTTTTCTCCAATGTTTATTTACTTACCCATCATTTTGCAGGCCCAAAGAGCCCATATTGTTTGAATTGCTCGATAAATTTTGCTTAGTCGCACCTGGAGCCCGCGAAAAGTCTGTGCTATCAGCATTTATATCCTTTTCTAATACTGGAAGTTTCCACTGATTTAAGCGGGACTGCTGATTGGATGCGCCTTGGTATCCACTTGGCTGTAATTTAATCAATACGTTATATTTACCATCTTAATTATATAATCATGGTCAACCCCTTACCTTATTAAGATTGAGCTCAGAAAAGTTGCCTTGCAGGTTATTTATTGCATCGTGACTTCTCATATAGTCATTGCCAGAGTTGTTCAGGTGTGCTGTTGGATGTTGCTGTTGTGGTTGTTGTTGTTGTTGTTGTTGTTGCTGCTGCTGTTGCTGCTGCGAATTCGGTTGTAGATTTTGCTGCTTTATATAAACGGCTTGTTGTGCATTTATTTGGTTTTGTAGATTCTGAATTTGTTGCTTGTATTTAGCGATGGCAACATTCACTGCCATTGGATTCGCATTGCCGCCTCTAGCCAGAGATTGCTGGGCTGCTTGGAGATGCTGCAAAAGGTAAATAAAATGTCAGATGGTTAGGTAAAAAAGCGATTGAAAGCAATTTCCCAAATAAAACTCATCCAAAAAATTACCTTTATATTGCTAAGGAGTTGATTCAACAGGTTTAAGGTAGTTTGTGTGAGCGGTTGAGTCAATATTTGACTGGATATGAAACCACTGTGGATGGCCAATTGAATCTGCTGGCCCAGCATGCGTATTTGCTGACCAGACGGTTGATTATTTGTGTTAGCTGCAATATTGACACTGGCTGCTGCAGCCACTGCTGCGTTTGATGAACTCTGTCCGAATCCCACCGACACCGCGGATGGATTGCCCACGGCCTGAGGGCCAACGGTGACGCCGTGCGGGCCCTGACTCAAATACTTTTGCACTTGCATGGCGGCCATGTTGGGATTGTTGTTTCCACTTCCTGTCACTGGAGCACCGGCCATGCTATTCATAAGATTATTCTGTCGGAAACAAAAAGGAATGTAAAAAATATAATTGAGCCCATCTAGAAGGGCATCGACCGCCTGATTACTTACAGGAGGGAATGACATCGAAGGTTGCGCAGCGCCCACTGGGTAGCGACCAGCAAAGCCACCGCTGCTCGTTGAGCTAGAGTGATCGGAGTAGGAGCCGAGACTCTCCTCGTGCCGACGCCAGCCATCCATGGCCAAAGACGAATTGGCCCGGAGCATGTCAGCCGCTTCCTCGATGTTCATATTGGCACTTACTAGAGCCCGTTCCACGTCCTCTTTCTTAAATCCATTTTCGACCAGAATACGATACTGCTTGCTTTGCTTTATCATTTCCGTGTTGAGCACATTAACCATTCCCACATTGAGGCCAGCCAGCTTTTGCTGTTGTTGCTGCTGTGATTTGCCCACAATGCCACCGTGTGCGTTCCAATCGGATCCGAGGTCACCGTCCACTACACCAACGCCAACACTTGACGACGTGCTCCAACCTGATGAGCCACTTGCTGATGGCAATTTACTCTGCTTGTTACCCCAGCCAACACCGACGGACGAGGTGTCGCTCCATGAGTTTTGTGCGAGTCCTGCGCTGGATTTGTCATCAACCCAGTTACTGCCAGATACAGACCCGCCGCCGGGACCACCAACGTTATGACTGTCATCTCCCCATGCTGTCACGCCCGGAACTGTGTTTCTGCCGCTGACGTTGTTCGAATGCACCCACATTGTACTTCCATCTGGCTTGTGCTGCACGCCACTCACGGATGAGAGACGCGTCTGAGGTCCCACTACACTGGTCATGGGATTGTTGGGATTGCCGCCAACTGGAACATTTGTGTTGCCAACGCCAACGCCTGCAATACCGATACCAACAGATTGATTTTGTCCTCGAATCAAGTGATTACGGCTAATAGAGTCGGTCATGTCTTTCCAGTGACCGCCGCCGCCCCCGCCGCCAGGAACACGTGTTTGTTGGCCCCACAGAGACGTCCCGTCATCGTAATTTGGAATATTGCGGCGCTGTGGAGGTGGCGATGGTTCCTCCCAACCACTTATCTTGTCCTTCGTACCGCCCCCGCCCACTCCCACCGTTTGTGTCGGTCCCCACTGGGTTGCAATATTTGTTGATACGGGACCGGAAACGCCACCAGGACCCGGACCACCGGGACCAATTCCGGGACCGGATGATGCTCCAACATTTGAGCCGGAAACTTGTCCAACCATTTTGTTCATGTTCTGTAGTTGGTTGTGGGACATCTGTGGATGATGGCCCCACATCTCTGAAGTGCCATTGAGTCTGCCAGATATTCCACGGGGATCCCCGCGAATAGGATCGCGCGGATCAATCATGCGAATGTCACGAGGATCCCCGGATGGAGCTCCAGCACTGCCACCACCGCGTAATGCGTCGCGATGATCGACATTTCGAATGTCCATAGGTCCTCCGCCGCCTCCGGCCAGTGGCCGTATTTCGCGAGGATCTCCCCACCCGTTGCCAGTATTGCCGGCATTATTTCCACCTCCAGCTCCAATTCCACTTGTTCCAGTTATATTGCTTGAGCCGCTTCCACCTACAAGGAAAACAACCCCACAAGGAGAGAACCGATAAAAACATTATAACAATTACTCTTTAAGATACATCTACTTTTAAAACACTGTGCAACACGAACCCAACTCTATATACATACATATGTACATATATTGGTTTTCAAAGTTTTTGCTTGACAAGCATTCAAATATCCACCGGAGTCTATTCTAAAAATGGCCAAGACGTCGACGAAATTGCATTGAATTAGGGAATAACCTTCTCAAATTTCGATGATGTCGTGGAAATTAGTCAAACTTTTAGCACTATCAAATGATTTAAGCTGAAAAACAGCTGTTATAAGACATATTTAGCAGGAAAAAATAGTTACTGCCTGCCTGCTTTTTGAATAGGGCAATGAAAAGGCTCTCTTTTGAAAACAATTTCCTTAGACACTTTTCGGATGTTTGAATTTAGTTGCACAGTGCGACTTTTGTAATTTTCAGCTTACATCCTGGTGTTACCACAGGCAATGTTCCACTAGTGCCAGAACCACTATTATTACCAGTTGATCCTAGTCCAACGCCAACTCCAACAACACCCTGACCCCACTGAGGGCCAGCAGAGGGAACAACAGCGGGGCCTACGTTGACTCCACTTGGATTTACACCAACGGCTGCACCAGATCCAGTGTTGTTAACGGAGCCTCCAGTCCAGACACTACTACTATCCGCCCCGTCATCGTCTTCTCCCCACGTACCGCCTAGGTTGGAGGATGGCGTGTGACCCCAAGAGGGCTTCGGAATTTGTTGAGCTGGCGGCTGGCCACCGTTTCTTAAGTTCGACTCCCAAAGATCTGTGCCATTGTTGACGCTCGGCTTCCACATAGGCGGTCCGGATGCATCCTTGTTGGTTGGCTCCGGAGAACTTGGTACCTCCCAGTTTGTATCCTGGTTGACATGCTGACAACCCCAGCCATCCTGAGAAAAGAGCGCTTCGCGCATTGTGTTCAAGTGATCCAACTGATCTTCAGCTCCAAATGTTGCATTCCCAACTATTGCAGCATCAACTTGATCGTCAACGTCATTATCAAAAGCAATAATCGCTATCGTTTATAATTCGTATGTATTTTATGGAGTGGAGTTAGAGTTCTCTTTGTTATATTTTATTAAGGTGTAATTCAATTTTTTCCGTTTGGTTTCGTTGCCTTTCCACCACTGTGTACTAGGAGAAAATACAAAGTAAAACCAAAAGTTAAAATAATTAAATAATTATGTTAATAAACACTTCATATAGTAGCATGTACATATATCGGCATTCAATTGGGCTTGCCTAGAACAAATGTTTCTATATAAATTTTCTCACTTTTCACTTCTCATAACTTTCAACAAATATATGTACATATATGAATCTTCTAACACTTGAAATCTTTATATGCAGTTTTTTTTGGTTTGTGTATATTTAATGTTTGAAACGAAGAATTGCTGAATTTATTCCAACATATACATACATATGTATAACTCATATGTACCAGCCGTATATTTTAGATACATTTCTGATTAAGAGAACTAATTATCCCATTGGTTTTGTTTATTTCTTGAGGTTTGGTGCTAAGGAACAGAAGGAGAGGACAGGACATCGTGTTGAAAACTAAAATAAATGTATTAAATAAGATCGGTACGTGAACCACACAACGCATACTTAAGCATGTTTGACATACACAACTAAATGTGGAACATACATTGACAACTCTGGTCGAATCGAGCAGTCGTCATTGACGCAATCACCCTATTTTAACTCTGTACCTTTCCTTCTTTTGCACTCGCGGCACACCACACATATGTATATTGCTCTTTTTTATGCAAATGCAAACAAACAACAATATATTGTATATTGTATGCAGTTGTGTAAAGACACACACGTATGCATGTATATAATATAGAATACATAAATATAATGTACATATATGTGTAAATGCATATATTTTAACAGTTATAATAGTCACTGAGAAAATAATTTTCTATAAACTGTGTATCCATATACACACACCACTTACCCAAATACACATAGAACATACATAGATATATATATATGTATATATATATATATATATCTGAGAGTGCATGCATGTATATTCGCGTGTTTGGTGTGTATGAAAAATACCAACGAAAACTGGAATATTGTACAAAATGGAGATCCAAGAACGAACATTACACATTAAAATCTCGACTTTTATTTTTGCCCTTTGTGCAGTTGTATTTTCACAAAATCACATATTTCTATACGTATGTCGGCCATATGCATGCACATAAATAAATTTGCAATAATTTCTTTTCGCATACGCACGAAAAGTTGATTTTCTCTACATATGTACACATGTGTGTGTGTGTATTTATGCATGTATCATGCCAAGCCACTGACGATTTCAGAAAGTGTGTTTGTATGTAGTGAAACATACATATTTACATATTCAAGCGTTTGAAATTTTCTGTTCACATTTCACAAATAATAGTTGAATAACTTTCGTAGATACATATATGTATACGTTGCGTATACATACTTTCAATTGGAAAAAAGTTCTAGTAAAAATATAATTACAATTTCGATGTGAACTGAATGCGAATTTGCAGGGCACGTTCAACGCGGACGGAAAAAGAAACAAGAGAGTGAAAAAACTGCTTTCAATGTTGCCACCTGGTCAGAAAGCCAAGCCTTTGAAATTTTCAAGTGGTGCACATAATGTAGTTCCACTGTAGTACGTTCCCAAGTATTATGTATACTTTGCCATTACAGTATTTATGGGCAGGTGGCTGCTAAGAGATTTGGAGTAAACTTATCCGCAAGGAAATTAGTACACTTGTACGTCATTATGTAAAATATTTAAAGTGTGGCAACCCTATAGGTGAAACATACATACTACACACTATCACTTTCCAATGCATGAGCACAGCAACAACAACACACATTCTGCAACGAGACAAACACACACACATTCACAAGTCTCAAAAAATTTACTAGATATTCTTTCATGACCATTTGGGTTATGCATATTTAGGTTATGTCTGCGCGTTAATATGTATGTATGCTGGCGTCTATTAGCCCCACTGTTTGTAAAGAAATACATACTTTTAGTATAAATGCATATTCTTTTCAACCGCAAACTATTTTTTTAAACACAATTCAAAGATTGTTAATGCGGCAGAAGCCAAAAATTTGCAAAATTAGTTGGTATTGATGACACTGTGCGTCGCCGTCGTGATTTTGGACGAATACTAACACAAAAACGTTAAGTGTAGTGCTAATTCGTTTTAACACACGCGTTTGAAATCAGAAGTCACTGCGATTGGCGAATGCTCTCGCTCGCTCTTGCTAGGGCTGCAAGTAATCGGAGAAATATGGAATATAACTTAGCTTTAAGCCAGGTACATCCAGGCATCTATAGTACATATAATTCGAATTATATTAAATTATTTATAAAAATAAATTTATTGATTTGATTTTATTTTGCGAGCTTTTTCACTGTTTGTTTTGAAATTTCGTTTTGCAGCCCTAGTCATGACACGACAATATCACTGTTCGAAAAACAGACGATACATCTACGTAACGTAACGTATACTATTATTAATTAATTAATTAAGAGTTGTAATACTACTATAGCTATTCATTTGTAATAAATAAATTTTATAAAAATAATCTTTTGATACTATCAAATCGATTTTGCCAACGTAGCGAAAATTCTGTAATGTTATGTCTTGGCCGTCGCCCGCGTTGTTGTAAATTTGAAATTCAGCACGGGAAAAATGGAGCACCACGGACGGTCACACCTTCACGTTTGATTTACCTGACACGTCATCAGTGTCTGTCGCGTCGACGCGCGACGTGTCGAGCAAAGCAGCACAAAGAAGCAGTGCTGCCAGATTTTGAGCGTACAAAAATGCTAGATTTCACAAAAATGAAAGCTAGAACAAGCTACAAATTGTAAAAAATAGGCTACAAATAAAACAGCACACAGATATATAGATTTCTAGTTGTGTCTTTATTTCATCTATTTCGCTTTAACTCGAATCGGTATATTTATCGCTGGAACGTATTAAATTTAAATATATCCCGGTAATTGGTAGTTGGACAGGACGGCGCGAAATTTAAAATTCCAATTTCAAATGAAGCTATTTCTTCAAAAGGTTCGTTTTTGCCTGCATCTTTATACATAAGTCAGTATGTACTTCTGAACAAAGCTTATAGTGTCATCTGTACTTTGACAAAGGACTAAGTGAATTTGTTAGTGAAATTAAGAAAATTGCTAGATATAAGCAAAGACTATACAATACCAAGATGTTGCATGAGCGACCAAAAAGCTGTAATATGGCGGGTCCTAACATTAGAACCAAAAAGGCACGAGGGAGCGCGCGGGGTTTCAATTCCCTTTTCGCCTGTACTTCGTCTCTACCGCGACCCCGTTGCCCATCGGTTTCGTCTGTTCGGCAATTCTGGAATCTCGAGCCTCAGCACCGTCGAAGCGGTGGTCGCGGATCGCCGATGTCTTTGGAGCGGCACAGTGGGAAAATTCGATTGGAAAATTCTCTATTAGAATTTATCTAAAGAACTAATACAATTTTTTTACTATTTCGGCTGAGTCCCCACTGTGCCGCGCCAAAGACAACAGCGACTACGCTGACCTACGGTTTCGGCACGCAGACGATTCATATTTATACCCGATACTCAAAATGAGTATTGGGGTATATTAGATTTGTGGTAAAAGTGGATGTGTGTAACGTCCAGAAGGGATCGTTTCCGACCCCATAAAGTATATATATTCTTGATCAGCATCAATAGCCGAGTCGATTGAGCCATGTCTGTCTGTCCGTCTGTCCGTCCCCTTCAGCGCCTAATGCTCAAAGACTATAAGAGCTAGAGCAACGATGTTTTGGATCCAGACTTCTGTGATATGTCACTGCTACAAAAATATTTCAAAACTTTGCCCCGCCCACTTCCGCCCCCTCAAAGAGCGAAAATCTGTGGCATCCACAATTTTAAAGATACGAGAAAACCAAAAACGCAGAATCGTAGAGAATGACCATATCTTTTAGACTGCGGAATTGGATCGTATTATTATTATAGCCAGCATCAAGAAAACAATTTCATTTTTTCTCGCCCTGTCTCTCTCTAACACACACGTAGCATAGGCGGCTTTGCTTAGAGTAAAACATTAGCGCCTAGATCTCAGAGACTATAAAAGCTAGTGTAACCAAATTTGGTATCCACACTCCTAATATATCGGACCGAGTCGAGTTTGTTTCAAAATTTTGCCACACCCCCTTCCGCCCCCGCAAAGGATGCAAATCTGGGGATATTCACAAATCTCAGAGACTATTAAAGCTAGAGTAACCAAATTTAGTATCCGCACTCCTGTTAGATCTCACCATAAAACGTTTATCTCAAAATTTCGCCCCACCCCCTTCCGCCCCCACAAAGGACGAAAATCTGTTGCATCCACAATATTGCAGATTTGAGAAAACTAAAAACGCAGAATCATAGATAATGACCATATCTATCAGATTGCTGAATCTGGATCAGATCAGATCATTTTTATAGCCAAAAGGAACAAATCAATTTGCAGTGGCTACACAGCGCCCGACGTCACGCTCAGACTTAATTTCTGTCTCTCTTGACGAAGCCGAGTAGCATTTCGGAGGCGAAGGTAGCGTAAAAGAGAATTGAAGTAATAGCGCCGCGCGCCCGTACCATGAAGCGTCAAACGAAAATTGAAAAAGAATTTGTTCCTCATGCAACATCTTGGTATTGTAGTCTTTGATATAAGGCTATAAGAGCTTTCACATATCCGCTTTCAAATAAGCTAGATCGACACCTATCCAGATGACCCCACTGTTTATGAAGACATATCAAACAATATATTTGACTAAGGTATGTATCCCAGTCACCCCATCTTCTTCCAAGTTTGTAAATTTACAACAAATTTATAAAAATAGAAATGGAGTTGCGTGTTCCCATCTGTTCAGCGGTCGCCACCTCCTCCAATAGATACTTCACCGTATCTGAAACCAGACCACACTTCCATATTACCAACCCTTTAATGACACACACAAATCTTACAGAGTTTACAAAAGCCATACTGGCGTTGGAGGTGTTTCTTTATTATGATTAATTTAATTGTCTTTCGAACATGTTCTTTTAATTGAATCAGGCTACAAATAAAATACATGAACTGCGAAAAGTATACAGTTTTAATAAATCTACAATATGTAATTAACGTAATTTGTTTTCTACTCTAATAAAGGTAGGTGTTTATGTAAGTATGTATGTATAGAAAGCCAAATATCAATACCGAATAACCATACAAAATCAATAGCTTTCTGTTATAAAAATGTATACATCATTTAGATGTGTTGTGCTTCTGTATGGTATGTGTTGAAATGAATTTAATTCAGCCTCATTAATAGTTCTTAACATCGTCTAGCATTCGGGAATTGATTGTTATATACATAACTAAAGATGTATATGCCGGAAGTACTAACAGGTAAGCGACACCTTCAAGAGACAATGCCAAAATGCACATAAGAAATGCATAAACAGATTGAAGTAATTAAAATTAGAATTGCCACAGCTACGAACATATATTGACCGCTGTGCAGCGGCATTCAAGGTATGTAAATTCTGCACTTGACTTACTATTATTCGATTCGTTAACTTATACAAATTTCATCAGTTTCTTAAGTCTTGCTGTTTAAAACACAACGCATTCTTTGAAAAAATAGCAGCCAACTAGTAAGGGTATACTAGTAGCATTAGGGTTGATGATGCTTTTCTGTTGTTAATGGACTTGACATGCATAAGGTAAAAAATGACGCAAGCAAAATGTAAAAAAATCGTTTTAACTATATATATAATATATATTCTTAACGAAGAGTTGTTTTCAACTTTCGTTCTGAGAAATTACGATTTTTTCTTAAATTACGTATGGGTTTTTCTTGTTTTGTATCTCACACGTGTCGTTTGCTTGTATATATGTATGTATATGTATGCTTTTGTAAAATATATATATGTACATCTTAATGGATTACACTACTAAATAAAAATAAATCAATTAGATTATTGTGTCCAGTTGTCGGGCTTGGTGTAATATCTTCTTCTGATGTCCTACTAGAGTTATCCCCATATCCGACAGCTGTTGAGCTGTTAACCTAGAGATCTGGGGGCGGGGAGGGGTGGTTAAAGAAACAGTGATAACGGTTATTATCTTGAATCTTTAGAGCGCTTCCAGACTACATATATGTATGATATGTAGATAAATCTCACCTGTTGAGCGTTCACTAAATTAGCCTCTTTAAAATGCTGACAGTATCTTGACATTTTAATATTCTCCAACCATAAGTCTGTGCTTATGAATATGTTCTGTCCGCGTTGTGTATCCAAAATATGAGCCCCGTCTGTTTCCGGTGAGTTGCGAGTTGTAAGCAATGACTGCGGTTGTCTCGCTAAGTTGTCAAGCGTCGAAACGATGCTGGCAAATGTGGGACGATGTGTTCGCTGTTTTTGCCAGCAATCCAACATCAACTGATAAAGTGCTTCTGGACAGTCCATTGGAGCTGGTAGGCGATAGCCCTTTTCAATGCTCTTAATTACATCCTACGTAAACGATAAGCAACTTTGTAAGTACACAGCATTGTGGGACACAAATATTCGGAGTTTGTTTACCTGATTTGACCAGTTCCAGTATGGACGTTCACCATAAGACATGACCTCCCATAAAACTACGCCGTAAGACCAAACATCCGACGCGGATGTGAATTTTCTAAATGCAATTGCTTCTGGAGCAGTCCAACGTACTGGGATTTTACCGCCCTGAAATATTTCATGCGATGAATAGTGAAAAATATCTTTTTTTTATATACAGTAGCGGACAGTGAAATGTGGACAGTCAAAAATAAGTGATTTTTTTCTGTTGTATAAAGTGAAAAGGCCTTATAAAAGGCTAACGAAACACATTAAAACATTGAACCCAAAAGTTCTTGCTTTTAAACGAATCCTTAAATCCAAAAGTATTCACTTTGGTATTCAACATTTTTCTTTTATTACGTTTAATTCTATGTAATGAATTTGTTAAATATTTCTTCGGACCTCCTCGGTGTTTTCGGACTAGGTCTTAGGTCGTAGCTCTAGCTCTCTTAGCCGTTGACTCGGCTATTGATGCTGATCAAGAATATATATACTTTATGGGGTCGGAAACGATTCTTTCTGGAAAGTTACACAAATCCACTTTTACCACAAATCTAATATACCCCAATACTCATTTTGAGTATCGGGTAAAACGTCCCCAGAATATACTGCTGTCTCCTTGCATTACCGTTCGTTTAAGGAACTAACTTATATACCGTTCTCCGACGTGGCGACGATCATTCGTCCTACTTTCCCAACAAACCTCGTTTCTTTTAGATCAATTATAAACATTACGTATCTCCAAACATTTAAAGTGCTATTATCGGTACCTACTGATTGAATAAACTGCCTTCTAATATCTTATGCCATTTTGAACCGATTTTAGATGCTGCAATGTTTAAGAATACGATCCTACTTTGATAATTCTTTGGGGTGGTCCTCCTCCTATTTCCTGAGAGCGGTGGTCGCTTTACCGAAACGCGTATTCGAAATTGTGTATAAAATCCCCAAGTTTGGGGATAATAGGGCCAAAACTAATGTTTTCTAACCCCAATTTCAATATAGCTGCCCTATCGGCTTCAGTAATTTTTGCATTTTTCACATACATTTGTTTTGTTTGAACTTCTTGTTGTTTTGTATGCAAAAGAGACGTTAACTAACAGCTAATAAATGTATCTACACAATAAAAATGTTTCCCGACTGGCTTTTAAGTTTTTGAATGCACGTGATCGGTTTAAAGTTAGATAACATGAGTGAAAGACTGTCGGAATATGTATGTAATTATGTATATAAGCTGTACTGGTGTACTAGCTGTACTAACCCGTGTTGTGTACGCATCACTTGCATTTTCAATTTCTCTTGATAAACCAAAGTCCGCAATTTTGCAAATCAATTGGGCATTAACGAGAACATTACGGGCCGCCAAGTCTCTGTGTACATAATTCATATCACTAAGATAGGACATTCCACTGGCTATCCCACGGAGCATTACAATAAGCTGAAGCGTTTGGAATTTGCCGTCATTCACTCGCAAGAATGTATCCAAGCTGCCGTTTTCCATGTACTCAGTTATTATCATAACCGGATTGGAGCGAGTAACTACTCCTTGTAGGTAGATTACATTCGGATGATCAAACTGGCCCATTATTGAAGCTTCCGTCAAAAAATCACAACGCGCTTTTTCCGAAGATCCTATGGAAAATTAATTTAGATTCATAAATCCGTTTTGGGAAAGAGATCGTTTTAATGTTTAGTCTTATCAATCTAGCATAAGGGACCGGCTTTTTTGGGTCCATTCATTTAAACTTTTATCAAAGACTAAATGGGCATCCCATAGTCCCAGTTTAAAGAATGCACAGCTTTTGTTGGAACACACCCATATTTATTGCATTACAATATATTACAATCCTTACCTGGTTTTAAAGTCTTTATTGCCACATCAATGTCCTGCACAAAGTTGGGAGGTATCTTCAAACGACCACGGCATACATCACCGAATTCTCCACCTCCTACATAGGAGTAAAAAATTTAAAAGAAACCAAAGGAAAAGTTTGACAAAAAACTGACCAATAATTGCCTCTATAGTTATGTAATTGGCATCAATTTCGCGTGCAAACTCCCGTATCGCCTGATTAGGATCCTCATATGTATGAGGATCGACGTAGCTCCGACTGTTGCCAAACAGTGGCGTTGTCACTGGAAAAACAGATGGCAAGCAAATCGTTGTACAAGTGAGAGCGTATAGAGAGTGAGCGCATAGTTTCAAAATATATTAATAAAGCCAATATACTCATATGGCAGGTTGAAGATGAAGTTATTAATGGTATAAAAGATCTGGAAAACATGCGAGTTAAGCCAAAAACCATTAAATCAGAATCAGTTTTAGCACAACCCAAACACATATGTATGTATGTATGCAAAAAATATACCGTTTGAATGAAGAGTCTTGACAATTGGAGTTGTATCCATAGAATTAACTAAAAATAAATTTAAAAATATTACATATATTCAATAAAAATATTTGTTCTGAAAATCATTATAAAACTATAGTAGCGTTGGTCCGATTTTTAGTTAAGTGTCCGTGAGCGAATGCAAGGTAAATGAAAGTTGAAACATTGAATTATGAAGACATACGTATAGTACACAGATCAGATGTTTTTTTTTTTACCGTGTAGGATAAATATATATATATTTGCAAATATATAGTTTAATTTATGAGTCAAATCACTTACTATATGTCACAACCAGTCCTTTAAAGAGAGATCAGTTTTAATAAGGATTAGAGGAGGCGGATATTAATATATGTATGTTTAAGGTTTCATTTTAAATAGTCATGATTCTATTAAAAAAAAAAACAATGTTCTCCCTTGCTCAAAAACTATAATAACAATAACCAAAAACGCGTTTATTTGCAGTATGCTGATGAATTTTTCCCTATTCCCTATTACTGCTCCTGCGTTCCTTTTAAAATGTCATTTGGCTATGCGATCTTCGGCTTTCTTCCCTGCCTTTAACTTCACCTGATTTGAAATTTTTCGATAGCGTATTTTGTATGTTTGTTATGTATGTACACATACATATATAAAATTATCTTGATTGTCTTGACAAACCAAAACTGGATCTTTTTACCAAAAGCTTCTGGGGCAGTCATACAAGTGGTCTCTATTGATCGGTGCAAATATAAATATGTGTACAATTTCGTTGATATAGCTTTTAACTTTAAAGTGAGATACTGGTTTGGATTGAAGCTAATGGAAAGATTAGATGGATTCGTCTTGTCATCCGAATCAAGAATATAATATAATATGCTTAATGGATGCAAGCAAGAAATTCTGTAAGTTAAATTCTATACAATGGTATACCAAGTTCTCCTTACAATTAATTGATTGACTTAGATTTATCTTTTGATCTAAATATAAGAGTACGTGGCTCTCAATAAAAACACACACATACTTTTTTTTCGATTTTATTTTATAAATTAATTGAAACTCAGCTAATTTAACCAATTGGCATATAGTTTCATTATTTTGTATCTGAAATCCTATAAAAATAAGCAAAAGATTAGTTTTTCGATGTTTTTATAGCCATGTTTCCCTTTACTATTTTCTCTTATTAGAAAGATAATTCGAAATAAAAGTTTTTTTTTTGAGGAAATGTTAGCTGATTTATGGAAGAATCTGAGGTAATAAAGTATAAAAAAAAACATGGAAAAGAATCGACTAAAAACAACTGTGGAAAATTTTTAGTTGTCTATCTTCTTTCTACATCAAAAGCGCACGAATTTACGCTCGCGACCCGCGGAAATGCTCATATGTATGTATATTTCTATGTACATATATACTACATATAGTTAATGTAGTAGTAGTTAATGGGGTGCAAATTACCTTCATTGCTGGCGTAGTCCATTGGTAAAGGCAAATGATTTGTAGACTTCTTATCGAGTTCATCTTGATGCTTAGATCGCATAAAGTAGACGGTGGCAACAATAAAAATAACCAGAAAAAGCACGCCCGTCACAATTGCACCAGCTATGAATCGTATTTGGACAGAATCGTCATAAACTGTGATTTTCATGCATAGAGGTAGTTGTAGTATTATAAACGTTGATAATGGAATAGAATTTGTAAACCTACCAGAGCTCACGGACTGAAGCGTTTGGGCATAGATCATATTACTATAAGAACCGAAGCCATTGATGGTTTTACAGCGAACTTGAAAGCCATAATCTGTACTTTCCATCAGTCCTTCGATGTGTGCCTTTGTGTCCTTTGTATTTAAGGCTGTTTTATTAATGGAATCTAATTCAAGCTTGGGAAACCACCGCACTTCATAAAACTCCAAAGGAGCATCGTTTTGCAGAGGCTTGTCCCACTCAAGATCGGCATCTTTACTGGTTATAGCTAAGATTCTTAAATTAAACACGGTTGAAAGTAGAGCAGATTCAGTTGTAAAAATTATTTCCGCGTGCTCTGTCTTTATTTCGTTTAAATCAAGCGGATTGCTTGCAGTAGATGCGTTTGCAAAGGAAATTTCATTGTTGGCTGTGGTTTCGTTCGAATGTAGACTGGAGTCAATAAGGTATGATATGCCATTAGTGGCGTGAATCTGCACCGTATATGTCGTCACAGGATCGAGATTAGTAAGAGTGATTTTTGTTTCGTTAAATGTGTCTGTTGACGGGTTAAACATTACATTTGCGTTGCACATGCTGCAGCGTATCTTGTAGACAATATCGCTACGGTAGCTATGAAGCTGGCCTTCGACTAGCTGCGATTCATTCCTGGCTGGAGCACTCCATGATATTATTGCGCTTGTTTGGTCCACAAACAGCAAAGTAAGGTTTGTAGGTGCAGCTGGCGGACTATAGCAAGGCATGTGACGCCCATCCCGAGGATGTCTATAGTATCCTGGCAAGCACTTACAAAAGGGCGACCCAGTTTTTGATGAATTGGAGTTAGGCGGGCACGGCGTACATTTTCGAACCTCAGGCGATTTAAATGTGCCAACGGGACATTCTGAAAAAAGGAAAACACACAATATATATTATAAAAATTAACGTATGTGGATCCCTTGACAGAACTTTAATATTTGCAATGTATAATGGCATAAATGCAACAAACTTCTCTTCGAAATCAAATCGAACAAATAATTTTTCCACTGCTTAGTTTAGGAAATATTAGCAGTCAAAATTGAAATTTTTATGGTAGGTATTTTTCAACTTTAAAGGAACAGGACACAGGAAGGACTACCCCAAACATGTATATGGGAAAAATGAGTACAACGAAATGATAATGATATTTAGTCTAAGTAAAACTCTTGAACGGCTTGACCGATTTGGATATTTTTTTTCTTTTTTAGTTACTAAACTCGAGGGAACTGCCGTAAACCGCAAATAAATCAGTCAGCATATTTAAGTATTGAGTAGACGACGATTGGGCTGCCTTTCGAGCCCGCAGCTTTTGCTATTTTCAGGGTTACCAGGTCAAAATCGCCATTTCCATTTAAAAGTTTGTAATTTTTCGGCCAAAACATGATTCAAAAATCATGGATTACTAATAAATTAAAGATTCACCTTTGGTGAAAAATGGAATTGACACATGAAAATACCGTTACAATTTTCGACTATTGTCTAAAAATTTTTTACTATTGCAAGATGGTCTTGCGTTATAGTGTCTAACGTCAGATAAAGGCACCTCTGTACATTAGTGAGACAAGCATAAATTCAATATTTCATGAAAATTTGACCGACAAAAAAATACGTTTTGACATCATAACAAGTGACGAATCATAGATTTATATATATGATATCGTCTCATATGAATAAATTTATTATTCGTCACCTGTTATGGGTGACGATATGAGTGTTCCTAGCCGAGCTAACTCTGATCTGACAAAAGTTATTCGGGGTCAAAGCATTTCAAACCAAAAGCCTGCTTTTTCGGAAAGAGTGTTCATGCAGCACTGGTTCCTCTGAGTGGAACACAACCATTTGTTTGCCAGAAGTCATTGCAGAATCGAGGCAAACCAACCTGTGCCATCTCACACACATTGGTCCACTACACATAAGAACTTTTACATATGTCTGCCCGGGAGTACCAGTATGGCCAGAATGGCTTATACATACATATGCACATAGATATTTATTATATTTATGTCAAATGTATATACGTATCAAATTATATGAATACTGACCTGTACATGTTTTATTTACATCGTTTGGTTCGTACCCGACCTTGCAACGGCAGCCGCCTGTAAGAATAGTCCATTTTCCATCACCCTTGCAAAGGTATGTGGGTGGTTCATAAGGCTCAGCGTTTTCTACACACGTTCCATTCTGCTTTTCGATAATAGTTATCTCTTTACCCGTAGGCGTTTCGTTGAAGTGAGCAAAGTTTTCAGTGACAGCCGGACAGGTAATGTAATAGACCTTCACTGCAAGGACGCTTATGCACGCACCTTGATCTCTAAAGGCAAAATAAACGCCCTTTTTATTCACGGCTATGCTCTTCACTTCTGTATTGATATCAACATCGGAGTTCTGATTGAATCGGCCCTCTCCAGCAGCGATACGAGCAATAAGCCTGTAGCTATCAGTTTGCCACGGCGGAGGCTCGCGAGTTGCAGCATCAAACTCGTAAAAGAGTAAACTAAATGTTTCTTTGCAAGACAAAGCATTTCCTGAAAAATGTATGATTATATAAATGTTGATTGAATATGTTAAACTTGTGTTTTACCTGGAAATAGGGAACAGTCTCGTATTGTGAATTGTATTTCAATATAAAGCCTATTGGCTGGTCCTCGATCAATAAACGGAGACCACAGCCAGTTGTTGACATTGTGATATGCAACATCACACACAACATAGCTCCTCCAGTTAATGTCTTTAACAAAGTCTGTAAATGATTCTTCTACCCACTATTATAGGTGTTGTAGAGGAACAAAAATACAAAAATTTGAGCATTCTCGAATATATGTTATATGTATGTACCATACTGAAAATATTATAGAATATTTGATAAGTTACTCTCAGACATAAGCCTTAGATTTAACTGTGACAAGCATAGGATATATTAAAAAAAAAAAAGTACAGACGAGTATGTATTTGTTATATAAATATTATTTTTATTACGTACGCCGGGAGTTTGGGCTTGTGGACCATACGGATATCGTGTCCATTCCAGAGTAGCTTCTCTGGTCGTGTCTAACAGAACAACTGAAATTATTGGTTAATTTGAATCCAATTGTAGCAGTACTTAGGTACTCAACTAAATACATACCCTGATCTGCGTATGTAAATCTTAAATTGCATTGAATTGCAATAAGCCAACTTATGCATAATAACGACAATCTTGCAATATGTCGAGATCCATTGTGCATTGGTTTCGGTATCGGAACGAGTGTAGACGGTACTAATGTATTAATTTTGTGAAATTGAATTTGTAAGGAAGCCAATTTACTCATGGAAGATATTGTGTTACGGGTGCCGGTGCAATAATTTTTAAGTTCTCGTTTATGGACACTAAAGTACGTTGATGGCATTTTGAATCTTCGAGGTTTTTCTCAGTTTTTATTTCGATTTCTTACATACATATAAGAAATAATCACAAGTCATTCAAGTTCCATGGCAGGCTATGGGGGGCGACAAATTTTTCAACTTTTAATCTTTGCGTTTCATTTGAAGAACGTCAGTGAGTTCCAGTTCCAGGACATACTCCCATGCATATACACATGTGTATATACATATGTATGTATGTGCATATGCTAGCGTTTACTTTTGTGTGCGCGTTGCATTGATACCGATACCTGCATTTCTGATGCACAAGCACTCACACACACACACACACTTATTAATTGTATGTATGCTGTAGAATTGGGAGGACGCTATTGCTGATTTTCGATGTGTTTTGGGTGTTTTTGATGGGAATTTGCTTTACATCAGTGTAACACTCGAGTCGTTTTATTTCAGTTAAGTAGTTCTATACACATTCGATTTACTGCTACATTTCAGGACTTCGTTTAACGAACCATACACATATACATACATGCATTCGTATACACACACATTTTCAGTCGTCCGCGTTCGAATTTAAATATTGGCCCATATTCTGAGTTACGATGGGCGTTCAACAACGAAAGTAAAGTAACAACATTTGTTTAATGCGGCGACGAGACATTACATAGATTAGATTTATTAATATTATTTATTTATTCTGTATTCGACATGCGCCTGCGTATCGATGAATTGGTGTTAGTTGATAATATCGATGGTTTCGCTACTATTCATGATACTCAGTGCTGCCATTTTAGCTTATTTTAAGCTGACTTTGCTTATTTTAAAACCGAATAGCTTGAAAAATATTTGAAATGCTTATTTAATAGTTCATTTAGCTTATTTTGGCTTAAAATATTTAGTAAAAAAATTTGTTTTTGATTTTATTGTAATATTTCTTAATTTTTAGCGACAGAACTGATCAAAATCATATTTCTTGTTCGTATTTTGGTACATCATCTAATTTTGTGCATAAATGTATAGTAATTTTTCGTTGATACATTTTAGTCACACTACAGTATTGCACATGTTTGCACATTCACATAAAAAATGCCGAAACGTCTTATAATCAAAATTTCCACAATTTCTGGTTAAATTTTGCTGAATTTAAGGAGTGTACGCAATGTGCCAACTGACCCCACAAAATCGTACTGCAGCTTTTATATAGCAAAAATTGGGGCCAAGTTGTGCGAATTACGGCAGCATTCTGTTGAATAAAAATTACTTTGAATACAAATTAAAAAAGAAACGTTTATCGACACAATTAAAGTATTCTGTAAACTTTTAATAGCACGGTTTTATTATATGTTCTTCTTTCTTGATCGTCGTATTCGAATGAATGTGTGTCGGGATATCGATAAGAGGACAAGTATCGATATATCGAGTACATTGGTATTTCTTATAATACTATCGATGAGTAAATCTTAAACTAATATTCAAATCTTATAAACTAATATTCATATCTTACATTCGGGCAACCTGACTACAGATCGCCCACGATCTACACACTAAGGCATACAGTTGGTTAAACATTTCTTATTCGGTATTGTCTTACTTAAAATACTATTTCATCGATTAACAACATGAGACCATGGTTTTATCCTTACACTCTACCCAGGGTTTAAGCCTTGCTGGTTCTAGTATACTTCAGAATGGCATTTGCGTCAACAGTCCTCAATGTCGACAACCTCATAACGATCATTATCCAATACTCTATTGATCCTGTACGGTCCTCGATACTTTGGTGCGAACTTCTTATTGATCCCCAGTGTTGTGTCCACATGCCGGACTGCTACATAGTCACCAGGTTCATACTTTAATGGGGCTCTATGTTTATGGGCACACATCTTCTCATTTCTTTTCTGTGACAACCGTATGCTCTCAATTGCTATTTCTCTTATAGTTTCCAACTCTCTAAGTTCTGACACTAACTTCTCCTCTAGGTATTCGGTTAATTCATCTACAACGGGTCCTTTCTTGGGTATTCCAAATAACAATGTGCTAGGTGTCTTTCAAAATAATCAAAATAATTACTTAAGGCATCCTTCGCTTCCCGCGTGCTGGTACTGTTAACCGGGAACAATTTGACAAACTTAGTGAATGCATCTATTACCACAAGGAGGTGTTTTCGCCACCTATTTCCCAATCTACTTCCTACTGCACTTGATTCTCCACACTCAATCGCAGGGCTCTGCACGGTACTACAACGCTCTCTACTGATATTTAATTCTCTACACTTAATCACAGGGTTCTCTACGGTACCTCTATGCTCACTATCAGGGTTGTCTCTACTTACACTATTCCTTGTATATTGCTCTCTACTCTCATCTTTTTCTAAATTAGACTTTTCTAAACCGTATTTGACTCTATGACCATCCTCTAACATATTCGTCACTTGATCTTGTCTGCTCAGCGCATCAGCGTGGGCCATACTGGCCCCAGGTCTGTGCATACGGGAGTAATCATAGTTCTCTAACTCTAGGGACCACCGTGCTATCTTAGGACTAATTGACTTTCTGGTTAACGTCTGTACTAACGAATTACAATCCGTGATTATTTTGAAGGACCTATGCTCCAAATATGCTCTAAAACGCCTCAATGCATAAATTATAGCCAATGTCTCTAGTTCGAAACTATGATAACGTGATTCTCTTTCTGTTGTTTTGCCGGAATAATAGGACACAGCATCTTCCCATCATCTTGTCTTTGCATCAATATTGCGCCATAACCGTATGAACTTGCGTCTGTATGTAATTCCGTTTCTCTATTTGGGCTAAAAATGGCTAATACCGGAGGATTTGCCAACTGCACCAAGGGCTTAGCTGTCGTCGAAAATGACAACATGAAACGTCGAAAATACGAAAAGAATCCCAAGCATGATGGCAGTGCTTTTACATTTTGAGGGACTGGGTATTTTTTCAAGGCCTCAATATGGGAATCACTAGGAACTATTCCGTTTTGATTAACTTTATACCCCAGGAAATCGATGTTTCGATTGACAAACCTACACTTTTTTAGATTTATCTCTAAATTTTGTTCGCTAAACCGAATAGTCTTTTTAATATATCCATGTGTTCTTCAACTGTTTTAGTCGCTACTAATATATCATCCATTTTGTTCCTAATAAAGTCTCTCAAGAGCTCCGAAATAAATCTCTGAAAAATAGCGGATCCATTTTTTAACCCAAAGGGCATTCTTATGTACTCATACTGTCCTTGCGGTGTCACAAACGATGTATACGGAACTGATTTTTCTTCTACGCCTATTTGATGATACCCACTTTTCAAATCTATAATGGAAAAACAGCACTTGTTTTCTAAAAACTCAAGACAGTCCTCAATAAGGGGCAATGGGAAATTATCTTTAACAATTCGTTTGTTCAGACCACGGTAATCGACACACATGCGAAGTTCTCCTGATTTTTTTTTTACTAGGACCAACGGGGAAGCATAAGGAGACTCAGTATGACGGATTACTTTCTTTTCTAATAGATCATCTACTATTTCAGCTACTTTCTCTCTCTCATGGTAGGATAAGTTCCTCTTCATCAATCTCTACCGACGCACAAAAGTTACTGAATTCGTCGCCTTGATTCATATTCTCGATGGCCATTTTGTCATTTCTTGAGTTTTCTTGTGTCTGATTTTTAAATGGATTGGAACGTTTGATAAGCTCGCTTCTTTCTGATTGATTACCATCTAACTTATCATATAGTCTTATGCTAATATTATTTTTACGTTCGGTGAATAAAGACGCGCAGGTTAAACTAATAGCTTTTTGCTTTAACCAACTTAATGGTGTGTGTTGCTTCGCATTGATATTTTTCTTATGAACTAATTTTACTTCAATAACTTTAAGGGCATCGCGTCCCAACAATACCGGCAAAGGCAGCATGTTATCATCTACGATGTTTAATAAAACGATATACATCTCGCATATAAAAAGTTCAACATTCAAATGTTGGCAGGCAGGTCTGCTTTTTTATACCCGATACTCAAAATGAGTATTGGGGTATATTAGATTTGTGGTAAAAGTGGATGTGTGTAACGTCCAGAAGGAATCGTTTCCGACCCTATAAAGTATATATATTCTTGATCAGCATCAATAGCCGAGTCGATTGAGCCCTGTCTGTCTGTCCGTCCGTCCGTCTGTCCGTCTGTCCGTCCCCTTCAGCGCCTAATGCTCAAAGACTATAAGAGCTAGAGCAACGATGTTTTGGATCCAGACTTCTGTGATATGTCACTGCTCCAAAAAATTTTCAAAACTTTGCCCCGCCCACTTCCGCCCCCGCAAAGGGCGAAAATCTGTGGCATCCACAATTTCGACGATACGAGAAAACTAAAAACGCAGAATCGTAGAAGATGACTATATCTTCTAGAGTGCAAAATCTGAACCAGATCGTACAATTATTACAGCCAGAATCACGAAAACAATTTCACTCTTTCTCGCTCTGTCTCACTCTAACACACAGGTTTCATGGTCGGTTTTGCCAATTGCAAAATATGAGTTCAAGGATCTCAGAACCTATAAAAGCCAGAGCAACCAAATTTGGTATCCACACTCCTGTGATATCGGACCTTGACCGTTTCCTGTCCAAATTTCGCCACGCCCCCTTCCGCCCCCGCAAAGGACGAAAATCTGAGGCAACCACAAATCTCAGAGACTATTAAGGCTAGAGTAACCAATTTTGGTACACACACTCCTTTAAGATGTCACTATAAAACGTTTATCTCAGAATTTCGCCCCACCCCCATCCGCCCCCACAAAGGACGAAAATCTGTTGCATCCACAATATTGCAGATTTGAGAAAACTAAAAACGCAGAATCATAGATAATGACCATATCTATTAGATTGCTGAATCTGAATCAGATCAGATCATTTTTATAGCCAAAAGGAACAAATCAATTTGCAGTGGCTACGCAGCGCCCGACGTCACGCTCAGACTGATTTTCTGTCTCTCTCGCACGCACTCTTTGTCGTGTCGTTTAATATTAGCGGCCTCTGCCGGAGGAGAGCCATACTGACTTAGTATCGGGTATAACTGTAGAGTTGCGGTGTCCGCAGCAACTCACAACGTTCCCCCTCGTTTTGGTTTTGATATTTGAAGATCGCTCAGCAATCAGCCTTGCCACCATATGAGATACCCGATATAAAAAACAATTATTTATTTAACTTAGCTTGAACTCGAATTTCTACAAGATCTGCGTATTTTAGGGACTCCTTGCTATTGGACAGTGTTTAAAGCAAGGATTAAGTAAAAAAGTTCAACAAAATGTACAAGAAAATGATCGGTAACAGAGCGGTAAATTAACTTTATTGTGAAATTGAGCCGATTTTGTGATTGCCATTTTGAAATAATAATCACACACGGAATAGCCGTGAAACATCGGTTGTTTTTGGGAGTACCCTGTGCCAACTGGATTTACCGTCATTTGAAGCCACTGTAGGCAGACGCACAAGGCACTTTTGCTCAAACAACAGTAGCATAAACAAACGAGTATCGTTCCAATTGCTCAATTTATAGATTCCGTTGAATAATTCTAGCCAACTAAAACCTTTAGTTTTGCCCACGTAATTTTATACAGTTGAAGAAACAATTTTATACTTAACTGGCTAGTTTTTTGTCCTTGCTTTTATTGTATTTTGACTAAAACAAGGTTTAAACAATCAAGTGCAACAGAAAACGAGGGGGAACGTTGTGAGTGGCTGCGGACACCGCAACTCTACAGTTATACCCGATACTAAGTCAGTATGGCTCTCCTCCGGCAGACGACGTTAATATTAAACGACAAGACAAAGAGTGCGTGCGAGAGAGACAGAAAATCAGTCTGAGCGTGACGTCGGGCGCTGCATAGCCAATGCAAATTGATTTGTTCCTTTTGGCTACAAAAAGTATCTGATCTGATCCAAATTCAGCAACCGGATAGATATAGTCATTCTCTATGATTCTGCGTTTTTAGTTTTCTCGAATCTGCAATATTGTGGATGCAACAGATTTTCGTCCCTTGTGGGGGCGGATGGGGTTGGGGCGAAATTTGGAGATATACGTTTTATAGTGAGATCGAACAGGAGTGCGGATACTAAATTTGGTTACTCTAGCCTTAATAGTCTCTGAGATTTGTGGATGCCCCACATTTTCGTCCTTTGCGGGGGCGGAAGGGGGTGTGGCGAAATTTGGACACGAAACGGTCAAGGTCCGATATCACAGGAGTGTGGATACCAAATTTGGTTGCTCTAGCTCTTATGGGTTCTGAGATCCTTGAACTCATAGTTTGCAATTGGCAAAACCGACCATGAAACCTGTGTGTTAGAGAGAGACAGAGCGAGAAAGAATGAAATTGTTTTCTGGTTCAGATTTTGCACTCTAGAAGATATAGTCATCTTCTACGATTCTGCGTTTTTAGTTTTCTCGTATCGTCGAAATTGTGGATGCCACAGATTTTCGTCCTTTGTGGGGGCGGAAGTGGGCGATCAAGATCATATGTGTATGTACATATACATATTAATAGATCGGGCGTTGCGTAGCCACTGCAAATAGATTTCTTCCTTTTGGCTATAAAAATGATCCGATCTGATCCAGATTCAGCAACCAGATAGATATGGTCATTCTCTATGATTGTACGTTTTTAGTTTTCTCGTATCTTTGAAATTGTGGATGCGACCGATTTTCTCCCTTTGTGGGGGCGGAAGTGGGCAGGGCAATGTTTTGAAACATTCTCGTAACAGTGACATATCACAGAAGTCCGGATATAAAATCTTGTTGCTCTAGCTTTTATAGACTTGGAGCACTAGGCACTGATAGGGACGGACGGACGGCTCAAGGCAGACAATGCTCAATCGACTCGGAAGCGATTCCTTCTGGACGTTACACACATCCATTTTCACCACAAATTTAATATACCCCAATACTCATTTTGAGTATCGGGTATAAAAATTTTTACATCACGACGGGGATTGCAACCCCGGTTGCAAAGTAAAACTTGTAATATAGTTTTACAAGAGGGATGAAAAAGTAAAGAAATTGTCAAGAAGACCAGGTAGGAAAGGAGAAATTGGTATAAATAGAGCTGAATTTTGCAAGAATTCTTACCAGTTCTTACTCTAAACATAATGTAACAACATGTTCCACCAAATGAATTTACCATTTGTGTACCACTCGAGAGGGGCATTCCCATGACCTGGATAGTGGACAGATCAGCTTGATCCCAAACCTCCAGCATTATGGGAATGCTCCTTTCGTCATGATTTTCGACTGAAGATTTTCGTGGCAAGAAGTGGAAGGTGCTAGCGATAGCAAACATTAACTTGGATGGAAGAAATTTCCATTTCCTCCGCCTGAAGCTGGTAATATTCATTAGACTGAATATTTGTTTGCCTTCTAATCACTTATTCGCAGGCCTTGGGATCGTAGAAGGTCATGGGCAATAGACTCGGTGTGTCGTATGTGCTGCACAACATGGATATGGCCCGCGACTGATAGCCATCATCATCCTGTACATCCTCAGCTTCACAGCCAACGACTGGCACCATACTACATATCCACCGGTGCTTGAGGACACCACTGATCCCGACAACATCACACGGAACCGGCTTACCAGGGAGGTGGCAGAGGTGCAACGCTTGGTTAAACGGGTTTGCTCCTACCCGGGGACGACACCTTTCACCACCTTGTGCAGTCTGAACGGCACGAACCTGGAGCTGTGCGGGTCGGTGATTGTTCGGGTTAAGCGGGTGATTTAATATATGGACGTTGTGCCTGCATATCGGCAGGAATATGAGAGACAACCCCATAGATTCATTCAAGCCAAAGCTGATAAAAAATTTGAATTGGCAGGAATTCAAAATTTTAAATGTAGATTTCTCATGTATTTAATTAATTATTATTTATTTATTTAATAATTATTAATTTTTTAATTAATTATGGCAGGTAACGGTCGTGACAGAATGTCCGGATGTGTAGTGTTAAAATTCTCCAATAATTCTCCAGCTTTCGGCTATTAAAATGGCATAGCCTGAATGGTTTACCATCCAAGAGCCAATTTTTGCCGAAGAACCTTCTGAATCTGCTCCAGCTCCTGAATATGGCATCAAGTACATTTCCCGGTGGGTTCACTCTTTCAATGGTTGAAAAATGCAGTTCCATTTAAAAGTGGTATAGAGGTAGGGTATAGAAACTTCCATACAAAATGGCGCACTAAATAATGGCCTAATTAGAAGTTTTTGGCTGTCTTGCTCTCTTCAAATCGGTTAAGGCTCTCTTTCTCGCCCTTTTTCAATTGGTAGCAACAATAAGTCTCATTCAATATTTGGAAGCGGTAAGTCAAAGTAAATATGGAGCCTCTGAATGCGATACGGAGTGTAGATAATGGAAAAATTAGAAAGCCACTTCTCTACCGAAGATGATGGATTCTTACAATAATTCAGTAGGTATAGATATAATTCAGCTTCCATTGCGGAGCTAGCGAGTAAAATAGCGCATATTCACGGCGAGACACACACCGGATACACTCTGATGATTGACCATCGATGATTCCGATCTAGAGCTGTGCTAGGCGCAGTCAATTCTAGACACATCCCCGAGAACTTTGTACATATTTCTACATTAATTACCCAGTTACGCACAAAATCCAATCCGCCTTAAATAAAATAATTAAAATTGAAAATTATTCTAAGGTGTCCAGGTGACGGGATTTTATTAGTTTCTTATTTAATTAAAAGACCACTTTAATCGAATGAAACCACGGCTAGATTCTGAGATTCGAATGACGGGCTGGACACCCATGAATGATAACTGACAAAAGCTCGCCGCCGCATGTTAACAAACACAAAATAGTGTTACCGTAGATCACGCACTTCTGGTCACACCTGCCCAGAGCGAAATATATAAAAGATGAAAATCAGCTGCGCCAGCGCCTGAATTCAATCAATAAATCAATAATATTTAACTGCAATTAACATACCAGCTCATGTTTTATCTACAGAATCGCGTCGATCCGGACCTCGATGTATAAATGTGCATTTCTCACGTTGTCATTTAGAACGTGATCCATATTTTGAAGCCACGATTTAATTCATGCAAGTTTGTAAATGCTAAAGTCTGTAAGTAATCTTACTTACATAAATATACATATGTGTGAGTGAAAGCTTGAGTGCATAGTATGTTCATAGGTAGTTAAGATATTTAAAATTTCGGTATGAGTTTTGGGTATAAGTTGTATCCAAATTACTTGTCATGTTGCAATGGACGTGTATAACTTTTTAAAGTCGCAAAATGCTTTGTCATGTATGTATTCAGTGGCAGATTCCACCAACCTAAATTTTAATGCCATCATCAAATTACTTGCTATTGTAAAGCTACATGCAATACCATACCTATTTACATGTGTACATATGTATGTACATCCAACGGGTTTGGTTTCCTCTCATGCATATGCTTTTGGTTCGTGTGCGACTTTTCGAATACATATGTATGTACATATGTATGTAGATACTCGTATATTATATTCCCATATATTCATTCCTGTTAGGTGAATTTATTAAGTGAAATGTAAACAAATCGTGAACTCCTGCTGAGAAACCAAATTACATATAGCACCTGACCCCATCCCCATACATTCTTGACCATCACCAATAAATAACCAAACATGTCCGTGTATGAATATTATAGCTAAAGCACCAAATTGTTATGGTTTGTGTGAATGTATGTATGTACATACTTGTGTGATGCCCACGCAGTATACATACATATGTACGTACATATGTATGTGGTTTTTTAAATGTTTACCATGTCTTCGGCCCACTTCGGCACCGGATAATTAGTACAAAAATTTCAGAATAAAGAAAACAAGTTCCTGCTCCAAGAGATACCAGGTACTTGCAGAGCGCGCTCTCCTCTCTCCGTCTAAATTGAAATAAAACCCATATCAAAAAAAAAGAAAATGGATAACCTTTCATTCCCAAATATGAGGTGTTAAATATTGAGTTTGGTTATAGCATCTAAATTAAATGAAATTAAATTTCTGAAAGACAGTTTGTCTTGCGACAAACAGAAGGTCGACTCCACTCAGCTGATCAGTTATTTCAATAATCAATTATGATCAAAATGTTTTTGATTAATTATCAGAGGTAATATGCATTTGCATTTTGCTTTACTTTACTAATGTTTCAATCCATCAAGTCAATATTAATTTACCTTCGATTTAGATCGCATTTTGAAGAAGCGAATAGCAGTGCATACATATATATATATATATATATATACAGTGGTGCTCATACACTTAAGCCACAAGAACTACACCAAGAATTTAAGCGAATATCAAGAAAAGTTTTTATTTTACAGCTCCCATTTTTGTCTCAAATTAGTTCTATATGTCAGTGTTTTAATACAACAACAACCAAGTTATGAAAATATATAGTCAGCGAAATAATTAAAAAATCTGAAATCATCTCCAAAATATCCTGCTCATATACTTAAGCCACCTCAAAAAAAATCGTTAAAAAAGTTAAAATTTGCCCAGTATTCCTAGTATTTTTAATAAAACTACTTTAATATTTTGTAGGATGACCTTTCTGCTTAAGAAAAGTGGAGCAACGCCTTGGTATTGAATCTACAGGACGTGCCCACTGTTGATGGGTGATTTTCCTCCATTCTTCCTGTAAAATTCGGCACAAATCCTTTAATTGCTGTTTTTTTTTTGGGCAATGACTTGGTTTAGAATTCTCCACAAGTTCTCTATAGGGTTCTGGTCGGAACTCTGCGGAGACCATTACAAAACATTGGTTCCCTCTTGGTTAAGCCACGACTTGACTATCCTGCAGCAATGTATCGGGTCGTTGTCCTGTTAAAATATACGGGCAAGTGGCAAATTATCGGCATGTTCTCCAGATAATGTGTTACTCAGAATGTCTCTCTACATTTCGGCATTGATAATACCTTGAATCTTCACCAGGGGACCTAAGCCCGATGCTGTCCATCATGAATGTTAAAAAGCGCCTTCAATTCGCCACAGTGCATACCCACCAAGGTCCTAATTATACCCGATACTCAAAATGAGTATTGGGGTATATTAGATTTGTGGTAAAAGTGTATGTGTGTAACGTCCAGAAGGAATCGTTTCCGACCTCATAAGGTATATATATTCTTGATCAGCATCAATAGCCGAGTCGATTGAGCCATGTCTGTCTGTCCGTTTGTCCGTCTGTCCGTCCGTCCGTCTGTCCGTCCCCTTCAGCGCCTAATGCTCAAAGACTATAAGAGCTAGAGCAACGATGTTTTGGATCCAGACTTCTGTGATATGTCACTGCTCCAAAAATATTTCAAAACTTTGCCCCGCCCACTTCCGCCCCCACAAAGGGCGAAAATCTGTGGCATCCACAATTTCGACGATACGAGAAAACTAAAAACGCAGAATCGTAGAAGATGCCTATATCTTCTAGAGTGCAAAATCTGAACCAGATCGTATAATTATTACAGCCAGAATCACGAAAACAATTTCACTCTTTCTCGCTCTGTCTCACTCTAACACACAGGTTTCATAGTCGGTTTTGCCAATTGCAAAATATGAGTTCAAGGATCTCAGAACCCATAAGAGCTAGAGCAACCAAATTTGGTATCCACACTCCTGTGGTATCCGCCCCCGCAAAGGACGAAAATCTGAGGCAACCACAAATCTCAGAGACTATTAAGGCTAGAGTAACCAAATTTGGTACACACACTCCTTTAAGATGTCACTATAAAACGTATATCTCAGAATTTCGCCCCAACCCCATCCGCCCCCACAAGGGACGAAAATCTGTTGCATCCACAATATTGCAGATTCGAGAAAACTAAAAACGCAGAATCATAGAGAATGACTATATCTATCCGGTTGCTGAATTTGGATCAGATCAGATACTTTTTGTAGCCAAAAGGAACAAATCAATTTGCATTGGCTATGCAGCGCCCGACGTCACGCTCAGACTGATTTTCTGTCTCTCTCGCACGCATTCTTTGTCGTGTCGTTTAATATTAGCGGCGTCTGCCGGAGGAGAGCCATACTGACTTAGTATCGGGTATAACTGTAGAGTTGCGGTGTCCGCAGCAACTCACAACGTTCCCCCTCGTTTTTGAAATATGATTGTTTGGATCGAAAAATCCAAGTTTAATGTCTTTAGAAGTGATGGTAAACTATATGTACGACGTCCACCCAACAAATAATTAACTCCAGAATACACAAAGAAGACCGTTATGGAGGAATGGAGGAAAATCACCCCTCAACAGTGGGCACGTCCTGTAGATTCAATACCAAGGCGTTGCTCCACTTTTCTTAAGCAGAAAGGTCATCCTACAAAATATTAAAGTAGTTCTATTAAAAATACTAGGAATACTGGGGAAATTTTAACTTTTTTAACCATTTTTTTTGAGGTGGTTTAAGTATATGAGGAGGATATTTTGGAGATGATTTCAGATTTTTTATTTATTTCGCTGACTATATATTTTCATAACTTGGTTGTTGTTGTATTAAAACACTGACATATAGAACTAATTTGAGACAAAAAATGGGAGCTGTAAAATAAAAACTTTTCTTGATATTCGCTTAAATTCTTGGTGTAGTTCTTGTGGCATAAGTGTATGAGCACCACTGTATGTATATGTATATATGTACATATATATATGTATATATATATATATATATATATATATATATATGTATATGTATATACATATATATGTACATATACATATCATATAGCACCACAACACAATCAGCTGAATATAACCTTTGGCTCAGAGCCTACTGTTCAGGCGTTTATTGCGACCAGAAACAAAAAAAACAACCGTTAGTGCTTGTAGAAATATATTTGTGCCGCTTTTGCTGATAAGATGCTTGTCTCATTGAAAATGTTTTTAGAAATGTAAGCAAAGTCTGTACGAAATCTGTTGATGGGGCGACGACAACTATGAGCCACACTTGCACACATTGACGATTGACGGTAGACTAGACGGTTCGGTTACATTGAAAAGCAAAGTTAATTCCTTCGAAGTGATGCCACTATTTGGCAAGAAGGATTCCGGCAAGAAGGCCAAGTCAAAGGATATGAAGGAGTTAAGCAAACAAGTGTCAATTGAGGAGAAGTACAATCTTCATGGTCTTTTGGGGACGTGAGTACCAATATTTTTTATTTCACTGCATTATTGTTGCTAATTGTTAATATATGGGTTATCGTCTTCTCAACCAAAGCGGTGCCTTTTCCGAAGTGCGACTGGCAGAGAGCAAGGATACTCCTGGCGATCATTTCGCTGTTAAAATAATCGACAAGAAAGCTCTGAAGGGAAAGGAAGAATCTCTGGAAAATGAAATACGTGTTCTGAGAAGGTAAGCCGCAGATCAAATAAAGTTGTTAAATTGTTAGTCAAGTGTCCATCAATCCAGTATTCCCCACAATGAAAGGAATTAATTCAAGAATTATAAATGAAGCTTAAATTGGTAACTTTTGTAGTCACATACTATTTCTGATACAATGTCTGAGCGCTTAAGTTATTTTCTTTTTTTTGCATAATAATAAGATATACTTTATAGTTATTTTTGCTTTAAAAGTTTATTATATTTAGTTTTATTTCTTACATACATATAACAAAGTTCTGATCCTAAATTTACTTTATATATGCAAAAAAAAAGGAATAACTCAAAACAACAAGACTGATATTGTTGGTCGGTCGGTAGGTAGTACATTTAATAAAGATTGACATTTTCAAATATATTTCGACTCGTGGTGGATCTCAAGATCTCGTTTTTATTAAAAAGTGGCACCTTCAACAATCATTAGAGTTCTAAAACCTTCTATCTTCAACATTTAAATATACATATGTATAAATATTTTCTAGCCATTTTTCCGTTTATGTTTCCCTTTTCCTTTCCAATTTAAATTGAGTTTGTAACTCTCCGCTCTATAGCAACTCCATTGTCTGTAGGTTCCTAAATGGATATACCTGAACCAGCTAATATTCGTATATTTTAGTTTTCTTCGCTTAGTTGTATTATTTGTATTGTTTTTAAACACTTTCTGGTTGTTTGCTTAATTTGCTTTCTTTTCATGTAGGTTCAGTGCAAATCATTTCGATGCCAACTGTCCGAATGGAACGCGGTGAGTTCATACCCCGATCCCACACTGAACTACATGCATATGACATGCAAATGTATGTAGTACATACATACATATGTATGTACACTACTCGTCATCAAGTTAACACACCCCCTCGCGTTTGCAGTTTTGGCTTAATTCTAAATAACTAGAATCTAGTTTATAATTTTGTGAATAATTTGTTATACGAGTGACCAAAAGAGGCTTAAATACCTCTTCATTTGGTCATCGGGCTTTTTATACCCGATACTCAAAATGAGTATTGGGGTATATTAGATTTGTGGTGAAAGTGGATGTGTGTAACGTCCAGAAGGAATCGTTTCCGACCCCATAAAGTATATATATTCTTGATCAGCATCAATAGCCGAGTCGATTGAGCCATGTCTGTCTGTCCGTCCGTCCGTCTGTCCGTCCCCTTCAGCGCCTAATGCTCAAAGACTATAAGAGCTAGAGCATCGATGTTTTGGATCCAGACTTCTGTGATATGTCACTGCTCCAAAAATATTTCAAAACTTTGCCCCGCCCACTTCCGCCCCCACAAAGGGCGAAAATCTGTGGCATCCACAATTTCGACGATACGAGAAAACTAAAAACGCAGAATCGTAGAAGATGACTATATCTTCTAGAGTGCAAAATCTGAACCAGATCGTATAATTATTACAGCCAGAATCACGAAAACAATTTCACTCTTTCTCGCTCTGTCTCACTCTAACACACAGGTTTCATGGTCGGTTTTGCCAATTGCAAAATATGAGTTCAAGGATCTCAGAACCTATAAAAGCCAGAGCAACCAAATTTGGTATCCACACTCCTGTGATATCGGACCTTGACCGTTTCATGTCCAAATTTCGCCACACCCCCTTCCGCCCCCGCAAAGGACGAAAATCTGAGGCAACCACAAATCTCAGAGACTATTAAGGCTAGAGTAACCAAATTTGGTACACACACTCCTTTAAGATGTCACTATAAAACGTATATCTCAGAATTTCGCCCCACCCCCATCCGCCCCCACAAAGGACGAAAATCTGTTGCCGGAGGAGAGCCATACTGACTTAGTATCGGGTATAACCGTAGAGTTGCGGTGTCCGCAGCAACTCACAACGTTCCCCCTCGTTTACCTTTTGAGATATGAATTTATTCATACGGGATCGTAGATCCTTTTCGCAAGCAACTTTTATAAACTTGCAATATAATTTAAAGAAAAAGGTGACCAAGCACTCTTGATGCCTTTAATAAATTCTTCTTTGTTAGATTATTGTTTGCCAGGCTCGTAAACATTGCGAACTAGCTAGCCACACGCTTTCTATAATATTGATGTCGGGTGAGTAAGGTGGCCACTGTAGTAATCTAACATTTTCGTCATCAATCCATGAATTAACCACACGGACCGTGTGGATCGGAGCATTGTCATACTTGTTATCAAAGCCGAAGCTCGTATTAGTCATAGTAGTAGATGGCTCCCCACACCATCACACCTCCCTCCCGACTATAAAGACAATCTAATTGGGGCTCTTCCTTCCCAAGATCATGGAAATAGTAATTGTATCCGTTTTCGTCGGTTTAAATTACATTTATTTTCATCCAAAAAGACTACGTAGCGTTAATCAAAATTCACATTTTTCAAAGACACATTTTTTTAAAAATTAGAATCGCTATTTTTTTTGTTACTTGAAGTCTCTTCAAGGGCGTGTGTGCGCTATCCCGATGACGAGCAGTGTATGTGTCATGTATATGCACATATGTATATGCACATGTTATACTATATCAAGATGCTTAAGTGAGTTATAGAACATTGGCAAGATGATGAAGATTGAATTGAAAATGCAGTTCGGGGGAATATCAATATTGATTTACACTTTGAATGAATTTGAATGCTTGCGTCGTAGCTTTATTAATCGCACCGCATTCATCAAACACATAATGACCGTTCAACATGCATGTAAATACCTACATATAAAGTTTTTTAAAATCTATTTGTAGATTAACTCACCCCAACATTGTGCAACTCCTGGAAACGTACGAGGACAAGTCGAAGGTGTACCTAGTTATGGAATTGTATGTTTCTAATATCTTACCTTTGTTGTATGCATATGTACATATATGTATGTATTTTCTTCAACTTGGACTTTCTATAGGGTGACTGGCGGCGAGCTCTTTGATCGTATTGTGGAAAAAGGTTCGTATACGGAAAGGGATGCCTCTCATCTTATACGACAGATTCTAGAGGCTGTAGATTATATGCATGAACAGGGAGTTGTGCATCGGGATCTTAAGGTAATAAACAACCCCATTTGCAATCAATTTTTTTTAAAATTATTCTAATAATTCTTTCACTTTATGTACAATAGTATAAAAGATCGGATAAAAACTTGTCTTCTCTTAGTTGTTTCCCTATTAAAATTCATTTTCATTTAGATCTGCTCAAAATAGAATTTGCTTTTCAGCCGGAAAACTTACTTTACTACAGTCCTGAAGATGACAGCAAAATAATGATTAGCGATTTTGGTCTATCAAAAATGGAGGACTCTGGCATTATGGCTACAGCATGTGGAACGCCGGGATATGTTGCTCCAGAGGTCCTGGCCCAAAAACCATATGGAAAAGCCGTTGACGTATGGAGTATTGGAGTAATATCATACATTCTATTGTGTGGCTATCCCCCGTTTTATGATGAAAATGATGCAAATCTTTTTGCTCAAATATTAAAAGGTCCTCTTCAATTAATTATACTATACTTAGATATGGACTACACGTAAACATGTCCACTAAAAAACATTTACATTTTAGGTGAATTCGAATTCGATTCCCCTTACTGGGACGAGATAAGCGAGTCGGCCAAGCAGTTTATTAAAAACTTAATGTGCGTCACCGTCGAAAAGCGATTTACTTGCAAACAAGCTTTGGCTCATCCTTGGTAAGTGTTAACACCTGAATTAACAGGAAAATGGTTCTTTGCTTAAAGCGATTAATATTAAAACATTTCTTCACAAAACTGTAATCTATGCGGCGAAGTAAATATTTTCTTTTTCGTTAATAAAGGATCTCTGGAAATGAGGCCAGTAGCAAGAACATTCACGGAACTGTTTCTGAACAATTGAAGAAGAACTTTGCTAAGTCCCGTTGGAAGGTGCGTTCAGCTATATAGAAAATTCGTTTGGCGCTCATACAATTAATTCAATTGTTTTTATAGCAAGCATACTATGCGGCCACAGTGATCCGACAAATGCAGCGAATGGCACTTAGCAGCAATAGCAGTGCAACAACTGATGCCACTAACAATGACGGTAGCCGAAAGGACTCATCCAATCCAACGGTAGCCACTGTGCCGTCTGTGTCGACCGACGAGTCAGCATCGCAATCAACACATTGTAATATAGCAGGTTCTAGTGAGCCACCACAGGCACAAAGCCAGCCAGGTCAGGACTATCACCAAAGAACAAGTCAACCGAATTAAGATTCAAGATTTTGCCAGACCAGCATATGCTTATATTTCATTGCACAACCATTGCTGACGTCCTATTTACTAGAATTGCGACGCGACAGATTAAAACATTAATATTAAGCCACAGAAATTATTCCACTTATATGTGGAGCGATTAGTTAGATTGTTTTTGTACTGCGATAAATGATGAGGTATTTTGATTTGAACATCGGATATTGAGAAACCAAATAAAATAACACATTGATTTTGGCCAAGTATCACATTTAACCCAATTTAACTTATAAACTGTAATTGGAAATTACATATACGTGCATGCATATGTGCATATACATAGGTATGTGTGTCTCTATACAGGCGTTATGAACATGTTTAGAATACAATAAACCACTTATTGATATCAACAATTTCTCTCTGAATAACAAGATTAGCTGAAGCTAATATTGAGTGCAATATAAATACATAAGCATAATTTTTTTCAATGTTTCAACAACTCTCATGTTTTAAAAAAGTATATTGCTTAAATGGAATCCACTTATACTAAATGCATATACACTATAGTACAAACATATGTATGTATGTATACAAAATATTCTGTATAGAGGACAAGTTCAAGTCTCTTTTCCAAAGACTCTAAATCAATCAATGCCATAGCATATTAAAAAATATCATTGTTTGAGAAGTTTAATCCCACTTGAGATATTCGATGTTGGAAATATTTTAGTGATATACATACATACATACATACACATTCATAAATATACACTTAACTATATAAATAATCTACACGAGCACAGAAGGAAGGCTTAGAAGCCGCCTTCCTATTTTTACATCCACCACATTAATTTTGTGATGTTGCCAAAATCAATGGTATAATAATGCTTAGAATAAGTTATTGGCATTCTCATAAGATGAACTGAGAGTACGTGTGTTGTTGCCTTAGTTTGACTGGATAGCTTCTCCTGATAGCTTGCCATCAGTCTGGTTAAAAGTAAGCGCACAGCTTTAGTTCCAACACGTGCAAATCGGTTTCGGTGTCCAATTATAATTTGTAAAAAATCATCTGTAGAACATTTGTACATATATGTAGGTATGTATGTACTCGACTTTCGTATATTCGTAAATTCGGGGTCACACATGTGTACTCATAAAAAATGGCCAATGTCCGGATATCTATTGCTTGGTTTTTTTCTACATAATAAATCTTTATTGAACATATATACATAAACAATACAATAAAACTGTTGATTTCATGGGGTTTGTTCTTAAAATCTAAGGGCGACTAAGTCCCAGTTACTTTTTCTTGTTTCGCTTCTTTTTCTTCTCTGAGCCATGTATTTTTTTTTTAGTAATGCAAACGCGGCAGAACCAATCGTCATTGTCCTTGGGAGCAACAGTGATACCAACACAGGTCCTGATATCGAATAAAGTTCATAAGAAAATAATAAGATAAATGATATTCTATGGTTATTATTTACCAATGGTACCAAGCGTCGCAGCCGTCACAGCCAATCATTGCGGAGCCATCATCAACCTTTCCGCATGCCGGGCAAATCCAGATCCGATTACCTTCGGCATCGACGTACGATGACGGGCGATTTAATTCCACTATTTGTGGTGGACAGTCTGGGGAGTGGTTGGGTTCAACAGGCAACAGCGTCCCTGCGTTTATTCCCATTACTGAAGAAAAGTTATTGACAATCGGCTTGGACGCCAACATCAATTGTTGTGGTAACAAAACAGAGCTGGCCGAAAGCGTGGACGAAGCTATTGCATTATTGTTAGTATTCGACATCCAACCGCCTGAATTAGGAGCAGTTGGATGGCTTGTCAGCATCTGGGGCGCTATGGCAGCCAAAGATAAAGTTAAAGGCTTCACCGGACTGTTGGTCGTGTTAGAGTTGCTTGAAGGCACTGCCGTATTGCTTGATATGCTTGAGAATGGAGTTTCACCTAAATTTTTAATGTTCAAAAAATGCATTAGTCGTCTAATCATTACAGATGGTTCTATATTGCACTCACATGGCTTCGCCTTGGGTGGCCCAGTAACCAATGGGGAAAAGCGAGCTAGTTCTGGGGAATCCTCCCGTTCGCGTTCTCTTTTGCTTGGATGGCCCATAGTTGAATGTTGTGCGATACTTGCGTCCTGTGCGTCTCTATCCTTGTCAACACACGGTAGCGGTGTGGATTTACCACCTAGTTTCAGTGTAAGTTTTGGGACAGGATTTGCAGAAACCTCCAATTTTGGTGAGGTGTAGTGGGGAGCAATTGGCGAATATGCTGGTGATGATTGGATTGGAATGGATTGCATTACAGATACCCCAGAAAAGACTTCGCAACTAGAGCTACGTTCGTTAGATTCAGGCAGATGATGATTGTTTTGGAAATCTTCTGCATCAGCCGGGATAGGGTTTATTATCTGAAATGAAGAGAGAAACAGGAGGATGTCTAATCTGTATAAATTATAGATCAAGTTTTTAATTGTTGGAACGGCTGAAAATGTCTTCAGGTTTCAAATATGAAACGCTCCAAAGTAACTTAAGGAATATTTTATATTTTGTGTACGTCTATATTTTGAATTTTGTATATTATATGTATATAATAGGTAATAATAAATTATGATTTCTCAACGTTATATAAGCAGGCATAATTTAGAGAAAGAAACCCACCTGCTTGTCTTTCTTCTTTTCCTTCTTTTGTTTCTTGTCGGGCCCTTTGATTTTTTTTTCGCTTTTATGAATAGTACTGCCATTTCTTTCCTTTTCCTTGGATTTATCCTTTTTGTCTTTCTTCTTTTTCACTTTTCCCTCCTTTGGTCTTTTGAGCTTTTTATGAAGTTTTCGCATATTCAGTTCATCTGCCCCCTGTCCCATAGACAATGTGCTGGTTGGTGTAATTGTAATATCCTCGTAGCTGGAAAAGCTTGGCATAAACTTCTGATCCTCGGAAATATTCAGCTGTGCGGGTACCAGGCCAGAACTCGATCCTGATGTTGCGCCAGCTGACAAACTTGTGGCGGGAACCGTTTGAGAAGAATACGACAGACCGCATTCTAGGCGTGATAATGGGATGAGATCCGCACCACCAGCTAAACTAAACTTGTCGCCGCCCTTGAAGTTGGGCATATTAAATTGGGGAAAACAGGGGGTGTTGCAGGAAGGTGTTGTGTTAGCTAACATTTTAACATCTGAATGCTCAAGCTTCGATTGTTTTTTAAACTTCTTGATGGGTTCACACGAATTTGGAGAAACGGGCGGATGGAGTATGCCCCTTGAATGCAATTGAGAATCATCTATGGATGTAGCTTGTGTTGTTGCATACGGAAGAAGTTGCGGCTGTATCATGTTCGATCTGCCAAGGTTCGTCGGGGATTGCCTTGGAACTAATTGTTTCTTATTTTGTGTTGATTCATCAGAGTCATCTGACACCTCAATCGGATCACCAAGATTGCCGGTAGCCTGTGTAGAGGTTTTCGTCTTTAGTTTTGACACAGCTTCTGCACTAGTCAGCCCCGTGGTAGCTCCAGTTACTGCTCCACCTGCATTCAAATGCATTACAAATGTTCTTCCTAAGAGCATGCAATCACAACTCACCTACACTAAACTTCATGGACTCTGGAACCAGTGGAGCAACATTGCAATAGTTTCGCTCCGTCTGAGAATCAGTTTGGTCGGAGGGCACACTGAGAAACTGGCCGACTTGATCTGTTTCTAGGAAACAAATATAAATAAACGAGTAATCATAATTGATTCGTCCTGGACGACGTACCACTAGTATCAACAGCGGATGGACGGCAAACGGAATCAATAACGGCTCCACTTGTTCCTGAGAAGGGCATGAATGGTGGCATGGAAACGCTATTTCCATACCCGACCAGACCAGCCGTCGCCGGAAAAAGTCCTGGCCCGGAAGGTATCAGACCTGGTCGTGGCGGAAAGTGTAAAAGTGGTAGCAGTGGCACTATTCCCGTTGGATTGCTGGGATATAAAGACGAATGTGGCATACCCCCGCCAACCGCCATATATTGGCCAGGACTAGGAATAATAGCACTGGGTTTAGTAGCATGTACAGTAGGTTTCGTCCGGGAGGTATTCTCGATTGAGTGACCATTGTAGCCTATTTCCTTTTCCTTCTCATTATCGGGCAATAAAGAGTCATATTTTGTTTTGTATTTCTTTCGTTCCTTTTTCTCTTTTAGCTTACCTTGTGGTACATTACTCAAGTTAAGGGGCTCCGTTGGTATATTTATAGGGACCAAACTGGGATTCATCAGCATTGCAGATGATGACACTGAGAGCGAATTTATATTGTTTTGCTTGCCCTTTTTCATTGATTGCATTGCAGGTTGCGGCACCAGCTGAGATGCAGTGTCATTGGCCGAGTGATTGATCTTGGTTTGATTTTTGCCACCTGGTTTTCGTCCTCGCTTCTTTGGCTTTGCTGAATCTATGATTAATAGGTCAACAGTTTCTTGAGTTGATGATGGTTGTGGAGTTGGCATCAAAACGCCGTAGCTAGGTATCGTTTGATGAGCAACTGCTGAAATACTGCTTGCCACATTCATGTGTTCCATACTGAGTCCCAGAGCTGGCGCTGGTGTTATGGTCGTTCCGGATGGTAAATAAATCAATGGTGGACTGCTAGCAGTGCTTTCAAATAGATTTACTGTCGTACCTAGAGTGCCCGATGGACCTGATCCCTCTAACCTTGGCGTTTTTGGTTTTGAAATTTTCTTAAAAATGTCCAATTTGTTACGTTCTGGCTCGTTGTTATGCTTCTTTGTTGCTGGTAGTCCTATTTGCGGTCCCAGGGTTCCCACTGCCTCCGATGCAGGTCCTTCTAATGGAAATTCGTCATGATTCTTCATATGTGCGCCTACAGTTATCCGACTATCAGCATTACTTTTGAGAGTAGTTTCTTCGTTACTTTTCGCTGTAGCTTTTGAAGTCAGTGGAGTATGAGCATGGTCGCAGGTGGTTGGGGCAATATCTATGGGCTTTCTCTCAAGCTCAGACTGCCGGCCCTGTAACTGTTTTTGTCTTTGTTTAGCTTGTTTCTTTAAGATCTTTTCCAATTTTATTCTTTCAGAAGATCCGTCTGGGAGAGATGGGAATGCTCCCCGATTAATACGCTTCTTTGATTTTTTCAGGTGCAAAAGTTGACTACTCCCGCCGTCATTTTGACTCTTTGCTAGTTTCTGAAAAATTTTCATTGCTTTCCGCTGCGCTTTTTCTTGAGCCTTACCACCATGGACATTCACTTCCGCCTTGCTCCTCTCCAAGCCGGACAGGCTTGATAAAAAATGCTTTTGTTTCTTACTTTTCTTAGAAGCTTTGGCATTCAACATAACTGGTACCGATGGGTTCGTGTTCTCTTGAGGCATTGCAAACTGGCCTTCTTTTTTTAAGTTTTTACCTATAGCTGTGTTTCGGTTTTCGATATGCTGCTGATCTCTCACATTTAATTTGGATGATGTTGAGTTTAGATATCGATGCTCTTCATTGAGTGAAGTATCCGCTTTAGCTGCAGCTTCCAGCGGAGCGATAACTGGGGAAGGCAGTAGCGGGGCATGTAGCCCTTTATATTTTTCTATCAATATAAAAAAAAAAACAAATAAAATAGGCATTAAAATTCAAATGTACAAGTTCCAAAAAGCTTACCAATTATATCGGGTACGAACGCATCTGGGAGCTTTCCTTCAATAGCAGGAGAAATGAAGCCTCCTGTTGTCATTACCACACTACTCATTTCTCGTACAGTCCGTCCACTATCGGTGTCACAGTTATTATTCGACGAAAAATTTATTAGCGTGGACTGCGACTGAGAATCAATTGGTATTGAGGTCCGTTTTTCTACCATACTGATCGAATCAAAATCGAGGTTCGAGCTACTTTCCTTTTCCGTGGCTAATGTCTTTTCATTTTGAAGATCTCGAAGGTCAGGGTCCTGAATAATGTTAGTCGCAGTAGAAGGTGGTTCGCTTGGTTCAGCGTTTGGCTGCATTGGTGGCAAGTACTCAAATATATAGATTGGCCGGGTCAAGGTCTCTGCACTGCCAGGCTTTAGAAAATTCATATTTGAAGCTCGTTTAATGGGAAACGCAGCAACATCGCGCGAAAAAGCCACTGGCTCGACATTTCCAATATAGTCCAAAAGTTCATGAACATTGATGCTGAGACTCTTTAAGGTCAGGCGTGCATCCTTCAGATTTGGCTCAAGCCGATTTGCTAAACCAAAAACAATAATATAAAAACTTATAAAATTTGCAACGAACCGTGTAGCATCATCAATACTTACCGTGCTCCATTTGACCATGCAAATCGCGTGCGAATTCTTGCATAAATTTTAGCAAAATATCCTGCAACAGTTCCAGTGGTGCACTTAGTGTGGAGCTGTACCCAATTGTTTGGGTTATTTGCGCAATAACAATGCGCATAAGATCCGAAGAGTATTTGTCTGTCATTGCTGCAGTATGTACATATGCATATATATGTATACACCAAATGAGACAAATGGGAATTCAGCTAGGAAAACGGCTCAAACAATCTAAGTATCCGTAAAGAAACTGTGTTTTATTTTAAAGAACACACACTCTGTTTATTTTGTTTCAATTTTAAAATTATTCTATAAAATTTACGGATTAAAAATTGATACATTAAAAACAGTGTGACCGCGGATTTATCGTTAAAATATACCGTCCGTTTCTCAGAAATATACGAAAATATACGTCTCATTTAAAAAATATACCGTAAATATACTGACGAATTCAATTTATATTATACATATGCCCTGCCCACATCATTTTCTACTTGACTGGCTTAATTTAAACACTTTCTTTTATTGTATTTATATATACCGTGGAAAATAAAATTTAATAGATTGTTGAAATTGACAAAATAAACCGATATTGCATTGCCTACGCCGGCGCTACGGTGCGCATGGATCTACAACAAGAATTTACAATAAGTAATATTTTTCCGCCATTTACCCCAAGTCGTTGAACTGTTTAGATAGAGGGGGCTTAAATGGGCTAAGTTCGTGTTTGTCATAGGTATATACACTCCCCGACACTTGAATACGACCACTAATACGACCAGTGATACGACATACTAAAATGTACACTTTAGGCACCAATATTTTCGGGCACAAGCCAAAGAAAACGGTGAATTTGAATTTTCCTCAAATCTCTATTCAATTTAGCATAAATTAAAAAAAAATAATAGCAATATTCATCAAAGTAGATTGAGGAAAAAAATTTAATTGACATAACTCAAATTTCAGCTCCCAAAAAATGCGACATTTGAATACGACATTCACATTGAAAAATTTTTTATTTTGGATGAGGTCGCGACCGGACATTGAATAAATTCTCAAAAATCAATTAGGGTGTCCTTATTACGAGAAAAATTTGGGTTATGGTAAGTCCTTTTCAAAGGACGAAAACTCCACAATAAAAGCCTCGAATTAAGTAGGTCCATCAATAATGAAAATAAGTGATGAAATTGGTAAAAATAGGTGTGTTCTGAGTGATTTCATAAAGAACGGGTCAAATTATGGCAAAAACATAAAAAACCGAAAATTGCTACTTCCGAGACCTCTATGAGATCTCATCTGCGAGCCGCATCTAAAAAACACGACTAAAACTCGATTTAAAAATCTAAAACTGTCTAAAACCTCAGCCAACGGACGAAAACTTAGAATACTCCCATACTTTTGCATATTCTTATGGCGTGGAGTAGAGACTGTCGCATTTTCTAAGGAAGAAAATTTAAATTTTAAGGGTCATAAGGGTTTTTTTTTATATTTATAAGGACTCAAGGAAGTAAAGGAAGTGAGTAGTAAAGAAGAATTATAATTGGATCGTTTTCACAGCAGTGTGAGCGCTATTATTCTGTGGTGAGCAAGATCCTAAAACAGCGTGGACCAGTTGATTTTTCATTAAGTCGAGTTTATCAAATATGCAACAAAGTTGAGGGGTTTTCGGATTTCGGTTATCGGATTTTCTTGTTTTCTTGCCACCACGTCTAGCTCACACACCTCGAAATTTGTATACTTTTCAAAGTTATTTCTAGTATTTTTCACTATATACTATACTCACTATAGACTCACCAAACCGTGTAGAAATGTCACTTGGAGCCAGGTCCCAGACCACATCGAATACTAATTCGTGACCAGAATCGAATTCATGATCGTTTTTCCTCAAAATCTCAATTTTTCAAAAATGTCGGAAAAAAGGCATTTGAAAAAATGGTTAACGGAGGTTTTTCACACTGGCGCTTCCATGGGGTTTATATTGAAAAAAACAGTTGTCGCATTTGGTAATTACATGAAAATGAAGTTAATATAAAGCAGCTGTGTAGTTAGCCTGTAGTTACCATGTAATTAAATCAATTTCGTGGAAATTGTTGTTGACAGGTTTTGTTTAAACCTCATTTTATAAACAAAGTTATTCAGTCTTGTAAGAAATTGATGTACTAATCGGATAAATTTATGAGTTTAGACCCCTCAGGTCTTAGTTAGCCAGTTATATTCCTCTGAATATCCAAAACGAGGAATGTGATGCGTCTATATATTTACGGTATATTTTGAAATATGTGACGTATTTAGGTATATTTCTGAGGGTCAGACCGTATATTTTGATAATCCGCGGTCACACTGGTATTTAAATAAATAAAGAAAAAAATGTAAATATAAATAATTTTTAATTTTATGTGATCACAATTCCTTCCGTATTTCTGTTTCTGTACGAACTAGTCTCAGTTTTAAAGCTATCTGGCCATTGTAACTTTCACTCATCCCAGGTAACGTAACAACTATATGTTTGTGCAAATAAAACTCACAAGATTGGGAAAGGGAAAGGGAGGGGAGGGGTCCGTTTCCAACATATTGGAATTTCAAGGGCATATCAAATTCGGTACGGTACGGTCAAGCTAGATAGCTTGTATCACTAACCATACAGTATATACTGTATGGTTACTGCTTGTATCCATGTATTGCCTTTTAGATAGGTGCTGCTAATTTGTTTTTCCTTTTTTTAGATACATATTTCTGGCAAACGCCCACTAAATCGGTTCAATCGATTAAAGTTAAGTCATCAAATAAAATATATTATTGAAATAAGTAAATACGTTTAGTGTTTTCCAATCGACAAACACCTTTACTTTAGAGGCGAGGGAGGCGTTTCCGACCCAAAAAAGCACATATATTAGTGTTGGGTATACATTGCTCATTTTGGTGAACATGTTCACTTGTTCTTTTTAACCTCACTCATATTGCTCATTTGCTCACTTGCTCTCTTAGATTGCTCAGTTACTCACTTGTTCACTTGCTCAGTTGCTCACTTGCTCAGTTGCTGACTTGCTCTCTCAGTTGTTCACTATTCATGCACAGATGGTTCTAAATTTCACTATACTTTCGAATTAGCGACAGTGAATTTTTCAAAAGAGTAAATAGCATTGCCGGTAATACAAAAAGTGTGAAGTAAACGCAAATATGAGCAAAGCTGCCAGATCGCAAAATGCCCTTTGAGGAGCAAAATTGCGCAAAAAGTGAGTAGAGAACAAGTGAGTAAAAATGAACAAGTGAACAACAAAGAACAAGTGAGCAAAAAAGAACAAGTGAACAACAAAGAACAAGTGAACAAAAAAGAACAACTTGGAAGGAACATGTTCAGTTGCTCACTTAAGTGAACAACTCTTTTTTGTTCACTCACTCATGAGCAACACAACACTAACATATATTCATTATCAGTAGACCTCGGATTTTGCATATTTGATTCATCAGCATAGTCGTAGGCTCATTATTAATTTTTGTTCAATTGATTTCCTTAGACTATATTTGAAAAGCACTTGGCTGGGGGATCGGAGGTGCTGCGAGTACGAGTCATCAGAATTTTTCTATCTTAATCCTTTAAAAATATGCAAATATGCAAAATCCGAGGTCTAATTATCAGCATAAATAACCGGCTACATACATATCTCTCTGTCCCTCCGTCTTGCTTGACTTTTTCGAGACTGTAAGAGTTAGCAAGCAAACTCTTGTGATATCTCGCTGCTCAAATCTGTGCCATCGAAAATTTTGACGCTAGAATTACCATTTTTTCCAGATTGCAGAATTTATTCATTTTTGCTTAAATAAAAAAAACCTGACTAAAAAATGTTCTGATCGATTTGAAACAACTTTTTATATACAGAGTGATTGGAACGATGACCATATCCGTAACCGGAAACGATGGAATGGAACAAACACACTCAACATTACTCGCGCACAATCCAAATTGTATTATCTGATTATTCCGAAGCAATGCAATGCATATGTACATACATATAATGTTTTCGAGATGATAGTTTATTTTGCTTTCACATGATGTTTCCTTTCACAAAATGACATCGGCTAAGAAGTTTCGTATAATTCGGAAAGTATGCCCAACATTGATCACCTATGTGTCAATTTAAACGCCAGATGTAACTGCAATTTAGCTGCCACAGATTCTGGCTACAATAGCGCCCAAATGTATAGGTGGAATCATTCGGGTCGAAAGGAGCCATTGAGGCTCCAACCCATTGAGGTCAATAAGGAGTTGAAACAAGGACAACGCAGGGAATTTAAGTCGTTTTCATATCCCGACAAGAGTGTCATCTATGCAAGGAATAGTCGGAAATACTCTGTAGATACTACGGAAAGCACAGACAAAGATTTAACTGATGTTTCAGCTATATATTCAAGAGGACATCCTTCTATTTATCCAGATGCAAAATACAGATTTACGTCGTCGAGTGAACAGAGTAAAAAAATCCAATTAATGAATTCCAGAATTGATGGGGCCAAACAATTTTTTGCGCAGAGTGGCATTTTAGGGACAGCGAACTTCCAAAGTTCTTCTGACTTAATAAGGAAAACTTCAAGCATTCATATAGATGCGACTTTGAAAGACCAGGTGAGTGCAAATCCATTTGAAAATGTTATCGATGACTAGCTTTTTTTACAGATACGAAAAACATCTTTGTGCCTGCGTTCAAGGATTTGCATAGAAAAGAATATACCAAAAAGCTATGATGAACTCATCTATTCACTTCAGAATGAAGTCCTTACATTGAAAGGAACCATCAATCATGGGGAGACCAAAATTATCACACTGAGAACTGAAATTAACAAATTGAAGGCAAGCAATCTGAACAAAGTTTATTAGACATTACTTATACTTAGCATATTTTGAGTATATGTACAATCTGTATATTTAACAAAAGTGTTATTTTTGGAAGGTCTTTCACGCTTTCATCCGAGTGCTCAGATGTCGTAAGATTCATATTATTCCGTTGTATTATTTCAGAGAGCCCTCCAAGAGATAATGCACGTCCAGATGGTAGCTAGTAGCAACGCTGGTGATGGCCTGTCGAGTACAACTATTTGCCTTTTTTGCCAACCCAGAAACTGGACGAGCAAGATTTAGAAAAAATATATATTTGGATAGAATCTTCTGTCATTATGCACAGGCCCTGTCACAGCTGTCATAAAGACAAAAAAAACAATTATGATTATTTTTTAATTAATTAATTACACTTTATTGAGGTTATTTTCATCTATTACATTTGAGATAATAACGTAATATTTACAATAAAGAAATTCAGATTTTAATGCATATTGAATAAATTAAATGTAATAAAACAAAGAGAAAAAAAACACAAAAGAAAACTTAATTTCATAGAAAGCACTTTGTATAATGTGTAAGCAAACCTTATCAGCTCAGCTCAATGGTGCTCATCCATTTCACATATCTTTACATACGCTACACACATCACCGAATCAAAATTGCAACGAAAACTGCAGAAGTTTAGTTGAACGTTCTCCCAAAACACACATACATACATACATATAACTAAATAACAAAGTATAAATTAATTCATTAATAACTGAAATTCTCCTAGCACTCATTTTGCTTGCAACTTTATTATAATAATGCATCCTTGACTTGAAACATTCACAATTCAATTTGTAAGTATTAAATACGGAGATAATTAGGTATTGTTTATCGTTTATGGGTATCATTAATTGTGAGTTACAGGAGTACGGGGGTGAGAGTTCTTAGTCGATCAATATACTTTGATTCTATAAATAACGGTGTTAGGCATTTCTTTTAAAGCTTATCTTAATATTTTCATACTATTTTGTTTGGTTAATTTGCCTTGCCCTAGAAGTGGACATGGGAGATATCTTTGTTCTTTCTAGTTCAAGCAAGAAAACTTTAATTAATTGTTTATATATAAAAAAGAAAAAGATTAAAGTTGTCTATGCAGGTCGAACATAATTTTGAAAATATATAGAGGAGCCAATATTTGTGAACGCATTTTCGTCGTGTATAAGTGGACTTGTTAATTCTGTAACAAAAACAAACCAGGTCCTGGATCCAAGATAGTACATAAGAGTATTACTACTGAGAATGTCATTATTCTATGTTATGCCTATAACGACGAAGGCGCGCACTATTTTCTATTTTTGGCTCCCCCGGTGGTGGCGAGATGTTACTCTTCGGTTGTGGATCTGTGGAATTTTCACTCCATGTGATATTGTTAAATTTCGATTCTTCATATTGCTTTGTAATAAAGTGAGCTCCAATAGTTCCAGTTTTATCTTCACTGAGATCAGTTGATTGATCATCAAAATTTCCTAACATTGTAGTAGGTATGCCACGAGTTCTTAAATGTTACATATGACAATTATTATGAAATGCAATTTAAATTAACCAAAACCTACCGACTGGAGGTGCGGGACCGAGGACGTTGAAATCTTAGCTGTAATTGTGTTGGGTCGGTTATATACTTTCCTTCAGCGGATTCTCGTCTACGTCGTAATCCTAAATGAGATGGTTGGAATCAAATCACATACACATTTGAAAATACAATAGAATTCTCCTTTCAATATAAGGTACATAACTGTCACGGCAAATATCATGATAACTCTTGTAATAGTAAACTTTATTATGTCAAAAGGGAATAAGCAGTGAAACAAAACTAATATAATACTCGTACCAGAATATTATACTCATCAAAAAAAATTCAATCGAATCCTGAAACAAGTTAGGACACAGAAAGTACATGCAACGTGCAGCGAATACTTTTCATTTATCAATTACTTTGTTGGCAAAGCCCACTTTATAAAGGGAACAAACCTGGTGTTAGGTCCGTATTATTGGGAGGATTTTGTAAAACACCAGAGTATATGTCGTGACGAAGAGGAATAGCGTCCATCATACAACTGGTCAAGTCAAATGGCGAATTGTTTTGGATAAGATGCTGTCCTCCGATAGACCCGATTGTGGTTGATGCATTTGTGGTAGTATCAGTACCCGCCCATGAAGCACATTTTGATTGGCGCACTGGTATTTTGCTGGGTGCCAAGAGCGGTGGTTCACAGTTACCTTCGGATCCGCCGTAGGCGCAGCTCACCCGTGATATTTGAGTATCTAAATCACCTGTTTTTGTCAAAGCCTGCTCCTTTGTATTGAAAATTTCGCTGTTTCCATTCAGCTTGGGCTTGATGGAATCGACCACATGGGAGCTGAAGCAGCTTGGCTCGTTGGGTGCTTCAGCAGTGGCTTTGTTGACTGGTACTTTAAAATTATTGATTGTATTCGGAGAGGAAGCTTTCATTGCTGCTGCTGCTGCTGTTGTTTTTATTTCATCACAGTTAGTTAGCACCTTATCACTAGAATCTTGGCCTTGAGTTTTATCAGCAATGCCTTGGCTAGTTGTACTTGAAGTCATCTTAACAGCAGCTGCCAATGCATCATAGTAGACAGATTCATCCAAATTAGAGATTTCTAAAAATACAAACGTATTTTAACATCACGTACAAACTGATATAACTAACATTGAGTTGGTGCGATTGGATTACATCCCTGGATAGCAAGAAATTTACTTTATTTGCCTACCTTTGGGAATGACACGAATTTCCAGACGCCCACTAACACAACCATTGTTCTCCTGGATTTCTTCACTCTCAGGCAAATTACTCTTCTGGCAAGATGTGGTTTGTACGCACCAGGGCTTGGCCGCGTCATTCACCACCAAAGAACTATAATTTGGTTGAGCCTGTTGGTCGTCAAAAATGTCGGCCAATGACACATTCGGAAGGCTGTTTCGATGTTTGGACTTGGTTTGGCTCTCATTTGATTTATTTGACTGAAAAGCAACATGATCATCTTGAAATGATGACGGCAGTACAGTTTGTGATAAGATAGATACAGAAGGCTTTGGTTGTCCCAGCGGAGTGATTTCCGAGTATGATTCTCGCACACAAACATTCCTGGCTATATCCATGCGATATACCTACAAATTGAAGAGAGGGTCCAATGAAAAATGCTGAAATTCTCGATGTTGGGATGTTCAAGGCTGTTTTTTTCCTCAACACTCCTAACTCAACCTTACAAAGTTCAAATATATCAAGAGCATGTAGTACTTCCATTGAATATTGGTGCCATTGACATTGGGGAACAGCAAAAATAATTGAAATATCGTACACATAAACACACACACGAGTGTGATAAGATGCTTAAAATGTCTTCCGGAACGTGAATATGTATGTACTAATATTAGTTTGTTGCATGCTCTTAATCGGTATGGAAATAATTAACTTATTCTAGTTAAGTAAGTAGGCAAAGACGTAAGATTTATAAGATATGCTTACTGTATTATCAAAAGCGGCTTGTTGCACAGCCGGTGGCTCTAAGTCTTTTCGTAATACATTACCCATTGCAGGGTCAGACCAGCAGTGCGGTAAAGAGATTTTCAACGTGTCGTAGTTTTCGATCCCGGCTATGTTGAGTGTGTATCTATGGTAGGGGAAATCAATATACGCACAAATTGTACACAAAACAAATAACAAAATAATTCAATATTTTACTAAATTCATATACATATTTATAACCGCTACACGGTATATTAGTATTCATTTGGATGTACACGATCACTCATGTAATTTGCAAATGAAAGCATTTCCTATGCATCACCTATGCGAAGTTTTTACCACAGCCTAATTCGATCTGGATATTAGAATGTAAAGATAAATATAAATGTGCGAAATGATTGATGATAAAATATCGAAAATATATAGAAGGTTACAAATTCTTTGCCTCGTCCACCGCTCCTTTAATCTAAACATTTATGATTTTCAGAATATGTTGTTAAGCATTAAACAATTTTTGGTAAAAATCCAAATATTGTACATTTTGCAGATCCTGTTAACTCTCATCTGGAGATGAATTTGCAACTGATATACAATTTATGACACTTTATTTCTACGAACAAGCAAGGTAGAGTAGGATGCACAGACGGATTCGGCTTGCTTTTCTGCTGGAAAACATATTTCATTTGTGGGATGAACATACTTACATGTATAAAAATTGGGTCACATTTAAGACATCCTCACCAAAGGTTATAAATATGTATGCATAGATTAGCCATCAGTTCAAAACTTACCTTTTCGGCCTGGATTTTCCGTCTTGGGGCGTTTGGGTTTTTGTTGTCTTGGTTGTATCAGCGACGGCAGTGAGGGAAAAGATTGCAGCTTCATTTAACAGAGGCAATGAAACATCCCCCTTAATCAATTGATCCAAATTGGGTTGCGACTGTGAGGTGAAATGTAGTTTGTATATTTTACATGTTTATCTTAGGAAAATACTAAATTTTGCAAAAAAAAAAAAAAAAAAAAAAAAAAAACAGCAACATTGAACATGGGATATCGGATGCACACAATTATAATATCTTACAAAAAGTACATATATTAATAGTAGGTGATTTGGAACTGTTAAGCATTGTTGCTGTTACAGGAAGACATTTTAAGCATTTATCGTTAGTTGAAACGCGACCTGACTTGGTCAACTAGAATTCCCATCTTTTCATAATTAGTTTGCATTCTAATTTACCTGTGGCTCTCGGTTCCATTCGTTATCGGTCGTGTCCTCAGAGTCATCAAACTGACTTTTCCACTGGGAAGCAAGAGTGAGAGCTCCGCCCCTTGTTACCTGTTGTAATGCGGACACATTTTCATCGTCTATCAATGCAAATTGAGTGACTGAATGGTCGCCGGTAACACTGCTTCTGGCTGTATTGTTGCCAGTGACTGACTGACCAGCTGCGCCTGCTGATGCGCTATTGATACGTTGAATCGAATTGGAACCAGCACCCGAGGAAGACGGTCGTAAATTGGTGGATGTTGCTGAGCGACGATTGACTGGCGGTATGCCAACCATTCCAAATACCTGACCGCGCTGGCATATGGCAACTTTTGAAGCAGAACTCCCTCCTCCTCCGCAGAAAGCCAGAGCATCCTGGTCATATGTAGCTGAAAGTTCATCTCCATGCTGGCTTTGAGCCCCACCAACGGTTAGATCATGTACGCTCATGGGTGGGGCTGTAAGTACACGAAGGCGCCCATAGGTTGATTTTTGATCATCCATGGACCGCTTACTGTCGCTGCATTTTTCTGACACTAACGCATCCATTTTCTGGTGTTGTTTATCAGTATTTCCAGTTGGATTTGATTTTTTCGTTTGCGGTTGCTGGTGCTGCTCTCCTCCGGATTGCGGTGTTCTATTGACACCCTCAATAATATTTGCATCGGCGATCTTCTGGCCTTGGGAGCCTTCAACTGCAATCAGTGCGACTTCGATATCAACATCCCCTATGCGCTCGGCCTCAGCGGTTTTCTTCGTTTGCAATAGCTGTGTGGCTACAAACTTATCTTCAAGATTGGGATACTGTAAGAAATTAGTTGAGTGTAACTGTATAAGTGTTAATTGCATTTGCCTTCTTACATAGACGGGAGCAGAGTTGTTTTGGTTTGATGCAGAAAACGACACGGTTCCGCTGTGGGGTTGGCAATTCTTTGCATGAATTACTGAATGCTGTGTCTTTACCGGTGCTTCATGGTTTCCAACACCAACCATTGATGACTTAATCAGTGCATTAGGGAGATTAGGCGTAGCCATAGCTACATTGCTGTTGGCAGATTGTGGTGGATGTTGCTGCTGCAACAAAGCTTTGGGTAAGGTATTTTGATTATTGGCTGAGTTGGCGTGCTGTAAAGATGTCTCGCATTTAGCCTGTGGTTGGGGAACTGATGAAGTCGCATTGCAGTTTCTATCAACCTTAAAAATGATTTCAAATTATTAAAATATGCTTCTTCAAAATGGATTATTACCTACCTTATCTTTCATATGCAACGGCTCTGTCGCTGCGATCTGAGCGGTATCAATATCAGTCCGCTTTCGAACCTTTTGAAAATGCGACAAATCATGTAAGGAAGAAAAATAAATAGTTTTAACAATTATATGGATGGGATAGATAATTCTGACTTATAGACTACATATATGTATGCACATAGTTTTATTTACGGGAAGTCAACCTAGATTAGTTTTCAATTTAATTTATAGAAGTTGCCTAATTAGTACCCCTTCTGAGCACCAAATCAGAGATAATAACTTGGCTACGGTTTGCTCTTACGACATCTGGAAGTTTGAAAATGTGTTTTTTTGGAAGATAGCGTTTAACTTATGAGAAGAAATGAGACAACTTCGATTTTATTCTCCGTTCTTCCTTTACTGCATCGGGTTTGACATCAAATCATCTATTTATGACTTCAATAAGTAGTTTATAACCGAAACAAACAAAACTGAACAGAAACAAACGTTTCTCTGTTATTTTTGTTATGTTGAGCTATCGACTTACGTATTCAGTGCCGCTCGCGTTAGATGCAGCGACTGTCATTTGTGTTATATTTCCATGGATGTAATCATTTTTAGCAGGCACTAATGCGTTGACACTTGAATTGATGTTGCCGATTGCCGAAGTGTCCACTTTTTCCCAATCATATGGATCAGCCTCTTTGACGCCGCGTCTTTTCATACAGCGTTCAAACAGTCCAATTAGCATCTGAGAAAAAAAAATACATTTTTTTTTAGTTCACCATACGCCCTCTTTGGAATTGTACAGTTACTTTACCGCGTAGTCCGGTCGGTCCGCATAGGTGAGAGACTGTATATGCTCCAGGAATTGCTTTAGATCTGACGGCAAATGCTTCAACAATATTCTGTGGTCATACTTTTCCTTAGTTAGGCCAACTTGTTCCTTGTCTTTTATCTTTCGCCACGGCAACTGGCCGTTCACAAACTCCACGAGCATATAAAATAATGACCATAGATCATCGTGACGTCCCATTTCCCGATTTCGATGAGCATTGATGGATGCATAGCGAACTGTGCCGCGGAAGCCAGCTGCTGCTCGGGGACATCGCACCTCGCCGGTACCTGTGGTGTACTGCCGAGCCAAGCCAAAGTCTAGCATATAAACCCGCCGGCAGTTATAGGGTAAACGCCCGACGGAGAAATTGCTCTGGAATGAAAACGACCGTTAATAAATTGCAATTAAAATTTTTCATGACCAACAAATTAGATTACCGGTTTTATATCACGATGAAGAAATCCCACAGAATGTATCGATTCAATGGCTTTTAAAATTTGTAAGCCTAACCTAAGTGTTGTACTAAGCGAAAATGCACCACGCGGCTGAGCTCGCCTGAGCTCTGCTAGATTCTTTCCTTGAAGTTGCATCACCACGTAATTAAATCTATCGTTTCGCCCGCATCCAATGAAGCGGCATACATGCTCTTTGCCCTGTAGCTTTTTCAAAACGGCAACTTCCATTTTGAGCACCTGCTTGGGCTGCCTTGCCGATTCCACTTTGAGGGCCACTTGTTCACGTGTAATAAGGTCTTGTCCTTCATAGATTTCACCAAAACCGCCGCCACCGATTTTTCGAACCACCTAAAACGGTTAGAAAAAGATAATTTAGTGGTAATATCAGAACAGAAAATATGATTATGTAGAGGACACACCTTCCAACGCTCCTTGACAACATGGCCCGGCTGCAAAAGATCCTCAGAAGTCATCTTGCACGATTCTTTTGGAGCTACTCCAAGTGCGTGTCTGCCCTTTTCAGCTGTGGCTATCTGCGCCAGGGCAGGAACTGGATTTGTTGAAGATGGCACTTTAAAAGTTACCCTACTGCGGCTTACTCCTAAGCGATTATGCTTCGCTGGCAAAGTCGCTGATCGCTGCAACACATTAGCTCCAGTGCCCGTGCCCGACTGGATTCGTTGCAGGATGTGAGCTTGCAAGATAGGCCTTGCGAGTGGCGGTGGTTTCGACAGTGGCGGTGGATGCAACCTGATGTTATTCTTAGAGCTGGAGCTCACTTTGTTGCTCGGACTTATGAACAGCTCCTGATTCGAGTGTTGCTGATGTGAATCATGATCTCGTGACGCAGCAACATTTTCGTCGTTTCTGAAACAAGGATATTCTGTGTGTAGAACATACTGCAATTTTCCTGGGAACAGAGACCCGACCCCCAGCAGTAACTTTGTAAACAAAACACAGCTGATGAGCAGTGTAACCGCAGAGCACGCACACCTGGTCACACTCTGCTGCTAGCGAAATATATGGCACTTTTTTTTGCCATCAAACTTTTTTTCTGAGTATATGTGAGAAAGATTCTCATAAATCATGAAAAAAGCAAAGGAAAGCAATGTCTAAAAATCTTAAATTAAATTAATTAGTTTGACCGGATTATATTTTTCAGCTTTTCTCCAATTTCTAGTGGGTATTTTTTTCTTATCTATATTCCATCTTCTTACATACGTACATTGAGTGGGATAAGGAACTTTTAGGCGAATATGTGCATATGTATTGTATTGAAGACTAGACTGACTAAAGGAGCCACACCTGTCTTGGCTTGGTCTATCCAATGGTTCAGTCTAGCACAACACGGGATAGGAGTTAGATGTAACTAGTCACGTTTAGGCCGCCATTGCATCTAGCTACGTACATACATATGTAATTATGTAAATATGCATTTACATATAAATATTTTTTTTTTGCATTTTCATATAACGGGAAATAGATTTTTCACGGAATTTTTTTAAAAGCCGGTAAAATTGGTGAAAATTAAAAATGTAAAGTATTGAAAAAATTTTTGTTGGGTACATATATGTATATGTATATTATATACATTTTGTAGGGACGCCACTGTGATAGTCATTCCAGTTATTTCAATAAAAGACTGTGGCTGTCATAGGAACGGGTAATGTCATGTCGTTATCTCTGCAGGATTTGAAATGGCTCGTTTTTCCTTCCTTATTAAAAAAAATCATTCATATGTACGTACATGTGTACATAGATATAGATGCTGATGATCTCATGCTTGTGCAAATGTGCATTACTACATAATACATACCATCCAAGCATACACATGTCGTGTTAATATAAGAGGACTTCACTTCCACTTCCTGTTCAACAAATAGGATGTGATGTACACAACTGCTATGCTTTTACAATCACAATAGCCTAAAAAGTCCATCCACGTAATGGTTATGTATAACAAGACCTCGAAAATTATCTATTCGCGTCAAAATTCTCGTCCTGCGAAGTATGGTTTAACGTCTCACAGAAAGCACGCGCACTAGGAAAAATCATAAAACTTTGTATTTCGAATTATTCAGGGAGAAGGTCCTCCGCTAGCAATTTAAACATTTTCACGGAAATAAATGATGTATCGATTGGTAAGCTTTGACTGCTTTTCCTTCCCAGTAAAGTTTCGTCGCCTAACCTAATCGAATTCAGCCCCAAGCAGCGCTCAGGAATATAAAACGCAATGAGAAATGAGAGAAAAGAGAGTGGTCGAGAGAGAATAATCTAGGGTGGTTACTATACCAGAACCAGCTGTAACCAGCTGCATATTTCCATTTTCCACTTTGGGATTGCGCATGCGTGCTCGTACGTGCCCTCCTAACTGTTGTTTTTAAAAGTACTTTACTTCATCATCCTTCTTGAAAAACAATATTACAACTTTTACTTTTAGCTAGCATTTGGCAAGACTTTTAGCAGTGGTTGTATGCCCGCTTTTCCGGGACGGGGTTCTAATCCCCGTGGGGATGTAAAATATTATTTTTTTCTGTTATTTAAACAAAAAACGCGCACACACATAACCACAAAATCTGCTTAAATTTCGGATATGTTAGTCTTCTGTTATGTTGTTAAATAGCTCGTTTTTCCTTCCTTATTAAAAAAAATCATTCTTATCGATATTTTGGTCCAAAAAAAAAAAACACAAAAAAATTGCTCAGGCTAACTCTAACTCACCTAGGGTTATCCTGTAAATGCATTTTGGCTTCTGGACTTTTCTCCTCTTGTAATAAGCCAGAGCTGCCCGAGCATAAATCCATAAACATTAAAGCTCCAATTCATAATTCAATGTTATAGGCTGAAAGAGTTTTTTATTGTTTACACTTTTTATAGCGCCTTCTATCACATGAGTCAGAGTAAATATAGTATAGTATATAGTGTATGTAAGTACATATTATACACCGATACGACTGTGTATTTATATAGTGCAAATACATATGCATATACATACATACAGCCACTCGTAGTATTTAAAGACAACTGGTATTTTTTTAGAAATCAATTTAAAAAAATAGCTTGAACATGCACATATACATACACTCTTTTTTATTCCAATTTTGCATCTTGAATATATCCCGTGCATTTGATTTTATTTATGATCATTTTTAGGTGTCTTGTGTGTGAATCTATTTTTAAGATTATACTGTATTGTCGATTTAATTATAGAGAACTTCAACGAAAACTTCTTCTTCTATCGACACGTGACACGATTCTAATCCTACATATGTATATATGATACATATGAATATTTTTAAAATTAATTTAGACACTACTTGGCAAACTGTTAGTCAATCTTTAATATGGTCTATTAAAGCTTTCACATTCACACCAAATATTCCATCCACTGAAAAATCTTACTGAGGACCAACGAACAAAGACTACTAGAAACTTTCGGCATCTCTGTGCATCCTACACGTAAATACATGCATACACGCTCGTTCATAATATAATCAAGAAAGAAAAGCTATCTTTAGTCTAATGAAGCTTTCCGACCCTTCTATGCGATCAGTTCCATTCCCTATGCAATTTCAAAATTACGCCCGACCCCCTACCACCCCCACAAAGGATGCAAATTTTTGGATCTCCATACTCCATATGGAGAAATATATAGTATGTTGAAACCGCACATTTGAACATCGCACTTTTCTACTTGACTTTGACTTGTTAACGAATATTCGAATATGACATATCGATACCTGACAATGGCTGGCTGCTTGGAAACTATGCAATTTTATTGGAATTAGCGCCAAATTTTTCCGTCAGGTGTCGCTGTTTATATTCATTTCGAAATCGGCGGATTGGACCTTTATATTAAAGACCTTTATGTATATATTCGAATACACTCGATTTCCTTTGCCCGTTTTTTGCCTTGCCATTCATACAGACCTCTAAAAAACACTCGTACATCAAAATCGCCCTAATAAACCCGTTTATATCTGTATGGTATGATGACATCATACTAGCCCTCGCGGTCGAACGATCCATTTTTACATGTGATCAAATGCAGGCTTCCGATCAGTAACTCGTACACGTTTGTCTCCTGAATAATGATGGGCAGCGGGGGCGGATACTTCTTGGAGATGTCTATAGAATAGATGTTAGGACAACGGATGGAGTCAAAGAGTTAACATTACAGAAGGCGTGAAAAAAATGCGGATCGGATCTCGTCCGTCGCCGCTGTCGCCGCCCTTGTCTTTTCCGCCATACAGACATCCTGCTTATTGGTACGAGATATGTATGGGTATGTATTGTAAATGTATTTAAATTTCTCAGGTTTTTATTTAAATTTAAAATTTAAATTTAAAAATTTTTAAAGTTATGAGAAATTTTGAGATGTGAGATTGATATGGAGAGAGATGGTTATTAGACCCTAATTTGATCCGATTGTTAATATGGTCCCTTCTGGTGGCGTTGCCAGATTGAATGGCGAGCATGTCAACATGAAATGAATACAAACAGCGACACCTGGCGGGCAAATTTGGTGCTAAGTCAAATACTAACGTATAGTTTCCTAGCAGCCAGCAATTGTCAGATATCAATATATTATATTCGATATGTCGTATTCGAATATTCGTTAACAAGTCTAAGTCAAATAGAAAATTGCGCAATGTTGAAATGTGCGGGCAAATTACACTTGCTGTTCAACATACACATCCATAAGTACGAAATTCAAAAATTTGCATCCTTTGTGGGACGGTAGGGGGTTTTAAAATACACCTGTAACTGTGGCACAGGACTAAACCAATTATTCTTTAACACTCACGGGAATGAGGAGGTTTTCCTCCATGTCGTGAATTTATCAACATGATTAAGCGCAGTCCATACAGTCCAGGTTGAAAATGTTTGGCTTTTCAAGTATGTGAATCAGAACAACAATATTCAACCATACTCGAATGATTCCAATTAAATATTTTTTTTCTAAGTTTAAATGAACTATGTATTTTTAAAGTAATTTTTGTACTTAAAATCATTAGAATTCGATAAAAAATTTTGTTGTAACAATTTCCTATTCAAGTGGGGCAAAATGACTGCTGAATAACCCAGAAGTGTACCATCGGCATATTACAAATATACAATTACAGCTAATACTAAATTTTGTTTAACAGACAAGGGAACAGTCGGGGTTTCCGGGTTATGTGGTACTGCCGCAAAGCATTGCTTCGGAATAGTAGCATATGTGTACTCTTGAAATTACAGGTATGAATGGTCTAAACAGTTGTTTTTTATCCTTGCGGATATAATATCCACCTGTCTGTCGCCACCTGCAAACTAGTCGCTACAGACCATATCACTCGAAAAACAACATTTGCAAAGGTATGAACAACCTCCTAATTATAATATTTATAATTATCAATTATATCTTGAATTTAAGGGTATTTGTACATTTGTACAACGTAAGTAAGTCGAAATCCATCTGATATGAAAGGCTGTCACTTTCTTGCCTGTTAGCGGCTAGCAGCCTCAACTTTAATTTGTGTGCCTGTCCAAAGGCACAGACTGTACTCAATGTAGCTTTCTTCGAAAAGCAGATTACGTCTAGTTTTCCAGTCGAAATATCACAGTAAAAGGGTTAAAATGTTTAAATTCCTGGGCCAGCTGAAACCCTTTTCGGGCGATAAACTTTCAGTGGTGTGGTGTGGGCATAATGTGCAGCAAAATCAATATTGAAATCAATAAAAAAAAATGTATCCAGCAGTAGTTGTCACCCTCAATGTGCTAAAAAATGCACCCCTCAATCAATATTTGTATGAATGTAGATATGTATGTACATATGTGTATACATACATGTACATGGAAAGGTTTATTGTCTTTGTATGTAAATTTAATACCACTCCACTGAACGGATTGCTCAAAGTGCAAAGAAGTTTTTTCCCTCTTTGATAGGTTCTGTCTATGATTGGAAATTGAAGTAAAGGGTATTAATTATCTAATTTACGTACATATGTACATACAATCAAATGTACAGCGTATAATATATATGATTTGATTTGGGACCCTCTGCATATCCTGCCTACTCAGTTGACAGGAGCTCACGCAGCTATTTCGTATGGATGTGTATGCGTGTACATATACATATGAATGTACATATATTCATCGCCTACTTTTCAATATTCGCAAGTAACCTTATGCGCGCAGTGCCGTTAAATTCCTAGGTGCCTCAACACCCCAAGGGAGGCTACTGCGAACATTTGTACATTTCTTGTATTATTTATTCTTAAAACCCCAACAATACATACATATGTACGTATGTATGCGTAAAGAAATTAAAAAGCTACAGTATATATGTACATATAATCCTAGAAGGGTGACCATCAACCCCACAATAAGCCAGTTCATCGGTAAAAGAGCATTGCTCTTAACTTTCTCTGTTTTCCGAATATGGACTTGCTATACAAATTAATGTCGTACCAACATAAAACGCTCCGCAAAAAAAGCACACCCCCACCCATATGTACATGCATAAGTATGTATGTATATGTGGTCCTTGAAACCTGGGGCTGATTCTTTTTCATCACAGTGGATGATCTCGGTTTTTTTATACATGCATATACATATACATAAACCTACGTTTTTTGTTTTCTCTTCTTTTTTTTAATTTTGATGTAGGGTGGTGATGGTGGTGTTTCGACTGCACAAGCAGGCGGAAGGTGGCAAAAATTGCCCATTCCGCTCCCTTTCGCTCATTCCCTGTTTCACAGTTGTTCGTTTTCGAACGCACATTCTGCCTTCCTTCTTCGCCACCACCAACTTCATTATAATTTTTGTCGGGGTAGTTTTTTTCATTTAGGTTTTGTGTGTTCTTTGTCCCATCCTTGCTACGCGGCTCTACAAATGCCCTACCCGATGGCTCTAATAACCAAATGATAGCTATGGGACAAGCCAATGTTCGAAGGGTACTTCCTCTGTGTGCAAGGCCCAACCAACTCAAAACGGCACCCCCAAATTTTTTTTTTGGTCCGTGAAAAATTGGATAAAAAATTCTTGGCAGTTTTAGCATCTGAAATTTCTAACATTGAATTATGGAAAATCGATTTTTTGGTTTTGCAAAAATGAAACGACATCTACCCTCGTGACATATACTATATGTATGTACATATATACATACATACAGACATAGATAGGTACACACAGATAGATAGTACACATGAACATATAGTATGGATGAGAATACAGATAAAGACGTGGTGGTGTATGTGTAATAATCGTAACCAAGTTCAAGTTGTTAGTTAAGTAAGCAGCTTCTTTTCCACCTACCTATTAACCTATAAAGTGCACTAAGGTGTACTGGGGTTGAACTTTGGTTGGTGCAAGTGAATCCTCCTGGCGATTAATAGAAGAATACATAATTTCATTAATATTTACGAAAGCGACCAAAACAGCGCGCCAGACGACGGCGACCGTCACCACCATTAAATCAAATGTTTTGTGGCAGACACGCACAACGAACTCACCCACTATATTCCCAGGAATCCCGTAGCAAGTCAAATAATTGATAGCTTATAACAAGAGCGAAGCTACGCTACGCTACCATTTTCCCAATAAAGGCTCCGATGATGCACAAAGAAAAACTGCACATACAAATCCGGAAAAGTTTTGCCTTCTAAACTTTCTAAATTAACAGCCCAATAGTCGATAATGACTGCTGTTGTCTGCACCAAAAGAGGCAAACATATTTTTAAGCTAAAAGCTTTGATATCTAATATCCACTGCTTATCTTCTCAGTGTAGAATTTCTCAATAATTTAATAACTAAAAACGATACGTTTAGTACCCGCCTGGATAGCATTTCTTTCTATCTGTATCCGTATTGCAGCATTATCCTACCGGCCATTTCGCACACACGTCGCATCATCCTTGGCCTTTCTTCCTGTGCCGCAGCCGTTGCCGATGCTGTTAGCGAATGTGGAGTTGGCACTAACTCTTCATCAAGGGATACGTATACATGGAAGAGAGTGGGCGAGATATCTCTGTCGTCGTGTCAGTATCAGGATCACGATTCGAGAACATTAACGCTTTAATTGCCTTTGTTTAATTTACCTTGGTGTATACCGGAAATTTACAGGAACTTCATTTGTACGTCGTCTGCTTAACGTGACGATGGGCCAGCTGGCCGTCTGGCCAGCTCGGGAGTTGGAGCTCAAGAGAATGGGGTGTCCGTGTCCAAGGGCTGGGTGTGGGGTCTCGACTGTTGGTCTTTCCTCCTTGTCGTTCGTGCGTGCCGAGATATACGATTAACTGCATCAATAAAAGGAGTCACAGCACCGCCAATTGCCCAGGGCCTTTTGCTCCCCCTCGACGAGACACTGGTGTTAAGTTCACGTGCCATTTGCCAGATGTAAGAGAGGTAGAGCATTCTAGACAAAAAAAATATTATTTGATCAGATAACTCAGACAATTTTGAAAAATTATCCATCCAAATCCGCAATATCTAAATATAATAAAATATAAATATTACAAAAATTACAGGTAATTGTTAATTTAACCACATAACCTACAATATACATAGTTCTGCCAGTTGTGTTTCACAGGACTTGCTTTCGAGGGTACGCTGCTTATTGTTGCAGAGTTGTCAATTTGATTTTCTGTTCTCTTAAAAAAGTGTCTACACTATGAACATTACGTCTGTTCTGTATATATGTATAGTATGAAGTCGAACTGTTCTCTGTGTAAGTTCTAATAATCAATCGAAAATAATTATACATACTATCTTCAATTGATTTCGATTCACTATCGATTTCCCTAAATTTCCTATTTCTATTCATCATATTCAAATAGATTACCAGTACATATGTACATACATATGTATGTATCTATGTATGGACGTACATTCTCTGACTCCTAAACTGAATCACTCATTACGCAGTGTCATTGGGATATAATTAATTTTGTTACGGTGGAAGTTCGATTTGGGCTCATAAGCATAAGTCAGCATCCTCTTCTGCCCGAGTGGTCGTAAAAGGCATAAAAGCAGCAATTTATATGCTCAAGTTGCATAATTATTGCTGAGCTGCGCTGCGAGTGAGCCACATAAGTTGTCATGCTTTATCCTTATCCTACTCTTGGCCCAATTTCCGAAATGTACCTATACGTTGGCTAATTTACTTTTTATGAATATGAATTCGCATCCCTCCGCTCAAAGATGACTATTTACGCCATCTCTTTCCCTCAGGACTACACATCCGACATAATAAATTATTTACACGCGTCTATGTACGTGCTTCTGCGCTTTAGCTTTTCTGAATATTCGCCCCCCCCCCCCTTACTAATAAAATGAATAGGAAGTGAAATCCAGCAAATTGGTTAATCCGTTAATACTCGTATTTTATCTGAAACTTCAAGCATTTTCGTCAATTTAACGACTCACATAGGTCTAAAGCTCAACTTATTTTTCGATGATCATTGCTTCCTAATTTAGACCATTCCATTCATACTGAGTCGATACAGCAATTTTCTGTCCGTTCTGAGAGACTATTAGAGGTAGAGCAATATAATTTTTTTGTGGATACTTCCGTGACAGGCGTGAAACAAAATTTTCAAAATTATGTTTCGTTCCATACAGGGCGTAGAACCATAGAGAATGACCATATATACCAGATTTTCGAATTTGGATCAGATCGGATCAATTCAGTGGCTAGCTACTTCTTCCATGCGCTTTTTTTCTCTCTATTTATCTCTCTCTCTCTCTCTCTCTGTCTCTTTCACACACTCTTCCTCGTCCAGTGTGCGCCCCTGGCGGATATACAACGGCTCCAGATCCCAGATATAACGGCTGGTGTTGGTATTCTAAAATTATAATCAAATAACGGTCGTGGTTCCTCTCTTTCCCTATATGCTTTCCCCATTTCTCATTCAAGTGAGAGATATCGCAGTCTGTTTTGCCTGTCCTATTAAGCAAATCAATCTGCTCTTTTTTTTATAGGTGCCGCAACTCATAGCGTAACATCTTCTATTAGTACAGTAACATGCTATAGTAATTCGCTTCTCTGTAATACCCTCGTCCAATGTATAAATTTATAGCTCTGAAAAGATCTAATCTATCAATACTAATAGGATCAATCGTGTACTTGTGTCATCTGCAGATACATATGCATAAAATATAGAATTATGGAAATTATCGTATAAGATCCAGTCCAGTACACTTTATCTGGTCGAAGGTCCAAATTAAATAATATTAATAATAGTAGTCTAGTGAATCCACGTTATAAGCAAGAATTTGTTTGCCAAATGCGTATTCCTACGAGTTTCATATATAACTGGGAAGTATTATTTCTTGTAACCGGAAGCACAGCGCAAGCAACCTGAGCCAGACCGAAATACGTCTACCTGCAGGGCTAGACAATGGAAACTTGCTTCTGGTACCCAGGGAATCCATGCTACATACGTACATTCATACCTATGCACGTAAACCTAATGGGCTCAGATTCTGTTGCTCTGTTTATTTACACTTTTATACATATGTATGCCGTGTAGGTTCAGCACCTTTTTTACACACATCGATAGATGATATTGTTGCCTCAGCAGGTAACCGATTGGGTTAATTCACACGGAATTATTCTAGAGTTGTTTACCCTTGAGCAGGGCAAAATCTGAATTGTTGAGATGATTGTAATGATGGAACTGGAACCCATTACGACTTACGCAATAAGTTCTATATATTGTCGATCAGCATCCAAAGCTGAGTCTGTATAGCCATGTCCGACTGCCCCGCTGGACAAAAATGATGCACTGGATCAGAATTTACTGACTAACGATGATGCTAGAATTTGTTGGTGTAAATTCTCTAGAGCTCTCAAAATGCCTTCTGAAGGAATTGGTGACCACTATACAATTTATCCACTGATGGAGGACCCTTTGAGAACGCAAAAAGATTCATTAATATACCATCCAAATAAGTGATCGCTGCCTTCGATGGAGAGGAATGGTCATTACAGCTGGAATATGGAAGGAGAAAAGCGACAATGTCAGCAAAGACCAGACCAACTGAGCTAAAGAGATTTAACAAAATTTTAATTAATTATGTTGTCGTGGTGGTAATAATAGCGCAAAACGGTAAACGGATAATTATGCTGGCAATTCCGGTCAAGGGCAAGCGGGCAACGGGCAGGCAGCCGGCATGCAGCCGGACGTCGAGATTGAGGGATGGGATGGGGATGCTCTGATTGCTGCCGACCCGGAATTGGGCAAGGAGAGGCTGCGTTTCAATTATAATTGTTTTAACAGAGTTTTAAATGAACGAAATAGGGGAGACGAGACTGTGGTGGACAAAGGCGTTTGACTTCCGGAATTAAAAAAGCATAACAAATAAAGCAACGCAAATGTGGCTCACCCGCACAGATTTGCTTGGGCATTAATTTGGGATTAAGAACCGTAAAGTATCAGCATTTTCACCATCATCGTTTGCTAAGTGACACACTAAACGAATTTAATTGAAAACCGCTCTACCCAACCGAACGTCCAGACTGCCCTGTCCCCATTTTGTGCTTTTAAAACGTATGCGGAAAATGGAAATACTACAGAAATACTACTACTACTCGAATCCAGTCATAGATTCCCAATCCAGGCAATGTAATAAATAATAAATAAATAATAAATAAATAAAAGGGAGCTTGTCTATGGAAGGGTTAAGTCAAGTTGAACTCCGAACTTAAGAAACGATTACTTTTGATCGAGCTTGGATAATCTGGCGATAATCTGCCTCTGTGTAAAGGTTCTAGACCAATCTTCATATACATAGATATGTATCGGCGGTAGTAACAGACATACAAAATGAGCAAAATGAAAACAAAATAAAGCAAAGGGTGGGCTATGAGGTCTATAATATCATGTACTTTGCACGGCACGAGCCTAATTTTTTAAAAGGGTAATACAAGTTTACGATAACAAAACACACAACCTCGAAAAATGTCCGTCTTACGTTAAAGACTCGTGCAGTGGAATGGCTGTCGCTGTCAAACCCGGCGATTGACCGGTTAACACACCCCCAATCCCAATACTTTCTTACACCAAATTTCGGTCAAGTTCAGTTCATTCACGTTTCGCTGTCACTCCCGGATTCTGATTGTTGTTGTTTTTTTTTGTTGCTGACCAGAGCCCAGTTTCCCTGTGCTTCGTTGCTTTTGCTCATGGCTTTGATACATACATATGTATGTACATGTGACAAGTATACACTTGTACACTTGTATGTTTCGATAATACTACTACAAACTTTAATCTTCAACACATTCCCTTAATATGGCTATAGTATTAACTGGGAATAGACAAACGATCAAATCAAACAAAGAATCATCCATAATATTATGTTCATCTCAGCAATGTGGCTGGCACAGCCGTCACATAAATATACAGATACAGCTACACAGGTATACCTACCAATATACAGGTATATAGGTGGTATTCAAGCGACCCCAGGTATTCGAACCACACGCACAAAAATGTGTGGGCTAAGCGGGACACGTAGGGCAGTCAGAAGGCAATTCTCGTCAATGAAAAGTGGGAATGGAACGAACGCCGTATCATACGAGTATCAATAAATTGTCAACGGGAAAAGTGTCAGCCCACATAGAGAGCGAACAGAACAGTTACAAAACAGAGGCGAAGGAGAAGAAGTGTCGAACCGAATCGAACCGAACCAAAGAAAAGCAACAACATAATCAAAAATAATAACACCAAATGAGGCAACCGATCGGAAAGGTGAAATCGTATAAATACATCATAATCATAGACTAGAATTGGGAGAGGAGAGGACCATACTTAAATATGTGCATAAATACATATATACATACATATCTATGGATATGTGTATACTCTGGATGCAAGACAACAAAAAATTCGTTTTGGGATATTCATATCTAGAAATATCTATCCATTTTAAAGCATAAACACTCAAACTAATCATATATTCTATCATCATATTCACAAAGCCTAATAGCTCAGAAATTTACGATTTCATTCATAACATCTAGCCACACGCACAGGGACATGGGGCACCTGCGATATCACAAAGAACCCCGAAACCCTCCATTGTTTGTCCCGACTGGTAGATACCCAGAAATGTATTTATATTGTATCTCCCGAGGAGAGTACCGTACCGTGATATTGGAACTTGGAAATACAAACAAGAACTTCTCCCCAGAAACTAGTATGTATAGTATTTCTCGTTTTGCTTTACGAAAACAAAATTATGAATTCTTCTTACTGGAAACTATGTATGTAAGTGTGTCTTCCGTCAATCATTCTTGTTAAAGACTGTATCGGATTTGGGAGTGTAGCATCGTTTGTCTGTGTGATCGGAGAAGGGCAGAGCCAAACAAAATATGTGATCCGAATTAGCATTTTATCACCTTAAAAGTTCGGTAACAAAAATTCATTTGAGCTGTGAAAACTATCCGTAAAGAGAGTCTCTCTCACACCGATAATCGGATTGAATGGGTTAATGAATGGATGGACGGACCGGTCCGGATCGGACTCAATGAATCTATAAATATGCAAGCAATCTGATCATAGTAGGCCTGGTCTGCTGATGTGAGGCCTGTCTTGGGGATGTATGTTGTACTATATACTAGATGTGTTTTTTCTGGTTCGAATCATTCTTCTTGCTAGAAGGTAATAAGTTACTGTTTTGAAATATGTATCTGTCTTTTCTTAGCGGCCAGCGATGAAGATTACTATCGCCTGTGCGTTGTCAGAAGTCCCTTCCGTTAAATATACTGTACAATATTGGTAGTACAAATGCATGTATATATATACAATGTATTCGGAATGGAATCTTGGAAATCTAATCATTAAAGCCATGAATATCTCAACCAATTACGATGGCTCCATGAGTTCGTGCGTTGTCCGGACTGAAGCCGAACGCGACTCAAGCGTTTGCAGTTTGTTTGATCACCTGTATTTATTTAATATATCCCACACTACCCACACACTAAAGCGCACGCATACAGATAGGTATACTGTAATTGTAGGTATACATGTATGTACATATATGATGAGCACGATCAGTTATAATGTAGTTTTCTTTCTGAAAACCCAACAAGACTCAGGCACTCACACAGCCATCTATGTACATACTGTATACTCTATTATTTACCGATCGTTTACCGCTCAGCACCGCTCCGATGATCATGCAAATGCATTTCGGGGAGTGGTCGCCGTACGGTGCCAGTTCATCTCAATGGGCTCTATCTGTTTTATGGCTGTGCACAATTATTTGTTAATGATTTGTGTAATTAATTAATATGCAAACATGGTTGTATGTGAGTGCGACTAGTCTTCGCGGGTAAACAATTTTTCGGGTGGTAATAAGTGTAGAATTTAATCTGGGAGATACTATATGTTAGCAGACACTCCGAGTGTGCGCATGCATATGTACATATATGTATGTATCTGAATGCAATAGGGGGCAACGTACTATTAGTACAAACAACTCCTGCTTTGTCTTTGACATATGCGCCTGCTAACTTGTCAATCAGTTAAAATACAATCTGATTTGTTGGTTCAAGGCACTACATCTATACCATATACTCAGTCAAACAACAAAATCATTTTTAAAAAATCATCAAACATTGGACATATTTTACAAATAAATACAAAAAAAAGTAATTGAACAGAATGGTTTCAAATTGATACCTACCATACTGACGTTAAAGTCAACAAAAAAATTTTATTTTAATAATGACCAATGATAATGTTCGATTTAAAAAAATTAAAAACTTCTTCCTTTTATTTCGACACTTGGAAACGTTAAACAACAAAAGTCGTTACTGTTATAATTATGGAAGTAGCTAGTGTAATAGTGCTATAAATTTGGGCCTCAAAAGCATGTTTATAAATGCACTCGTATGCCACTGGAGCTAACTGTACCTAGCCCTCCCACTCCAAATGGAAGCACCCACGCATCACCCACACTCCCAGTCACATTTTGTCGCGAAATTAAAACGGAAAACTGCCTCCAGCCGACATATATGTACATATATGTACTCTGTACTCCAAGCGACCAGTCAGCATGCTGGGAAATGGAAAATGGCAAGCCCCCAACCCAGTCCAAGCCTTCTGAAAATACATATATGTATATGTGTACATATGCATGTGTGTCTGTGTGTTCGCCTCATGACCGCGAAATGAGCAAACTTATACATGTTCATGCACATAGTTCATCATACATACATACGTACATACGTGCAAATTTTAATGCGCGTACATTCGCATCATATGTATTTAAATGTGTGGGGCCAAGTGGATCTCAAAATGTACATATGTATGAGCGCTCTCGTATATAGATATGCATATTTACATACAACCATACATACGTAATTCAAAGGAAAGGAGTTAAAGATACTGGCTTGTTAGTAAAAAAAAGAAAAGAAAAAAGGAAGACGAAACGAAACTCAGGACACTCTGTCTCCCTCAGCCTTTGCAATTGACGACCGACCGCCGTCGTCATTGCTATATCGTCGCCTGATACTGCTGACGCTTGGGGGCTGACTGTCAGTGGTACAGCTGTTGGATGCTGACTCCCCTTCCTTCCTCCCCTCCCACTCACTTATACATACAAATACATACATATGCAGTAGTACATATAACCATACATACATACATGCATGCACACATATACAGATACATAGCAAGTGAGTAAAAGCGAGAGTGAGTGAGAGAGGGAGTGTAGTGTGGTTTGCAAAAAAGGGGTTTACGTTTACCTCCCCACCGATTCGCATCCCATACCCTTTACAGTTCCCTTACATACCCACCTACTTCTACTCCTATCCCATCCAACATGCGTGTTTTATTCATTTCTAGTTAAAAAGCGTAAACGCAGACGCGAATTTTACGTTTCTGCCTTATTCGCTGGCTCCTTTTTTCAGTTTTGACTTTTTCCAGCGAAATGAGAATATATGCATTCGATTACGACGCCGACTGCAGGATCATGTGCGAATGTGTGTTGTGTGTGTGAGTGCATACGAATGCAAAGGGTGGAGCATCGTGTCACATCGCATCGCATCTTGGGGAAATGGGGTACGAACCTGCTCCTGCTCCAGCTCCAGCTTCATTCTTTCCTGATTTGCCAGTAAATAAAATGGCGCTTGATGACGAATTCGGTTTTATTTAAATGAAACTAAAGCCACGTACATATGTACAAAAACATGTACATATGTTCTTTTGTTTCGGATAGATTATTATAATGTTCAGCTTAGTGGTCGGATTTCGACTCGTTCGCCCATCTTAGAAAGAAGAGAAAGGATTACATGGAGACCACGTTTTTTTCCATACAATCACAGAAGAAGAGTAATATCGAAATGCATTTATAAAAATCAGCCAGAAAAGCTGCCCCCGAAAAAGAAGAATTCATAGATAATTTGAGTCTTGTGGTAACGCATAAAACTACGGTAAAATTTTCCGATCCTGAGAATATTAACTATATGGCATGAGCAGATATTTCTTAGTATGTACATATGTAGATATATGTAGGTATGTATAATGTAGGTACATTATCTTCATTCTGGCTGGAATACATTTACCGCTTTGGATGTTTTTTGCTAGGTCGGTAGATTATGTATACTTTTCTACATACATATTTAAATTTGTACATATCCAAACTTTTTCTCAATTCGATAGTGTTGAAAAAAACTTGTTTTCTTCTTAAAAGCTTGTATTTTCTTTAACCCTTTCAACGTTTTAGCTATTATAATATTAGGCGGATTAACCATAGAAGAAAACAACGCCTCATACATATACATATATTGTCGAGCATATTTTCAATTTAAGCTAGTCTAATGGTACTAGATTTTCAAGTATCTAGCTGAGAGGTCAGATCTTCCGTGTCTTGTCGTTTCGTGATTAAATAAGAATTTCGGCTATTAATATAATGTAATTTATTAGTGTGTGTTTATTTATATTTATATTTGTTGGGAAATACTAGGTGATTTGTAATAAATTCTATACACATATAACCTTGATTTTTAACCATGTCCGACTGTCATTCTATCTGTTCTTTTGCAAACTAGCTATTAGTTTCAGAGCTATTTGTGACTTGCAACTCCGACTGAATCTTATCCGCTGGATTCGATCTACTATTAGAAAGCTGCCAAGGCAGTGAGAGTGTTCGAACAAAAAAACCTGTCTGAGACGATATTTGAACAAGTTTAACAGTATTATATAGTACTCGGATAAATCGTAAAAATCGTTATCCTGATATGATGCGACCGATGTGAATGAAACTTGACACGGTTCTTAAGGTTTTTCCATAGCGATTTTATTCGACGAATTAATACATTTTTTATTTAATATTTTTAAGCGTCATTTTATTACTCCGTTTTACATTTTTTAAACTAAAGGGGCTCTAAAATTAGTTGCATTTGCACTCCTCTTTTCATTAATGTGCTCAGAACTCGTATGTTTAGTTACTTTAAAACTTATTTTTTTAAATTATAAAATATCAGGAAGTAAAATATAAAAAAATTAGCCAACCTTTTGATAAATTGCACTCCTCTTTTCATTAATGTGCTCAGAACTCGTATGTTTAGTTACTTTAAAACTTTTTTTTTTTAATTATAAAATATCAGGAAGTAAAATATAATGGCATAACTTTGTCACCGAATTGAATTATATGGTATGTAAATACATATGTATTTAGTGAAGTTTGGATTATTTGTGTTACGCTTTTTTCCTAGTTGTAAAATTTACTACAGGAAAATGGAAATGGTACCTGTGCTGGGCTCATAAGAAGTTAAACTGGGTGAAACCAGGTCTAATACAAACGAAGGAACAACAAAAAATACAAGAATAGTTCAATAATGAGGCAGAGAATTTATAATTGCTTAAAAATGGTTTTTAAAACGAATGATTGGTGAATATTGCACAAGCGAAGAATCCCCCCAAACATTCAGCTTCTGCTCGTTGAAGCCCTCAACTTCCGACGGCAGTTATGGTATGTACATATGTATGTATGTATGTATATAAATGTACAAGAAAATAATGAACGATGATTGCCCAGCTACTCCCACACGAGAGACGCACGCACACACATGAAGTGAGCGAAGTGTGCGAGAGGGAGAGAGTGAGAGTAAGAGAGAGAGATCCACATTGAGAGCAATAAAGCACATTGGTACATTGTTTTATCATTTCTTCGTTGTCTGTCTCCCTCTTTCGTAATTACCACTCTGCGTGGCAATAATTACCCCATTACGATTACTTTGAGACTCTCTTCAGTACGCATGCTTCGATTCCAACTCAATCCGTCCAAAGAGTAAAAGAGAGCAAGAGCAAGTAAACAAGTTAAGGTACTGACATACATACCTGGCCAAAGTTGATTTCCAGCACCTACCCCCTCTTGGTCGCTGAATCAAGAGAAAGAGAAAACTGATTCTCTTGCCTACCAAACAAACCGCAACAGAGCGAAATCGAGTGAGAACGAGCGCGTGCAGCTCTCTTGTGACTCTCTCTGTATCTGTATCTGTACCTCTGTCGAAAAAAAACCGTTGAACGAGTCGGATGCGGGTCGGATGGTGAGTTCTGAGTTGCCGTGCCTGTGACTTTTACTGTTCCTGTGATTTGGCTGAAGTTTGTTGAATGAGAATGCACCAGGCAGCTCTAAGCCTAACCTAAACGCGTATTTCGGAGCAGACAATTGCAAATAACGATTGCAAATCTGTTCGAAACCATTTGAAAACAAGTGGACGTCAAAGCCAGGACAACAAGACAAAAGTGAAACGCTAAAATGCCGCGAAGTCGAATTTGTCGATTATAAAACAAAGCAAGCTAATTTAAATGGAAAGAATAATAAATGTGTAGATACTGTTATTCCACTTCCATATCTATGAAGCATAAATGTGGCACTGTGTGTGTGAGTAACGTGTGTGTGGTTGGGACGAAGGTGCCGCCGTGACCGTGCATGTCTCTACCTGAATATACCCTTCTGAAAATCGTATCTGTGATGTATTTAATAGTGAACAAAAACAACAAAAACATTTCTAAGGATAAAAAGTGTTCAGAATTTGTCTCTCACGTTAACTATATGTATATGTATGCATGTACATCGGAGGCATAGAAATGCATACATGCGACGACCCGGAATAAATAACACCTTCAAGTGCATACTATCCTTCTGGCTGTGTTCTGCCTTGATCCAGGACTCCAGTGATTGCCGGTTCTCGGAAAGGGTGGCCACGCTTTGACCTAACCCGATCCTTAGCATCGCTACGCATTTCACAAACTCCATCCCTCACGATGAATGCAAAGGTGTGTGTGTGTGTGTAACTATCGTGCCTATTGCAGGAACAGGAGACTTCTGGGAGATGGGGCCACGCTTTAAGTATTTGGAAAAACTAGAAAATTGCTTTAAATAACTTGTACTTCAGAATCAATAACGAATGAACAAAAATTCATAAGGAGAGATAAAAGCAGAGCAGGCTAAAGAGGGAAAAATAAATGTATTAAAAAGCATAAAGCAATTTTAAGACGAAGAGTTCGTCATTTATTTACCACTTGTATCAAAGTATCATCTTCAAAGAAGATGATAATCCAAAAAAGTGAAAAATTCTGGTTATTGTAGCCTTGACGTAAAAGGACAATGTTTTAGAGCCCTGGCCAAAATCAAATCCATGAATTTCTATTCAAATTTAAATTCAAATAGTTATGCATGTATTCCATACACACTAGTACATACTATAATATGTACGTGTACCCTGGCAACAAGAATAGTTAATTTCAATTAAACTTATTGAAAAGTGAGCGGAGCGAACAAAGACAGGGTGGCAGGGAGTAGTTTCTTTTATTTTAATTGCATTCCGAACCGTACCGCATAGCAATAAAAAAAAAGGAGCGCCACCCACTGGCAGCAACAAGAAAAGGGTGCGCGGGCGATTGCAATGCGCTCTCTCGTCGGAATAATGAGCACGTGGTACGGTTAGAGAAGTGTATGCAAAAGGACTCTATATCTCTCACTCTCACTCTCTCCCCTTCCTCTCTATCTTTCTTTCCTCACTCTCTCTCTCTCTCTCTCTCTCTCTCTCTCCCCGACTGTGCTTTGTGTCTGTTTAGGGTGAGGAAAAGTGCGGGACTTTGAGTAAATGTGTGCGTGCGTGCGTGTGTGTGTGTGTGTGCGCGCGAGTGCATGCATAAAAAAGAGACAACTGTCTCTCGTTATAAGAAGCCAAATGGGAGTAACAGTGTTGACATTAAAAATGCAAAAAACTCAAAAAAAAAGTTTGCAAATTAGATCGCCCTCTCGCTTGCTCGCTTATTCTCGTTCTGGTCGAAGCTGTACCAACTATGTACGCTTCTGCTACATGTACATACATGCATATGTATACATACATATATGTGCAACACCTAAGAATATTCAGTTCCATCCTTTTTCCTCTGCATCGCTTAAGAATTAAATATCCATTCTCCTTCTCAACCACTGAGTGAATCTTCACATTCGAGCGCTTCCTGTTGGCACGCCAAGCGCCCCCCTCTTGGTCGATTGGCAACAGCAGGTCGCTCACCTGCCGCCTGTTCCCTCTTACCTGTCGCTGGTCACGGAAATTACACCCTCAATCACATAAATTTCGGATCCTGTTTTGGGTTGTCGCTGTGTGGCGATCTCTCCCCTAATGTCCTGCTTCAATATCCTGTCTCTTCCATTCCCTGCCTTCCCACCTCCCTTTCAACCCTCCTTTATTCGCAGAAGAGATCGTTCCCAACCTGCTGTTGTTCCGTACATATGTACATATATAGTATTGTTGTATTGTGTTATTGTTTCGACCGGACAAGGAGCGATATATATAGATTTGTTAACTGAACCATCCCCAGGTGCTGCAGGCCAATCTACAAACTCGTCCACGCCTACATACGCTCGATTCAAAAGTTCCTATAATATTAAGCATAACATAAAATAGTACAAAAATAGTACGACTACGTAAAAACCACTAACTGTCGATTTAACCAATGCCACAACACACCCTCTCAAAACAAATCCAATTGGAAATTCACACGAGAATCAACAATATTAAAAACACATCGAATCGAAACGAATCGGCAATGCTGCGCAATGCCTTTTTAACGCCTAGGTGCTGGAGGAAAGACTAAGAGAATCAGAACAGCTGACAACCCGTTCGCTAGCGAAACGTACGCACGTACGTACCCCAAGGACAGCAGGTGAGTTATGTTATTCTCTCGGATGTTTTTTTTGCACCGTTTTAATTGCTCCTCACCAATTAAAAGAACTTTGATTGCGATGGATGACGACCGTCTGACCTCACGTAATTAGCAGGAGCAGAACTCTAATTAGCCAATGACAATTCAGCGCGGTTCGGTTGTCGAAACGAAGCGAACCGAACCGATCCGAACTTGCTCGGCCGAGTAATTAAGCAAAGGCAAAAACAATGACGACAGCGAAACGAGCTTAGTTCGCTGCTTTTTCTCTTTCTCCTTCTCTTTCATATTCTCATTCTCAATCTCAGATGCTGCTTGTCAGAGCTGAGAAAGCATCAGAAACAGAAGAGTAAAGCAACAGTGCGCGACAACCACCAACGCGCGACATGATTGGTCGGTCCTCATCTTCTCCTCCACACCTGCTATGCTATCCACCGCATCCCATCCCCTTCCTTCCCATCAGTATTGTGTGTGGCTGCTATCATTGGGTTTCTCCTGTGCTTTTCCACCAAAATAAAAGTCTGTCACTTCTTTTGCTGTGTACTGGTGGTGGTGTGCAGTGTGAGTGTGATGAGTAGAGTAGAGTTAATTGCTGCCTTTAGTACTCCCCCACCCAGTACACCACACCCCATTCGTTGGCGTTGTTATTACTGGCTGGGGGTCGGCTCGGAATACGTGATTCGTTAGCGTGGCCAGTCCACCCACCCCACATTACATGCAAAGGGGAGGAATCGCCGCTTTGCTCGGCAAAATGTTAATTACAAATCCAACCAATTAAGCAGACACAACAGATATTTTCACACACGTACATACATATGTAACGCAAACTCTATGGGCTTTCCTGTCTCTTTCATTCTCTCTGTCAAACAGAGACAGAGACTCATTTCACACACATAAAAATATGTATTATCTTAACTACATATGCCTCTGTGTGGTTGTAGTAGGACCAATTAAATGAGAGTTTTCTTATGTGACTCTGCTCGCGACGGCACATAGTAAATATACATATGTACAAACCCTCGTATTAAACATACGTACATCGTGAATTTTCATCGCCCTACAACGTCCTTCATTATTCATTTTGCCAAGAAGTGTACATATTTATGCATGCATACATATTTGGACATACAGATTGGGCATGCATTGTATATATGTATGTATGTATGTATATCCTGTTTAGATCTAACTCCTACTAATTGTCTCTATTTCTGCGACATGCATGTACATAAGAATATGCATGTACATTTGATACATATGCGAGTATGAATACTTATACATATGTATGGAAAATCATCCTCAACCCTCCCTCAACCAGGTCCTCTGTTACGCCACCCCAAACACCACCCCACAACTTACCCACTGCCAGGCCCTATCGCCCATGCCCAAAATCGAGAAGGAAGGAAGGCGAATAGCAACGGCAAAAATCGATAACGCCGAGCAACGAAATTAAAATAAAAAAAACGACTCTGAAATATACAATAAACAAGAAACGAAATTTCTGCTCCATATGTACATGTGTACGTGTTTATGTATGTGTGTATGTATGTTTGGCCGTTCAAGTAACTGTTACTCGCTGTGAATTTGTGTGTGTGTATAATGGGGGTGACTGAGGTGGTTGCTGTACATGCAAATGAATGCTGCTTGCTGCGGTATGGTGTGGCTGGAGGATGTGGATCGGCATCTGGGTTCGTCTTCGCGAGACCTCGCATCAGATTTTTAGAATGGTAAACTGCTGCGTGGGGGGAGCGGGGGTGCTCTGACGTTGGATGGATGTCTGATTGTGGGGTCGGGAGGATGAGGGTTGAAGCACAGACGCCCTATAGGAATATACCGATCTTCACTTAATGTATGTACAAACATACATATGTATGTATGTAAATGACCATATGTATGTCTACATATGTATATGGGAATGGTAATATGATTATGGGGAAATCGTTAGTAAGTATATTATATATTAGTATATTACTATTTTAGAAAGGGATTATTAACAATATTAACATATTTTCTACATAGTTTCAAGGATTTCCAACCGAAAATTAATAAAAAATAAACATTTTAGAACTCAAACACACACATACACACATACATACAAAGTAGAATACGAAGGAGAGGGTGGTTTTGTTTTGAAATGAGACAAAAAACTGTGGGGAAAGAGAAAAAAAACTGTAAGTAGCAAAGTATGAGGGAAATATTGAAAAAAATAGAACAAGAAATGTCCTGCGAGACGTCGACAGAGCAGACTAGACGCGATGTTCGAGTAATTGTGTACTCAACCTTCCCGCCGCTCCTCAAGCTTGAGCTCGCTGCCCCGCGTACCGAGGAGCGTGGAGCTGACTGTCTTATTTGTCCCTCCATTCAGTCTGTCTCGCTCCCACAGCCCACAGCCCACAGTCACGGCACGAAACACCAACACCCACAAGTCTGAGCGTTTTGCTTTACTGCGTTGCCATAAGAGACGAAGAGTACGATGCAAACATGCGCGAAAGGGACACAGCAGCAAGAAAGCTAAGCGCAGTCAGCGCATTATGTATAAATTATTTATTTACATTATATTTGTAGTCGCACTCTCTATGGTCGTTGGCGTTCGTGTTGGTGTGATGTGTGGGAGAAGGGGAGCGTGGTATGAAGACGAAAATGAACGAACGATGTTGGGGTCGGTCTCGATGGGCCGCCACATTGTCTCCTTTCATCTCCCAGCTCTCAGCCGCTGATAGAAGAGCGTGTGTGTGTACTGTAAACTGTAATTGTGTGCACACTCACACTACAGACACGCACGCACACTCAACGAAAGGGGTACGAAAACAATGCGAGAACCGAACGAACCCTTAGTCCCACCTCTGTCACCGAAGGCTAGCATTGTCGTTGGGTGAGGGGGGAACCTGTTTTCGTTTTGTTGTTGCTGGTACGAGAATTGCGAATTTCTCAGTCGGCAAAACTGATTTTATAGAGAAGGGAGAGAGAGCCGAAGAGCTCTCTCATTGACAAAGATGAAGTTACCTTTGCTCTCTTCCGCTCCGTTCTCTTTCTTGGTACCGCTGTGTCTGCTCTTTTGAATTTGTTAAATACTAATTAAATTAAAATTCTCTCTTTTTTAGCCGCTCTGCTGCTCTTTCATCTCGCTTTCTGTCTCTAGTTCAGCCTCTTTCTCAGTTTCACTGAGCCGCTCTGTCTCTCAATTGTTACACTCTCTCTGTCTCGTTCTGTCTATTGTGTGAGTGCAGTCGAACATGCATACATACATATGTATATATGGGGGAAGCACAACCAGTTAAATGGGCGTGAACGAGATGGAGTATGGGTGGCAATGATTTAGTTGTGCTCATTGTTTTTTGTTGAATGCTGATGATACTGCCCTGCCGTAGCTTTCCGTTCTGCTCTCGCACTAGCTCGCTTATGACGTTCATTACCACTGCTCTGTAACCCTAAACCCTAAACCTTAAACCCCATCCTAATCCTGAACATTGTGCGCGTCAATGAGTGGTGCTGATGCTGTGCTCTGCTTTGCGCTGGATAGGCGTGGCATAAAAATGGACTCCTCGGCTTCGACTCAGACGGTCTGGCTGGCGATACAAAATCTGCATATCGTACATAAATACTTATATATATATATATATGGTATATATGAATATATATATACATATACCTACACATGTATGTCCATAATTGCCAGCCATTAAGCGTACTCTAAGCGAATATGAACGTGAATGCATACACACATATGATGAGCTTTGTGTGCGCGCTCGTTCCTATCATCATATGCAACACACATGCACACATATAAATCTGTACATATGTATGAATGTACACATGGTTTCGCTCCTCTCCTCTATCTCGTTCTCTCCCTCTCTGTATATATGTATATACATTTATACAGATTGTAGTTAGCCTGCCATCCCCAACCCATCATCTCTCACCCACTCGAACTTGTGCTCAGAAAGTGGCACATAAATCGCACTCAGAGTCAGAGCCAGAGCGTAGGTGTGTGTGTGTGAGTAGCTTTTTGCGATGTGCGTTGAATATTTCGCACACCAGCACGGACGGTCTTTGGGGTCTACACAGAGCATCTTCTGATTGGTCGTTTAAATGAGCGCTGAGTGCGCCCGCGCCCTCCCCCCTTTCCGAGCTTAACTCCCCTCGTCGACTGCTTTAATTAACGTTCCTATATCATAAGCATTCCGAGTATTTTAATTGGTGCAGAGTACCGGGCTGGGGCTGGGCCAGCCAGCTCTGAATTCGCTCGAAGATGGTTATACTCGTGGATACTCAATTATTCCACAGGACGGATTCAAAATGCACCAACAGCACAGTAGGAACAAAAATCAGTCTCATTCTTCGTCAAAATCGAATTTTAGATCACCTGCTCCGACTCCATCATTCTTTCAACATTCACATTCAAATCACTTAATAGTCAATTTGATCGAATGCATATTAAAATTATTCTTAGTTGTTCAGTTCCGACTGCGATCTGATTTCGTTTAGTAGATATCGGTTGTGTTTAAATGTACACTGTGCTGTTCAGCCGGAACGACAAAACGAATGCTTATAACGGATATAAATTGATTCACAGCGACTCGATTTTTTTGCACATACATAAGTATGTACATATCTATCCGGTAGGTGGGTTCTGTTCTTAGCTATTGTCCTGCTTACTAACTTGTACATACGGGCTACTCCATTTGGGCTTGGATTTAACTACAAGAACATCTACGAGTCCATCTGTCCGGCGGGCCATGGCCCTTGGCGAGCGCGTCAGGTGGGACCACAACTCACGTGAGTGGCAAATAGCGTGCGGCGCGTGTGGTGAGTGGGTCAAATTGTTGCAGAGTCTTGTACGTACTACATGTGAGGATGTGTTGACCACAGCTTGTTTGGTTCGTGTTTGTGCTTTTTTGTGTATGTGTGTATGGTCATGTGCGTGTATTTTGACACCTACTCCTCATTTCGTTATGTTAGTGCTTGCTTTTATCTTTACGGTCAATAAAGGTTGCGTTTCCCTTTTTGTATTATTTTACTTTCAAAGTATCTGTCACCCCAAAAGGCCTTTAACACGAAAACACACCCAGCCGACACGACGCATAGCTAAAGTTTATCTTGTTGAATATTGTTCGATTCGATAGTAGCTCGAGAAGCGATTACTAAGCATGGGAAGTACATACAATATGTATGTAGTATATACATATATTTGGAAACATATGTGCATACTTAGATGCAGATTTTTTCAATGGCCATATGTTTTCCAGCCTGCAATGTCAAAGGCCAAAGGACGAAACATATGGCGGTGAGGTGGTTAAAATTTGAGTTCAGAAAAACCTGAATCGACTGTACAATTTTAAGAAGAAAATAATAACTGTATAAAAAAGTTATTTTGGCTTCGACAAGATGGTTTGCCACGCAAAGGAGGCAGTATCACATAAAAGGGATACATTCTAATTCGATTGCAAGAATATTACATATTGTACATATATGTATATACATACATACATTAATATATATATGTACTGTACATCTCTCTATTATTTCGTTATATGGGTCGGTTGTTAGGTATTTTATTTATATCGGCTCAAGCGAGCGAAGCGAGTGAGCCGGGGGTTGGCGCAGAAACGAAGGAGGCTTACCTGCTAGTGTAAATATACTTTTAGTATTCTTGAAGTATGTATATACATATTTCATATTTTTTATGAGGGCAAATACGGTTCGTTTTGGATGACAAGCTCCGTAAAAAAGCTCCCATCCCTGGGTATATTTACAATAGGTTCAAAAGGATTTTAACCAATAACATTTTCCATAGATACACTTGACTCCATTAAATATAATGCAAATTTGTGTCACAAAAAAAGGTACATACTTACATAACATGCACGAATACCACTACAAATACATATTTATGTTCATACATAATTTTATATGAAAACCCCTACATACATATGTACATAGATATTTATGTAGATATGTACTTGCGTCACGTACATATATAGCATCCCCAAGATGGGAGTTAGAGCTAGGCCGTAGCCAATGACAAGAACGGGACGTTTTGATCGCACTCGTGTACCCAAAAAAATAGTCACTAATTAATCGACGTGCTGTTGTCGTCACGAGCAATTGGGCGATGACAGAATCGTCGAGAGGTGAGGTGGGTAAGGCAGAAAAGGAGTCGCAGACAGTTGTCATTGTCTGGGCAATAGAAGACCATGACTGCGTCCTCTGGTTATTAATCTGTGAGATATCAACTGAACGATAAATAAATCTGTAGTTTTAATTATGTAGACGTAAATATATTCATCACCAGTAGACGAACTACATATGTCGATATACATACATATGTATGTATGGATGTGCAGTTATGAAGTCAAAAACAATTCCTACTACTATATCGTGTCAGTATTAATATAATATGGTATGTAAATACATACATTTGTAGCTAAGATATCAATGATAATTTGCAACCGATATCAAACTACTTGGGTAATCAAATATTTCGCTGGTACATTTCATGGCTCCGCTTCTGAGTAATGGCGGTTTTTTGAGTTCAGAGCAATTATATATGTGGTTCTGATCATGGAATTAGCTCGGCTCGTCGACTGCTCGTCTAGTGGTAAGAAGAAAGGGCTAAAAAAAACATCATCCCAAAAATGTGTTGAAATTAAAATTTTCAACGAACTTCGTATTTTAATGTGACCATAATTATAGTTAGTGTATAATTATTAGAGAAATTATTATTAAATTGGCGAATCATTATTATCCTCTTCCTCTCCCACATGAAGCATATAAACAAAGGCATATGAGAATGTACAGCGCGACCTGGAAGAAAATTGTCTGTGTGTGTGTGTATGTATGTTAGATATCGTTGGGGCTAGTGAACTCCTTAACCACTGGCAGTCCGGCCACGGCTTACGCCATCTCAATAATTTGGAGTGGAAGTAAGAAATGAATCTCTCAAATATTAAAGCTAAACTTCTTTTTATACAGAATTTCATAGAAAGATAAGAGTTTGCATAAATATTTTTTTGAACACTGAATAAATGTAATATTTGTACTACAAAAGTATCTGCGTAGATGTTAATGATGTTCTATAGTTACGTTAAATGTTAAAAAATAATAATGAAAAAGTCAAAGACAATATAGGCAATATATTCACCAACAAAATGATCAAACGCACGGTTTTAAAGGGGAAAAAAAATAAACTGACGTTACGTTAAAAAAAAAAAGAGGGGCAACGTTGTGAGTTGCTGCGGACACCGCAACTCTACAGTTATACCCGATACTAAGTCAGTATGGCTCTCCTCCGGCAGACGCCGCTAATATTAAACGACACGACAAAGAGTGCGTGCGAGAGAGACAGAAAGTCCGTCTGAGCGTGACGTCGGGCGCTGCGTAGCCAGTGCAAATTGATTTGTTCCTTTTGGCTATAAAAATGATCTGATCTGATCCAGATTCAGCAATCTAATAGATATGATCATTATCTATGATTCTGCGTTTTTAGTTTTCTCGTACCTTCAAAATTGTGGATGCCACAGATTTTCGTCTTTTGTGTGGGCGGAAGGGGGTGGGGCGAAATTTCGAGATATACGTTTTATAGTGAGATCTAACAGAAGTGCGGTTACCGAATTTGGTTACTCTAGCCTTAATAGTCTCTGAGATTTGTGGATGCCCCAGATTTTCGTCCTTTGCGGGGGCGGAAGGGGGTGTGGCGAAATTTGGACACTAAACGGTCAAGGTCCGATATGACAGGAGTGTGGATACCAAATTTGGGTGCTCTGGCTCTTATAGGTTCTGAGTTCCTTGAACTCATATTTTGCAATTGGCAAAACCGACCATGAAACCTGTGTGTTAGAGAGAGACAGAGCGAGAAAGAATGAAGTTGTTTTCTTGATTCTGGCTATAATAATTATACGATTCAGATTTTGCACTCTAGAAGATATGGTCATCTTCTACGATTCTGCGTTTTTAGTTTTCTCGTATCGTCAAAATTGTGGATGCCACAGATTTTCGCCCTTTGTGGGGGCGGAAGTGGGCGGTGCAAAGTTTTGAAATATTTTTGTAGCAGTGACATATCACAGAAGTCTCGATCCAAAACATCGTTGCTCTAGCTCTGATAGTCTTTGAGCACAAGGCGCTGAAGGGGACGGACAGACGGACGGACGGACGGACAGACGGAGAGACAGACATGGCTCAATCGACTCGGCTATTGATGCTGATCAAGAATATATATACTTTATGGGGTCAGAAACGATTCCTTCTGGACGTTACACACATCCACTTTTACCACAAATCTAATATACCCCAATACTCATTTTGAGTATCGGGTATAAAAATCAAAGTGGAGAATCATCTTAATAAAATTCTATTCATACATTTTTGCAGAATGGGCATTTTTGGTCTGGCCAAAATAATAAGTACACTGGTGTTATTTATATATTTGAAAGGATTGGATAAAGATTTGGTCGAAGGATTGTTGTTTTTTCTTGAGTTCCTTCATATTTAAGTACATGTAAGTACAAGTAAAAACATATTGACAGACAGTATACAACCTTATGCTAAGGAAGACATGCCCTTGAGATGGGTCTTTCTACCGGAAAATTACCCAAAGCACACCTCAAAGGTGGTGAAGGCTTGGTTTACGGAAAAAAAAATGTAAACGTTATGGCTTGGCTAAGTCAGTCTCCTGACTTAAACCCATTTGAAAACCTTTGGGGTGACTTAAAACGTCGAAATGGTAAAAATGCTTTTCGAAAAGAAAAAGAATTGTGGAGAATTTGTGCAAAAAACGTGGTGTGAGATTCCAGTGGAGACTTGCCGCAAACTTATTGCTAGTATGCAAAGAAGAATGGCCGAAATCATCCAAAATAAGTGTGGCTATATAGGATACTATTAAAATATTATAAATTATAAGAAAAAAGTGTAAAAATTTTGATACGCTTTTAGTTTTTCGCTTTGGAGAATTGCTGTACTTATTATTTTGGCCAGCCCTTATTTATGATTTTAAGGTTTAATCAATCATAAAATATATATTTGAAATGAAAAATGCTTATGATAAACATTTTTATAGTCTATTGTAGGATAGAAAACTAAAAATAAATTTGATTTTTTAATTATGTTTATTAGAAAAGTTTTATAGGACGTGAAAGAAAGCTCATAAGCGTGTACTTATTATTTTGGCCAGTAGTGTATATGTATTATACCACGATCAGGTTATGAATATCAGAGTATACATAATTCACGAACGTTTTTCGATAGTCTTGTGGCACAGTCATGTGCTCAAAAGAGAAGCCCCCTCAGCAATAATCTCTTTTAATTATGAGTGAAAAAGCGTCTCGACAACTTCCGCTGCGCTTATGCGCCTCTTATTTTTCACATTGCTTTCGGAGTCGTCTTCTTTGAATTACTTTTTGAATCGCCCGCAATCACATCACTTGACACACACACACCAACATAACCAACAGTTAGCCAACGAAACAAGTTTACCGAGTCCAAATCGACGACGAAAGAGAGAAAATGGGAAAAAAATAATCATGGTCATAATTAGTATTAAGTTGAACGGGTACAGGTACAAATTTGGGTACAAAAGTTGGGAAGCTGAGCACAGTGTCGCGCAATTAGCAGGCTGCCGCATGGAAGGAGGAAAACCTTCTACTACTGTTATGTGCTGTGCGATCAAAAAAGGTATCACAAGGAGCCGACCAGATCACAGAAGAAGAGGTCCTATGAACAATATTAATTGCTAAGTTAAGAAACTAGAGATATTAGGGCTAATTGGAATTGGAACCTGTTTACTGGTTGAGCGTGAATGCGATGCGATAATAACTGATAATAACTGAATAGAGATTAGCATCTCGAGCTTGAAGCGTAACCGAAAAAGACAGAACCTGAACGGATCTCATCTGTACACTCTTCGTTTTTTGGGATGGGAATACAAATCTTCCGCATGCGTGATTTTTTCCTCACATACATATAAATCTGCTGCGTATGTACTATACAATATGTACATACATATGTATGTATTAATGATGCCCCCCCGTTGATGGCCGGGTTAGAGAAAACTTGAGAAGAAGGATACCAATTAACAACAATTATCTTCAATACTGCCAATTAGGTTAGATTGGTTTCAAACCTTGCACGCGGCGGAAGCGGAGGAGAGATACGGGATACCAAGGAAAGGTAGGGAAGATTTTGAAGGAGCACGAAAGTCGAAGGCTGTCTCACTATGGCAGTGATAAAAGCAAACATAACCTTTGGCAAGGTCGAAATCGGACAAACTAAGATGGCGATGAAAGCACCAGTCGAAAATAATACTCCATACGTACTCCGTACGATATGAAAGCTTTTTTATGCTTTGGTATAATGCTAAAACGGTATCGATGATGCATCGTATCCAATGATATTGATACCACGATGGGATGGGTGTCGGTGTCACTGGCAACGTACGTGCCGTCTGGAGGGCCGAGATCGGAGGGCCACACCGCTCTGCGCATTTGAAATAGTTCAACACCTTTTGTGTGTGATGTGATGTGCTGTGTGTGTAAAAAAAATCGTCGACAATTTTTGGGCATTGAACTTTTTAAATGATCGGCGGGGGCTGTGCTCATGCGCATACAAACAGAAAATCAGGTTCCGTGGCGTGGCCAAGTTCATGTCTAAGTCAGCATTTATGCGTACTGTGTTGGCGAATAAATGAACGGCAATGTAACTACATATGCATGTCCATATGTATGTACAGAAAATAAAGCCAGTTACGTGAATGCAATAATTAATTACTGCTCGACAAAAGAGAGAAGGAGATTAAACCAAACGAGCGAAGAGGAAGAAAGGGTTCAGTAAACGAAATGTTTTCAGTCCAGTCGCACGGTGTGCTTGTTGGACAAAAACTAGAGTTTCGCATACTCTTTCATCCCGAATGTGTAATAAAGTTGACATTTTACCATATACCCAAGATCTCACAAATTTCTTCGACTTTTTGTGTTCAGTTGTCTCGTATTTTCAATATTGTAATTATACCCGATACTCAAAATGAGTATTGGGGTATATTAGATTTGTGGTAAAAGTGTATGTGTGTAACGTCCAGAAGGAATCGTTTCCGACCCCATAAAGTATATATATTCTTGATCAGCATCAATAGCCGAGTCGATTGAGCCATGTCTGTCTGTCCGTCCGTCCGTCTGTCCGTCCCCTTCAGCGCCTAATGCTCAAAGACTATAAGAACTAGAGCAACGATGTTTTGGATCCAGACTTCTGTGATATGTCACTGCTACAAAAATATTTCAAAACTTTGCCCCGCCCACTTCCGCTCCCACAAAAGGCGAAAATCTGTGGCATCCACAATTTTAAACATACGAGAAAACCAAAACCGCAGAATCGTAGAGAATGACGATATCTTTTAGACTGCGGAATCTGAATTGGATCGTATTATTATTATAGCCAGCATCAAGAAAACAATTTCATTTTTTCTCGCCCTGTCTCTCTCTAACACACACGTAGCATAGGCGGCTTTGCTTAGAGTAAAACATTAGCGCCTAGATCTCAGAGACTATAAAAGCTAGAGCAACCAAATTTGGTATCCACACTCCTAATATATCGGACCGAGACGAGTTTGTTTCAAAATTTCGCCACACCCCCTTCCGCCCCCGCAAAGAATGCAAATCTGGGGATATTCACAAATCTCAGAGACTATTAAAGCTAGAGCAACCAAATTTGGTATCCGCACTTCTGTTAGATCTCACTATAAAGCCTTTATCTCAAAATTTCGCCCCACCCCCTTCCGCCCACACAAAGGACGAAAATCTGTTGCATCCACAATATTGCAGATTTGAGAAAACTAAAAACGCAGAATCATAGATAACGACCATATCTATCAGATTGCTGAATCTGGATCAGATCAGATCAGATCATTTTTGTAGCCAAAGGAAACAAATCAATTTGCAGTGGCTACGCAGCGCGTGACGTCACGCTCAGACTGATTTTCTGTGTCTCTCGCACGCACTCTTTGTCGTGTCGTTTTTTATTAGCGGCGTCTGCCGGAGGAGAGCCATACTGACTTAGTATCGGGTATAACTGTAGAGTTGCGGTGTCCGCAGCAACTCACAACGTTCCCCCTCGTTTATGAAATATTTATATGCTTTAGTACATATATGTACATATGTATATACCCGTTACCTGTACACTTCGCGTAGCTTTAGCCTTTTTTTTAAGAATCGGAGTTTCAAAAAATTATCAAGAAATATTTCGAACACAAGAAACATGTTTACATTTATTCTAATACTAATTCAGCAATTCTTTTTTCCTTTCAGAGCAATGCAGGGCTAAAAATGCAGTTACCAACTAATTGAATTGGTAAGTTACAGACATTAATCTACTGCAGAGATAATACATAGAAATACAATATAAGACTGTTTTAGATACGACACACTTTTTAAACATTGATATTCTCTTTTAATCCGCTAACGTATCGAAATCGGATAACTATTACAAAGAATGAATTGGCGGTCTCTGTCACCTCTCAATTACATTCATATATTGCGACATATTGCCTTTGAGATATTTTTGCAGGTCACAGATTTTCGTCCTTTGTGGGGCGAAAGTGGGCGGGGCGAAGTTTTGAAATATTCTTGTAGCAGTCACATATCACAGAAGTCTGGATCCAAAACATCGTTGCTCTAGCTCTTATAGTCTTTGAGCACTAGACGCTAATAGGGACGGACAGACGGACGGACGGACGGACAGACGGACGGACGGACAGGGCTCAATCGACTCGGCTATTGATGCTGATCAAGAATATATATACTTTATGGGGTCGGAAACGATTCCTTCTGGAAGTTACACACATCCACTTTTACCACAAATCAAAAATACGCCAATACTAATAAAAAGAAAGGTAAAGAAAAATGAAAACAGATCAAATCTATTATGTGTATAAAAATCTCCAAAACTGTTCGACCGATTTTTATTAATTCTTTTTTTCCAAAAAATCAATTTGTTCCTTTTTATAGAACAGCGATACCAAACGACATACATATAAAATATATTGTATAAATTACATAAATTATAACTGACAGAGGGCCGGGTACAAAAAAAAACCCGCGCCCTTTGCTTGGTTTACAACGTTACCCTTCGTTGGTAGCTGTGTATTGAAACATTATATTGAATTATTATACATTGTGAGTCTAGAATACATACATATGTACATATTTCAGCAGAATATCTAGAGGTATGTGATGTTCGTCTGTACTTTTGTCGAACATACTCTTATGTGCAATATATTTCTATTAGGTAAGGATGATAGATTTTTTTAGTATTAGCAAGGACATTACGTAGTACTATTATAAAAACTATATTTCTAAGAAAAATAAAAACATACACAAACACACACTCTCTAATTCATACATGTAAGTATGGGAATAAGTCTGGGTACTCTCTGAGTTTGCATTCTGTCATGCCCCTTAAGAACTCCCTATTGTAGTCGTTTCCGTATTTCCTCGTTGTTTTCGAACTACAATAACCGCCGTCCGTTGTTGTTTTTTTGACTGTTATCGCGTCTGTTAGTGCGTATGCGTCTGCTCCTGATATGTACATATGTATGTATATACATATATTTATACCCAACTACGAGTATGTTGTGTCTTCTCCCAATGTTCAGTCAGACACTGTCATCTCGATTTAGCAGCTTAACTGCCTCCGTCCAGCTTTTACTCACTGTCCCATTCCAATCACAATCACACACAATCCCCATTCCGATTCCGATTCCAGTCTCGACTCACATGATCCGCATTGTGTTTGAGCCTACATACAGAACACTGTTCTGTTCTGAGAAAAGAAGGCAAAGAAAACAATTCTTTCAATAAAACACAATACATTTTTTCTTTTTCTTCTTCATCTTTGTTTTTGTCCTCTTTGATATTGTGTCCATATATATTTACAGTGCATTAATTCGTTTTATTATTACTTTTTTACTCCTTCTTGGCCTTCTATTTTACTGGTCCTCCGCATCCATATCCACATCCCCAGCCACATCCAGATCCTCGTCCTCATCCTCGTGCTCATGTTCATTGTGTGCAGCTCTTGCTTATGAATTTATGGATTCAAATTGTGCTGCGCCTTCCTCTGCACAGCTCTCATTGTATTCCCTTACACAGGGAAGGTATCAGGGCTTAAGTTGCCATGTTTGTTACATTGGTACACTCGTATACACTATACAAGGATATGTACACTAAGACTGACGACTGAGACTAGGGTATGCATACTGAATGAAGCCTCTGGACATTGTCTCCACTCGATTCTTATTCAGCAGCATGATGAATGTTAGAAAGGTGTTTTTCTGTCTGTGTCGCATTCTCTGTCTGTGCTTTGGCTATTGATTGCAAAAAGAGGGTGATTCTGAATCGGCATCAGCGCCAAAGATTCTGACATCGCCTCAGCCTGTCTTAGTCTAGTTTCATTTATTTTCGTTCCCATTTTCTGGGTTTAACCTAACGGACAATTTAACTGCCTAAAATGATGAATTGCTGTCTTGATGTCGATGGTGGTGGCTTTAGATCTAGCCCATTCCGATGTCGTTGTCACTTTTTAAAGCAGTGCTTTTCTTCGAAATATGCAATTCACCAATCTCCGTCCTCAGGGGTACGGTGTTCAGAAGCAAACTACGCAACCAAACTGCGGTAATTGAAAAATATATATTCCCCTTTTAGAATCGCTGTGGTAGTGATAGATATAATTGTATACATATAGCGATACAATAGTAATTAAATAAAAAACCGAATACGCGCATAGATACATATACATATCTGAATTTATTTTCTCATTTGTAACACTATCGAAAGAAATTCTGAATTCAAACTTTCATGAAATGAGATCTATGTATGTATATGCCTATATGCCTCGAACTTTCTGTTGTTGCTGATGGTGGGTGTCTCGGCTTTTTTCAGAAGACCCAGAGCTCCAACAATGGGCTCAGGTTCAGAGGCTCATTGTGATGTGTCACACTCTGTAGTCAGTAGCGAACTTTTAGACATTTTGGTTGCCCTTGCCCTTGTCCTTGCCCCATGCGGTGACAATGCATATATTTGTACATATGCAAGTATGTACATACATATATATTCATGTATGTGCGCATGTGTGCTTACAATCATTCATTAACATATTCATGCGATGAAAACAATCCGCGAAAATTTTAATGAAGGCTGAAAAGGCTTAAAAGAAATGAAATTTATTGTTCTTTTTGTGCAACTCCTTTCGAGAATTTTGAAAAGAGTTCATCAACGGAGGCTTCGAGATCCCGTCTCGTCCCATCCTATCCCGTCCCGTCCCGATCCCGAGAACTCATACCATTTGGCTTTCGCCTCCTGGTTTCCTTTTTGTCGCAATTCTCTGCCTCCCCAGGTATATCGTATCGATCCATTGATCTTACCGAAATGAATGATTGTGGAGCTTTTGTGGAAGCCACGGTAAAAAATCAAATGGGCATATACATACATACATGAATACATATTCCTAAAAAAAGGAATCAACACAAGCCAAGCCAAGCCAGCGACAAAAGGAAAAACAATGCAAGCTAAACCTGGACCTCGTCTGGTACCTCCAGACCCTCGGCAAGTGACACTTTTGTTTTATATTCGCAACTTTTTATGTTGAATCTCCGAGAACAAAAGACGATTTCTTAGTAAAAAAAACCCCGAACCAATACACAAGACCTTTGTATATATTACTTGTTGTCTTTACCTTCCTGGCCCCTACCAAATACTGTGTACTGGCACTGAGCACAGCACCAAAAGACGTACCCCTTTGAGTAAGGGTACTAAAACTATTATTTTGAGTCTTACATATGTATGTACGTACATAAGTATGTATATTCGGTTTTGAGTCTTATTACTTTTCATTCATTTGGCGCATATGTTCATCCACATGAAAGGAAAAACGTTAATATATATTATATGTGGGTGCCATGTGTATGTGAAATTAATATTGATACTATGATGGAATCGTCGATATCTTTAGTAAACTACTTTTGACATGATTTCTGTTTGTGAGATTATATTTGTACCAGTTTGATGCTAATCAGACAGCGGACAGCATAACTGGTGAACAAATTAAAGGGACTTGAATTGACTAGCTGAGGGGGAAGGAAGAGCAGAGGCAGTGAAAGAGCCCCCACCAACAACAAAGAGAATAACAGGCGATGACAACAACCAGAGGGTAAAAGAGAACACAAACAATGTAAAACGGGTAATTACTTGACTCAACTCGACTGTCGACTCTCGACTAGACAATTATCTCAAAATACGTTTCTCCCAACTACTTTATAGCTATTTAATGACAACTCTAGCTCTGATGACAACTTAAATATTATTATGCGTGCTGTTTCGCATGTGTTTCTGTGTGGTTCTGTGTAATTATGTGTGTATTCGTATGTGTATCAGCTATTGTTGCATTCGCATTACTAAGGTCAATAAATCGTTTCTGCATGCAAGTGCATTCAAAGCGGCTGTAATTTGCATATGTACATATATATGTATGTATGTATGTACAGAAAAGGGGACACGACACACGCTCACACACTCGCACTCGCCCACAGAGAATCAACAGATGCGATAGGAAAAGAGTTACCGGTGACCGGGGGATGAAAAATCAGGAATTTTAACGTAACAAAGTGTAGAGGTGAGGTTACCAAAATGCAAAAATATTGACATTTCTCTGCTGCTAAAGGTCATGTCATGAAAGGCCCTTGTTCATTTGACAACTGAAGGAAAGGCTTTTATAAGTCATAAAAGCATCTCAGAACCCATAAAGTACTGTTTGTATTCTCGTGTACAATGATATATATATTCTTGATCAGCAGCTACGGCAGCTTTTCTATACTACAGCTTTTGCTTACAACTTTAGGCTCACAGAGCACTATGTTAGACGCAATGGCAATGGCTCTACTAGGTATTTGCTTTGTATGTATGTATAAACATGTAATGATGTACATATGCTTATAAATATATATACCACTCGTTAAGAATGTAATTTGTAATAATTTCATGCATTGACGAGCAAATAGTCACAGAGTGCATCAATGGAAGCAGAAAAACAAAAATGATGTCTGCTCTTGGATCACTTTAATAAGCGTACCAGAGTTTGGTATATGCATAAATTTGTAGTTCAACATTAGACTGCGTAGAAATGTCAAGATTTCCACACCGATTCGGTTTTGTAGGAAAGCTTTCTACACTATGGTCGACGAGGTAAAAAAGACTTCTGTGTCCTTGGATCCTTATCGAAACACAATACACTACTAAACTACATTTTATAACATGTTTACATTCATACCTATAGGTTGTACATACATATGTATAGCGGGACAGACGATCGAACAGACGGACTTGAGTTTGATTTTGAATATGAACAGTCAGAAATATACATATAAATATAAATATGTACGAGTATCCATATGTACTTTATGGAATCGGAAATGCTTCCTTCTCGTTGCAAGAAACTAGGAAAAATCGAAACAACTTTTTCAAGGGTATAAACAAAGGGAGTTGGACAGAGACTCGGACTACTGCTCCTGCCTTTAATATGAGACGACAATGGAATGGTAAAAATAAGTAAGTTTCAGGCGCTGGCAACGCATTGCCGACAAAAAAGAACAAAAAATTATTAAGAAGACTAAAGGTGTAATGGGAAGACTCGCAGCGCAGATCGACCTGAACATGAACCTGGTCCTGGTTTTTGAGTGCTGGGCCTCAAGAGTTGTTTGCATACCAAGTCGGCTGCCCCTGGCCCGCCAAAACCCCCTCCTCCACCCCCGACTTGCTTGCTGCCCCCTCAACTAAATCCAAAGTCGAGGACTGAACTAAAGCTAAAGCCAAACCACATCGCACCGCACCGCATGCCACTCGATGGTGGTGGCTGATATATCACGGAATTTGTGTGTGGGTGTACTGGGTACTGGCTACATAAGCATAAGCAAAAGACTACAAAGACGACTGAGTCAAACCAGTTGAGGAATATGAAGAACAGATAACGACGACTCCAAAGAAATAAAGACGTACAACAACAAGGCACGCGCAAGCAGACAGCGGGGAGAGGGATGGGATGTGTGGGGATAGGATGGGATTGGAAGGGAAGGGATAGGGATGGTTGTTGGATGGTTGATGTTAATGGGGAGCGGGGAAGGGGAATGGGGAAGAAGGAAAACCTTGACTTCCTTTGTTTTGTGTACAACCATAAGGCAGTGAACCCTTCCTTCTATTTGTGACCACACCAAACCAGTGATCAAGTAAGTCAAGTAAGAAAGTGTAAATTACGTACGGATTTACATAGATAATATGATGGCTTGTTGTGCCACGATACTAATGTAAGAGTACGAGTATTTACAGAATACACTATACATGTACGAGTATGTACATATAATATCAAACGTTTATGTGCCTCTATTGAATCTATTTTTTCTTTAAGCAGCAACAAAAATTGTTATATCTGCAGCTCTGATAGTAGTAGTTGATAGTAGATGTGATCAATTGTAATTTGAACAGGTTAATTATGAACTCGGTCCTCACTGGATGTTGCCACCAACACCAACATGAGTTGACGTTCGACCTGTCCTGCCCCATGCCTGAGTCAGTCTGAGACGTGTCTAGGGCTTTGTGTGGGCCTGTCTCTTCTTTGGTAATGTGAGAGCTTCGAAAGGAAAGTTCCGGTCATTATATTGATAAAAATTTAATTAAAGAGGAGGATTGAATGATGAAAGGACTGCTGTGTGGACTGAATGAAGTTCAGTCAGATGTTCATGATGTTCAGAAGTTTTACTGATTTTGCACAGAAAACCATATTTTAAACATACTATAATTATTTTTGATTGTCCTGTTCCTATTACAAATAACTTAGAATGCACTTTTTTTGTTTGTTTTTGCAGTTTCAATAATGCTAATGACGACGGCTCTCCAATGTCCAGTTCTGATGTGGAAACTTTCAAAGGCAAAATAGTTTACAATATCGATGGCAGCGCATATATTATCGATGCTGATAATGCCAATGGATGTGGATCTGTCTCTGTCCAAAGTTCAGATGCCTCAACATCGACACTAGTGAAACGACCACCGAAGACTAAAGACCGAAGACCGGAAAAGCAGGAAGAACAACAACAACAGGAACAGGAAGAAGACCAGGATCAAGCTGATGCTGACGCTGGTGCTGGTTCTGGTTCTGCAGGAGGATTTGGTTATAAATCGAGTCCAAAGATCCATTCCTTCCGCGTTGTGTCCGCGCAAGATGCAAATACAACTTGCCAGGATCCGAATAGAGCACTTAAGATTCAAAAACCAATTTTAATGTGCTTTATATGCAAACTATCCTTTGGCAACGTGAAGTCATTTAGCCTGCATGCGAACACAGAGCACAGACTCAACCTGGAAGAGCTCGAGCAGCAGCTACTGAATCGCGAATACTCCAGTGCCATTATTCAGCGTAATATGGATGAGAAACCGCAGATATCCTTCCTGCAGCCCCTGGACATAAATGCCACTTGTGCTGTCGAGAAGCTTATACTGGCTCCTGATGAAATTTGTACTCCACTGTCTTCTGAGCCAGAGCTCGAACATGATAATTATGAGGACGAAGAAGATCGGGGTCAGGAGAAAGGATTAGCGCAAGAAAAAGAACAAGACTCAGAGCATGATCAGAATCGGTGTCAGGATCAAGATCGGGATCAGAACTATGCTAATAGAAATAGAATGGCAGCACCTAGTGCCAATCTCGCATTATCATCGACTAAAGTAGCAGCGAAATCAGTAGTTGTGAAATTTGGTTCCTTAAACTCAGCAACTGCTAAGACTAATAATCTATCGAAAGTATCCTCATCGAGTTCACCTGCATCCGCATTCGCATCAGCAACCATGGTTGAGGCAGAGGGAGAGGTCCCATTACCTAGTACTGATAATATAAGTAACAATAAGTCAACCAAATGTAGACAAGGAATAGAGCCGCAATCGTCTGGATCCCTGGATGATGCTAAGAGTCCAGCAGCAGCGTCTGCCTCTGTTTGCACCTCACCTCAACCAAACGAGTCGGATGTAGCAGGCGCCGATTTCTTGCAACTGCAACAGGTGGCTGCGGCTGTTAGCATATTCCCTCCCCAAGTCAGTTCCTTCCATGCCTCCTTGGCAGCGCTGGCCGCCAACGAACCAAATGCCAATAGGGTCAAGCTTCTCACGGAGTTTCTTCAACAGCAGCTGCAGCAGCAGCAGCAGCAACAGAGTTCCTTGTTCCCCAGCTTATGTTCCGAGCATCCCGACTTCAAAGGGGTCGATTGCAAAACTTGTGAGCTCATTGATATCCAACAACGGTCTAAATCACCGCCTCCATTGCACCAGCACCTTGGTCTGGCTCAATCTCAATCTCAGGCCATGCCTTTGTCGCAGCCTCAGCCACATCGCTCTCCTAACAGCAGTAGTGGGGGTCTGGCAATATCGCCCAGCTCCTCATCGGTGACCAGCGTAGGAAATGCGTCTGGTACGGCTTCCAGCTTTACAATCGGCGCGTGCTCCGAACACATCAATGGCCGACCCCAAGGAATAGACTGTGCCCGGTAAGTCAAGCAGAAATCTCATAGCAATAGCCCCAAACTGAATCAAAACGAGAGGGAACGTGGTTAGTTGCTGCTACGGCCGCAACTCTACATTTATACCCGATACTCCTCGGCCAGACGGTGCTAACATTGAACGACAAAGAATATGTGCGAGAGAGACAGAAAATCAGTCTGAGCGTGACGTCGGGAGCTGCATAGCCACTGCAAATTGATTTGTTCCTTTTGGCTATAAAAATGATCCAATCTGATCAAGATTCAACAATCTGATAGATATGGTCATTATCTATGATTGTGCGTTTTTAGTTCTCTCGAATCTGCAATATTGTGGATGCAACAGATTTTTGTTCTTTGTGGGGGCGGAAGGGCGAAATTTTGAGACCAAACGGTCAAGGTCCGATATCACAGGAGTGTGGATACCTAATTTGGTTGCTCTGGCTCTTATGGGTTCTGAGATCCTTGAACTCATATTTTGCAATTGGCAAAACCGACCATGAAACCTGTGTGTTAGAGAGAGACAGAGCGAGAAGGAATGAAATTGTTTTCTTGATTCTGGCTATAATAATTATACGATCTGGTTCAGATTTTGCACTCTAGAACATATAGTCATCCTCTACGATTCTGCGATTTCAGTTTTCTCGTATCTTTGAATGTGTGGATGCCACAGATTTTCGCCCTTTGTGGGGTCGGAAGTGGGGGCAATGACATATCACAGAAGTCCGGATATAAAATGTCGTTGCTCTAGCTCTTATAGTCTTTGAGCACTAGGGGCGGACAGACGGACAGACAGACAGGGCTCAATCGACTCTGCTATTGAGGCTGATCAAAAATATGTGGTCGGAAACGATTTCTTCTGGACGTTACACACATCCACTTTTACCACAAATCTAATATACCCCAATATCATTTTGAGTATCGGGTATAAAAATCATAAATTGGAGCAACATGTGTGTGGGGTTACCAGGGAGAAGAGGTCAAACAGGCAGCCAGCAGGACAATTAGAGCACGCCGCGAGCGATTCATTTAAACATTAGTGTAAGGGTTGCATGTCTGCAAGATCTTTTGGTCAGAAGGGGTTAGCAGTACGTGTTTTCCTTGCTGCTGTAATATGCGTAATTATTGACACTGTTTGAACTTTGACTGGGGGAAAGTTGCTGGCATTGCCACACAATAACTCATTAGGCCCAGAAGCAGCAGTTACGTTACGGCAGGGAGGCAGGATGTTGTATGCCCTGAGGTCCGTTGCGGGTTGTTCATTTAAACGCAAATGAACCTTGGGATTTGGATCTGGCCATCTCTGGTTGGTTGATTCCCACCACTGATTACATCACACTCGAATGGGGGTGTTCCATTTCACCTCCCGGATCCCATCCCATTTAACTGTATCTTGTATTTACATATACTCCGTTTTGAGGATTCCCTCGATTGGTTGCATACACTCATATGTACATAATGCTTTTGTTATTTTGTTATTTTTATGACATCTAAAAACATTTCATGATATAGGGAAGGGATATGTATGTACATATTCACCTATATTATTGTTTACAGCTTGCTGTACTACAGCAATCGTTAATTTGTAGGTGGCCAGATTTGAGCATGCTCCCCATTGTACTTATGTATGTATATATGTACATATGTAAATATATATGTACATCTCAACTCCCTCCGCACCCATTCGCATGCTCGTATGCATGGAATCCACTGCATGAAGAGCCAGTATACTATTTAAATTAACTGATTGTTGAGAAATCTTTGTTCAGATTTGATGATCTGTAGGCTTTGGTCTGATGAGAGTCATTCCACAAGGGTGGAATGAGATGCTCGTATGTATGTATGATATGGCGGCGGTGGCTTAACCAACAACGAATTAAACCAATTGCGCTGATTTCACTTAATAAATGGCTCTGTCCCTGTCCGGGTCTTCAATTGTCACAATTTAGTGGTGGCGACTGGGTCGCGGCTCAGCTCAGCTCCCGGCTCGGTATCATTAAAATTTCGTCAACACTTTGTGCGGTGTGGGGTGTGGGGTGCCGGTAGCACCACCACGCTATTGAATGTGGATACGGATACGATGTTCCGCACCACATTCACGATGTGCAGTCATCGCGGCGGCTCGAATCCAAATTAAATAATTATGATAATAAAAATAGTTTATCCAAATACTAAGGGGAGGATGCAAATTATGGTTTTAAAGTGATCCTCTTTGTTAACATTTATATCAGTAGACACAAGCTCGTGCATAAATACAACTATGTATGTATGTATATGCATATGTACATATATGTATATATGCATGTACATTCTACATATGCCGTTGTTGGACCCTGCTCTTATTATTATTGTATTTCGTTTCTTCCATTAACTACAGCTGCGAAATGCTGCTGAACTCGGCTCGACTCAATAGCGGCGTCCAGATGTCAACCCGCAACTCATGCAAGACTCTTAAATGTCCCCAATGCAATTGGCACTACAAATATCAGGAGACGCTGGAGATCCATATGCGTGAAAAGCATCCTGATGGGGAAAGCGCCTGTGGCTATTGCCTAGCAGGTACGAGTACTTTGTTAACAGACAGATATACATATGTATGCACAAAGCAAAGCAACCTCCCTAACCTATAAACAGTTTTATAGTAGACATTTACCTATAATTTTTGTGTCTGTTCTGTTCTACTTTCTTTTCTGCCATAGGACAACAGCATCCGCGGCTGGCCCGTGGCGAGTCGTACTCATGCGGCTATAAGCCATACAGATGCGAGATATGCAACTACTCCACGACCACAAAAGGTAACCTTTCCATACATATGCAGTCTGACAAACACTTGAACAACATGCAGGAGCTAAATAGCTCACAAAATATGGTTGCCGCTGCGGCGGCAGCAGCTGCAAGTGGGAAATTGTTGCTGTCCAGCCCATCGCCACAAGGTGCCGGCCAACCAACTGTGGCCCAACTGGGCTCGAGCGGGAGCGGGAGCACCGCTGTCGTCTCTAGCAGCGTTGGGAGCAATGCCGCTATGGGTGTACCGCCAACGTCTGGTGGCACGGGGGTAGTAGTAGCCAGCATCAAACCGAAGCCCTCGTTTCGGTGCGACATCTGCAGCTACGAGACTTCCGTTGCTCGCAATCTGCGAATTCACATGACCAGTGAGAAGCATACGCATAACATGGCTGTGCTACAAAACAATATAAAGCACATTCAGGCGCTAAATTTCTTACAACAGCAACAGCAAGGCGCTAGTGGCAGTACTTCAGGCTCCAGTGCTAGTAGCTTCATGCCGGAGGTGGCATTGGCTGATCTGGCCTACAACCAGGCGCTCATGATTCAACTTCTGCACCAACAGCAGCAGCAGCAGCAGCAGCAGCAGTCATCTAATACCAAAATGTCGCCCACATCATCCTCGCCAGTAAGTGCAACGGATCAGTTTTCATTTTCCCCAAAGCCCATGAAGCTTGGCCATGGAATGGGAATGGGTTTGGGGATGCCAATGGGAATTGGCCATTCAAATGAAGCATCCGGCGAATCGGGGAGCGATGCTCATCCACTGGCGAAGCCTGATATGTGGCCCACGGCGCTCTACAGTTGCCTAATCTGCGACTCCTTCAGCACAAACAATTTGGACGATCTTAACCAGCATCTGTTGGTAGATCGATCCCGACAATCCTCAAGCGCATCCGCCGATATAATGGTCATACACAACAACAACTACATATGCCGGCTCTGCAACTACAAGACGAACCTAAAGGCCAACTTCCAACTGCACAGTAAGACGGACAAGCATTTGCAGAAACTAAACTTTATAAATCACATCAGGGAGGGCGGAGCCCGTAATGAGTATAAACTCCAGTATCAGCCTCAGCTCACTGCCAATGTGGTGCAACTAACTTGCAACTGTTGCGACTTTCACACCAATTCCATACAGAAGCTTTCCATGCACACTCAGCAAATGCGACATGACACGATGCGTATGATTTTCCAGCATTTGTTATACATTACGCAGCAGAGTCGTATGCACAAGGAGTCGCCTTGCACGGCAGCAGACGATGCTCAATGTCCTTGTCCGGACGATGATCAACAATCGATTGCAACGATCGAAAAGGTTCTCATTTGCCAGCTGTGCAGCTTTGCCGCCAAAAATCTGTATGAAATGGTTCAGCATGTGAAGGGCATAAGACACTTGCAAGTCGAGCAATTCATTTGTCTACAGCGTCGTAGTGAAAACCAGGAGATGCCCGGATTAAATGAGGTATACAAAGTGACTGAACGGATCCGTGGTAGCGAAGGTATGTAATAATCAATTTTATCGAATATCAGTTCTGAAAGTCCCAGTTTTATTACGAGTATGAGAGCAGTATAGTATGTGGGTGCCATAAGAGAAATGCAATAGATTTATATTTTGTATAGGCAATATATGAAATTATATAGAATATATGTACTATATATGAACAAAACTACAACTACAACGCACAACTACGAGTATTCCGAGTATACTCGTACATAACGATATTGCATTGTAGTAGTAGAGGTTCTTTCGTTCGTTCGTAACTCATCATTAAGCGCTGATTTCAGTTCAATTTCTTTTGCTTCACTCTTCGATTATTATCGTCTTCGTCTTTTGCTTCGTCCATCCTCACGTTCGGTATCGTCGTCGCGTTTACGTAAATTCTTCACTGCGTACCCTTCATCTTCTTCTCTGCCATCGCCTTCGCATTCGCCCTCGCTCGCTCCATTGCGATTTATATGCGCTCTGAGATTTATACGCTGACGCTGACCCTTAAGGAAATTATTACAAATTACTTAAGAATGCAAAAACGATTATGTGTATCCATCGAATTTGCAATTAGTGACGTGCACACTTTGCTCCACGCCAGTTTCAACCTCAACCTCAACCTCAGATTCAGGCTCCAACTCCGACTCAGACTCCTCTGGTGCGCGGATGCCCACAATCCAAAAAGGCAAACATACATATCCACTCCACAGTGTGAGATCCCATATCAGATGTGCGGCGTCGTGCGGGGCCGAACCGCAGGCATGGCACCTAACCACAGAGAACAGAACAGTGAGAACAGGCCACGCAGAGACACAACAAACAGTCGCCGCACCACTCCAATGCACTCCACACACCAATCTGAGCCTGCCAATGCGCGCGCCCTCTACTCACCCACTCCTCCTCAGATGTTGATAATTGCACATGCCGCTCCGAACCAATGTAGGGTGTCGGAGGTTTATATGCAAAATTGAAATGCTTGCTAACGTAGACAATGAGGCTTTCGTTGTCTCCCTCTTCTTGCCTTGCCTGCTCCTTTTCGACCAAAGAGGCTTTGTGTTTGTGCCTGCGGATTCGAAAATCTGGCCTTGTACTTCAGGATGCGACTGCTATGGATCCCTGTCCCTGTCCTAAGTCTTTCGTCTGCCTCAGACTGCGCCTTCGCTTACGCTAAAGCTTTGTGACTCTTTATAAACCTCAAATGAGCCAGATACGCTTTATACAATATCTATGCAAAAAAAAGACAAAGTTTGACCATTTTAACATACTATCTCAAACGATTATGGAAGACAACAGTAAGCATTCGATCGCTATATTACGGTTGTTTAATTATCGTATGTCATTTGTACATGCATTCCGTCATCCGTTGTCATTTTAAAACATATGAAATATAAAAACGAGGGGGAACGTTGTGAGTTGCTGCGTACACCGCAACTCTACAGTTATACCCGATACTAAGTCAGTATGGCTCTCCTCCGGCAGACGCCACTAATATTAAACGACACGACAAAGAGTGCGTGCGAGAGAGACAGAAAGTCCGTCTGAGCGTGACGTCGGGCGCTGCCTAGCCAGTGCAAATTGATTTGTTCCTTTTGGCTATAAAAATGATCTGATCTCGTTCAGCTTCAGCCATCTGATAGATATGGTCATTATCTATGATTCTGCGTTTTTAGTTTTTTCGAATCTGCAATATTGTGGATGCAACAGATTTTCGTCTTTTGTGTGTGCGGAAGGGGGTGGGGCGAAATTTTGAGATATACGTTTGATAGTGAGATCTAACAGGAGCGCGGCTACCAAATTTGGTTACTCTAGCGTTAATAGTCTCTGAGATTTGTGAATATCCCCAGATTTTCGTTCTTTGCGGGGGCGGAAGGGGGTGTGGCGTAATTTTGAAACAAACTCATCTCGGTCCGATATCTTGGGAGTGTGGATACCAAATTTAGTGGCTCTGGTTCTTATAGGTTCTGAGATCCTTGAACTCATATTTTGCAATTGGCAAAACCGACCATGAAACCTGTGTGTTAGAGAGAGACAGAGCGAGAAAGAATGAAATTGTTTTCTTGATTCTGGCTATAATAATTATACGATCTGGTTGAGATTTTACGCTCTAGAAGATATGGTCATCCTCTACGATTCTGCGTTTTTGGTTTTATCGTATCTTTAAAAATGTGGATGCCACGGATTTTCGTCCTTTGTGGGGGCGGAAGTGGGCGGGGCAAAGTTTTGAACTATTCTTGCAGCAGTGACATATCACAGAAGTCTGGATCCAAAACATCCAAAACACCAATGCAAATTGCTGAGTCTGGATCAGATCAGATAATTTTTGTAGCCAAAGGAAACAAATCAATTTGCAGTGGCTACGCAGCGCGTGACGTCACGCTCAGACTGATTTTCTGTCTCTCTCGCACGCACTCTTTGTAGTGTCGTTGAATATTAGCGGCGTCTGCCGGAGGAAAGCCATACTGACTTAGTATCGGGTATAACTGTAGAGTTGCGGTGTCCGCAGCAACTCACAACGTTTCCCCTCGTTTATTGTTGGGTATGTTGCCAGGAGTGGCCACGGTAACAGCTGCGCATGATTATTGCCTAACTTGGATGTACGTACATATGTATGTATGTTTATATATATATATGCATAGGTACATATTTATATATGTTAAGTGACTAAGAACTCGAAATGTTGAAACAGACGAAGTACGTGAACATGTTCGATTTGGTTAGATTTATTCATTCCCCTTCGTTTCGTTTTCGTTCGTTCGTTGCTTCCTTCGCCAATGTGGACCGACCCTGCTACCGCATTGTCTTGATTTCGGTTTTTAATTTGATGCAATCAGACTGTATGGAAATTGCTTTAAAATTGTTAATGGAATTTGAGACGGAATCCCAGATTTCCAGATTCCTCTTCACAACACCACGCTTCGTGGATAGCAATTAACTCAAGCAGCAGCTGAGGCCAATATGATCATGGTACTCTGGTACTCCAACTCCTCCGCTGGCCGACGAAAGTGTAATAAGTTGTATACGCATGCAAATGTATGTAGTAAGTATACACGAGTACATAATAAAGGGAAAGGGTTAATCGTTATTGAGCTCCATGTCCATCATCTTTCTGTTTTTATTCAAACTAGTCTGTCAGAGAAAAAGCACATAGTGGAAATATATATGTATATAGATAGCAGTCCAGTATGTTTTTATCAGTCAGGCTCCGTTTTTCATTTACTTTTGCGGATTACGTTTTCAGCCAAAACGTTTCGTTTTCGTTTTAAGGTTCTCCAGTTTTCATATGTATATTTTTGCTGTTTGCACCAAAACACAAATTGTTGTTGCCCTGGCCAATTTTTTCCGAGTAAATTTGAGGTTGGGTTAAAATAAAATAATTTATAAAGAAAGCAAAAGTTTAATTGCCCTTATATAGGTGTCAAGTTTATGTTAATGCATCAATAAGTCATCTATTTTTTTCCTTTTGTAATTAAGGCTCGTTTCGTTGTATAAAAAGCAGTTTACTTTTCATTTCGTCAACGAAAATGTTTTCGTTTTGAAAACGAATAAGTCTTGCGGAATGTGAAAACGGGAGCCCCAATTTATGTATTCAAAAGTAAATCGGAAAACTTTTGTGAGTGTGAAAAACGGAGCCTGTAGCGGAGCGGAGGGTGTATATGTACATTTTGAAGTAAAAGGCTATTTAAAGTTAATCAAATAATTCAGAAGGACTTGTTTTATCATTACCATTACGGTTAACGTTCTTATTTTACGATTGGATCTTTATTTCAGATATCATTTTTGAAGCTGGCTTCAATATGGCAACAAACACACCAGTTGGTGGATCGTCGGAGGTCGGCTTTGCCGCAGCAACAGCGGGATCCTCCGCCGCTGCAGATGGCAATATATTATCTCCAAAGTCGACCTCTAGTTGCTCGACATCTTGTGGCAAGAGTGTAGGTCGCATCGCGTCTCCAAGCATGAATGATTTTAGTTTGAGTGCTTCAAACAGCATACCCACCACAGTTTTCAAGTGCAATTTGTGCGAGTACTTTGTGCAATCGAAGAAGGACATGGCCAGCCACATTGAAACCGTGCACCCAGGGGCAGAGAGTGACGACTTCATGAGTATACCAACAAACACGGCGGCTCTGCAAGCCTTCCAAACTGCGGTTGCAGCCGCAGCCATAGCAGCGGTCCAACAACGCTGTAGTGCCATCAACATGCCTAGAGAAGCAGATACGGAAATCGGTCCTTGCATTAGCGACTGCCCTATAGATATTAAGCGTGAGCGTCTCGAAGAGGAGGACGGTCCAATGACGGGTATAGAGGAAAGAAAACCAACAGCTAATCTAGATGCGGAGATGTCAGACGCGAAGGCTACAAAACCATCGGGTGTGCAGTGTCCCCTATGTCTAGAAAATGGCTTCCGAGAGAAGTCATTGCTTGAGACCCATTTGACGAGCGTGCACAGCGTCACCAAAGATGGCCTAGCTAGGCTATTGCAACTGGTCGATAGTAAGGCCTGGAGTTCACCCGGAACTGATTCACCATCCGTAACCGCAACTACGAGTACAGCATCCAATTGCAATTCCAATGCAGAGGACTGTGCGATAACCATAGGGAGTGTAATTACCGAAGACTGTGTGTCGAGCTTCCCCGTTGTTGCAGCAGCCAGTTCCACCGCAAGCTCAGCAGGATTGCAAGGACTCTCTTGCCAGCAGTGTGAGGCGAGCTTCAAGCACGAGGAACAGCTGTTACAGCATGCACAGCAGACGCAACACTTTCCAGAGCAAAATGGAGAGTACATTTGCCTCGCGACAAGTCACATCAGCCGTCCCTGCTCTATGAGCTTCAGCTCACTCCCGTCAATGATCAGCCACTTCAAAGACTCGCACATGAGTTTGGTTATCTCAGAGCGCCACGTCTACAAATATCGTTGCAAGCAGTGCTCACTGGCATTCAAAACACAGGAGAAACTTACCACACATATGCTCTATCATACAATGCGCGATGCTACCAAGTGTTCTTTATGTCAGCGGAACTTTCGTAGCACACAGGCCCTGCAGAAGCACATGGAACAGACGCACTCCAATGAGGCAGCTGGAGCTGCGGCTGGCAGTGCAATGACCAATAGTCCCCGACCGCCGACACCAAACTACGGCGAGATAGAAAAATTGCCATCGGGCGAACGAGAACCCCCGATTGGCAGTGACGCAGGTAAGACAGCATTAACAAATGCTAACTAGTAAATGTCGAGCCTCATCGAGAGTTATGCTTTCAGGGCCCAAGTCGAATAACACCTCAAGACGTTCACTATCACCGCTGCGATCAGAGTTGCAATATACTAAGGAGGCGGCGCAACTGTCGCCCAGCCCGCACGCTCTTGATACAAACCAAACTCAGCAGCAGCAACAGCACTTGGCCACACTGACGGCTGCGTTGCTCAAGCAGCAGCAGTGTCACCCAGATGCAAATGTCCTGTCGGCAGATCCTTTATCGTTGTCCGCTGCCGACTTTTCTCAACAGCTGCACGTAGTGGCACCGCAAACTCAGCTAGGAGCTTTCGGAGTCGCTGGCATTAATCAGCAATCCTTGCAGGGCCTACAGAATCTCCAAAATCTGCAGCATATGCAGCAGCAATTTAGTGCAGTTGCTGCATCTTCGGGAATGCCCATTAACCCGGTGGATATGCTCAACCTAATGCAATTCCATCATTTGATGTCTCTTAACTTTATGAATCTGGCCCCACCACTGATATTTGGGGGAAATACTGCCACCGGCAATGCAGCTTCAACAGCCGCTGCCCAAAATAACGGCATGCCCCCCTCTTCCTTATCAGCACCAGCTTCCCAAACAACGGACATGCAGATTGTGAGCGGAGCAAGTAACTTTACGGGAGAATCTACCAACGCGAACAATCCCACGGCACAGCACAGTATCAATAGTAACTCTCAGGTAAGTGGGGTTTAGCTTACATACAGCAAAAGACGAATTTAGGGTTTCTCTGACATTATCAGAGACTCTTAATGTCTGATAAATTAAATATAAATAATGAATCGCTAGATGGGAGTATTGGTTACTGGGTTATAATCCTTATCCATTTTCCATTAGATGAACAACAACCAAAAGCGAGCTCGCACGCGCATCACGGACGATCAGTTGAAAATATTGCGTGCACATTTCGACATAAATAACTCGCCCAGCGAGGAGAGCATTATGGAGATGTCACAAAAGGCGAATTTGCCAATGAAGGTATGGGATAATGGCTTCGATTAGATCTGTTGTTACTTTAACTTGTGACTTTAACTTTCCAGGTGGTTAAGCACTGGTTCCGAAACACGCTGTTTAAAGAACGACAACGAAACAAGGATTCACCCTACAACTTTAATAACCCACCGTCAACTACCCTAAACTTGGAGGAGTACGAGCGCACAGGTCAGACCAAGGTAACGCCCTTAAATGATATTGTCAGTTCCGCGACGCCCGCAACCATATCTACACCAACTGCGGTTTCATCCGCTCCATCGGGAAACTCTAAGGAGAACACAACTGCCACGGTGTTGGCACCCGCAGTTTTGGTTGCTCCTGTCTCTGGCCCCGCTTCCCGTCCAGCGTCAACCAACTCGAGTGGCAACATATCTGATTACTTAAGCAACAATTTGTGTTTTGGACAGCAAGGGGGCAAAGAACAAGGCCTGCCGTTTCCCGTGGAAGTGCAAATAAAATCGGAGCCGCAGGACGAGTCGATTGTGTCCAGTGAATTTGCATTCCTCAGGAAGCAACAACAACAGCAGCAGCCCCAGCAGCAGCAAGGGTTTCATTTTTTAAAGCATCAACAGCAGCAACAAGGTGATCCTCCAGAACAGTCCAACCAGCATCAAGATCCTGATACCCTACACGACCAATCGTTATTAGCAGGCTCGTCGCTGACAGTTCACTGTCAAAACCAACAGCAACAGCAACTGCAACAGCATACACAAACAAATAGCTTCGAAACTAAATCAGAGAGCGGAAGTTCTGATGTTATGTCGCGGCCACCAACTCCAAACAGTGTTGCTGCTAGCAATTTATATGGAAGCATGAATGACTTGCTGAGCCATCAGCTTGAAAGCATGGGGAGCAACATGGGTCCACCCAAAAAACTGCAAATAGCAGGCAAAACATTCGACAAAGCCTCGGCCCCTGTCTCAAGCTCGGCAACATCATGCAACCAGTTTGAGAGTAATTCTTCCAGCTCCTCGAATTCATCGTCGACGTCAGGAGGTAAACGAGCAAATAGAACACGTTTCACGGACTATCAAATTAAGGTCTTGCAGGAGTTCTTTGAGAACAATTCATATCCAAAGGACAGTGATCTAGAGTATTTAAGTAAACTGCTGCTCTTGTCACCCCGTGTCATAGTAGTGTGGTTTCAGAATGCCAGACAAAAGCAACGCAAAATCTACGAAAATCAACCAAATAATTCACTCTTCGAGAACGAAGAGACCAAGAAGCAAAACATTAACTACGCTTGCAAGAAGTGCAGTCTAGTGTTCCAGCGCTATTACGAGCTAATACGTCACCAGAAGAATCACTGTTTCAAGGAGGAGAACAACAAAAAGTCAGCCAAAGCTCAAATTGCTGCTGCGCAAATTGCCCAAAATCTTAGTTCGGAAGACTCGAACTCTTCAATGGATATACATCACTCTGGCATCTGTCCTCCTGGTCCTCTGGTTGCACAGACTATTTCAGCCCCTGTGTCTATCGTAACATCATCCGGACACGCGGCGTCCCAGCCATTTGGCGCTTCGCCCTCGCCACAGCATATATTTAGCAAGTCGTCTTCACTCACTGACTTCAGCCCATCCACGACTCCAACGCCTCCACAGCGGGAACGTAGCAACAGTTTGGACCAGCCGAATCGAAGCGCATCGAAGTTTGACTGCGATAAATGTGAACTGCAGTTTAGCCACCTGGAGTTATTGCGTGAACATCAAATGATGCATTTGATGAATCCAGCAGCACTCTTGGCCGCCGCCGGTCAACACTCCAATCCAGATGCCAGCTATGGTCCTTTCGGTAGCATATTGCAGAGTCTGCAACATGCAGCGGCTCAACAGCAGCAGCATCAACAGCCTCCAACAAAAAAGCGGAAATATTCGGATAGCTCTTCCAACGCAGATGATTTAACGTCTGTGGGGGAAATGGAGACCCCCCAGAAGAAATATGAATTTCTATATCAATACTTTTTGCAGCATGAGACGAACTCCGAGCTGAAACAGCAGTTCCTGATGCAGCAACAGCAGCAGCATCAGCAAGGAAATGAAACGGATTTTGAGTTGGAGTTCTTAACTAATTTCTATCAACAGAGCGAGCTGAAGAAAGTCAGCAACTACGACTTTTTATTACAATATTATCGCAAAAGTGAAGCAATATCCTTGAACACAAAGCCGCTTCAGCAAACTTTCAGCTCAAGCAAGAAGCCTACGATTGAGTTCCTCTTGCAGTACTATCAGCTTAATGAGTCAAAAAAGTTTTTTCAGTTAGTTGCCTCGCCCCAAACGATGCCTGATGGTCAAGGGTACCAACCGTCGTCGCAGTTGCCGAACGCGACGGCGGATGAAACCATGAACGTTATCGGCGAACCAGAAGAGGGGCAGCAATTGCCAGACCAATTACAGAATCATCCGGACTCCAACGTCGACAAGAAGGAACAGGAAAGGCTGAATAACAACAGTATTAACGTCAACTCGAGTTCATCTGAATCACCTCAGTTTAATTCAGCTAGAGTTGAGACATGCGAGACGCAATCAATTGAAATAAGAGAGCAGCCGGCAGTGACACTCACTTCAATGTCGATCACTGAGGATGAAAAATCTTTATTTGGCAGGTCACTAAAAAAAAACGATAAAGAGAAGTCACAGTTCTTTCAAAACCTTGAGGACTTTTTGGATGCTACCATGATTGAAAACAACTCACAGACTCTTACTTTTAACGATGACGACACTGCTAGCCAGAAAGATGAAGTCAAAGTTTCCTCAACGCTCAAGGTCCATGAAGTGGAAAATGTAACATCAGTGTCTCCGGTCAATGCCCCATCGAAGCAGAACAAGCGCCTACGCACGACAATACTTCCAGAGCAATTGAATTTTTTGTACGAATGCTATCAATCCGAGTCGAATCCAAGCCGAAAAATGCTTGAAGAGATATCAAAGAAAGTAAACCTCAAGAAACGTGTAGTACAGGTAAGCTAGGATCATAATTTAAACATAATTTTTTAAAAAGCATATGCATTTGAATGCAAATGGTTTCTTAATGAAATCAACATCTTTTTTGGGACATTTACTTTAATTAAATACGATAATTGTGAACCATTGTGGCTGTAACAGTAACCAACGAAGTAGATTATCTATTTTGTAAGCACTCTTCTGGTCGACTAAAATCAGGAAAGCTTAGATCATGGCACTAAAGATTATGTTTACCATTGAAACTCGATCACTCAAATGGTTTCTTTATCGACTTGTTTTCGTCTCGACAGAGAAGCGGCTCCGAGTAAATTTATTTTCATCAGGATGGACAGAGCTAATAAAAAATATTAAATCATTCGAAAACAAGTAGATAACAGAGGATTGAGTGATTGACCGCATAAACATGATATTTTTCACTTTCAATTAGGATATTTGAACAATGGTAAAAGGTAAAACGCTCGTCCCCAAAGCTGTCATTTCTTTCTTTTTGTATATGAAATTCAAAATATACGTCTGAACGCCTTATTTTTCTATTTTTAAAAATTTGTTTGGTATCCAGTTATTTGTTTTATTTATTTTTGTATGTTTTAATTTGTTTCATTTGATTATTTAGTGAAAAGACACAAAACGAAAACGTGAGATGTAATCCCGAAATAGTATCCTGTAAAATAAAAACAAATATATGAAACGCGTACGAGGGACATCATGCAATAATGTATTAATTAAGGCATCTTTCGAACATCGAATTGGTCGAGCTTGGCTCGAAGAAAAGGCGATAAAGGTAATTACATAAACGTGATAACACTTTGCCGCTATTAGCCAGTAATGAAATAAATATATGTAGGTCCGTTCAAGTTTCAGTAAGATAGCTTTAAAAAAAAAAGCAGACAAAAATATATCAGAAACGGTAATTACGATCCCTATATATAAAAGTGTAAGAACCTATTTCATAAGGTTGTTAGTTTCACAGATGTTGGGTGCTCTCAGCGGTAGAGCGTTCCTGTATCAGTGATATTTTTTTACCCGTCCCTATAAGTGCCTAGTGCTCAGAGACTATAAGAGCAACGACATTTTGTTTCCAGACTTCTGTAATATGTCAAAACTTCGCACCGTCCACTTTCACACCCACAAAGAGCAGAAATCTGTGGCATCCACAATTTCAAAGATACGAGAAAACAAAAAACGCGGAGAGAATGACTATATCTTTTAGACGGCAGAAGACTGAGCCACATCATATTAATATTATAGCCAGAATGAAGAAAACAATTTCATTTCTTCTCGCTCTGTCTCTCTCTCTCTCTAACACACTCGTTTCATGGTCGGCTTTGCCTATCGCTAAAATTGAGCGCCTAGATCTCAGAGACTAGAGCAACCAAGTTTTGTTATCAACACTTCTGTTAAATCTCACTATTACACTATTATCTGTGGCATCCAGAATTTTGAAGGCACGGGAAAATTAAAAACGCCCAATCAAAGAGTTCAGATCGGATTATTATTAAAGCCAAAAGTAACACATCAATTTCGGTCGCTACGCAGCGCCCGACGACACCTTCAGACTAATTTTCTGTACTTTTTCAATACTTATACGGGTAATTAAAGTATCATCAAGTTTAAATGCCAATTCAACTGTATTTACCTGGAAATCATTCAAGCTTATATGAGAACTTTCGGATTTTTTCTGAATTAATTGTTTCAAATTCTGAAAATCCATTCGAAAGAAAGATGGTCGGATGAGACTCTGTGTTGACTCTGATCTACAGTTTACAAGAACCAAAACACACACTTTCCTGATGTACCATATCGGCAAAAGAATTACGAGAATATTCACAGATGCATTCATCTAGATAAATGGCGATATCAGCCTTACCCCATTTCGAAAATGAATAATAAAAAACTTGCCTATACTTAAACTCCTAATTTTACATTGATTTTACAGGTTTGGTTTCAAAATTCACGTGCCAAAGACAAAAAATCTCGAAATCAGCGGCATTACTCGCATATTTCGGATGACAACAGCTACGACGGCTCTAGCGGCAAAGAGGTTGGCAATGAGCTGAAAGTGAAGTGCGTTTCTGTCGCTCAGGACCACGATATGGATCTGCAGGACTGTCAGCTTTGCCAAGTCACACAGGTCAACATGCAAAAGCACGCTTTTAGCGTAGAGCATATATGCAAAATGAAGGAGCTTCTTGAACAAACCACCGAGCTATACGCTAACAGCAATGGCAGCGGTAGTGATGATAACGATTCCGACAGAGAAAAGCGCTTCTACAGCCTGTCAAAGGCTTTTCTATTACAGCACGTTGTTTCTAATTCTGCTAACATATCTACACAACTGCATACGCATACGCCGAGTGCTGGCCCAGACACAGATGTTCTCCCAGAAGAGAACTGTCTGCTTAAGTTTGACGCTACTACTTGCGAGGACAAAGGGCATAAGCGTCATTCGGCTGCCGACGTTGGAAATAAGGATGTGAAAAATGTCGGTGGCAATCAGGATCTCATGCATCAGTTATTCAATCGAAATCATATCACCGGTAAGGGTTACGACGACATAATAGAAACTCTACTCTTACTAATCTAACCTATCTGAACCAGTAGCCACACCCTTACCTATAAACGTGGCAAAATTATTATTTTATTTGTATAATGGTTTTTAATATGAAATAATTTACTTCAATCTGTTTTTAATTGCTAATATTTGTTCGCCGCAAATGCTTTGAAATTTAAATTTTTATAAAATAGATCTTAAATTTAATTGTTCAGAATAGTACGAGAACTAGGGGACTCGATAAACATATAGTCTGTTTTAAAGGAATAAGACAGCGATATAAAATTCTATACGAGTATTTGGGAAAATAAGCAACAAGTGATGAATAATTTTGGAGAGCGTTCTATCGTGGAGAACACCAAAAAAAACAACCAACAACAATGTGCTGTTGAGTTTTGTGTAGAAGAAATCGATACATTTGAAACTGTCTTCTAATAGTGCAATGCACTGTATAAATATAATACGCAGATGTATTGGCATTGTCAAAGACTAAAACTATGTTGTTTTAAAAAAGCACTATTATCGTAATATACCGAACTTATAAATAGGAATACAATTTTAACGCCTCGCAAATTTTACAACTATACTATAAATTTACATACAGGTAGGATTAGGATACATTCAGTTTTATTACATATCTTTTAAACTAATTTAAAAGAAGTCTTAGGTATCTTAGGCAAGAAGGTATTTACAAATTGTAATGAGGAAGTATGTGACAACTTCAGTAATCAAAACACTAAAAGTGTATTGTTAGTATGTACCGTAGTACATGGTACTACCAATTTATCTCCATTTCTCCCTTAATCTCGACTAATGGGACCAACGCCGATCCCTCTCTCCATCTCTTTTTCTCTATCTCTTACTATGCCAATGTCTTGAAGATTTACCTACATATATGTATGTATATCTAAAAATATACCTTTTGATATGTATGCCGTTTGAGCCTTTGGTGCTACTATTGCGGATACTATAGTTGATACAGAAACTTGATTGGTAGCTTAATTAGCATTATGTATTTAAATAATAGACAAAAATAAATACAACAACCGAATTATATTTATACACAATATTAAAAACATGTACAAAAATAAATCTTTTATTTTATTCAAATCAATTCATTACATATTTGCGTTTTTTTCTTGTTTGGTTATTTCGTTGTTTGCATTTTATGTTAAATTCGCTGTTATGTCTCCATCCTGCTGGAGAACTTTTTATTTCAGTTGGAGTAGAGCACACAAGCTTATTTAATGGGCGTTTATATTGCTGGTTACATCATGAATACAAATAGTAACGCATCTTTTATTAGTTATAGGTGGAAAATGAACTGAAGTGTTACCATGATCTTGTCATTGTGGATAAGGATTGGTGGTGAGTTTTGTTCTCGAGACATTTTCAAAGCACATTAATCAATATCATCTATTCAGATTATGGACGGAAACATGATTAAAATACTTGATGTGGAGGAAAATTACACTCCAACATACATATTACTATACTATGCAAACTTGAAAGTTCCTATTTTATAGAAATACATACATAAATGAAATTTTTGACATTTCATGATACTAAAATATGAATACATGTATAAGAAATCTCACGATTACCTATGTACTTCAACCTTAGTAAGAATTGCAAAATGATACGGAATTGTTCCTAACTATTCAAAATATAAATGTAGCAATAATCGAAAAGTTTATACATATAATTGCAGCAATGGAAGGTTAAACGTTTAAAGGCCATGGCAGCTTCTACCAAAAGTAAATAATATGACATATACATATACTGACTTAACAAAAGTATTAGATATAATGAGACGCAAACTGAGTTCCTAGCATTTGATTGCTTTATGCCTTTGTTTTCTACTTTAGAATATAATCATAGTCACAAGGATACAATTAATACTAAGAAGCTACTTCGGCATGCCGAAGTCCCTTGGACACCTATCAAAAACTGATACAAGTTTAGTCTTTAACAACCTAACGATTCAAGTTTTCGAAAGTGTACATCAACGAAACGAAAAGATAACAACTATTGTTTTATTGTTACCTAAAAATGCTGAGGGTAAATGTGCCAATGATTTATTTCGCGAAGCATGAATATACATGGTTAGCACATTCTATGACTAAAGCTACATTAAGATTTAATATTCGCTTTTGAATGATTTCCAGTTCCTATTCAAAACATTAAAATACTGTCATGTGCATTTAGAGTATATGAGTGAGTGGTTTGCATATCCAACGAGTTCAATAGTTGGATAATAGCCAGAAAGCTGACTCTTATTTGGTCCTGTCAGATATCATCCTTGTTAAATATGTATTTGTTATTGAATATCACACTATTATTTACTATTTACTTACTTTTTATTTATTATTTAAAAGTTCTAAGGAGAATAAACGTTAGGCAGTGGTCACAACTATTTCACCATTACATTTTTTTTTGTAAGGCTTCCAAAAACAGATTCGAGCATTTATGGGAAAGCTCGACAGAAATATCATACCGTTATACATATGTTTGATCCATTTCTCCTGCACTTCCATATACATAGTTATACAGATTTTAAAAACCCATGGGCTAAAATAGCTAAATGATTTGATAAGCTTTAGACCGATTCCATTTCATAACAAATCGTATTGACATTCAGTTGAGTAGTTCCGTTGCCTCTCCTTCACATACATTCATACGTACACACATACATACAGTATAAACTAAGTGAAAGAGTATGTTACGAGAGCTAAGAAAAACTTTACTAAAAAGTTCCTATAGTATTTAATATGAAGCAAACCAAAAAAAACCTAACTGTATTTTATTGTAAGTCTAAGAAAAATATATAAATATACATATGTATGTACATATATGAAATGCGGGCGTCTGTTTATTAAATTTTTTCAATCTCGTGGTGTTATATAAAATATACCTATAAATAGATTACAAAATATAAGTAAGGAAATGCCAGTATTGAACGAGAAATAAATGTATTGTATCAGAAATATCTGAACAATTGCATACATGCCATGCTGTAGTTCGCATTACATATATAGTATATATATATATTATGATAATACAAACAAATACAGATACAAGAACGAAATAAAATCCTCGCAAAACCTTCGATGAAAATACGAAGGTTAATCTATTACACTTGCCAAAGCTCCCTACATGCGTTCATGCATACAATACACACATGCACATGAACCCAACCCTCAGCACACAGAATATAATATGTGGAGATCAGACTAAAGATCAACTGTTACATTGCAATCCTATTTATACAATAATATATATGACATATCATCATATACATAACGAAAGCATCTGAATAGATTCGTCAGCTCACAAATACCCAAATATATATGACTTTTTTCTTCAGATTTACATGTATTTATATGCATCCTATTTTTCCTTTATGTATTCCTACAAATCATCTTTATTTGGGCTTTTAATGGGACTTCTTTAGTGACATGACCAAGTTACATATTATGTGTGCAAATGGGATTGGAAGGGAACTTTGATATCACCTCACCGTTCCTAGCTATCTGCATAGAGACATTTGAGTACATGCTATACAACATACACACTTTGTGAATCGGGAAGAAATTAAAATTAAAAGAAAAAGTAATATTAATATTAACATCTACGTACACATGTATTAACCAGAGTTGCTGCAAAAATTGAGTAGAACTTACAAAAATGAAAGATATAAATACATATTTATAAAGTTCCTATATATTTAATGAATGGCAAAAGATGTGCATATATTATAAAATTATGACTAAATAAAGATATGAACAAATATAAAATTCTCTTTTCTTTTGCTCTCTTCTCTTTACTTAGTAAAGCTCAGGCACAGTACTTTAGGGCATTTTTATACCCAATACTCAAAATGAGTATTGGGGTATATTAGATTTGTGGTAAAAGTGGATGTGTGTAACGTCCAGAAGGAATCGTTTCCGACCCCATAAAGTATATATATTCTTGATCAGCATCAGTAGCCGAGTCGATTGAGCCATGTCTGTCTGTCCGTCTGTCCGTCCGTCCGTCTGTCCGTCCCCTTCAGCGCCTAGTGCTCAAAGACTATCAGAGCTAGAGCAACGATGTTTTGGATCGAGACTTCTGTGATATGTCACTGCTACAAAAATATTTCAAAACTTTGCACCGCCCACTTCCGCCCCCACAAAGGGCGAAAATCTGTGGCCTCCACAATTTCGACGATACGAGAAAACTAAAAACGCAGAATCATAGATAATGACCATATCTATCAGATTGCTGAATCTGGATCAGATCAGATCATTTTTATAGCCAAAAGGAACAAATCAATTTGCACTGGCTACGCAGCGCCCGACGTCACGCTCAGACTGATTTTCTGTCTCTCTCGCATGCACTCTTTGTCGTGTCGTTTAATATTAGCGGCGTCTGCCGGAGGAGAGCCATACTGACTTAGTATCGGGTATAACTGTAGAGTTGCGGTGTACGCAGCAACTCACAACGTTCCTTCTCTTTACATATTGTATTGCCCAAATTTGATAATACCAAAGACTAGCGGGTCCTAACATTAGAACCCAAAAGGCACGAGGGAGCGCGCGGGGTTTCAATTCCCTTTTCGCCTGTACTTTGTCTCTACCGCGACCCCGCTGCCCATCGGTTTCGTCTGTTCGGCAATTCTGGACTCTCGAGCCTCAGCACCGTCGAAGCGGTGGTCGCGGATCGCCGATGCTTTGGAGCGTCACAGTGGGAAAATTCGATTGGAAAATTCTCTATTAGATGCGTACATTAAATTTATCTAAAGCACTCATACTATTTTTGCCCTACGGTTTCGGTACGCAGACGATTCATATTTTGTTTTTGTATTCTTTCTCTCGAGACACACCGACTCGACGCTGACCGAGGCATTGACGAAGCCGAGTAGCATTTCGGAAGCGAAGGTAGCGTAAAAGAGAATTGAAGTAATAGCCCCGCGCGCCCTTACCATGAAGCGTCAAAAGAAAATTGAAAAAGAATTTGTTCCTCATGCAACATCTTGGTATTGTATAGTCTTTGATAATACTCTCTTCTTTCTTTCTTTTAGACGGGGTAGGTCCATACTAGTATCGTCTTGATCTGCTATTTCAGAAAATCAGTCTGAGCGTGACGTCGGGAGCTGCATAGCCAATGCAAATTGATTTGTTCCTTTTGGCTATAAAAATGATCCAATCTGATCCAGATTCAACAATTTGATAGATATGGTCATTATCTATGATTTGGCGTTTTTAGTTCTCTCGAATCTGCAATATTGCCGATGCAACAGATTTTTGTTCTTTGTGGGGGCGGAAGGGGATGGGGCGAAATTTTGAGACCAAAAGGTCAAGGTCCGATATCACAGGAGTGTGGATACCTAATTTGGTTGCTCTGGCTCTTATCGGTTCTGAGATCCTTGAACTCACATTTTGCTATTGGCAAAACCGACCATGAAACCTGTGTGTTAGACAGAGACAGAGCGAGAAAGAATGAAATTGTTTTCTTGATTCTGGCTATAATAATTATACGATCTGGTTCCGATTTTGCACTCTGGAAGATATTATTATACTCTACGATTTTGCGTTTTCAGTTTTTTCGTATCTCTGAATTTGTGGATGCCACAGATTTTCGCCCTTTGTGGGGGCGGAAGTGGGCGGTGCAAAGTTTTGAAATGTCCTTGTAGCAGTGGCATATCACATATCACGGATATAAAACGTCGTTACTCTAGCTCTTATAGTCTTTGTGCACTAGGCGCTGATAGGGACGGTCAGACGGACAGACAGACAGACAGGGCTCAATCGACTCGGCTATTGATGCTGATCAAGAATATATATACTTTATGGGGTCGGAAACGATTTCTTCTGGACGTTACACACATCGATTTTCACCACAAATCTAATATATCCCAATACTCATTTTGAGTATCGGGTATAATTAGGTATTTAGCGGGGTCATAATGATAAGTATCCTATCCGGATTGTGAAGGAGCCGAAACTGCTCTTCAACATCGGGGAAGTACTAGCAGTACTAGTAGTAGAAGGTAACGACCAATGCAGACGATCTGCCATCACTGTTAGCGTGAAAGTGTCTGCCCTTAATCAGTGGGCACTCAATGATTAGAGTTAAAACTTGGCACGGCAAAACGTTGGCAAAATAACACTTAAGCATCCTTGGCTTAAAACTTTCCTAAGAGGCTAGGGAAGGAAATAAGACATTCTACTTCATGATGGCGTTTTCACTACGACACTCACCACCATCATTAGGGAATTCGTACATTGCCCGTAGGCAACGAGTGTGCAGAGAGCGCCAGAGCCGGATCGGTACAAAAAAATCGAATTATATCCTGAGATAGATATGATGTACATATGTATATGTTATATATTATATTATATGTAATGTAACCTATACAAAATGTTTTTTACGTAATTATACGTGAACGGCGGAGTTTGTATCGAAATCGATTGGTGGCGCATCCTTTGTCTTTTGGTATCGGAATTCTCCAAAGGCACAGGAGGGATTTTTGTAGGACGTCAAAGCTCGCTCTTGCTATGAGCGATGGGAAAAACATAGTGAGAAAGAGACGAACCGCAACCGCTACTTACATATGTTCTAATATTAGTTCTTACATATTTTTTGCTCTTTGTATCGAATGATTCGAGTTTTATAATATTTGGGAGTATGCTGGAAATTGTTTTCATCATCATGGCTATAATAATGACAGGGCCCGGGACAGAAATCTATATAATATACTAATATGTTAGTATAGCTTGTTAGTATAGAGCGAACAACTGTCGACTTTTGACCTCCGACTGCAAAATCTTATACTCGCGTCTCAGTAGCAAGAATGAAGCAGGTACCGAGAAAGTCGAACATCTTATAGCTATAATACCTAATACGGCATGAACTAATCGTTCTAATAGACAATTGAACCTTTAACAAATTCCAAGAATTTACATCCGTAGGTATAAAAAAATAAATAAAATAAAGATGTCTTACATTGTTTTCCTACAATAATATAGTTGTTGATAGTAACGTTTTTTCGATTTGACCAGACAGAAGAATTATGGAGAAATATCATGAACAGTACTTACATTCATTTAAGGAAAATATAAACCATTTAAGGATTTATTATGGCCTAGAAAGTGTTTGCATTTTCTACAATGAGCAAACGAAAAAAAACACATAGATATGAATTATCTTAGTAAAACATATTCGAATATACATATATAAGAATATACATACGTACATTAGTGCTACTTTATAATATATATAAATAGTAATTAATTATTACACACAATATACACATTTCGTCACAGTCTTCCGAATTACATCTGTATTTATGTCACAATTATATATAAGTAAGCATATGAATTTGTATGTAATTATTTATGCTTCAAAACCTTTTCCTAAAACTTCTAAATCTGCTTCGATAACTTCTCTATTTCGACATATAGAAAAAAAGCTTAGCCGTACTCGAATGTACTTATGGGAGACAGACATTTATGGAAAACGATTTCGTAGGGTCTCTCCAGAAACGAAAAAAATTACAAATATAGTGAAAAACTTTAATACATTTTTATGCAATGCAAATTTGCTATTCTTCAGTATTCGATATAACATAGATTACAAAATCTGCAACACCACAGGGAAAAGACGATCGATGTTTTGGCACAAATGTTCTATGATAAGATAATTGTTTATGAATGTGTACGTGTTCGGAGGTACAGTACCGTACCAGTCGCACTATGATATGTACATAACAAAACGGATCAGAAATTATTATGAATACATTTATTAATGTATATACATAACCGACAAAACGTTCTTCAAATTGTTATTTGGGTATTGAAAACGGTATTTAAAATGTGCTGATTTGTTTTCCAGTTATGAACGCACATAGCGAAATATCTAATCGAAGAATTTCCCAATTAACTAAGCTTTCTTTGCAGCTTTCGTTTAATCAACTTATTAAGGCAGTTTAAAACGTTAGAAATCTTCGCATTACAGCGGAAAATGGCCCAATTTTCTTATTATAGAGACATTTTTTAGCACAGAATTATATTTATTCTGCCTAGACAGTAATCGTTAAGTTGTAATGCAATACTCTTCGGTAATAAGTTTGTTTTACTCAAAGCACACAATGAACAATTAGTATCTATTCATATAACCTGGACTTTGATTATAAAACAAATTGTATATTATTTTAAACAGTTTTTATGGAAGCTTGTAAATTTTTGTCTATATTTAAATAAATATACGCGTTATGGCGGTAATAGTTGATTCATTTCAAAAGTCACCAATCAGCCGCTCAAAATATTACGTTGGTGTTCCGTTGAATATTCTACGTATACTGTTTATTGGTTGCACCTTTAAAAACTGATTTTATTGTTATAGTAATGCGTTGCTAACATACATTAATAAAAATGTAAATAATATTAGAATTACATAAAATACAAAATCATTTATGTAAAGTACATAAATCCTTTGCTTATAACCTTTTAACATTGTGTAATTAAATTTAAGTTCGCAGTGTCCACACACGTATGCATTTAGTTTAATAGTTATTAGTAGGACACTTTGAACGAACATACATACATGTCTAGTACATCATTTTGCTCATTGTGAAGTATTTACATACATACAAGAGTATATCAATATTAATATTCATACATACATATGTATGCAAATAGTATGTATTTATGTAGTATGTACATTGACATTGGTAGTAGCTACTACTATTTTCGATCTTGTTGTTTGGTTACCCAATAGTTAAATTGCAACAGTGAATTGGTGTACATGTAAGTACCGGATATTACCTCTAGTTTATCAAAACGTTTGATGTGTCTTCATTTGTGACAATTTCCGACAAAAATTCAATTCGTGACGGTATACAGTATTTAAATAAAATCAAAACTGAGATATCATTCATTAAACAAGTTAAAATGGTTACGATTTTACATGAGTATTCACTTTGTTAATATTCGCATTTCATATTTGTACGTATTCGTATATATTTATAAGAGCCATGCATAAATCTACTGTTAGTTTCTATTATATCAGTATTCAAGGCAGTTGCTACACTTTTATCACTGTTTTGACCGTCTTGATTCTTATCACCTAAACATAATGAAAATGGCGGGCAATAGTTGTTACAGAGGTTTTCAGGCTCGTTGCTTACCATTTTTAAATTAAAAAGTTAAATTCGTTGGTTTTAATGTTGGCAATGTCCCATAAAATCAAGCAAAAAATACATCATTCATAGGCATTTTATATTATTCGTATATGTAGTTCAATTTTTCCCTCAAACGAGACGCCAGTTAAAGTTTCGTTTAGGGGACTTGGATCATGCGATCACACTGCGACGGCGAAGGGTGTTAGTTTCACATTACTTATAATGTATCCTTTACTTTCGGTTCATGCAAGGCTCTAGTAGATGAATATTATCAAACTGTTTGTAAGTTCGAGTAAGTAACAAATTTTTTGTTACTATGCAAATTTAATTTTCGTTTACGTATATATTATTATTATATTCAATTATTATTGTTTTCTCCAATTTTAGTATGTAACGCTACATCAAAGAAAAATCTATTAGGCGAAGTCTTTGGTTATCTTACTTATAAAATCTAAGGTTTACTTAAACTAGAATCGGCAAGGCCGGAGATTGATAAATATTGCTGAGATGCGGCGAGACGCAAAAGTAGCTGTATCGTACCCTACGATTTACATTCGCATCGAGCCGCATTATTCGTATCGTTGTGATTCTGGTTACGTCAATTGCTGTTGTTCTTGTTCTGGGTGCTTAAATCAGAAACCTCCGTATCCGCTTATGTCGGACGGCTTGAGACGATCAAAAACGCTGAGATGATGCGTAGGATGATTATGGTGGGAGTGATGATGGGTATGGGGATGACCATAAGATGGATAGTTTGCCTGTGGCGTGGTGTGACTATACGGGTGGGCATATGGATAATTTGGACTTGGCACATGTAATGTAGTTGTGCTGCCTGTAGCCTGCACAGGACTGCCCAGACCGTAGTGGCCATGAGCGGCAGCATATTCGCCTGGACCACCTGTGCTATGTTGGGGATGCGATCCGTATGCTGTTGACGCGTACACTGAATTCACATTTACTGGTGGCATATGAGCCATATGACTGGCAATGTGCGCATGATCCATATACATTTGTGGATGCGTATGTGGATGAGGATGTGTGTGTGGGTGTGGATGCGGATGTGGTTCTGGATTATTTATTGTTGCTCCCAACGCGCTAGTGATCAAATGTGTGGCATGATGCGGATAACCGGTGGGGCTATGGATGGCATATTCATTGCTGGTGCTGCAATTATTCTGATTATTATTACTACTTTCGCTGCTGCCTCGGGTTTCCGCCCTGCTGGTATATGCAGTTACGTTGTCCGTTGTCGCAGCAGAGGCAGCGAGATTGCTAACAGAAAAATTATTATTCAGTACATTGCTACCGTCGTTCGCAGATCTGCCTGACTCCACCTGTACTGGGTTGTCCTGGTGGCAACGTTTCTGTTGCTGCTGCTGTTGGTGTAGACCCAATAATCGACTTTCAACAGCGGCAGCAGCAGCTGCTGCCGTTGCTGGTGGTATGGGGGTGGAATCATGCTCTCTGATAGCGGGGATTTGATCAACCAGTGACTCTAAGCCCGACAAGCTCTTACGTGCGACATCTGACCCGATTTGGACAGATGTACTTGGGTTCTGACTCTGCAAGTTTCCCAGTTGAGGACTCTGCTCTAGCTGATGGTGGGGAGACATTAGCAAATAGGGATTTTGCTCCTCATAGCGCTGCCAGTGCTCCGACGGTTCCTGATGGTACTGCAATGGCTGTGGCTGCTGATGCATTTGTTGAAGAATTGGTTTCTGGCCTTGATGCGTATGCGGTGAAATCCACTGCTGATAATGATCCTGAGAATGTACTGCGTTAACATCTGCTTCAGGGCCAGGACTAACATATTGGGCCTTGTCCACGGTTTGCGATTGCTGTTGCCCCATGCCGAGTCCTTGCTCCTGTGCCTGCCCTTGGGTCTGCTCCCGGCCTTGCCCATCAGGGTTATCATCTGGTTGATCGAAATCGACTGCGGTGCACATGTTTGGAGAATTAGGCGGCGGCGTTTCGCCTAGGTGCGGTTGATCTCGAATGCCGATGCCTAATCCCATTGGCTGGCTCTGTTTTTGGGACAGCATGTGATCATTCTGCTGATCAAGAATAGGTGGCGTACCATGAGCAGCAGAAACCGACTGACCCACTGGCGGAGTTCCATGTCCGTGTATTTGAGTGTAGTTGCAGTTTAGTGCTGGGGAAGCCATTGGCGACGCCGATGCCGTATACAGTATATGCGAAGGTGGCGGCGTATTGTATAGACTGGGCGGAATCTGATGGTTGCTCTGTGGTGATGATGCAATATGTTCCATCGAGAGCGGGTGCATGGCAGACAATCCTGGTGGCTGTGAGTTGGGATTTGCATTAGTATGTTGGTGATGTTGCTGCTTGGCTGGTATTATGTTATCCATTGTGGGTTTTAGTTTCTTTGGCCTGCCTCGCTTTTTTTTTGGCATTTCCGGATTGCCTCCACCCGCAATCATGGAAAGATTCATAATATTATTAAAGTCGTGGTGTGCCATTTGTTGACTGCTCATTGTGATTTTGCTTCCTGTGGAAGGATCAGTAATTTCTTGCCCCTTCACCTTCTTTGGTCTGCCGCGTTTCTTTTTCTCTTGAGGCTGCTGTGGTAAAGCCTGCTGATGTCCAAACAAATAAGTGTTTTCCCCAATAGTGGTGTTTGGTGCATTTCTTATAGTATTATCATCGCCGGTGTATGCAAACGTTCCGCGTTCATTTACACTGTTAGGCGATGGCACATTAGGAGTCATATGTGGCAATAATTTCTCAGACATCTGACTAGGACCTTCAACACTTCCACCTTCGCTACCACCGCCATCGACAAATATCAAGCCAACTTGCTGTTCAGCATGCGGTTGTATAGTATTGTTGACATCAGGCTGCTGCTGCTCACTGCATTGGCGTATGCGCTGATCTGTGAATACGCACTCTGACTCATCAATGTTAGGTATTAAACCATTCAGAAAGTCGCGAAACTTCTTTAGCGCCGCATAGAAGGGAACTTTATCTGCGGCGCGTGGCAGCTGTGCGCATCGTGCTGATGATGAAGGCATCACCCAAATGTACTGCAATAAAATAGAATTTTTGTCATTTTCGCGTATGGGAAATTCAAAAGAAAAAAAATAATAATAAAAAAATTGTATTGACATTTAAATGATTGAAATTCACAGTCGGTAGATAACAACTCACTGTGTCAGTGCCATCGACCCGATCAGGTTGACGACCAAAGTGAAATTCCTTTTTACCCGAGAAAACTTCGAATATAAGTTTTCCATTAAAAACGGCGACTTTGGGGCGGAATCTTTGCAGTTTTTCGAGCAATATGCGGCTTCCCTCCTTGATTTCTTTCCTGGTCAAGTCAGCCGAACCTTTTGTGGCACGCGCCACCATATTAGTAAAGCCAATGCCATGATTAAGCAGCTTGTGATCGTCATCAGCGCTCATTTGCTCCTGCGTGAGTCCAGCCAAGTACAGGCACTTCCAGAAATGATTTCCAGGTCCAGCGTAGTGATGTCCCTTATATGCCGCAAAGAGACCAGGGTTTATACCGACCTGCAAAATGTAAGTGAAAGGTTTTCAAAATAGCTCTCAAAACTAGACTTGGTTTGGGAAATAAGGTGACGTGATCGCATTTCATCCGAAATTTACAACTCACTATAACGATATCGAGATTATCACATAGGTGGTCTGGAATAGTCCTTTTAATGACCTCCGCCTCGGACATGCCATTGAATCTGTCGTGCTTCTTGCGCTCCTTGGGCTTCATTCCCAGTAGTGAATCGCCAGCAGCATCGTCGCAGCCAGAATTAGCGGCACAGTTTCTTTTGAGCAAAAGTCGATATCAAAATATATGAAATACCCGCTTCCTTAAGCCTGTGGCAAATATATAAATGCAGACAGTACTTACCCCGGTTGAGAAACGGATGCAGACATTTGCATTGCGTCTTCCTCAGTTATAAGCTTCTTTTTTCGACCTCTCTTCTTCGGAGTTGGCTTAGATGGCAGACCGCAGAGAGAGCTATCAGTTGACTCAACTTTATCTATGTCATTGTAAGGCTCGCTGTTGCGCATATGCTGTTGTGGATGCTGATGTTGATATATGTCCCCTCTAGAGCACTCTGTGTTTCCACTTGGCACTGAAATTGGAGCCGGCACGCCTGCATAACTTGCCGTATTTGAGGCGACGTCCTCTATATGGCGACTAACCGGCGAAAGCATGCGCATCTCCTCGCCCATGAAGCTATATGGATCAACACCAGCAGCATTAGCATTGCTGGAAAGATGTGGCAGGGGCGGAGGAGCTTGTGCCTGATTGCCATTGGTGCCAGAAGCTGGTGGGGCGGCAACGGCTACTGTATTATGGGATGACACCAGCTCTTCCGTTTTGCTTTGACTTAGTTGCATTAGCCCAATATTGGGGTGTTGCATCTGATGCTGTGGTGTGACAGAGTGTGTCGATGAGCTGTGGGAATTAGGAGTCAGAACATCGCCAGCACTGGTCTCGTAGCCATCGTCTTGATTTTCCGGCTTCACATTACCGGGAGAGAGCGTTCTGTAAAAGACAAGTGTAATAACAGAATGCGGAAAAATTTAAGATAGAGAATAAAAACATAAAATCACAAGAAAATATTAACCATTTCATTATGATACTGCCGATAAGACATTCTTCAGTACATCAGAGTATTATTATACCTATTTTACTGAATACTTTTCATTACTTACAATTTGTACGCCGAGTTTGGATCTTCGTGAAAATCATCCATAATGAGATCGTGATAAGCTTCGTGTATTTGCTGTTGTTGTTGTTGCTGTTGTTGCTGCTGCTGCTGTTGCTGCTGCTGGCCAAGAGGAGATGGCTGATGCAGATGCCCATGACACTCCATGTGATGTGGAAGCTGTTGCTGCTGCTGGCGATGATGATCACTGTGATGTACTCCAAAGAGTTCAGAATGCTGAAAATGTGGGTTATAGCTGGAGTAGTTTGCGTGCTGCTGATTTCGGGAGTTTTGCTCATGAATGTTCTGCTGATGGTGGTGCTGTTGTTGCATCATTTGTGCATACATATTGCTATGCAGCTGACTATCAAGGATTTGTTGTTGCCCGTATTGGCTCTGTGTCGAATTATCATGATGATGCTGCAGGGCTAATGGAAGTCCTTCACTTGCTCCTGAGCTTTCTTTCTCGATCTGAAGCAACAGTTCAGAGTGTCGTTGCTGCTGTACCGTTCGATAAGGCAGCTCTGAGCCTACATTCACAGAACCCTGCTTGGTGTCGTCTGGTGCCGTTGTCTCTGGCGTTGTTACCTGCACTTGCTCCTCATCATGTGGAGCCCATATCGAAGCCCTTCGATCTGCCAGCAAAATATCACCAGTTGCTGCTGCTAATGCTAAGTTAGTAGGAATTCTTACATTCAAATTGGAGGAGTCATTTACACAACCATCGATTTTATCATTTGAAAAATATTTTGTCGAATTGGAGGAACCAGTGGCATCATAGAGAGCACCCGAATTGTACTGCCGTTTGTTGGTGTTGATCAAAGATGAGTCTCCCCCTGACCCATTACATGGCTCCTCCAAGTGTCGTACAGCTGCTGTCTGTGGCGCTGGCACTACCAACTCCACGCTCGTAACCAGAGCCTGCTCCGGGGCAATATAGAGATCGTCATCATAGCCTCCAATCTTTTGAGGACTCTTACTGCTCCCACAGTTACTGGAGCTATCGAGAGCTGGAACTGGCAATGGTTGTGCCTTCTCAACGGTGACAGATTGATGTGGCTGTTGTTGTTGAGATTCGTCGCTATCTCCTACACTTTTATTCGGGGCCACGTCAGGAGCTTGAATGGAATCATCGAGATCACCGCCGCTCCTGCTAGGTGTTTCCACTAAACCGCAAAACTTCTGGCGCTTGCAATTATTCGAACGCCCGGCACCCTTGCTGGAGTTACTATGGGTTGAACTACTATGATATGGGTTTGATGCTGACGCAGACGATGTCGCAGTCATAGTCACTGTCTCTGTTGTCGTGCCCAAATTGCCATCCTCAGAAGATGCCATTTCAATACCAGTGGGCTCCTTTGTTCTCTGCTTTACACTTAGGTCAGTCAAGGCCGCTTGCAGGATTCTAATTAAACCTTCCTGACCGGCGAAAGATATATTTTCTCGCGTTGGCAATATTCTTAAGACTATTGGAGCTACTTTAGGCGTATGTGTAAAGGAACTACTTATCAGTGGGATCTTCTCTGGCAATAACCTTTCCACTTGCATCTCCTTGTTATTAAACGCCCATTTATATATAAAACTGTGGTTATTAATCGTTTTATCCCGATTCCATCCCGATTCACTTGTCGATATCTAATTCTACCTGAATATGTTTTTCTTAGTTGATCACATAAGTTTCCGTGCGCTTCTCATGGCTTTATAGAGGAGTTATTCGCGCCGAATAAGTAGAATAAAGTAGCAGACACGTCAAATCTACGACTGAAAAGATGGGGCATAAAAAAAACGGAAGACATATTATAAATGTGTCAAAATATAGTGTTTTTTTGTTAGTATTCTAAGCATTCATTTCGTTTATGTGTTACTAGCTCACACAATATACATAAATTTTATACATATGCACGTTGATCCTTCATTAGCATCAATAATCGAATAATTATTGCAGAGTCAACTGTTCGTATATTATTACAGTTCGTCAACTAAGTATAGTTCGTGCCTGACTAATATTCCCAGTAAACAGATTTAAAAAAAAACAGTGGTGTCCTTTCTTCCATACCCATTTACCCAGCAAATCCCTACATAGTAAAAGAATATATATGTTACATACATATGTAGATATATACTTTTGCATGAATTCAGTATACCCTTACACCTCACAGGTAATGGACACACAAAGATCGACTTGAGCGACTGATCGTGCACGTGGCAAGTGATATACTCTCTACATATGAGTATAATATAAAATGAATTATATATAGTATATGTGTGTATATGCAAATGTATATATTTTTACTTCTACAGAAAGTATACATAACTGCATCAATTGTAGAGTGAATGAATCTACAATCATTATCGCTGTTTAAAAATATTAGGCAGCACATTATGTTGGCTATGTATATATACATCTGTATGTACATACATATTTACGACTGTGATGAATCTAAGTGCCTATAGGAAGTTACAAGTTATTTACAAATACCATACCATACCCTAGACTACGTATACAGATTGAAATATGCATACACATAATATTTAAGCAAAACCCCCAAATGCAACGAAGCGAAAAATGGCAATGGCAAGTTATGCATATACTTGTGTACATACATATGTATGTATGTACATCCAAACATACATATCTTATATGCACTTATGTAGCTATGTCTGACTGTATGTATGTTTATACATATACCTACGCGTACATACATGTGTGTCCAAACTACTGTACCAGAAAGTTTAGCAAAGTCAGCAACAACATCCAAACCAGTACGCACCGCACTGACGAAAAAGCTCATATATTGTGTGGCTGTGTGCATGTGTGGGGCTGTGTGTACAGTTATTCAGAATTACAGGGTTCGACACCGAAAACGGGATTGATACTAAACAATATACATATCTTCAATTAAATTTTTATCATTTACTAAAGATATTAACGTAAATGTGAATTAACTTTTCCTAGTAAGTCCTTTTGCGCATACCATTAGGTTGGGTTTTGTACTTTATCATTATACTTGTATAATAGATATATTTTGCACTGTACGGATCCAACGTCTCATCTAATAAAGAACAAAAAACTTTAGCTAGGTGGTATTATATGATGGTATAAGTGTGATATTATAGTATTTGGCTATACGCCGAAAATCAAGTAATGAAAAGAAAACTGTATAGCTAATCATATTTGCACCCTTGAGTGTTTATGCAACAGCGTAGGGCCACGGGCACCCTGTTTATCAAAGTACATATGTATATGCATGTAGGCGTATAGTATACGTATTCGCATTCGTTCACATGTACAACGTATCCCTGTCACGAAAGAGCCCCGAAAGCAACTGAGTCAGACCCAAACCGAGAGAGTCGAAAGCTAACACAGATCGAACCAAGAACAAAACAGTGCATCCAACGCAGGAGCTGAAATGGGGTAGGTGGGTGGTTTCTGCTGGGATGTCATGGGGAGCTGGAGCTGGGTTGGCCATTCGTGCAGGCCAGTATATTCAGAAAACATCATGGAAAATTAATAGCACACTACGAATAGGAACACACTTAACAACTGAGGCGCACATTTGTAACTATTCGAACACCTGAAGCAGTAGCATTCACAACACACATCATTCAAATTGGCGCCTTTTGTGGTGGTAGCCAATTGGCTATAGTCGGGAATCTGTAGCCAGATATCAATTGATCGATACATACATACATCATATCAACCGGTTCATGTACATACGTGGAAATACTATGTACATGTGTGCATACATAAGTACATACATATGTACATATCATATGCTCGAATGCTATAATGTCAATGATTCCCGGACAGTATTGCAGTTACGATTGTAGTCATTATTCAAAAAGTTTCATGACAACGAGACAGGAAGATATGATCCAAAATATAACCTATGTATATAGTATAGATTGAACTAATAATTTAGATATCGTTAACATAAGCACTAAGGCCAATTCGTACAAAACATACGAACACATTCTCATTCGGTTCACAAAAGATATGTATAATAACAGCGAGTCGGTCGGCGGTACGGTACTCGTATTTTATTATGTACACATGCATGTATTTCTGGCTTTTCTCAGTGGATGCGGATGGGGAGGGGAGAGCAAGAGCAGCAGCAGCCCCAGCCAGCAAGAAATAAGTATTTATGTAGATATATATTTACATAATATGCATGCGACTAGTACATAGATATGTACTCACGTTTCGCTTGTATTAGAGTGTCACAAAACGCGCATTAAATAACTGCAGATTGCTGGGAATCACAATCACGGGAATCAAAACAAAACTATGGATATGATGTATGGATATTTTTTAGCTGCTATTCAATAAAACCCGACGAGCCACGAACCGTCTCCACTAAAATGCCGCAATTGAAAGACGAAAGCTTTAAGCTTTTGATTGTGATTAAGTTAAGACTGCTGCGAGAGAGATACAAATACATTGGGCGGCATTGAGATACAGCTGCCATTTATTCTGCTGCTATTTCGACAACTTTTTTCAGGTTTGATGGTGATTTTTTCGAGTACAGCGGTGATTGCTCGAGCCGGACGCGTTCGTGAGACTATCTCTCTCCAAATTTGAAAGCAATTGAAAGACGAAAGCTCAAAAGCTTGTGATTGGGATTATGTCAAGTCTGCTGCGAGAGAGACAAAACGAAAAATTAGTGTTCGTAAACGTTTCGCGGAAAACACGTAAGCCAAAGGTATTAAACTAAGCATTGGTGAAGAGCATTTGTACATTTTTCCATGTTAAGTTAGATAGGTTAATAACTTTTTTCTTCTATGAATGGGCTAAACAACATATTTTGAGCAAATTTATACAATTTTTAACTATTCATGTATTCGTGGAATTTGGTCGCCTATTTGTGCGAATAGGTTATTAGAAAATACTAAACAATACAATACCAAGATATTTGATCAGGAACAATTACATTTTAACTTTCGTTCGACGATTCATTCAATTCTCTTTTAGGCTATCCTTTCTCTGCTTTGTCTGACTTGGGGGTTTCAGATTTTGTTAATTTAAAACTCGGATTGTTCTTGCGAATCAAGTCTTAAAGTTGTAGTTTTTCCATTCTTACAAAGGTGAAGCGACTTTGGTTTATAAAGGAATAGTGATGATTGATGTATCAAGCTATTGATAGAAAATGATTTTGGTCCTTATCATGATCGATCACATTTTACGATAAATTAGTACGGAATACATAATCTTTTGTTTTGTCTCTTGCACAGACACCTCTGGTGTCTACTGAACTTCTGTAAAATTAAAAATTTTGGAAGAAGAAGACTTCTGTCCATGGAAGGGGGTAGGGTGAGACTCACGCAAAATTCATTCACCACCTGAGAATTTTAATTTTAAATAAATTTACATACAATTTACAATACATACAATGTTTAATATTAGTTCATGTCTGGATCGGTGTCGTGATCTTGTAATCCATCTACGGATTTTTTATAAAATACAAAAAAATGTATATGATATATATGGAAAATAATTATCATACACTCTTATTTAATTAATTAACATAGTATAGAATGGCGCTACGTTACGTTGTTATCTCGTCTGTTTTTGGCTACTAAAAAATAATATACAAGGGAAACAAAAACAAAGCGAAGCGATCAAATCAAATCAATCCGATCAATCGAAGATCAATTAAGTACAGGGTGCAATCAAAGATGGAAAGCCTCGAGATAAAGCACTGTCTTTGCGTTGCACTTTTATCTTGTTCTTTCCAGCCGGATGTAGGAGTTAACTGTCTTTCTCTCTCTTTCTCTTATCACTTGTTTAATTTTTTATTTCTGCTCCGAGATCAGTTGTTAGCAAAAGAACAATCATTGGATTCTGTGTCTTGATTAAAACCAAGTTCGCTGGTCACATTGATCTGGCCATCTCGAATCAAAAAAAATATCGTTATCGTTGCCCACTCAGCTGTCCATGGCACCATTTTCCCACGGCCATGTCAGAGATGGAGCTGAAATATACTAGAATGGTATTTAGAATAGTAACGGCGGTAACGGTATTTAGCTAGGGCTGCAGAGAATCGATGGAATATTTGTGTAAAACAATAGCCGCTATTTCTATTTTTTTATTCATATTTTCTATTGAATATAATTTTGGCATATTATATATTATAATATTATTTATTAATGTATAATTAATATTTTCAATGGAATATTTACAATAAAATATATTCATGTATATGTAGACACCGGGATTCGATTTCCAGTCGGGATGTAATGAATTTTTTTTTCGATATTTTACTATTATTTATTATCAGCAGCAACAAGTGTGTATTTAAGTGCAGTACTTTACAGGTTTCGGTTACAGGTTTACCAGGTTTACCCGTTTTCAATATGCATGCATCACAGTTCGTCGGACATGTTAAATACTTAGGTGTTGCATCTAAGAAGACTTCATCGTCCCAAGTCGCGCACTTTCTGCCGTCGTTTTGCTTTAAAACGAGAAATTGAAATAAAAATCATTTGTATCACGCTGCATATTTTCCCGGAAACGGGCGTTTATGTTTAAAACGCAAAAATAAGTTAAAACCGGAGCCTGCCTGATTGTTAATTACGTTTCAAATCAGCTTGAAAACCATTCAAAAATAACGAGACATTCCGTACTATTTACGTTTCATGTTTTGACCTTTTTTGTTAAAACCTTATATAAGGCACAACCAAATAGAAGTAAGCATTTAAAATTTGCATATCTGATAGAAAATTAAATCATCAATGGGATAAACTACTGTGTTTAGGGATGAGGGTCCTATCAAGCTAGTAATATTCAGCCGACTACCAAAATTGAGGACTATGATTTTCGTTCATAGACATAGAGAGATTTACCCATTGCCGACCAGTGGGTATTGAAATATTAGCCACGAAAATGATGAAACTTGAAGAATTTTATCGCAGTTATCGTGGTATTTTTTAAGCAAATATAAAGGATTGGATGGACCTACAAGAAATGCTATTAGAAATTACGTTAATGTATCCGCGGTTTAAGTCAAGTTGTTTGTTTTCTTTTGTTTTAATATAGGGGGCTTAAGTGGGCTTCGTTCGTTTTCTCATTGGTATATTTATAATACATGTTGAAAATGAGACGGTATATTTTGTTACATTTCCGAGGATCAGGTCACACTGTTTTCGTCGGTCGTGAAAAAGTGCGTGTGTGTGTGTGTGTGTGTACGTATTTGTGATTTTATTTAAATTAAAAACTTTAAGTAATTAAAATGCTAGTTTTGTATTTTATGTTGGTTTTTGAAGTTTGAGGACAGAAGTTCCTCACAAATTTAATACACGCTCATAAATCAACCGTACTATACTTACACTCAAAAGCAAAAATACATTTTTCGGAATTGTATCTGTGTGTACGTAGATACAGATACATCCATATGTACGTACACATGCAATTGCGAATTCGTTCAAGGTTTTTGGTGTGTAAGGAAAAACGCTAACAGTGATGAACCTATGTATATATGACAATTTTCGTGAATAAATTTACGTTCATTCCCATTCCCTTATGTTGTGACCGTGCACATACTTATGTACATACATATTTACATATACAGCTACGCCGTAAAAAATAGCACCAGGGGACTGATGTGTAATTGACGGATTTTGCTTAAGTAATGGTTCTAATGACTAATATATAAGTTATAATTTATCGTATCCCAGAGCACTGGTATGATTTGCAAACTCCAAATAAAAATATTTGGAAAGAAAAGGATTTTACCAGAAATTTGGGCACCAACAAAAATATAACCAATTTACAAAGAAATCAAAAAATTATAAAATACAAAGAAACTTTCCTCATTTGTTTGTAAATTATGTTACTTTAGTTGTATTTAAAGGTTGGCATTTTGTTGTAAAACCTTTGGCAGCAACAACAGCAGCTTAACATATTGACATTAAAGCTCACCTAATTTTCGCATCTTTTCCTTGGGATATTGATCCACGAACCATGCAGGATACTCCAAAGATCTTTATTGTTCTTTGGTTCCGCATTAAAAACATATTTTTTAACTTAACCCAAAATATTAGCAATGGAGTTCATGTAAGTAAGTGAATTGTGCTCGAACTACTTTCGAGCTTTCTTTCTAGTTTTTTGGGTCATTTTCTTGCTGGAAGACACAAAACAACTCTATTTCGTATTCTGCATAAAGCAGTATCACTGTTTCTTTGATATTGACATAGACATGTTGCCTAGTACGAAAATCATGCCCATACGATTTTGGTTGCTTTTCTATGTCTAATAAATTTACATGTGAGTCAGGGGATTGTATTCTGCATTCGGTAGTCGTTTCACACAAGAACAAGACCCTTTTACACCAAAAAATAAATTTTGGCTTTAGTCGGACCACAGGGTGTTTCTCCATTTTTCTTTGTCCCAACTTTACTGCTATTTTGCATACCAAACTTTTTTTTGCCCTATGCCTTCCCGTGAAAAGTGGAATTTTCCTTGGACTACGAGTACCTATTTTACGTTCTTGTAAACAAGATCTAACTTTTTTGGTACTTGACGAGAAATGGGGATATCGCGGCCTTTCGTCCATCTGTTTCTTATTGAAAACATATTTTAAAGCATTGCTAATCATTTTTGTTTTAAAAACAGACAGCCAATCCTTAGCATAGGTCCTGCCTTCTGAAATGAAAGTTTTGAACCTTTGGCTCTTTTCTTCACTTTAGTGCTTTCCAAGACCCATAATTACTTAAATTTTTTAACTTTCTTGTCACAATCACCTAAAGCCACCGATTTTTAATTCAATCAAGAACTTAAAATATAAAGAAGCTCAGAAAAGTAGAAGCCATTACATAAAACAGTTACTGGTGCTATTTTTGTTGGTGCTCCATTTCGCTCCCCTATTGCAAAATTGCCTAAAGTTATAAGAACCGTTAGAATTGAGAGAGTAAGCACACTTCTCTCAGAGAGGAGACATATAAAGCTACATTATATTACAGTAAAGTCCAGAATATGTTGGACAGTGGTCTTGTTGGGAAGGAATATAGACAGTCGTCCCTACTGGTGCTGTAAATGCCAACCACCCATACATATGTACATATATGCTACAAAACATTTCATCTATGAAATTATACACATATCTATTCGATTCGGTAATAGATTAGCATTTTAGCATATACCTAATAATAATAATAGTTGAACATATGTACATGTACGATGAGCTGAGCTGCACTTTTTCATAGTAGGCTACGGATTGAGCAGTGACTGGGTTGAAGTCGAACCAAAGAGCGGAAGTGTCAAGAAACGAAATAGACGCACAAATTTACCAAGCTAAAAATTGTTCATTGACAGTATTTCGTAATGTCTGATCTTGGAAGTGGAGATGAAGGCATCTCAGGAGGATCAAGTATGTCGAAGAGGAAGAAGCAGCGAGTGTGTCGCCTGTGCACTGACCAACATTCCCCTAATGTTTATTCTAGAATATAATGTCGCTAACATGGAGGGTTCCTCAAGCAGAAACGATTTCGATTCCTCTGGCAAAGGTACATATGTCAACTATTACTATTACTGCATTTAGCTATAAATATCAATATCTACATCTACATTTCTTATTTTCTTGAAGGTGGCGGTACAGTGGAACAGGAACTGGCTACAAAAATGCTTCAAATACAATCCAAGCGATTCTATCTAGATGTAAAACAAAATCGGCGCGGGCGTTTTATTAAAGTAGCCGAGGTAAAAAAAAAAACGAAAGCTCATATTCATTTTTTGTTTCTTTAAGTGTACATTAATTTACACCACACTGGACATCAGTCCAGTATTAAGATAGACCAAAGAAACGCCATCAATTTTAATTTGTTATTCCTATACATACATATGTACATATATAGGGCTTAAAAATTAATATCACTTTCGGACTACCCAGCGATAAAAAATTTGTGTACTGTTTCCGTCTCAAAAAACTAAAAAAAAAAGCTACAAAGTCAATTTATTCAATATCCTTCTCGACATATGTAATCAACATAGCTATAATCAAAAACAGCGCTATAAAATGGCAATTAAATTTCATCTTACAAAACTCATTAAGATTTTATAAAAATCTGAAATTTTATATTTATGTAGCAAGAGTCAAAAAACAGTCTATTATCGTGTTGTCGTATAGTCGGGGCACTAGACTTCACATTGGTTTTACTCGTACCTGAGGAAGATTTTTTCATTTCAGATTGGCGCTGATGGTAGACGAAGTCAAATATACTTGGCCCTTTCAACTGCTGCCGAATTTCGCGACCACTTATCATCCTTTAGTGATTACTATGCATCACTAGGTACAAAATTATTGATGTACCCTTGCAGAGCGGACAAGAACTTGAAAATAATTTCTAGGTAGTCAAAAGATGCCATCCAGATCAATCAAAGTTATTTAATTTAATATTTTCAAATGCCTACAACTAAATTATAGGCAAATGAGAAAAGAAAGTCGATTCAAATTATCATTAAAAACGTGCTAAGCAAAAACAACATTGTAATGTAGTTGTAATCGTTCTTAATTGACAAGTTTTTGAATTCTGCAAGGGTATTTCAACATCGGCAAGCCGAATCTACGATTTTCTTTTGTTTTAGTTAGATTATTTTGGAATTAATAAAATAATTATTAATAATAAGCTGGTCAAAACACAGGCCCTCCGAACACAGACAATTTGCCGGAGGATGGTAAATTGAAGTCCGAAATGATGATCAAAGATTATAGAAGATATTATTTGGATCTAAAGGAGAATGCCCGTGGCCGTTTCCTTCGGGTAATATGTATGAAATATCCTATTGACAAACATAGGCTAACAATACCTATTCAAAGGTATCACAAACCATAACAAGGGGTGGGCCTCGATCGCAAATCGCACTACCAGCCCAAGGAATGATCGAGTTTCGAGATGCGCTCACAGACTTACTGGAAGAGTTTGGGGCTAATGATGGAGGGTATAGTATAAATATATATTCCAATTTATTCATAAGTACATATGTACATGTAATGTATATTCAGGATTTCATTTAAATCTCATTTTTTTGCAATCCTGCTTGACCTTTTTTCCAACATTGTTTTACTCAATGTAAAGCAATAGCGTAAAAATAGCGTTGCCGGGCACACATCTAGATATTACAGAATATGGAAACACAGAAAAAGAAATATATATTTTAATATTTATTTTTTCATTAGGTTTAAAGGGGACTTGCCCGAAGAGCGTCATATGAAGGTTGATAATAAAAACTTTTATTTTGATATTGGGCAAAATAATCGTGGAGTTTATATGCGGATAAGTGAAGTACGTATTAATAATGATAATAAAATAATACATTTATGACTGTTAGATCTGATTACGATACGATTTGTCATAGGTGAAAAACAATTTTCGGACCTCAATAACTATCCCGGAGAAATGCTGGATACGCTTTCGTGATATTTTTAATGATTACTGCGACAAAATGAAGAAAACGTCCGACCCAATCACTGCCGACATTAATCTACCGACATCTGCAAATAGTCTTAAATAAAGGGTATTGATAAAAGCCGATTTAAGCAATTTAAAAAGATGCATGCATCATTCTTGGCTCCTAACAAACGCGAGAGCTTATTAAAAGTGACGGAAAAATTAAAAAGCTTGCAATGTTCGAGAGAACTAAACCTTAAAATATGTGAATTTTTCAGCTTGAAAAAAAACAACAAAATATATATAAACACACACACACAGTAGCATTTAGCGAATGATGTATTAGTATTTTTTAGTTTATGTATTATAATATAGTTTAACTAAATCGACTAGCGTTAAAGGATAGACAACTTGAGCGTAACCAACAAGCAACTCAAACACAATCGAATGAATTAACTTGTATGTAAGTGTACTCAGTCAGATTCACATACCTCAGCCAAGCCACTCGCAACGTCTCTTACGATGGCTAATACAATTGTTATTGATTGACATAAATTAATGACGCCGCTTGAAAGCATCTGAAAAATGTAAAAAAAAGAATAATTATATTTTTAACTATGCCTCTTGATTAATTTATATGTCTAAATTGATGTACATACGTCTTACCCTTGCTTCGGCCGATAATAGAAACATGCTACGGATACATTTCGTGTGTCATGGGAGATGTATGTATTTAGCTAATTGATAGATTATGTCGCAATATTAATCAGGTTAATGCCATTTTGAAACTTTCATAGTAAATACATATGTACGTTGCAAATTGTTAAAGCTTCTAGAAATAATATGTTAAATATTACAAAATATCTATCTTAAAATAGCTCCTAAAAGCGTTTTTAAAACAAAAGTTTCAATGTGATCACGTAGAATAAAAATTATTAGATACGAAAAAAATGCATAGCAAATTAAATTATAAAAACATAACTCGATAGTGCAACACAGACACACACATCCCCACATCCAAGTTGTTGGTCGCAGAGGGGTATTATTATTATTATTTTAGAGAAAAACAAATCGAGTCCTATAAATATCTACGCGACAAATTACCTATTGGTTGGAGTTTTTCTATTGACATCAATGTGTATAAATTAATTATTTAGTCTTTAATGTGTTATGTATGACTTTTCAGCTTTTAAGTTCAATGAGAATGACATTGAATTATTATCGTAAGATTATTAAAATGGACGCTATTTCATTGCATAAAAAGAACAAATCCCAATTGTACATGCATACTGATGTGTGCAATTTGTTATATTAACACGACCATTGGCATGTTAAGACGCGTATGCGATAGAGAGCCGGTGACGGAGTTGGAGTCTGGCTATAACCTCTATACTCTTATATTTACCTGGTAAATATAAGCTAAAATAGATATGACAAAGATAATTATATATATTTAAAACCCAGAAAGTTTATCTTCGATGTTGTTTGGCAAGAATACATATTGTATATTTTAAGAGTTATGTGAAAGTACTATGAAAATAAAGTTAAAACTCAATAATATGGGAATGAGAATTGTGTCCACAGTAAATAAAAAAAATTACTGGATTTTTCCCTTTTGGTTTTGGATTACAACAATAAATCGTCAATGGTCAAAGGAAATTTTCCGGGGTCGATTACGATAAATCGATGTTGCTGTGTTTGGATATAAAGACAATAAAACAAATTTGTTACGACCATAACTCTGATTTTAATAACCAGTTTTCATATACAAGTTCATGAAAGCATAATATTGAATAAATGATCTTCGTCTATCGATCTATTTCGCCAAAAACTACGTCCAATGTTCCAATAATGGCAACGACATCGGCCAACATATGCTGTTTGCCAATTTTCTCTAACGCCGCTAAGTGGGCAAATCCGGGAGCTTTGATCTTACAGCGATATGGACGGCTGGAGCCATCTGACACTAAATAAACACCGAACTCGCCTTTGGGAGCTTCTATAGCTGTATATGTGGCGCCAGGTGGCACTTGGAAGCCTTGAGTAAATAGCTTGAAATGATGAATCAGTGCCTCCATAGAAGTTTTCATTTCGGAACGCGACGGAGGCGTCACTTTAGCATCGTCCGTCTTAATTTCTCCTGCAGGCATTTGATTGAGGCACTGGTCGATTATGCGCAGGGACTGACGCATTTCCTCGATGCGGCAAAGATAGCGATCATAGCAGTCTCCTTTTGTGCCGATCGGCACGTCAAAGTCCACAAGATGATAGGCGTCGTATGGCTGCTGCTTCCGCAAATCCCATTTGATGCCTGAACCACGAAGCATGACGCCACTGAAGCCATAGTTAAGAGCCTCCTCAGCAGTTACAATGCCGATATCCTCAGTACGTTGCACCCAGATGCGGTTGGTGCTAAGCACATCCTCCACTTCATCTAGGCGCTCGGCGAATTTTGAGGCAAACTCATAGATATCGTCCATTAAACCAATCGGCATATCCTGAAAGCTCAGAGATTAGATCTCCAAAAATTCTGACAACACTTGTACATTACCAACGACACACCACCAGGTCGAATATACGCAGCGTGCATACGGGCTCCGGAAACACGCTCGTAAAACTCCATCATTTTTTCGCGCTCCTCGAAGAGCCAAAAGAACGGTGTGAGTGCGCCAACGTCTAGGGCATGTGTCCCTACAGCCATTATGTGGTTTAGAATGCGTGTTATTTCAGCAAACAGCGCTGCAGCGAATATAGAAATGCAAAAAATATTTAATGTAATGATTTGATCTGAATATACTCACTGCGTATGTACTTGGCCCGGAGAGGCACATCAATATTAAGTAGCTTTTCTACGGCCAGAGAGTAACACTGTTCGTTGCACATCATCGAAACATAATCCAAACGATCAAAATAGGGAAGAGCCTGCGTATACGTCTTGTACTCAATAAGCTTCTCCGTGCCACGGTGCAGCAATCCGATATGTGGGTCCGCGCGCATAACAGTCTGCAAAAAGTTTACATACTTAATAAAATGGCTATATGTGCAAAAATTATTTTCAATTTTGCTTAAAAAGTAATAGCTGCTTTTTTGGTTTGACTATGTAGTTCTCTTCTCTTATTGTTGTGCTCAGTTGCGACAAATTTTCGTCTTCTTTGAACTCCATTTGTGGTACCATTAGCTTAGATAAGAGATCAAGCTCAAAATAATTTTCAGCAGGATAATGCGCCAATTCATGTTCTTTCTGGGCCTCAATGGACTATTTTGTGACCCACAATAAACCGTTGATTAAGTGGGCTTCAATGAGTCCGGACTTAAATCCAATTGAGGATCTGTGCGGAACCTCTCACACTTACCTCGCCGTCCAGTTCTAGCACCAGCCGGAGTACTCCGTGAGCAGCGGGATGTTGCGGACCGAAGTTAAGTGTCAAATTGCGCACCGACTTTTCGACGGGCGTGACTTTGCCTAATTTAAGATTTGGATGGGAAGGTGAAGAGTTGAAGTGTTAAATATTATATTATATTATCCACTTCATCTGTGTCGCAGCAATGTACATACTATTCCATGGGGGCACTTTCCAGAGCGAAGTTATTTCGTCGGGATACATCACAGGGCCGCTGAACTGCTTCATGAATTCCGGATCCGGGTACCATTTCGCAGCTGCACGGCGGTGCTGATGCGAACTGGGATAAAGAGGAAAAATAAATTAAAAAATTCGACATTTTCAACAATTATGTAAGCGGATCGATGCTATACCTTAGTAAGCCGCATCCTATTACAGAGGACTGCGGCGGCTGTAACCCAAAACCCTGTAACTGCAACCCGGAGCGCAGAGAACGTTTCACAATGCTGGCGAAAGCCATTTCTCTCCAAAATAATTAATGCAGCAAAATTAATTAATTATTTTGATTTAGAGGCAGTGTGACCGCGGATTTATCGATAAAATATACCGTCCGACCCTCACAAATATACTGAAACATACCGCCTCATTTTCAAAATATACCGTAAATATACGATTTCAAGTTATATTTTACATATTTCTTGTTTTTGATATTCCGTCGAATATAGCTATATAGAGCTATATAGAACATTTAGCCATGCTATAATAATTTTATACGATTGATGAATCAATTTTCTACTTGATTGGCTTAATTTAAAAAATTTCTTTTATTGGATTTCTATATAACGTTGAAAATGAAATTTATAGATTGATGAAATTGACAAAATATACCATTATATACCGATCTACCGTAAATATACCGTCGGGTCAATTTTGACCTCACAAATTACCGAAGTGTATTAAAAATACCGTAAGCGGTATAAAATATACCGTCCGATCCTCGGAAATATACCGTCTCACTTTAAAAATATACCGTAAATTTACTGACGATTTCAAGTTATATTTTACATATTCCTCGTTTTTTATATTCCGTCGTATATTACTAGCTAAATACATATGTACATCATTTTATCCGATTAATGACTCAATTTTCTGCTTGACTGGCTTGTTTTAAATACTTGACTTGTTTGATTGTTTTTGCCTCAAATTTTGATTTTAATACTGATTGTAAATTCTTCTTGTAGAACCATGTCATCTTTCCTCTGAACTTACAAAAAAACGATATCTTTCACCTGAACTGCGCTAAAATGATTCAATTTTCATTATTTTACTCCCATATTCCTTGATTCTAATATTCCGTTGAATATTACTAGTTATATAGAACCCTTAGCCAAGTCCTCATAATTTTATCCAATTAATGAACTTAATTTCTACTTGACTGGTTTATTTTAAAAACTGGCTTTTATTGGATTTTGTAAAAAAAAGCTTTTAGAGAATAATGCTGGCAAACAAAAACCGTCAGCTCTGCCCACATATGTATATACATAGTTTTATCTTATTTATGAATAAACTTTCTACAGGATTAAACAAGGTTTAAACAAAAAAGGTTCAACAAAAAAATGTTTTCCCGTCAATGGTATTTGAAGACTTGTTGCTTATCAACAATTTTTATACTCTATTTCCTTTTTATTTCCTATTTCCTGTTAAAATCTGTTTTCCAAGCTGCTTTAAAAAGTAACTAATAATGCATTTTTCTGAGATATCTCGATCCCAATACCTATTCTTGGCCTCTGTAAGAAGACCACTAAGTGCAAAATATCGTTGAAATACCTTTACAACTGAGACTGACTAGTTTTGTGGAAAGCTTTGGTGAAGTCAAGGGATATTAAGGTTAGATGTTTTTTTGGGCAATGGCTTTGGTAGCTAGGTGGTCTACGTAGAGTAGACTATCTAGTACCGATTTGCCTCTTTTAAAACCTAGTTGGCTGTTGCGAATTAGTTTGTTGTTCAAAACAAACCACCATAACCTTTTTGCCACTATCTTATCGAGCGTTTTGGCTAGGCATGAGTTAAGTGATATGGGTCTGTAGGATTTTATGTCTGTTAGTGGTTTTTGTGATTTTAGAATCGGGAGGACTAGGCTGAGTTTGAGCGATTGTGGGATGTATGAGTCGATTATTTTGTTAAAGTGGTTTATTATTCTGGTTTTAAGGGTGGGGGGTGCGTTTTTGTATCATTTAGTAGGAGATGCGGTCGAGGCCGGGGGTGTTTCCTTTCAGGGATTACAGTGCTGATGAGAATTCTATGAGTGTAATGTCCTTTTCGATTTCTAATGCTGGTGGAGTTGGGGTGTTGTTTATAAGGGAGTCTGGGTGGGATTTGTTCGTACGGAATGTTGGGGAGAAATTACGATCGTAAGCTTCTTCTGACCACGTGTGGGCGAAGGAGTTGGCTATTTTGGTTTGGTTGGTTGTGTTTGTTTGGGTGTGTAGGTTAAACATATTGTAAATGATTTTGACAAGGTTTTTTTTTTATTTTTTTTTAATCTTATTAGAAATCAGCTTTACTTAAATTATGATCTAATATTAGTGATATTTACATTGGCTTACTACATATTTTAAGAGTTTAATGATTAGGTTAATATATACATACATTTTAATGATGTGTTATTCAGCAAATTTTTCTATTTTTATACCCGATACTCAAAATGAGTATTGGGGTATATTAGATTTGTGGTAAAAGTGGATGTGTGTAACGTCCAGAAGGAATCGTTTCCGACCCCAAAAAGTATATATATTCTTGATCAGCAGCAATAGCCGAGTCGATTGAGCCCTGTCTGTCTGTCCGTCCGTCCGTCTGTCCGTCCCCTTCAGCGCCTAGTGCTCAAAGACTATAAGAGCTAGAGCAACGATGTTTTGGATCCAGACTTCTGTGATATGTCACTGCTACAAAAATATTTCAAAACTTTGCCACTTTGTAACGAACAGTTAGAACATTAAGTGCAGCGGGCGTCAGCCCTAGCCTACCTGAAATGTCGTGACCACCAGACCCCAAATTCCACGCACCGTGGGACAAATCATCGTGTCTTGAACCCAAATACATAAATTACACTAATCAGAATAGACAATAAAACCTTCATTATTAAAAAGTCTTAGACTTTCAATGTGGAGGTGAAGTAGACTCAGTCAAAACGAGGGGGAACGTTGTGAGTTGCTGCGGACACCGCAACTCTACAGTTATACCCGATACTAAGTCAGTATGGCTCTCCTCCGGCAGACGCCGCTAATATTAAACGACACGACAAAGAGTGCATGCGAGAGAGACAGAAAATCAGTCTGAGCGTGACGTCGGGCGCTGCGTAGCCATTGAAAATTGTTTTTTTTCTTTTCGGCTATGAAAATTATCCGATCTGATCCAAATTCAGCAAGTGGATAGATATGGCCATTCTCTATGATTCTGCGTTTTTAGTTTTCTCGAATCTGCAATATTGTGGATGCAACAGATTTTCGTCCTTTGTGGGAGCGGATGGGGGTGGGGCGAAATTCTGAGATATACGTTTTATAGTGAGATCTAACAGAAGTGCGGATACTAAATTTGGTAACTCTAGCCTTAATAGTCTCTGAGATTTGTGGATGGCCCAGATTTTCGTCCTTTGCGGTGGCGGAAGGGAGTGTGGCGAAATTTTGACACGAAACGGTCAAGGTCCAATATTACAGGAGTGTGGATACCAAATTTGGTTGCTCTGGCTCTTATATAAGTTCTGAGATCCTTGAACTCATATTTTGCAATTGGCAAAACCGACCATGAAACCTGTGTGTTAGAGAGAGACAGAGCGAGAAATAATGAAATTGTTTTCTTGATTCTGGCTATAATAAATATATGATCTGGTTGAGATCATACATTCTAGAACATATAGTCATCCTCTACGATTCTGCGTTTTTGGTTTTATCGTATCTTTAGAAATGTGGATGCCACAGATTTTCGTCCTTTGTGGGGGTGGAAGTGGGCGGGGCGAAGTTTTGAAATATTTTTGTAGCAGTGACATATCACAGAAGTCTGGATCCAAAACATCGTTGCTCTAGCTCTTATAGTCTTTGAGCACTAGGCGCTGAAGGGGACGGACAGACGGACGGACGGACAGATAGACAGGGCACAACCGACTCGGCTATTGCTGCTGATCAAGAATATATATACTTTATGGGGTCGAAAAGATTCCTTCTGGACGTTACACACATCCACTTTTACCACAAATCTAATATACCCCAATACTCATTTTGAGTATCGGGTATAAAAACACAATTTTTACATCACGACGGGGATTGCAACCCCGGTCTCCATCCCGGGAAGGCGCGGAGGGGTGGAAGTACTACCCACTATACTGCCAAATGTATTACCTAATGGAAGCTAAAAGTAAAAACTAAAAGTAATATAGTTTTACAAGAGGGATGAAAAAGTAAAGAAATTGTCAAGAAGAACAGGTAGGAAAGGAGAAATTGGTATAAATAGAGCTGAAATTTGCAAGAATTCTTGCCAGTTCTTACTCTAAACATAATGTAACAACATGTTCCACCAAATGAATTTACCATTTGTGTACCACTCGAGAGGGGCATTCCCATGACCTGGATGGTGGACAGATCAGCTTGATCTCAAACCTGCAGCATTATGGGAATACTCCTTTCGTCGTGATTTTCGACTGAAGACTTTTCGTAGCAAGAAGTGGAAGGAGCTAGCGATAGCAACCATTAACTTGGATGGAAGAAATTTCCATTTCCTCCCCCTGAAGCTGGTAATATTCATTAGACTGAATATTTTTTTGCCTTCTAATCACTTATTCGCAGGCCTTGGGATCGTAGAAGGTCATGGGAAGTGATGCAATAGACTCGGTGTGTCCCCAACCCCATCCCCAACCTCAATCATGTAATTAACAATATGCCTTTTTTGTAAATTACCGTGTTATTGTTGCTGTCACTAGATCTTATATTGTCATAAGATGTATTTTTCATAAAGGACTGAGATAACATACTTCAAATATATAACTTTATAACATATCGATTGTTATCGTTTCTTAGAATATAAAAATAAGAAGCGAAAATGATAGTCAATATACATTTTTGAATGAAAATAGGGTCACATCTGATCGTAAGATATAGAATAGCTTTAAAATCAAATAACATAGGCACACCTCTCAGTAAAAAGATTAAAGTTCAGTATTCAGTCATTCATTATCGAAACACCGTGAATAATAATACAATTTTACTTAGTTAATTGGGTTGCCGGAAAAATATTATCACTTCCTCCAGTGATCAATATTAATTATCAATTATCAATATCAATTAAATATTTATTTTTTGTTTGTGTGTGTGTGTGTCTTTATGTATGTTTAGGTGAGGTTAGGTTCAGGCGGTAGCCTGGGGGAGTGATGAAACCCTCCCAAGCTCACTTGGACCTGTAGAAGGTCCGTTGTGGTGCCGCATGGGCGTGTGCCCCTTCCCAGTGCTTAAAAACCGTGGAGAAACAGGCTGTTGCAAATTAAGGGCAGTCCCATCCGGAGGCTTGGATGAATCTGGACAAGGTCCCCGGTTTGATTTCGGACAGGTCCGAAATGTCTGTGTCTGTCCCGAGAATACGAAGACGATGATTTCCAAGGGCCGGGCAGTGGCAGAAGAAGTGGAGGACCGATTCCTCCTCTTCCTCGTCGCGATAACTCCTGCAGAAGTCGTTATGAGGGATTGACAGTCTAGAGGCATGAGTGCCGATCTGCCAGTGTCCCGTAATGGCTCGAGTAACTGCAGAGCACTGTGTTCTGCTGAGCCTATACAGCTCGGCTGAGCGCTTCTTCGATCGATATGGCCATATCAATCTTGAGATTTTACAGGAAACGGTTTGCTGCCATCTCCTATTGGCATTTTGCACGAACAAATCGTGCGTGAGGAGCCTGCACGTAGCCAGAGGCATCGCTACCTGCTTCCTCTCCATAAGGAGGAATTGTAGTACCCTGCCTGGCTGGCTCGTCGGCGGCGTCGTTTCCCTCGATGACCCTGTGGCTGGGGACCCATATAAGGAAGAGATCTAACTACTCTGCGATCTCGTGCAGAGACCTGCTGCAGTCATTTACAGTCGCTGAGTTCGACGATATTGAGCCTAGAGCTTTAATAGCCGCTTGGCTGTCCGAGAAGACGCACACTAAGTGCATGTCTAGACGTAGTTTGTAGACGATAGAAATGGCCGCCTTTATGGCTTCAATCTCCGCTTGGAACACACTACAGTGGTCCGGGAGCCTGAAGCAATGACTGATTTTCAGCTCGCTGCAGTAGACTCCGCCTCCCACGCGGCCGTCTAACTTTGAGCCATCAGTGTAGAAGTTAACCGCATTTGCGGGTGCTGGTTCGCCCATCTCCCAGTCCTCCCTAAGTGGGATTGATACCTGGAAAGGCGTCGAGAGGTGATCACTAGGGACACAATAATCTGTCCTCTCTGGTAATTGCGGGTGTCTCGTCAGGATTCCCGAGTGCCCAACCGCGGATGCTTTCCACAGTCTGGCTTCTCTCATTCTGAGTGCGGAAAGTGCTGCCACTTTCTTTCCCATCAGATCTATGGGGAGGAGGTCCAGCACAGTATCCAGGGCTTCCTATAGAGTAGTGCGTAGCCCGCCAGCTATGCATAGCTCTGCCATGCGTTGAACTCTACTGAGTTTATTGAGGCATGTCCTTTTGTCTAAGGCTGGCCACCATACCACCACTCCATAGAGCATGATCGGTCGTATGATGGTGGTGTAAAGCCACCGAACTATATAGGGGGTCATTCCCCATCTTAGTCCGATGGCTTTCCTGCAAGTATAGAGGGCTACTGTGGCCTTCTTTACTCTATCCCTTATGCTCAATTTCCAATCGAGCTTTCTATCGAGGATTAGACCAAGATACTTGGCGTTGTTGCTGAAGACTAGCGCTTCCCCACATAGTCTTGGGGGAATCAGTGCCGGAACTTTGTACTTCCTAATAAAGAGCACCAGTTCCGTTTTAGACGAGTTGACGCCTAGACCGCATTTGTCTGCCCATTTTGACATCTTCATGAGTGTGCTTGTCAGGCACTCACACAGCGTCTGCGGGAATTTACCCGAGAATGCTATAGCAACATCGTCCGCATACGCCACCACGCGGCAGCCACCCCCCTCTATCTCCCGCAGCAGTTCGTTCACTGCCACGTTCCATAGGAGGGGCGAGAGGACTCCGCCCTGCGGGGTGCCTCTACTGACAAATCTGGTGGACGTTGACGTCCCCAGTGATGCCTCAACCGTCCTGCATTGTAGCATCTGATCGATCAGGCTCACCGTCCGGGAGTCAACCCCGTCCGTCAGTGCACCCGTGATGGCGGTCGGGAGGATGTTATTAAAGGCGCCTTCTATGTCGAGGAAGGCTACCAGGGTGTACTCCTTACAGTTGAGGGACGCTTCTATGATCGATGTGATCGTGTGTAGGGCCGTTTCGGTGGATCTTCCTTTCCGATAGGCATGCTGGGAGTCTGAGAATAGACTAGGCGGAATATTTACCGTGAGATGCATACCCAAAAGCCGTTCCATCGTCTTCAGAAGGAAGGACGATAGACTTATGGGTCTGAAATCTTTGGGGGCAGTGTGCGAGGGCTTGCCTGCCTTGGGGATGAAGACGACTTTGGTATGAAGCCAGGTTTCCGGGATATATCCATGGGAGAAGATTCCCTCGTATATCCTTTTGAGCCAATTAGTGGCTTTTTGTCCAGCGTGAATCAGTTGGGCAGGGATGATGAGGAGAACATTTAGCGACTCATTGCTGGACGTTGTCCATGATTGGTCGGCATTCTTAAGGTAGCCCAGAGTGGGTGTAGTCTTCGAGAGAACTTTGCGCAAGCGCGAGGCTTCCGAGTTATTCTCAATGTCGCTACAGAACTTACGCCATGAGGCGCGTTTGGCTTTCCTCAGTTATTTATTGTAAACTGACAGACTGGCCTTGTAATCGGCCCAGTTCTGCTCAGCGTTTTCAGCCTTAGCTTTATTGAAGAGTCTCCGGGAGGCTTTTTATTTTGGACGTTGACATGCAATGACTGCATCTATCAAGAGGCGATGCAATTACTGCACCGTCAAGTGGCCCGTGTGACACCAGCAAAAGGCTGTTACGCGCGGATCCCAGGCAAAACGCAGCCCTCCTCCCGCCCAACCGACCGAGGGGCGCTGCCGCATGACGCGCGGTGCGTAGCCGAACCAAACGCGAGCATGCAAGAAAGATAGATATTAGACTAACATTCGAGGAAAATTAGCACTAAACTTATTAAGAAATTAAGCATGCAATAAAATACAAAATACAAATACCACTACAATTACTAATTACTAGAAAGGTGTGTAAGGATTAGTAATTTAATGAGAGGAAGAGAATTAGTGGAGGATATAATATTGTAGAGGGAATTATAATCCGAGCATAAGACCCTAAACGGTTCATTCAAGGAATAATTCGATCTACAAAGTGGAAGGAACAACGGTATAAAGTTTCTAGTCAGTCTAATAAGAATCGTGAAGTTTATGCGGCTCAACAGATCAGGGCTGTCTATGTCACCCCTGATCAAGTTGTGCATAAATATCACACCAAGCATTTTTCTACGGTTAACTAAGGATGGGAGGTTTACTAATAATAGTCTACTAGAGTAAGATGGGAGTCTTACACCCGCATCCCAGTTAAGGCCCCGCAGAGCAAAGAGTAAAAAGTTTTTCTGTACTGATTCTATACGGTCCTGGTGTACTTTGTACTGAGGGCACCATACACAGGAGCCGTATTCTAAGATCGGACGAACAAGCGAGGTATAGAGAGTCTTTGTTATATAGGGGTCGTCAAATTCCTTTGACCACCTCTTTATGAACCCAAGCACGCCCATGGCCTTATTTACCATGGTAGAAATGTGTTCGGAAAACTTTAACTTGGGATCTAACATAACACCCAGATCATCCACCAGGGTAATTCTCTCAAGAGAACCCCCAAATAGGGTGTAGGGAGCCAACAAAGGGTTAGAACGATGAAATGTCATAACTTTGCATTTCGAGGCATTAAGGTGTAACAAGTTTGCACAACACCATGACTGAAAGTTATTGAGGTCGGATTGCAAGCGAGACTAGAATGAAATGTCCTTGTACTGGACACAGAGTTTAACATCATCCGCATACATAAGTACTCAAGAGTATGTTATTACTGAAGGCAAGTCATTAATAAAGAGTGTGAAGAGTAAGGGGCCTAGATGGCTGCCCTGTGGTACTCCCGAAGAAACCTTTACTGGTAAAGAGAGGGAGTTTTTGAAGAGGACTCTTTGAGACCTAGAACAAAGATAGCTAGAAATCCATCTCAGGAGGTTGGGCGGAAACCCTAAAAGGTCAAGTTTATGTGCTAAAAGGGAATGGTTTACAGAGTCGAATGCTTTACTAAAGTCGGTGTAAATAACATCCGTCTGTAAGTTACCTTGAAAGCCTTTAATAATGAAAGAGGTAAACTCTAACAAGTTCGTGGTGGTTGATCGCCGCCTTATAAATCCATGCTGAGTTGGAGATATAAGTGACTTGCAGAGATGTTGCAAGTGCGGAGTTAAAACCTTCTCAAACAATTTGGGAATAGCGGATAACTTTGCTATACCTCTATAATTTTTTGCATCAGACTTGCTACCTTTTTTATGGAGAGGAATTATAAACGATTCCTTCCAGATTGGGGGGAAGCAAGAGGAATCAATGGACATGGTGAATAGTTTAAGCAATGGTCCACACAGAGCCTCAGCGCAGTACCTGAGTACACAACCTGGAACCCCGTCTGGACCCGGTGAAAACACCGGCTTAACTAGGCGAAGATCTTGAACCTCGACCTCCGTATGGGTACGGTTGACCAGAGTAGCGTTCCTCAGAATAGGTGGTTTGGAAAAACTGGGCAAAAAGATCGGCAATTGCCTGATCATTATTTGCCGACGTATTACAAAATGATAGCGAGGATGGGTGTGCGGACGTTCTACGCTTACTGTTTACGAAGCAGTAAAACTGTTTAGGGTCCTGAGAGTTTCCGGAGTTCCCTCAATTTCGGATTCCACCATTCAGGTTTCTTCCGGCCTCTGCTCTTGCTAGAGGGGTAGGATTTATCGAGCGCCTCATTGCAGGCGTCGGTAAATAGTTTAACAAGATGAGTCGTGGCTTCCCTGGAAATCTCCTCCTCAGGTGGAGTCTCAGGGAGAACACGACAGAGCCCAGTTTGTCCGCCTAAGGTTCCGAAATTGAGCTGGTCTCGGTAGTGAAAAAGAGAATACGGTTTCCACGTACCTGTGGTCCGAGAAGGAGTGCTCTTCCAGGAGCCTCCAGGATACGATGTTCCCATGTAACTCATGAGAGGCAAGTGTGAGGTCCAGGACCTCCTTGAGGTTTTTAATAATGAAGGTGGGATAACTCCCCCTATTTAAAAGGACCATCTGAGTGGTCAGTAAATAGTTGGAAAGGTACTCACCCCTTTCGTTGGTGTCAGTGCTTCCCCACTGGCAGTGGTGTGCATTTGCGTCGCACCCTACGATTAGGCCGGTGTCCTTGGCCTCGCAGTCTGTGATTAGCGCCCTAAGCGCCTGTGGAGGGGGGTCTGGTTGGTCGGAAGCAAAAATAAGTGCAAATCTCTTTTTGCAAGGATGCAGGTGCGAGTTTTACCGGCGGAGTCAGCTACGTATAGCTTATAGTCAGGAGTCCTCAGACCAGAGACCCCCCGAGGATCCAGGGCTCCTGAATGAGGACTATGTCGGCTCCACCCTTGGCTAGGTGGAGCAAGAGAGCAGCGCATGCTGCCTTACAATGGTGGAGGTTTATCTGCAGGAGTATCAGTGACATTCCTGAGGTTCACATCCACCATTGTCCTGTCGTGGTCGCTCTCCGAAGAGTCCAACTCCTCCCCGACCCCGATGTGCTTGAGATCCCTAGTGAGATCGCTCACGTCTGACACGTAACCGTCTAGGATGTCATCCGACAGCACTGATGCCACGTCTGACACCGCAGGCTTGATCTCCGTGCTAGGGATCTCCGGGGGCTCCAGGTCTGGCTCGACCGTGGGTTGCATGCCCTTAGAGTCGGACTTGTACGGTACTACGACTACCTTCTTGTAGCCGTAGTCCACAGCGCCCTCCGTGTCGTGGAGAAGTCTGACCGACTCCTCGTTCAGGACGAGGATGATTTGGCGCCTCTGCCCGTTGCTCTCCTCTACCTTGGCCACCTTCCGATCGGCTGTGGGAAGGTGGGGGTTGCAGACCTGCAGAATCCGGAGAATCTTATCCGGCTCTGCAGGCTTCGCCGAGACCCACGCTCTGGCCTTCGGCTTGCTGGGGATGTCCTCCCACTTCACGGCCTCCAGCTGGGCTCCTGGGTAGACCTCCTTGAGCGATGCTACCGTCTTCGCGTAGAGGGCCGCCGAGCGAGCATCTTGGCAGGCGATGGCTTTTACCCTGCCTTGGTGCCATCCGGCGTCCTCACACTTGGGCGGTGGTCCTCCATTCTCCTCCAACTCCTGGAGGAAACGGTCTTGGAGCTCGTTTTCCACGAGGTGCCACTTGTCCCTAGGGATCTGCCCGTCTTTAGAGCCCCTATCTAGGACTCCAATCAGGGTTTTTCCTCTCGCTACCTCGGCAAACGAGCGGTTGCTCAGTGTCTTGGTCCTCTTGGCCTGTTGGACTTGTGTGGCGGTGTCCTGGCTGGCTGGTAGTCGGGCAGGACTGTCTTGGCCCATCGGCTCGATTCGATTCCCTGGGCAGACGCCAGGAACACCGGGTCGTCGTTGCCCAGGATGAAGGCCGCACGTCTTTTGTCTTGGAACTTGGGCCTATCTTTCGAGGCAGAGGCGCCGCCTGCCGGGGTTGTCAAGGGGTCCCCGGTCCCAAGGGGTCTGCCAGCCGCGATATCGCTCTGCATGGTCGCCCCGACGGTAACCGGGTCGCCCTTGGGGCCCCCCGACGTGGATTGGCCCGATTGGCTTTTCGGTCCTCTCCTCACAGCGCCTGCTGCCTCGAGACGGTGGACCGACTTAGTCTCCTTCCCCGTCTTTTTGGGCACTGGTTTCCCAGATGCGTTTGTAGAGGGATGGTCTTTTCCCTCCGGCACTTTAGGAGGAGTGCCGTGCTCCTTTGCGGTGTTTTTTGTGTTTATGTTTAAATTTGGCATATTTGGTCCCACGAGTAGGCGGGAAGGGGTTAGTCGCCCGAGGCATAGCCCGCGTGCCCCGGGAAGCCTTATTAAAACTGGAGGTCGGCAGGTATCCAGAGTCCGCATATAAGCGACCGAGCACCCCCTCGGCCATGCATCCCTCGGCATATGACAGTGTCACCTTGGATTGGGGTTATTTCACTGAGAGTTTTCTTTTTAGTATCCGCACTCCTGTTAGATCTCACTATAAAACGTATATCCCAATATTTCGCGCCACCCCCTTCCGCCCCCACAAAGGACGAAAATCTGTTGCATCCACAATATTGCAGATTCGAGAAAACGCACAATCATAGATAATGACCATATCTATCAGATTGCTGAATCTGGATCAGATCGGATCATTTTTATAGCCAAAAGGAACAAATCAATTTGCGGTGGCTACGCAGCGCCCGGCGTCACGCTTAGACTGATTTTCTGTCTCTCGCGCACTCTTTGTCGTGTCGCTTAATATTAGCGGCGTTTGCCGGAGGAGAGCCATACTGACAAAGTATCGGGTATAAATGTAGAGTTGCGGTCTCCGCAGCAACTCACAACGTTCCCCCTCGTTTTTGAGTACGAATTGGCCATAGAAAAAAATTTATCTGCAGAATTCACTCTCTCAAATGTAAGTCTCGAAGTGTCAAAATTAGAAAGAAATGAAAAATATGCATTTTTCCAAAGAGCACAGTCATTTTTGATCGAGTGGAGTATACAATTAAAGAAAAGGCTGCCTTTTAACGAGAAGGTTTTTAAACTTCTCTCATTCCTAAACCTTGAAGACATAGTCAATGGCCAATTTGCATGACCTGTATAAAAGATTTCCTCAACTTATTAAAGATCCGCAGGGAATCGATAGTGAATTTGTCCCCTTAAAAAATTATGAGGTTCTTTAGTTTATTAAAAACACACAAAAGAATTTTCTCCGAAGTGAACTTAATAAAAACAAATACAAGAAATAGTTTTAAGAATATAAATTATAAATGTTTCAAATCTTTTATATGTAAGACAAGGTCTAAGAAAGAACAACAGTTGCGAGAATTTCTAACCGAACACTGAAATGCTGTTAAAAAATCCCAGCGACATCGTTAGTGACGATAGTGATGTTAGTGATTAGTATATTATTTAGACTTTATTATTATTAATAAGTCTTATTAAGACTTAAGATTATTAAATGAATGAATGAAACAATTATTTCGAATAGGCCCATCAAGTAGGAAATAGATTCACCAATCGTATCAAAATTATGTGGGCATGGCTAAATGTTCTATATAGCTAGTAATATTCGACGGAATATCAAAAACGAGGAATATGTAAAATAGAACTCGTATTCGTCAGTATATTTACGGGTATTTTGAAAATGAGGCGGTATGTTTCGGTATATTTCTGAGGGTCGGACGGTATATTTTATCGATAAATCCGCGGTCACACTGCTTAAAGTAAAGTAAAGTAAAGTACATTTTTTTTACTCTTTTGCTCTTAAAGTAGTTCTAGATTACCATATTTATATGTATATTTAGATAAACACGTCTATTGAAAAAACTAAAAGAACTAAAATGATTCGAATGCAAATACAGCGCTTTTGTACGTTTTGAAAGCAAGCAAATGGAAAAAAGTGATTCGATTCGTTTGGAAAATGTGTACATAAAAACCTGTGTGTGTGCGTGTTTGTTTGTGTTTCCCCATTTTTATGAGTATATATGAATGCTCGAAAAAGTTTTCTTGTTACAAGTTAAACATTGTAAATGAAAATTGAGTCAAAATTTTAACATAACATAGCAAAGATTATACCTAGTAGTTTGTGGTGGGTGGGGGGGGGGGGGGGGGGGAGAGAGAGGACTTCGGTGTAAGTGTGTATGTATACGCCGTGTATGTATACAGAAAACGTCTCATTTGGTGTATACATACATATGCATACAGTACGTCAAATAACTCTTTACACACAGAAAATAAATTAAATTTTTTGACTTTGGATAAGAAAATAACCGAATAAGATAACCGAAACATCATTCCTACTGTAAAATTTGGAAAACTTTCGGTTATGATTTGGGGGTGCATCTATAGCCGAGGAGTGGGAAATATTGCATTTATAGAGAACACAGTGGATGCCAAACAGTACCTCCAAATTTTAAAAACAAATCTAAAAACCAGTGCGTAGAAATTTTGGCTCATTTCAATGACAATGATCCCAAACATAAAGAGTCCAATGTGAGACTGCTTTACAACTGTGGAAACCACCCCGGAGTCCCGATCTTAACCCCATTGAAAATTTGTGGGCCTACTTGAAGAAGAAAGTGGGAAAAAGACAGCCCAAAAACCGCTACTACTTTATAATTAATCCCTGAATGGTAATGAATTAAAAAAATTCTATAAATTTGAATCAAAAGCCATTATTTTCTTATCCAAAGTCAAAAAATTAAATTTATTTTCAGTGTGTAAAGAGTTTCTTGAAATACTGTACATAAGCAGGCACGGATATGCTTGCCGTCAAGAAGTTTTTATAAACGAAAGACGACAGGAGTCCGAGGGCCAGCGCTAGGCCGTACAATGAATTTGATTTCAACTTAAAATTCATTGTAGTCCTGAAAAGTCCTAGTCGAAGCAGAAACAGTAACACGTTACGTGCACTACGATACTACTAGATATTCTATGCTACTAATAAGCAATTAAAAACCGTCGGACCAGTGTTCAGTGTTAATTTGAGATGAGTCGATTTTGCTTAAAATTTATTGCCGCACGGCACTCAATCCACGGTGTCTCCCAGGCTCAGCGAAAATCCAGAAAAATTGTGACTGCTTTTGGGGCAATAGGAAAATATTTATTTTATGCATTTGCACACAATATTTGTACAAACTAGTACACATGCATGTGTGGTGGAAGTGTCAGTACCTGGGGTTAAGTTAATAGTGGCAAAACGGATGTGAAAGTGAATGTGGTGCTAAAGATGAGTTGTGTGATCCTACACGGGAGAATGTCTTGCTTTCAAGTCTTACACCGTATCACCTTTTACTCAAATGCGACTTATGCTAGCAGGATCATTGGAATTCTTATGATTTTGACACCCGTGAACTCATCAACGTTCCATGTACTGACACTTGGCACTGTTGCAATTGGTGTCCAATTGCGGGGCTACCGCAATACACTATCTTATTAATCTTGACGTACCAAAAACCCTTCACATTAACTCTTATCTTGGTTACAGATGGAGCAAGATACATTTCGGCATGTGCCGACGCAGCCATTAGATTAATCTCAGAGAAAGAAACCATTCAGACGTTTGCAATTTACTTACACACTAAATATATAGATCAGTTAAGCAGTCTATTCACATCGAACAAAGAGTACTAACAGAATGCAAGATCGGGCAAAAAAGTTGCGTGCGACTTTCTCCTGGAACCAGTCACAGAGCCAGATCCACATCCAGACGCAGACCCAGCCATTGGTAGAAGCCGAAGTAAGCAATGCCAGGCAATCATCCGTGCCATGCTGCAATAAGCCCCAACTAAGTCGCAACAAACTTCAGAGCTGTTTGGCTTTGAAAAAGGAACTGGATGAGCCACAGAAACACCAGGAAGCGAAAGGCAGAGATCTAGCTTCCCCCAATTGCAAAAGGTGTCCACAGGAGCAGCGGGTACAGCTATTTACTGGTTATCCATTGAACATTAAGCTATACATGCAAACTACTACCACAAGAATGCTAAGTGATCGAAGTCGAAACCAGGCAACTACCACAACGACCACCATTAACCAACCAGCTATGCATCGAAAGTCGAAGAGCAAAAGCAAGAGCATTGCTAACAAAACATTTATGCCGTTCCAGTCCAAAAAATCATTGGAACAGCAGCAATCGGCTGCAGCGGATACAGCAGTTAGCGAAGGAGTAGAAATCGAATCGGATGCAAGAACATCAACAGAAATAGGTGCGAATAGGACGTTAAAGCAACATCAACATCCCAATATCAAGAACAAAAACCGCTCCTCATCCTCATCGCTGGTGCGATGCAAAATGTTAATTCCTTTGCCCACATTAGGCGCTACATCGTTCGTCACTTTTCTCACGCTAATCTGCATAGAAACCGTTTTGCTTTCGACCATGTCAAGCTGCGCCAAAACCTTCTACATGCATTGGAACACATCGAACAGCATGTAAGTTTAATATAACCCTAAATTAGAACGATCTACAGTTAAATATTCAGAAATCTTGAGCTTTTGCTTCACCCGGATAAAAAAACATTTAACAGAAATATAAAACATTGTTTGGATTATCTTAGCAAAGAAAAAAGTTTGATATGATATGGTATAGATAAATGTAGACTACATCAGTATGTAAGTACATCATTTCGTTAGATGGCTTTAAAACTAGTTATGAGACAAGTTAGCATGGGTGCGTCCTTCTATAAGTTACGTTACAAACTTCAGAGCCAGTATCCTGTAATCCAATTTTGTAATGCATTTTTTGGATCCATTGGGTATGTAGTGCATTGTAGTTCATTGCAATGATTAAACTCGCTTTAATGATTTGCCATGTTATACACATGATATGTAGACAGAAAGATATCCCACAGAAATGCTCCCTCTTCTTACGCAAAAGGTGAGGCGGAGAGGTGATTGCGTTGTTGGGGTGTGCATCTGGTCTTGTTGTTGCTAGTCCTACTGGGATTTTGGGTGGGTGGCTACGTATTCAAATATGTGCAAATAAAAATATATACCGTGCGCCCAGCAAGAGCATGTAACCCTAGTTGCAAGTCGATGCGTGATGGTGAGTGTGTCGCTAAAGACGGCCTGTAAAATATGCGTACTTCATCATTAGGGGTGATTTTTAATTTACAAAGCGCTTAAAAAAAACAAAGGAGAGTAACGTGGAATGGCACAACGAAACCAAGGAAACGACGAGGAGGTTGTAGTCATGCGTGCGTGCGTGCGTAGAGGGGTCCAAGAATGGGATAGGAATGGGGTTTGCTGACATTCGTCCCAATCGTCTTTGTGCCCTCAGCGATTTCTATATTCCTGGACGATTTTGTTTCTTTTGAAGCATGTACCTATTTACATAAGTATATAAATATATATTGTCATATGCAAGATCGTCCAGGAATATAGAAATCGCCGAGGGAACAAAAATGATTGGGACAACTCTTAAAGTGAGTAAATCTGTGGATTTCTAATGCGTTAATGTACGACTTCTTTCTCGAAGTATCTTAAAAAGATAAAAGAACTACAAGGCAGATGACCCCTTCGATATTCGATATATTGAGTGGTTAAAAAATTTGTTGATCTTAATATTTTTCTCTATCGAAAAAGTGGCAACATGTCCAGTCGTAGATGACCAGTTTCCGAACAAACAGTTTACGACCAGTTAATATGAAATGGTTCCTTGGGAAAACTTTTGTGGCTTTTGTCTTGCTTTAAAACATACCCATACCGTCGATAACTACTTTGTTTCGGGAACAAATTTATACACCTGTCGACACGAGCCTCTTTTTATACCCAATACTCAAAATGAGTATTGGGGTATATTAGATTTGTGGTAAAAGTGGATGTGTGTAACGTCCAGAAGGAATCATTTCCGACCCCAAAAAGTATATATATTCTTGATCAGCAGCAATAGCCGAGTCGATTGAGCCCTGTCTGTCTGTCCGTCTGTCCGTCCCTATCAGCGCATAGTGCTCAAAGACTAGAGCAACGACGTGTTATATCCGGACTTCTGTGATATGTCACTGCTACAAGTATATTTCAAAACTTTTCTCCGCCCACTTCCGCCCCCACAAAGGGCGAAAATCTGTGGCATCCACAATTTCGACGATACGAGAAAACTAAAAACGCAGAATCGTAGAAGATGACTACATCTTCTAGAGTGAAAAAACCCAACCCGATCGTATAATTATTATAGCCAGAATTAAGAAAACAATTTCATTCCTTCTCGCTCTGTCTCTCTCTAAATCACAGGTTTCATGGTCGGTTTTGCCAATTGCAAAATATGAGTTCAGGGATCTCAGAACCCATAAGAGCTAGAGCTACGAAATTTGGTATCCACACTCCTGTGATATCGGACCTTGACCGTTTTATGTCAAAATTTCGCCACACCCCCTTCCGCCTCCACAAAGGACGAAAAACTGTTGCATCCATAATATTGAGGATACAAGAAAACTAAAAACGCAGAATCATTGATAATGATCATATTTATTAGATTGCTGAATCTGAATCAGATCAGATCATTTTTATAGCCAAAAGGAACAAATTAATTTGCAGTGGCTACGCAGCGCCCGACGTCACGCTCAGACTGATTTTCTGCCTCTCTCGCACGCACTCTTTGTCGTGTCGTTGAATATTAGCGGCGTCTGCCGGAGGAGAGCCATACTGACCTAGTATCGGGTATAACTGTAGAGTTGCGGTGTCCGCAGCAACTCACAACGTTCCCCTTCGTTTTTTTTATAAGGTCGATAAGGTCAAAAGAGCAGTAGTCCCGAAACTTAAATGTTTTGCACATATATTTGAAATGTTGAATGAATATTTCCCAAGTTATTAAACGTAAAAGTAATTTTTCTGTCTTTTTCTGGAACATCTGACGTGTCGCGACCTAATTGAAAAAATTAATATAACATGAAGTATATGTGTAAGACTTTCTATTTTGATAAAAATTATTTCATTTACTGATGCTTTGCGCAAGCACTTCTGAACGATATTAATATTATTAGCTGTTATATCTTATTACCGGTCAAACGTCAGGAGGCTTCATTAAAAGATGCAGACATAGAATGGGAAATGGTTTTCTGTATTCTGGGTAGATATTGCGGTAATTCTCTATGATGCTGTGTTTTCGTTTTAGTCGTATGCGTAGTCACTCAGGGTTGTAATGCAGTAATACAATATTATTTTAAACTTATGAACATACATATATTTAAACAATATTGAACATACATGAATCTAATCAATACAGTGTCATTCTTTAAATGCCTGCTTAATTCTTAGTGACTGAATATTTTGGGGAAGTTGATTCCATATGTGAATTGAATTTACAATGAAAATGTGTGCATTATTTCTTATTAATTTATCCCGCAGATTTCGGATAGATAACACCGATCACATAATTGATGTCAACAAAGGCAACCTGGCCTTCGAATTTGACCAGGTGCACATAATATGTCCAGTGTACGAGCCAGGGACATTTGAAAACGAAACGGAGAAATATATAATATACAATGTGTCTAAAGTGGAGTACGAAACATGTCGCATAACAAATGCAGATCCGCGAGTAATAGCTATATGTGATAAACCTCAGAAATTAATGTTTTTTACAATAACTTTCCGGCCATTTACACCGCAGCCAGGTGGCTTGGAGTTCCTACCTGGAAATGATTATTACTTCATTTGTGAGTTCGTTTATATAAAATGGATTGGAATATGCTTTTGGTAATCAAAACCGTTTAATGTTTTTGTTCTCAAACGCAGCAACTTCATCGAAAGACGACTTGTATCGACGCATTGGGGGTCGTTGCTCTACAAACAATATGAAAGTCGTATTTAAAGTGTGTTGTGCCACCGAAGAAAAGAATAAGACCACACAAACCACCACATCCGTGGCTGTGTCAGGCGCAGATCCAGGGGGTGGCAACAGTGTCAATATCGCTGCCCATGATGACAGTCACGGACATGTTCACGGCCACAATACTGGTCCCGGAAACACTATTGGAATAAGCGGTGTCAACGGAGGCCTCTCGGGCGGATCACCCTCAGTGGGAATAGCCACAAATCCAAACAATGGACCCATGAATGGCTTGGGCACCTCTATCAATACGAACATCGATCAGTTCAACCGTATACCTATTCAACCGAACATTATGGGCAACAATGTTGGCTCTAGCGGCGTTGGTGGTGGAATTATCTTATCTCCTGGTCATGGTCATGGTAGCATAAACATGCTTCCACCTGGCCGCGGTGGGGTAAATATAGCATATCCGGGACATCACCACATTCAAACTGGCATTCGGATAAACAACGTGCCAACGCAGCACAGTTATCCATCGCACAAGGGTAATGTCAACGGCAACTCTAATGGCAATGGTAAGGGTACATTAATTAAACAGTCCTCCGATGATCATTACAAAACAAAAAATGTTGGTGGTGGCAACGGTAACAGCGGAGCCATTTCATTGAACATTGCACGTGATAGTAATGTTTTTTACTTACCACCAGTCGTTGACCCAAATCGAAGTAGCGTAGTGCAGAATACACAAATCGAATCAAAATTGAGAACACCACAGACAGTCAAATTTTTTTTTTTTTTTTTTTTTTTGGGATTTAAGTTACCAAACTACCCGTGAGTAGCGTGGGATTATTTGGCCGCCCGTATTTGTAAATTCTAATTAAGTACAGAGGCGAAGCTTTTTATACCCTATGAGATTCGTCTTTTCTTTGTCACAAAAATTGTCCATCATTCTAATCTTGGTCAATTTTGTATGATCTTCAAAGAAACGCATTCAACAAATACGATGGAAATAAATTAGTTTTGTTAAACATATTAATATCTCAGATTGAAGGTTTCACTTTATACTGCCGGAGTTTTTATACCGATAGTTTGCATTGAATCAGGCAAATAGTCGACGCAGAAGGAATATACTAAGGACAGAGGCATCTCTATAACGACATGGCAGTTCAATCGATGCGAAATTCTGTATAATAGGAATTTGACGGATAACCCAATTTATAAAAAGGAATGTATCAGATTATACATTATTTCGAACTATTGTCTGGAGGCAGAGGTGCTTGAATTCTATTAAGTATAAATGCCAATGTCAGAATTGAATATTCAATATTTGTTTTAGCGATCTACACATAGACATACAAATTCGCACCCTACGGCCAATGTCAACTTCTTGAATAAGTAATTTATCATTTATGAGAGAAATTTATGTTAATTTATATGACTGAATATAAGTTTCATTAGATTAATACTAATCTTTGTTTTCTAGATGATCACCACCATTACGACAAGCATCCCAACGAGGTTGTAAAGAATGAAGAGCTTACATACAACAGTGGCTCGGCGATTACAGCTAGAAATTACTTCAACGTTTGGATCTGGCTATGCTCCTGGCTGCCATTGCCTTCCTCTTTAGCCGTTTGCATGTCTGCCCACTGGATAAATTCATCTTTAGTCAGCATTTTCGCGATCCTTGCAATGCACCAAGTAATTCGGATCGCATTGCCCACCCAGCGTTGCCGCCCAGAAAATAAGGCATTCAGTCCCTCCAGCAAGAACTGCCAAGTTACCAACACGAAAAGCAATCGGTGAATTTGTTGAGCCACCAGTTGACCCGTTCCGCTCTGAATTATTTATTTATATCGTAAAGGTCACTTACACTCATTTTCCTCATTTTCCATTCGTCTTAATAAGCGAAAATATGAAAATATTAAATTTGAATGCTATATGTGTGACTTCGGAGGGGTGAAATTGTATTTATTGATTTTCTAATCTAATTGTAATTGAGTCGAATCACAGTGATTCGAAAATATACGAAAATAGAACAGAAAGAAAGGAGAAAGGTGAAATAGAATTCATAAGTAAACAAATTAAATATTTCAATCGTATTAAAAATTAGATGTAGCAATCTAGATTTAAATGTAATCCACTTAAGTAAATGAAGGATGTCGGCAGCAATTGAGATTAAGTGCAGAACAATGGGCCAGGTATACATAGCACTAGCTACACAGCTAACTGCATATATACACCATAACGTGCCTAGCCACTAGCCACAATGTCTGCACTATCGATCCTTATCGATATTGTGCCCTTTTCTGTTTGTAAAATCGCATTATGGCGTAAGTTCACGTAAATCACCGAATCATCCAACTCTACGGCAATGTAAAAAGACACAAAGTTCGGCCAAACAGACGATACAAACAATTGGCAGTTTGGCAGTATGGCTGAAAATGTGGCGATTATCATTCCCGAATTGCGTGGCATATCCAGGCAAGATGTAATGTAAGGCGGTGGAGGTGAGGTGCCAATTACGAATTTGTTACTAAAGAGAGTTAAATGCCTTGGGAATGGCTTGGAAATTGAATTTACCTAAACGCTCTGAATCCCATATACATTTACATTCACCAAACCACACGCATACACACATTTACTCCTCGTGCAATAACCTGCACGATGGGCATTTCGACTGAAATTATAACAATATTTATTAGATTACGTTTATATAGACGACGTGTAGAAAATTAGCGACTAAGGTATCCAAAGGCAGCTCAGCTTAATGCTAATGCATTAGCAGATGATGTCCGCGTATATAATGATAAAGGATAAATGAAACAACTCATGTATATGTATGCATGTTTCGTATGCATTTATGTATATTAACATTCGTGTTAAGTATTTTGAATATGGTAAAGGTGAAATTCAAAGAACTCAACTGTAAGTTTTAAGTTCTTTTTAAGTTTTGTTTTTATTTGATGTTTACTTTTTAATTTCATACTTTTATTTTGTAAATGAACCAAGCAGTATAGTGAAGTGTTTCTTCAAATTAAAGAAAGTATGTGTGTATATACATATAGTATATATACTTATTTATATACAAAACAAATGTTTAGGTGAAACGTTATAGACATTGTATATTGAATAAAACAAAAACAAAAAACATCAAGGAACGAAAAAAAATATCGTATAAAATAAACAATATATTGATGCATCGTGTGCTCCATTTGTGTGAAAGCACTAACCATACATTATATGTATGTATACCGTATGGTTAGTGGTGAAAGTGACGAGATTTAAAATTAACATTACATGAACATTGAAGAATATAAGAATTCGATAAGTTCTCACATAGAATAGTGTGTATTATTTATAAACACACACACACACACACACTCAAACACAGAACTCTGTTCTTGCCACAGCGAATAGACACAAATTATAATCGATGACCGACAAAATAACAGACGGTGAATAATCTAAGAACTCATCTGAGATGGCTGCAAATATAGATCAAAATTAACGCGTTAATTATGCATTTTGTATAAACTCTATAGTTTTATTTAAACAATTTTTTAATCCACAATCCATCGCGAATAAGTGCACATGCTTTTTTACGAAACCCAAACAATTAAAAAACCCAACAAGCTTTAGTTCTTATTTCTCTTTTGTACTCTGGGCGAATTTTATTCTTGTACTGCCACAGCTAACCTGACCACTAAACCGAATTTATACCATCCAACGGAAATAACCGAAATCTAGATTCAGTCCCAGATTCCGCCACAGAGCGATCGTACATACCGTAATGCACCATTCACTTAAGAAAACATACATACAAAAACATTCATACATTCATAAAGATACATACAATAGAACGATAGTTTACCACATCATAACAAACCTGATTCCGAATAATATTTCAAAATCGTTAGGATAACACATACTACTACATCCAAGACACATTAAAACACACATACATACATAAATCGGGGAGAGTAAGCGGCATACAAAATAAAGCTGATCCCTGGCTTATCGGGAAAGCAGTCAGAAAAACAGACAAAGTGGGAGCCTAAGAGGACGACAGGCTGTGCCTCCTTAATACCCCTTGCTCTGATTTCATTCTTGGACAGGTATCATTTGTTTCACACGCACACTTACGGTCACACAATACATATTGTACATAATTAGTACAACCCGACATCGTTCACAGATCAGTAATATTCGAAAACTTTGTTAAATTTCACACCACATAGTAATTTTGATTTGGAATATACATAAACAATGTACGATGCACAAATAACACATAACAAAACATCACATTGCAAACCACATACATACAATGCAGGCCGATCCGATCAATCAATATGAAATTAATTTAATTCAATTGACATGTATGCACCCTTGTATGCATATGTATTTGTATGTTGGTGAGAATGAGAAGTATATTGTAGTTTGTAATGGTAGCGCAGCATATTAATATCTACTTATACCATATAAGGGGTAAAATAAGCAAATGCATAAGACAAAAACTATGTATGAGCAGGAATGAAAAGAGAACCGATCAAGTAACAGAGGAGAAATTTCATGCGATAATGATAACATGTAATAATGAAAATAAAAATAATTTACATTTACATTCAGTTTAAAACTATACATTTATTTTAGTGAACAGCGTGTGTTGCGAGCTAGAGCCTGCCCTTAGTCCATAATCTAGTAGATCGAGGTCGTCGACACCAGCTTGAATAACTTAACGGTAATGTTTACGGCGGTGGGGCGTACGTACTGAATCAGCGACATACCATAGACTACAACCTGAAATCAACCAATATGTAAAACGATTATGTGGCGTGGCTGATTATTATTTTTTTTTTTGCGACTGTGCCTGCGGCGCAAAGCTTTGGTGGCAGGCAGCTACGAGTAAATAAAAAGTTAGCCTAAGGTCACTGGACGTTGAAAATCCCACAACAGGCTTCCCGGATGTAACAATGCAATCTTGAAGAAAAAATCTTAGTTACTTTAGGATGAGAGTGCACCTTTCTAGTTTTGCAAAATGTCAATACAAGTGGTACGTATCAGAAACGTCAGGAAGCTTCTCGCTCCAACGTAAAATTCCTTTGTGTAACAATGATTCCTACTTTTCTATCTTTTTCGTATATTCCACCGTCCGCTATAAAAGCTGTTGTTTACTCGCTATCAGATAAAGAACATACGATATTTCTTAGTAAACGTCCCTAAAACCTTGACCTATCACTGTCTCAAGTCATCTGTGCTGTGTATCGGATCCGAGCATATTGTTGTTAGCCCGAACCCTTTCGCTCATATCTGAAGACAGACTGGACCGTTCTGTATGAAAGCCACCAAGATTTTCGACAATTTACTGGACAAACTACGTCGATAGCAAGGTCGAACGTCATTTTGCTTCACGTTCTTAGACTAGTTCAGCCAGTGTTTGCGCCACTGGCGAACCCACAAATGTGTGTTCTATTAGAGAAAACTTTTCAACATATGTACATATACTTGTACACACATACGAAAGATTAAAGTAACAAGCTATTAATTATAGTATATAATACAACATCATCCCTATTTGCCCGTTTTGGCCTCTTTTTGTTTAAACTACAGTCAGTGTCATCAACTTAGAATAAATGCAAAAAATAGATATACATTTTTTAAAAAAAATGCAAACTAACCAAATTTACCATATTGCTCATTGAAGCTTCATTTAATCTGATCAGTCAATCTTCCACACGGTATCTGATATGGATTTGTATGGTTATACAAATTTAGAATCCAATTCTGTTAACAACAAGCAATTCCAATATTTAAAGTTAGGATAGTTCATGAACTCTAAAACACATTAAAAAAGATAAAACTTATAGTTTACCCGATAGTATACATATATTTACATACTTTTTGTAGTCCTATTTATGTAGCCGGGGACGGGGAATTTTAGTAGAACAGCCAACGAGAGAAAAGACGAGAAAAACATGGAGAGGAACCCCGACTGCTAGTTATAATACTAATTTTTGCACTCCGTTTATCCTCTTTCTTTCTTTTAATTTTAGAATATTTTATATATTTATATATTTTGTTTCCATTTTTCAGCTCGCTCCAACGAGGAAGAGTGTGTGTGAGAGAGAGAGAGTAAGCGCATGGAAGCCACTGAAAATTGATTTGTTCATTCTGGCTATAATAATAACCCGATTTGATCCAGACCTGGCATTCTTATAGAAATGATCATTTTTCATGGCACAATTTTAAAAGACACTTGTTTTAGTATGATATCACAGGGGTTTCTCTTCACAATAATTTTGATTGCTCTTATAATCTCTGCGAAGTATGCTACAAACAAGAGGGCGGACAGGCAGAAATATGTAGGTATATCGGATTCGGCTATAAAGAATATATATATTTATTTTTTGTATGGGGTCGAAAACTTGTCCTTCTTACACACATCTACACAACACTAATATATCCCTGTACCAAATCATAATTCATTACATAATTTTGGAGCCAGAAGTCGATCAGAAAAAGTAGTTTTAATGCCATGAACAAAAGTGGGATTTTTATACCCGATACTCAAAATGAGTATTGGGGTTTATTAGATTTGTGGTAAAAGGGGATGTGTGTAACGTCCAGAAGGAATCATTTCCGACCCCATAAAGTATATATATTCTTGATCAGCATCAATAGCCGAGTCGATTGAGCCATGTCTGTCTGGCCGTCCGTCCGTCTGTCCGTCCCCTTCAGCTCCTAATGCTCAAAGACTATAAGAGCTAGAGCAACGATGTTTTGGATCCAGACTGTGATATGTCACTGCTACAAGAATATTTCAAAACATTGCCCCGCCCACTTCCGCCCCACAAAGGGCGAAAATCTGTGGCATCCACAATTTCGACGATACGAGAAAACTAAAAACGCAGAATCGTAGAAGAAGACTATATCTTCTAGAGTGCAAAATCTGAACCAGATCGTATAATTATTATGGCCAGAATCAAGAAAACAATTTCATTCTTTCTCGCTCTGTCTCTCTCTAACACACAGGTTTAATGGTCGGTTTTGTCAATTGCAAAATATGAGTTCAAGGATCTCAGAACCTATAAGAGCCAGAGCAACCAAATTTGGCATCCACACTCCTGTGATATCGGCATTGACCGTTTTGTGTCAAAATTTCGCCACACCCCCTTCCGCCCCCGCAAAGGACAAAAATCTGGGTCATCCACAAATCTCAGAGACTATTAACGCTACAGTAACCAAATTTTGGTATCCGCACTCCTGTTAGATTCAAAATTTCGCCCCACCCCCTTCCGACCCCACAAAGGACGAAAATCTGTTGCATCCACAATATTGCAGTTTCGAGAAAACTAAAAACGCAGAATAATAGATAATGACCACATCTATCAGATTGCTGAATCTGGATCAGATCGGATCATTTTTGAACCAAAAGGAACAAATCAATTTGAAGTGGCTACGCAGCGCCCGACGTCACGCTCAGACTGATTTTCTGTCTCTCTCGCACGCACTCTTTGTCGTGTCGTTTAATATTCGTGGCTTCTGCCGGAGGAGAGCCATACTGACCTAGTATCGGGTATAAATGTAGAGTTGCGGTCTCCGCAGCAACTCACAACGTTCCCCCTCGTTATAAGTGTGATTATAATAAATTGGGACATTAAGAATAATTAAAGTACTGTTGGAGCCAATTTATGAAGCAGCATATTATATTAACTAAAGGGTATTACATAGTTAGACAGGCCCTAGTTGTATTTCGGAGAAACACTTGCTGAGAGTGCAGCTGAGCGAAACTAGTTCCGTTCTTGACCCATTCGCAACCTGAACGACAATATATTTGTATGGACCGCGCAGCCTCAAAGCAAAGAGAGAAAACCACCACCCAAGTTCTGTTTTTGTCAGTCTCGATTTTCACTACCGTCTACGTAGATAGGCTCAAAATTAAATCAAAGCTAGGGAAAACAAGTTAAATTTACAAAACATGTTAAAAAACAGATGAACAAAAATTTGCAAATTAAATACATTTTGCATGTAATGTAAGAAGTATTAGTGCTACGTTACTATAATAGACGTGCAGGGCAGGTAGCTTACATACATATGCACGTACGAATACAGGATTGCAGGTGTGTGGTGTACGGGAAGCTCGTGCAAGGTCACTCAAATTGAAGCTGTGCAACGCTCTAATAGGTCAAGTGTGACGTGTTTAGGTATGTACATACAATTCTAAAACGCTCATCTTGATGTAAGGCGTGTACTATTATCTCATTAATAAAGTTATATCTTGCCAAAGATTTGACACAATTGGGGTACTCTTTAAAGGGCTATCACAATTACAAAATAATTAAAAAGCCTGTCATGTCATGGGAGAGCATTGCGTCCAAGGATCTGCTTAGGTATATTCAGCAAATATTGCTTAAATATGTATGTTGGAGCTAATTCGGTTTAATTTTAGCATTCCTCAAAGCCAAAATCTATCTGCAACTCACTTACTAGCGTCACCTGATGGATCGCGATACTTGTTAGGAAACTCAAATGGTTTGTCCTTAAAATTTTGTACATAAATTAAATATATGTATAAATATGCACACATACCTGGACATGATGATATTTGATTGCAGATTTATGTCAGTTAGATGAGAGCTATTCGAGAGTTGCGGGCTATGGCTCAAGCCCTGATGCAGGTTCGCGTTCTCTCTGGACTGGCCAAGGATTATTACGTTCTGGTTCTGTAATCAGCTGTTTTTTGGCTTGCCAACGAAGCCTTCGACAGTACATTGCAAAACGAAAGGTGAATATTTCCCTATCGTACGTTTACAACACACGATATAGGAACGTATTAATACAATATATGGCAATTCACTGATTGGATTTGTTCACAGATTGAGCGCGGTCTTCGGCTTTATGAGCAAAACAATCAAACAGCTGCAGTACGCACCTGGCGTAGTGCATTAAAAGGCACGTGTCGTCGCGAGGATTGCTTCCAGCTATTGGGTTATTTGTATCAGGCACATATGGATTGGGGAAAGTTTCGTGAAGCTATTGAGTTCGGTCATCAACAGCTTGGGTGAGTAAAATGGCCTACCTTTCCCGAATGTGCTATAAAATGAAATTGGCTATAGTATTTAGTTGTTGCTTTTTGCTCAGAAATTTTTTAAATGTGCTTTAAAATGTCAGCATAAAATGCAGAAGGAAGATTTCTTAAGAAACAAATGTAAAATGTTTACACAATGACTATGACAGGTATATACATATATCAAATCTTCGCAGCTCCGATTTTCCAGATATCTACATATATACATATGTATTTATGTACATTATAATAATCAATACATCGTAATAATCAAGAAGAAGAAAAGAAAATTTGAATGATATTATTTAGTATACATTTATTACAAAATATTACTAGTAATCACAAAACTTAGTCCTAAATTTCGACTTCCAAGCATTCAAGCGCGTACATGTACCACAATAAAGATGCAAATTAAGGCTTTCAAGAAATTAATTTTTAATGCTCAAGCATACATAACTCACCAAGAAATATGAATCAGAATTACAGGACTCCTTATATAGCTGACATATAGCATTAATCTTAAAGCTAGTCTTCAACTCTTGCTTGTATTGATTTTACCACATTTTCATGTTGTAGTAATAGTCTGGGCAAAAGTCATTCATAGTCTTATCAAGTTTAACCTGTCATTTTATTTTTTAGCATATCAGAGGAACTCGACTCTCCAAACATGCGTGCAGAGACGTATCTAAACCTCAGTCGAGCACATGCTAGTCTAGGTGGTCTCGAGCGAGCTTTGAGTTACGCTCGTCACTCGCTCTATAACGAGTGCGGAACAAAATGCCGCAGTGGACTGGTCCATTTGACAGTGGCACGAGTTTACCTTGAAATGGGCGGATTTTCTAGAGCATTGGAGGGCCTGCAGGGGGCTCATAAGATAGCTATAGCCATTGGCGATCCTTCGTTGGAGTTGCAAGTATACGTGGCACTCTCCGAACTTTTCGGCCGACTACAGGATAATAATAAAAGTGCCACCTACGCATCCAAAGCATACGATTTGTCGCGATCCCTACAACTGGGGGACCTGAATTCCTGTCATCATAGAGCCGCTTTGCTGCGCATGGCAGCCTCCTTGCGAAAGCAGGGCGAGCTGGGGGATGCGCAGGACTACTGTAAGGTAACTGAAGGTTTTTCTAAAAATTTAGTCGACAAGTTTTGATAAATATAATTTCTTTTAGGAGGCAACTAAACTGTCGCTTATTTCCGGAGATCAGGCCACATACACAAGAAGTGTCCGTGTTATGGGGGATATATACCGAAAGAAAATGGATATTGATGTTTGTACAAAAAATGTGCATGGCCTATATGCAACTCAATTTTCCCCTCTGTCTTTTGTACTTTTTTATTTTGGAGATTATCGCGAACTATAGAAAATGTAGTTTCACACACAAATATTCAAGCATAATTCATATTATTAATAATTTTGTATAATTTATAAAATACAAGTATTAGGTTAACGCATATGTAAAATCCATAGAGTTCATGCACATCGAAATCTAAGAGCAGCTCAAGTTTATTTGCTTGTATCAACTTAAAGCCAAAAAATCTTTAGTAGTCATCAGATTCGATTCAAATTTACGAATAGTAAAACCATTTGTACATATTCCGCTCGGAAAGCTCGGAAACAATAACAACCTGATTTTTCCTACGAGTATACACGTTCAGTATGATTAAAATTACTTATTAAGAAAAATCTTATACATATTTAACTTATTCCTTCTTTTTTATATTGACCGATCGAAAAATATTACATCAGCGGGCGTTCCGACAATATGAGCAAGCAATGGGTACATCAGCAAGTTTAGGGGATCGCATGGCTCAAATGGAGGCGATGGACGGGGCTGCCCGGTGCCTGGAAACTTTACGTCTTCAGAACAAGATTTGCAACTGCAGGCCTTTGGAATTTAACACACGTCTACTTGAGGTTGCCAGCTCTATTGGTGCCAAAGTGATTATCAATATTAGATCCAGAAAGTTTTAATAATATTTATGCGTATATTATATCTGTATTACAGCTTCTGGTGCGCAAGATTCGTTGTCGACTAGCTTTAATATACCGCGCGTTGGGCGACGAGGATCAATATAACACTCACTTCCGCCTGGCAAATCAGACAGATGCTGCATTAGGCCTAAATTGTGGTGCTTGTGGGGAATTATTCGGCTTACAGCCGGGCAATCTAGAAGCCCTACCCTGTGCACACATTCTCCATGCGAGGTAGGTAAAAGGTTGATCGCTAAAATAAATTGAAAGCTATATACAGCTAAAGAATATAACCATACTTGGTAATTATATTTGCACTTATTCCAGATGCGCACACGAAATAATGCGACGGCGAGACAAAAACGGACCAGCACGATCATGCCCGGCCTGCAACAAGTTGTTGAATTCTCGCTTGCATCTTTGCGGTGGTGGGCCTGTAGCGGGCGAGAATGAAAGCACTGATGGAGGCAGCGCCATTACGGTCACATTGAATGCTAATGCTCTTTCTGTCGATGGGCTCTTGGCGATGAAATCTGAAGCTCTGTCAGCACAGTCGCGTTCAGTTAATGAGTCTTCTGTATTTTGCAATATCAACAAAACGATGCCAGCTATTCAAAATACGACGCTGTTGTCCCCGAAGGCTTTGTATCACAGCAATCTCTCACTGGCGTCCTTGCGCGCATCCAGCTTGACCATCGATAGCGAAAGAAACGCCACATCGTCTGTCTAATTGACCCCCTTGCATATTTAAGAAGAGGTGGAAAATCTGCTCTTGCAAACGGCAGTGGTACGAGTATTTAAAATACAATATAGCACTGGAGAGAGGGGACTCTAATTAATAGCATCGTAATTTAATTGCTTGAAGACGTAGATAGCCAAAAAATATATGTATGTTCTCAGAAAGCTGCATTCTAAATGCATAAAAAAGTTAACAGAAAATGCACTTTCCAATCTATGTATGTATGCTTCTCGCAAGCACGTAAGATAGCAACTGATGGGCATTTAATCATACAGCTTAAGCTTAAATTATTACTAAATTAACAACTACTTAGAGTACCTTAACAACCATCATATAAACAAATCAGGCAGGTGCATTGTTCAAGTTTTAAAATTATATATGATATGTATGATATTTATTCTTAAAATTCATAAATTAAAACAAAAAACGTTATTGTGTTAATACCAATATGACCATGTGTAAATTAATTATGTAATTCAGAATGCTTCCAAGTTCCACAGCAGCAATCTTTCTAGTGTGATACGTCTTGCATCTGCGCTCCCAAAAGTATACAGCGCCAGCTGGCATTTTTGATGGTAGTACAAAAGATGGTCTGTATGAGCAGGACGTGGCTATGACGGAAACGGCAGTGCGCAATGCGCATGCTAATTATTATTATTATTTTTTTAATTAAAGTATATGTTTAAACTATGAATTTTAAAAAAATACCTTTTGATTAAAAAATGTTATAATCTGTTATAAATGTTTCTATAAGAATCGATTTATGTTATATTAAATAATTTAGGAGCTGTAGACTTTTTCCTACTAGATTGGTAATTTCACACACAGTGCCTCGTCGAGATTTCATCCCTTGGGCCCTACCCGACCCTATTGCTCTCCTTCCGAGCCACAGCTGGTAGTCGGGCTTTTGAGAGAGAGCGAGCTCTCTATGGTTTTCAAAACGGCAACGCAACCCTTATCGCGAGGGGTGGCGTGTTGTGGCTGCTCAGTAGCCGAAACTTCATGGAACGCGGCGGTCGTCACATAACAAAGTTTTACAAAATAACACCCACATGTGTGTGCATGTACACTCATGCATACACTCGTACACCTACATGCGTAGAGAATTTTCCAACTGAAGGTTTCGTTATAAGAAATGCTCTAATTATAATTCTCCATCGATTTGGAAACGTTAATCAGATCAGGAAAAGTTTATCAAATAAACAGCATTCGGAATTTAATTACAGCTTTTCTGATGTGTAAAAAGTTCAGAAAATTATCCAATCCGGAAATATTTGTGTACCTGTGTACGTTTTAGAAATGTATCGAGTTGCACAAAGTGGGGCGAAACTCGCGGCTCTCATGATGATGTAGTTTTTGACTTAGCAGCCATTTAAGGTAAATTGTATAAACAATATAAAATCAGGTGGAGATTCAAGTTTGTGAACTTACGAAAGTTAAGACTCTTAAAAGAGATACAGCCCATCAAAAGGTGACAAATAATTCCAAAGTGCAAGCAACCCCAACCCCCCACAACTACACACGAGTATATATATGTGTAAATATGTATGTATGTATACAATACATGTGCACATGCATGTATGTATAGCGTATAGCTAGGTCGAAGCAACCCTTAAGGGTTGGCGGCGATGGCAACGTGAAAAGCGACAAAAACAATGAAGAAACGGAACGGAACTCATGGCTAACAAAAAATAAGAAATAAATACAGACCCCCAGCATACCACAAACATTTAGAGTAAACTCAAAAGCTATATGTAAAAATATTTATTTTATATACATATATATTCCTGTATATGTATGTAAATTCACTTTTACTGCATACGACTATACATATATACTACGTAGGAGAGAACATTAAAGTAATAGCTGCCGCGCATTAATCATACATACTTAAGTAAGTCCGCCTTCAGAAAGGAAAAGCAATACTTTTAAGATGAACTCGATTATACTTACATAATATACCAAAAGCTGAATCTTTGCCTGTTTCCATTACATACAATAACAATACTCATACAGTACTCATCAGTTTGACGTAGTTTATTCGTTTATTGCAGTTAAAGTTTGATGATAACTGAAGTGGAATCTCCAACCTTTTGTTATTGACAACTGTGGCTGTGGCCTGCGAAACTTTGTAAGGAATGGAATCAATTAATGAAATCATGGATTCCCAGACGTTTAGCCAGGAACTGGTGGACGATGAGTTCATTACCGTTGGACACCAGAACCAGCACCAAGAAGCTGACTCCGAATCCGAGTCACACAGTCTACATGGTGTCAGCGGTGAGGCTCTTGCCATGACCATGCAATCAATGATGTCCTCGGCGGACGGGGCTGGTGAGGAGGAGCCTAGTTCTGTTGTGATGGTTATTGATGAAATCGCGCACAGTAATGTGCAGACAGCGTATCAGATTGTGCCTCAACAGCTGCAGATTCAGGGTAGGAATTTGCCACTACCACTGTCGTTGCTCCACCACCAGCATCAGCGTCAACACCAAACCCAGACCCAGCATCAACAGCGGCAGGAGAGAATGATCGCCAGTAGCCCAGTGGACTTTGTTGGGTCTGATATTAGCTTGGATGGAATAGCTTCAGTGAATACGGTGCTGTCCCAAGGTGTATCTGTCAAACAGGAGCACAAGCTTCTTATTGTTCGTCGAGATCAGGATTTCAGTCATGTTAGAAGTCAGTCTCAGGCCAGTAAACGTCATAATATGGATGAAGACGTTTCGAACGTCGGTGTTGGAATAATGGATGAGCTTTCGTCAGACGGCTTAGCCTGCGAGGAGGAAGAGGTCACACTGAACCAACATCATCAACACCAGCAGCTTCTAGAACAGCAGCATCAGTATGGCCATTTAACGCATCATCAAACTCATGGCCAAGTACATCAAAGTATGCACCATCGATCAGCTCAGCTGGCACTAGGACACAATGGAAGCGTTCACAGCGAGGTTTTATCGGTTATTGTACAGTCTCACGAGGACGACAAGGATGTGGAAGGGGATGCGGATGAAGACGACGACGACGATCGAGACTCTGGTGGGCGCGGTCAATTACTCAGTCCTGTATTGGAGCACAGCTCATATCAAACATTAACATCTGTCAATGATCGCATATCACCGCCTGGTTTTAGTCCGACGTCGTATGCCACGCTGACACCTATTCAACCACTTCCGCCCATATCGACGATGTCCGATAAGTTCGCTTACTCTGGTCACATCTCCGGAGGAGGAGGAGGAGGAGGGGGAGGTGGAAGTAGAAGTGGAGCAGAAGGCACAACCAACTCATCCAGCAGCGCTGCAGAGACAGGAACTGTAAGTAGTGGTAATGTCAGCTCTTCTGGTTGTAGCAACAACGATTGCAGCTCATTCTTATTATCTGGATTATCTGGAGTACAGTCGCCGTATTCCTCCTACGATAAGTTGCCCTCAATGATTTCTCCTCCTCCTCCACATAACTACTCTGGTTCTCCATCCCACGGGCTCACCGGTATGGTAGTCTCGTGCGACTTGCATACGCACAGTTCCTCAGTGTCAGTGCCTTCCCCAGTAACTGGTGGATGCGTGACTCTTTCCCCGCACTCGGATTCCCCGCAGTTGCAGATTGGAGTTAACGTCAACGGCCAAAAGCGAGACGCGGTGACTACACATGGACATGCACACGGACACGGAAACGGACATAGTCATGGACTCCAGCTGATACCCGTAACTTTGCAGAAACAGGTGATATGCCTCTCACCGACCGGTGTTATAGGGGACAGTGTGGTTGTGAGTGATTATGAGTCATCCTATAGCGGGCATCACCATGATCATGAGCTGATAATGGCCACGTCTTCGTCGACAAGTTCAACGGCCGGACTTCAGCATAGTCCAACACTCAGCCCCCACTCAGTTTCTGCCGGTTCTGTTGTTTCCATGTCCTTACACTCCCCCGCATCGGTTGTTACCTTGCCCAACATTAATGGCTCAATACAAAGTCTCACAGCTGAAATGCCTGTTGTTGTCTCTCTTACACCTACCCCTCCACCTGTAACGGATGACGGGGCTGCAGGCATGAGAATGAACGAGAATGACCCAAGTCAAAGACATCAACATTTCCTACCCAAAAGCCAAGATATTAGTGGCGATCAGTGTAGTATCCATAACAACCCGCATTCAGCCAACACAAGCCATCAACAGTCTCATCAAAATGGTTACCAGAACGTGCAGCAGCTGTCAAAGTCGCATTCCCCAAAATCCAACCCCGGCACTAGTGGAGGCGGAAGCCGAAGTGCAAATGCAAGCGGAAGTGATATGGAAGAGATCAACACAAAAGAGCTGGCTCAACGTATCTCGGCCGAACTGAAGAGATACAGTATTCCACAGGCAATCTTTGCACAGCGTGTACTTTGCCGCTCCCAAGGCACACTATCTGATCTGTTGCGCAACCCAAAGCCATGGTCAAAACTAAAGTCCGGACGAGAAACGTTCCGTAGGATGTTCAAATGGCTGCAGGAACCAGAGTTTCAACGTATGTCTGCTTTGCGGATGGCTGCCGCCCAAATACCACAGCGTACACCGATTTCAGGGGGAACGGGGGTGAGTGGTACATCAGGACCGACAGGGGTAACTACGACCATAACGGCTACAGACTCGTCACCAGTTATGCCAACAATGACAGGAAACGGTAAATAAACTTTTTTACTTTTACTTATTAAACAATTTTTTTTTAATCTTACTGATGGTGGCCTGACCAGGCTTTTGGAAGCAGCAATTTTGCTGCATTGACCAGATACTGACTATTAGACAGCATGTGCGGGACAAAAGTTTGCATTCTTTCCTGATTGGTTGTCTCTCCTAGGAGATTAAATGGAAAGATTTGGGGATGTGTATATGATTTATGGAATTCTCTGCTGATTTGAAATCTTTTCCAGAATATTTGTTTGTTATTCAAGTCTTGTGTGACTTTTAATGGTAGAAATCACATGGAGTAGTGATATGTCGGACGAATGCACAGATTGGCAATCTTAGCAATTATATTTAAAGCTTGGAGCTTTTCATATTTTGTTTTAAGTCCTCAAAAACAAGCAGAGCATAAGCAGAGCAACCCTTTCTACTGCATGAATTTCCGTATCTAATTCTTCGTTGAAAGAATTGTTCTAGAACAATCTCCAAGCCTCTATTGTAATTGAATTAACATGGAGCTCTGTTATTTTCGTAACATAGAATTTTTTTTAAATTTGACTGTTTTTATGTTATGGTGTTGCAGTAACTCTGAAAATAGTGGGTGTACTTGCCCTTTTTAAGCTTCCCCTGAAAAGAGTGGCTACATTTTCTTCCCACCATAACATAGTACACTTGTTGAACATTTTATACGTTGTTGCTTTTATTTCCTTTTTTTTTGTTTTTTTGCTATATCTAATATATAAAATTCTCGCGTCACAAATTTTGTTGGTGAACTCCTCCGAAATTGCTTAACCGATTTTCGTGAAATTTTGTGTGCTTATCGATTAGGTCTGCGCATCGGCCAACATCTATTTTTCATCCCGATCACACCACTCCTTCGGTACCCGAAGAGTGGGAAGCGCCCATAGCCATGCCCATGCTGCAGCTGCAGCACCTGTATGGCGTCATAAAATTAAAAGACAATGTTATGAAAAATATTAAATTGAATAAAACTTTTCGTACATTTACAAAGTCGCAGTAGGCCGAAAAAAAATTCGTTCCTGGGGTTTGAATATTGTTTATGAATCATTATTCGTTTTATATCGGAAGCGAAAACATCTAAAAAAAACTTATAATCGAGAGAACATAAAATTTCAAGAAAAGCGGTCGAACCATTTCGGAGAAGTTCAATAACAAACGAGAAACCCGAGAATTTAATATATTTTGAGCAATGCCAATAAGACGCAGAGGGGCAATTTGAGTCGTCAAACGATCAAGTCTAGAACCATGCGAGATATAACAACGAATTTCAGGTGAAAAAATCCAAGAAAACAATACAGATGATCGTGTGAGCATGGCGCAGTTACGTGAATCATAATCGCAAAAGGCCCGAGATGAACGAAATCAACAAAGGCAACCAGATCGAAGAGTAACGTGCAGATACATAGATAGTCGACAGACGTAGATGAATTGAAGAACAGCGCAATAAACGCCAACAATTTCATCGAGCATTTACATCAAATTGATTTCTTCGACTAGCAAAACAACGTTTGCCGGGTCACCCAGTTTTCTATATTTTTAAGTTCTGTTTATTTTTGTTCGACTTATTATTATCAATAGTTTCTTGCGTTGAATTCCACTCAAGGATTACTCTATTATAGGATTATAATTTTCGAGCGATATCAGAGGTTCGAAATATATTAAGGTAACATTTGATCTGAGTCATATATAGTAAGTCTTACATCCTCTTTGTAGGCGGTAGCTACACCCCGATATCCATCTTCTCTGTGTTTTTACAAGAGGTTCAACATTTCTAGCATCTGAGAACATAAATTGCGTAAGACTACTTCCCCTAGAATAGAGTTCCTAGGAATTATAGGTCATTTTGTTTAAGAGATTTGATAGATTTCAATAAAATCCATATTGTCACTGTTTTCATGCTCACTCTCATGTGTAAATACCAAACACGTGGATTTCTACCATTTCTGCCTTTCTGCTTTTTCAGGATTGCTCAGTGGATCCTCATCCTCTTCTTCTTCTGGTGGTGCCGTTGCCAGTATTGTCAATTGTCGTCGCAAGGAGGAACCTCAGATCGAGCAAATGCCGCATCCAAAGAAGCCTCGTCTGGTTTTCACCGACCTACAACGACGCACTCTTCAAGCAATTTTTAAAGTAAGCTTCCAATATACATATATATTTTTTTTAATTATTAAATGAACAAAACATTTAGGAAACCAAGAGGCCGTCAAAGGAGATGCAAGTAACAATTGCTCGGCAGCTGGGATTGGAGCCTACCACCGTAGGTAATTTCTTTATGAACGCTCGTCGCCGATCAATGGACAAGTGGCGCGATGACGATACAAAGAATGCATTGCATTCCATGCAGAACCGTCAGCAACAACAGGATCATAACCAAAATCCAAGCAATAATTTATCACATGCAAACTACGCAAATATCCATACGACAGCGATGTCACCGATTGGCGCTTTTGATGACGAAGCTGATATGGAATTGGAGCTGGACAACAGCCACGATTTTGACTTAGTTGACGATCATGGGGATAATAGTGACGAGCATGGCGATATGTTGTGACAGCATAGCCGATGTAGGCAACAATCCGACAACAAGAACAAACCAAACCTAGAGACCAAGCTATTTGAAACTCGTACCCGCACCCGGACCCACACTGGCACACACACGCACACGCGCTCTGATATAGATATTTACTCTAATGCATCTGCATCTCGGAAGACAGTGAGAGTCCATACCAATCAAATTCCACGGAGGGTGGATGAGGTGGTTGGAAATATTCTATTAGACGATGAGGGTGATGGTAAAGGTCATGTAGATAATTTGGCTGAGATTAAGCCACAGTCAGATGTTGAAGAAAATTGGGCCCCTAGTCCAAGTCATGGGCTGCAACAGCATCAAACCAACATCTGTATGGACGATTTAGCCATTTCTGATTACTTGGATGACCTAAAAGTCATGATAGTCTGCTAAAGCTTAAAAACTCACGTAGAATGTTGTTCCCATTGTAAAAAATTCAACCCTAAATATGTATAAAAGTTTAAGGTGTATACTTAGATAAAAAATCTAGTAACACTTATCACTTAGCACAACTCAAATGAATTATTCTTTCAAGATAAATTTATCTACAATAGTACTTTTGTAATATACATACTCACATGTAGATGAGTTGTTGTGTTCGAGTGTCAGTGCATGTACATATGTATGTTGAGAGGCCAAGTTAAGAGATAGATGGACAAGGAACAAATTAAAAGGATTCCCAAAACTTAATTATTACCGATTCAAAAAGTCTAAGAATGTAACTGTATCTAGTCAAATTTATAAGATAAACAACAAACACACTACATTATATAGAGCTTAGAAAGACGCAAATAATTTATCGCAAAAGGAAATGAATATTAAATTGAGTTACGGAAAAAAAATAAGCTGTAAATAAGCAAAATATATATGTACTTATATGTATGCCCTTTAGTCCAACGCTTATCCGAACAAATAATTCGAATGCATATACATTGTAAATTTAAAACTTTCAGTGGAATTCAAGTTATGTTGTGCTTTTCTAAAACCACTATTTATTTCAAGAACACAAAAAACGAAAAGCTCACACAAAATAATTTAATAATACTTAATGGTGAACAATTGTTTAAATAATACTCAACTGCATCTGTAACAAGCACTTTTTTTTGTATCTGTATGCTATTTGAAAGGAAGGGAAGGGCAATGATGCAATAATGCAATAAGAAGAATATGTATGCTAGTCAATTTAGTTTAAATACAATTTTTGCAACGGTAAATGGTGGGTTAATAGTTAAGAGCAGTCCTATAGTCCGCATCTATATCTTACTCGTACTTATAGACCGATTCATAAAATAAGTGTATGTATAAATCAAATAAATGCAATAATAAATTAAAGGCAACCCAACCGTAACTATGTAAGTACCTATGTATGTATCTATGCCTTATAAGTATACAATTTAAAAAGCAACAAAAAAGCAACAAAAAATTAATAGCCATCCAGTTTGTTTTTAGGTTTTTCTCCGCACCAATTTCAAGTTTTAAAATACAATTTGATTGCTTTTATTTGATACTCGTGCTTTTGGCACTTTTAGAGAACGTCGTTATGAATTATGAATTACAAATGTTTTTGTTACACTTTCAGTTAAACTAAAACCAAATAAATATATAGAGAACATGCTAAGCAGAAGTCAAGAAAAATGTAATTGTGAAATCTAAACTCAATCCGCGATGATTTTTTATTTAATGTTATTTATACATTATTATTACAAGGCCTTGTCGTGTTGATCTTCGAACATATATTGATCTTTTGTTCCGGCCAGTCGGATTATTATTCGATTTTGTATGAAACTATTCGCATTGGTGGGTTTTTTTCCCCAATCCAGCGGGTGGTAGGGGGTGTTGGGGTTGCACTCTTCCTCCCCTAAATGAGATTCTATTCACATAGGATGTTTCCCTATGTTTCCTGCTCCATTTCACAGAATTTGCAGGAGTCCACCTTTATTAATTTCTTGAGGTGATATCTCAGGTGACAATAACCCTCCTAAAGGAGATATTTTTTCGGTGATGAGAGTCTTTTTGGACTGCCTTTGGTTTTCAATATTATTCCAGAGCCTGAGTTTCTCTTCTTCTTCTTCTTCTTCTTATTTTCGTATAATTTCCTATCTGTGCCCACAGAACGATAAGTTCCACCAAAGTTCATAAGCTCATAAGTTCCTTTAGATCGTTTTAGTTGTTGATTCGACGATTGAACTTGGCTATCACCGCAATGTAAAGATGTTCAATGCAAAGAGATGTTTTCTAATAAGTCATTACTTCTTATTTATTCTTTAACTATGTTTGAATTCATATATCAAAAGAAGAAACGAACAGTACCGCGTCGACAATTGCGCGATGGTCGAAACGGAGCGTCTCAATTTCAATTGTTTCAATCGGTCGAAGTTACGATCAGACGAGTAAATCCACTTGCGTGACGCCATAGGTACTGAAGGAAATGCCGCTAATATCGGTTTTTGACTATTCTCCCAGGTTCTTATGTTGAAATAATCAGAAATCACGAATCAGTTGCTGACAGGACAAACATCCAGCAACCAACATAAGATCAGAGTACTCATGAATTACATGCATGGCAGAAGCGTTAAATTGTGGCAGGACGACGTTCGCCGGGTCCGCTAGTTGCGAATAAGTAAATACTGGGGGGTGAAAGCCACGATTAAGAAGGGGATCACTGGAGTTTTCAATTGTCAAGTGGTTATGCTGCAGCAGCACTTCCACTGGGAGCAATCGGGCCCAAAGGATCTGATATCGGCGGGAATTCGATCGGCTCTTGTGAACCGCTCCGTTGCGGTTAATTTCGCAGAAATTAATATAAATTAACATAAATAAATAATTTAGGCAGAATAATAAATAAATATTGGGGTATAAAAGCCACGACAAAGAATAGGATCACTGGAGTTTCCGTTGTTCCGCTTCCATAAGTTAACAAGCAAGGTAACGAACAGCCCTCTCCGTAATTTAAGAAGTAATCCACGCGACCACAACGGCGATGTATCAAGTTCGGAGTGCAACGCTCACACGCTGCTTTGGACACAGGTGCATCTCATTCTTTAATCATGGAAGGTATAGCTAAAGGAAATGTGGAGCCTCTCAATGGGATACGTCTGCGAACGTCTACAGGTAAAGAGGCGTCTTTCTTACTCTGATTGGTATTTGCACACACGCCTTCAACTTGATCTAAGTGAACTACTATTGTGGTGTTCAACTAATCTTCTTTTTCTGAACCTTTCCAAATGCAAACTTATGACATTTTATCGTCGCGCTCCTCATTTTGTCCCATATGTTCTAGGAAATCATGTCCTTGAACGAATTTCGAGTTCAAATGACCTCGGAGTCCTTTTTGATCATAAGATGTGTTTTAACGCCCATATAGCTGCAACTGTAAATAAAGCTAAGGGTGTTTTAGCGTTCATCAAGCGTTGGTCCAAGGCGTTTGACGACCCGTACGTTACAAAACAACTGTACATCTCGTTAGTACGTCCTATATTGGAGTATTGTTCTTGTGTGTGGAGCCCGCAGTATAAAGAACAGCAGGCTGTTATTGAATCCGTGCAAAAGCAATTCTTAATTTTTGCCCTTCGGAACTTTAACTGGGACTCAGGTAGAATCTTGCCACCCTACCGGTCTAGGCTAAATCTTATTGACCTGCCGTCGTTGCACCATCGCAGAATATGCAATGGCGTAATGTTCGTGCACAAGCTCCTTCTTGGGACTGTTGACTCCCAAACTCTCTTGGGTCAGATTGACTTGGCCGTTCCATCTAGACCTACCCGTACTTTTAGGCCTATCCGTCTACCCATATGTAGATCTAATTATGCTGATCATGAACCTTTTAGGGTTTTATGCCATAATTATAACTCCCTCTGTCAAACCCTATCCCCTGAACTGTCTCTTAAACTAATTGCATGCAATATTTATAATCATTTAAATTTAGCTAACTTTTAACTTATCTTTTTCCGCCTTTAGTAACTAAGTACCATTATTAACAGATAATTGTTAATTAAATAAATAAATAAATAAATAAATAATAGGCATGATTAAAAAAAATCTTAGAATTGTACATATAATTTTGAAAACGATTTTATCGTTGCTGATATCGTAGACGCCATCATTATCGGAGTAGATTCACGATCCGTTATGGCTTTACACTGGATATACAAAAAAAAAATTCTGAAATATGTGTGTGGTCCCAGGGTTTCTGCACTGATATGGATTGAATCCCGAGACGACGGTTTATTATGTTGTAGATGTGAACATTCATTAAGTATTTAAATGGATTAAGATTATGATTAACAATGTATTTGTATGTGTGTATAGCTTTGGGATATGTGGATGAAGCTCGCGAAACTCTGGCACCGACTGACTCTCGCTCTCGCTGACTCCCGCTCTCTTGATCTCTCCACTTAACCCTAGAAACTTCCTGCTGTCGTGATGTCTCTCTCTCTCTGCTGCTCAAAAAGGGTACTGAACATGGCGGCCACTTCGAGTCTCTCTCTGCACCGTGGACTCTATCCCGATTCCTACATATGGAAATGTAGAATTGCCTATAAGTGGAAGTAGAGACGACGGCTACGTGACGAATATTTATGCATCGCACAAAGTCGTAGTGCTGCCCAAAATGGAAACTGTAGTGTGGATTAAGTTATGTCAGAGGGATGGAGATGAGAAGTTATTGGTAGTCGAGCCCGTAAAAAGGTATCTAAAAAAATTGGGTTAACTACTATCAAAACCTCAAAAGATAAAAGCTTCTTCCTTGTTGGAAACATTTTGGAACATTTTTTCATTTAATAGGGTAGCAGGAAGGACTACTTTGGACTACATAAAATTGACACAGGAAGTACAGGAACAATTCGACAGCTACCACGTAGGGTTCCACTGGCCAAGATGGAAGAAGCAAGATAGTTAATAACAAAATTGGAACGTAATGGAATAATAGAACCATAGAACTCCATTAGCCCATGGAGTTCTCCAGTAGTGCTTGTAAAAAACAAAGATGGCAGTACAAAATTTTGCGGTATCGAGAAAGCTGGACTACAAATAAATCCAAAGAAATGCTAATTTTTCCAAACTGAAGTTAAATATTTGGGTCATTAAGTAACTACAGAAGAAGTACACACTGAAGGAGTCAAAGCTGACCTTACAAGAGCTTAGAAGTTTTTTAGGACTCTGCACCTATTATCGCAGGTCCAGTTTGGTCGAAACCAGAAAGAAACTACTCACGAGAAGAGAACTATTAGCATTCGTGGCAATTAATCTATTAGGAATTTCATCTGCGAACTGATCACGCAGCACTTAGCTGGATTCAAGAGTTCAGGGACAGCGACAGGTTATATAATCTGTAAAGATCAAGAAGATGGTGAGAACCTCGCAATACTTGTAGAGGGCCAAAAACATAATGGAAAGACATTTCGGGAGGAGATGACTAATAAAAATCCTATCGCAAAGGCATACTGGTAGCTGTGGCAAAGCTTACACCTCAAAAACGGATTTCTATATCGAGCATATGAGAGTGATGATGGGAAAACCATAAACGATTTATTGGTATTACCAAAGAAACGAAGCAGAGGACCACAATGGACATTGGATGTAGTGTCGGACACTTGAGCATCAACAGAACAATAGAGAAGATTATAAAACGATTCTATTGAATTGATTGCCAGGAATCAGTAACCGATTGGAACTATCGAAGTGACCGTTGTGCTGTGATCGAACACTAATTGGTTTCACAATGGCGATCTGGTGCTGTTTTATAATCCACAAAGAAAGAATTATCCCCGAAGCTGCAACAAAAATTGGCAGCAATCATAAAGCGACTCAATGATGAGGTGTATCGCGTTCAAAAGAGTGATACATCTCGAGAGACTGGCACCTTACTAAGACTTACTAAGAACTTATTCGTGACGAACAAGCTTAGGTGGAGGGCAGTGTCTTGGTTAGGGGCTGGTTGAAACAACACAATTTTAAATTTAAAAGTCTCTCTGCATAACATAAATACTCTCTGCTTTTATATCCTCAACTTTGCGGGTTGACGAACAGTGGAAACGCAAAAATTATTATACCCGATACTCAAAATGAGTATTGGGGTATATTAGATTTGTGGTAAAAGTGGATGTGTGTAACGTCCAGAAGGAATCCTTTCCGACCCTATAAAGTATATATATTCTTGATCAGCATCAATAGCTGAGTCGATTGAGCCATGTCTGTCTGTCCGTCCGTCCGTCTGTCCGTCTGTCCGTCCGTCCGTCTGTCCGTCTGTCCGTCCCCTTCAGCGCCTAATGCTCAAAGACTATAAGAGCTAGAGCAACGATGTTTTGGATGCTCCAAAAATATTTCAACACTTTGCCCCGCCCACTTCCGCCCCCACAAAGGGCGAAAATCTGTGGCATCCACAATTTCGACGATACGAGAAAACTAATCGTAGAATCGCAGAATCGTAGAAGATGACTATATCTTCTAGAGTGCAAAATCTGAACCAGATCGTATAATTATTACAGCCAGAATCACGAAAACAATTTCACTCTTTCTCGCTCTGTCTCACTCTAACACACAGGTTTCATGGTCGGTTTTGCCAATTGCAAAATATGAGTTCAAGGATCTCAGAACCCATAAGAGCTAGAGCAACCAAATTTGGTATCCACACTCCTGTGATATCGGACCTTGACCGTTTCGTGTCCAAATTTCGCCACACCCCCTTCCGCCCCCGCAAAGGACGAAAATCTGGGGCAACCACAAATCTCAGAGACTATTAAGGCTAGAGTAACCAAATTTGGTATCCGCACTTCTGTTAGATCTCACTATAAAACGTATACGTATAGTTGCTGCGGACACCGCAACTCTACAGTTATACCCGATACTAAGTCAGTATGGCTCTCCTCCGGCAGACGCCGCTAATATTAAACGACACGACAAAGAGTGCGTGCGAGAGAGACAGAAAATCAGTCTGAGCGTGACGTCGGGCGCTGCGTAGCCAGTGCAAATTGATTTGTTGCTTTTGGCTATAAAAATTATCTGATCTGATCCTGATCTAGATATGGTCGTTATCTATGATTCTGCGTTTTTAGTTTTCTCGAATCTGCAATATTGTGGATGCAACAGATTTTCGTCTTTTGTGTGGGCGGAAGGGGATGGGCGAAATTTAGACACGAAACGGTCAAGGTCCGATATCACAGGAGTGTGGGTACCAAAATTTGGTTGCTCTGGCTCTTATAGGTTCTGAGATCCTTGAACTCATATGTTGCAATTGGCAAAATCGACCATGAAACCTGTGTGTTAGAGAGAGACAGAGCGTGAAAGAACGAAATTGTTTTCTTGATTCTGGCTATAATAATTATACGATCTTGTTCAGATTCTACACTCTAGAACATATAGTCATCCTCTACGATTCTGCATTTTTGGTTTTCTCGTATCTTTAAAATTGTGGATGCCACAGATTTTCGTCCTTTGTGGGGGCGGAAGTGGGCGGGGCGAAGTTTTGAAATATACTTGTAGCAGTGACATATCACAGAAGTCTGGATCCAAAACATCGTTGCTCTAGCTCTTATAGTTTTTGAGCACTAGGCGCTGAAGGGCATGGACAGACGGACACCAAGGAACCGTCAGCGGAGCACCGACTGGAGACACGTTTGTGTCCCCAAGTCTGTCCTATAAATTAGATTTGTTTTTTTGTATGTTTTTTTGTTTTTGTTTTGTTCAATCCGTCCCCTGGCTTATCGGGTCGGAAACACCCCTGACTTCCCCGTGAGCTAGCTCGGAACGATATGCCAGGGTGGCAAAGAGGCGGATCATAACAAAGTTGCCTTTAAATCTTAAAAATATTGAAGAACTTACATATATGTAATATTGCAAAAATTTACGCAATGGCCAAAGTTTTAGGAGCATCGAAAATCATCATCTGGGACGAATGCACAATGGCGCATAAACGTGCTTTAGAAGCACTTCATCGAACATTGGCGATTTCCGCTAAACACTGCCAGTAATTTCAAGGCCAACGCCTACCGGTGAAATAAACGCATGCCTATAATCATCAAGTCTATGGCGCTATGTGAATAAACTTCAGCTGACAACAAACATGAGAGTTGCACTGCAAAATGATACAGAGGAATTCCTGACCATCGGTAATGATCGAGTACATGTCGAAGATTCAAACGGATTGATTTAATTTCCTCAGAATTTCTGTAACTTTGTCATAACAAAAGACGAGCTCATCAACAAAGTATTCAAAGACATCATTTCAAACTACGAGGGGGAACGTTGTGAGCTGCTACTGCGAGCGTATTTCTACACTTGTACCCTATAGTTAGTCAGTATGGCTCTCCTCCGCCAGACGGCGCTAACATAGAACGACAAAGAGTGCGTACGAGAGAGACAAAAAATCACTGCCACTGCAAATTGATTTGTTCCTTTCGGTTTTACTAATAATCCGATCTGATCCAGATCTATCGGCAATCTGATATATATGGTCATTCTCTATGATTTTGCGTTATTAGTTGTCTCGTATCTTCCATATTGTGGATGCCACAGATTTTCGTCTTTTGTGGGGGCGAAAGGGGGTTCGGCGAAATTTTGAAATACACGTGTTATAGTGAGGTCTAGAAGGAATATGGATACCAAATTTTGTTACTCTAGCTTTTATTGTCTCTGAGATCTAGGAACTCACATTTTGCAATAGTCGACCCTCTTTTGCCCTTTGTTTGGGGCGGAAGTGGGCGGGATGACGTCTTTGAGCACTAGGCTCTTATAGGGACGGACAGACAGACAGTGCTCAATCGACTCGGCTATTGATGCTAATCAAGAATAATCACAAATCTAATATACCCCTATACTCATCTTGAGTATCGGGTATAAAACCACCAATAGATATAAATTATTGTGTATATAATCGATAGAAACCTACATAAGACTATATTAAGCCAAAGTGACTTCTATTTCGCGTACGTTCGCGACAACATGTTTATTGCTATCATTATGAAAACTGGATGAGGGGCCCATCTTTTGTACTTAACAAAGAGCTAAAAAAATGATATCGAATCGCAAAAAAGTTGGGAACATTCTTTATTTCTTCAATTCACATGTTATATTCAAAAGCTTTTTCTTCCTTCCCTGTCCATTTGTAAAATTTGCAGTTGAGGTTCATTCTATAGAGTATAATAGAATTTAATTTCAAACAATTTATATTTGGCGCGCACCACTCGTCAGGCTCTCTTTGAATCCGTTGACACAATGAGTCTCATTCCATACTTTTAAATTATGTACTCAAAGAGTCAGATTCAGAAGGTTCGGCAAAAATGGTCCCTTGGATGGTAAACTATTTAGACTGAGCCATTTTAATATCCAAAAGCTGGCGGCATTCGGACATTCGCTAAGGATGGAGAATCAGCAGGACCAGCTGCTGGGGCACCCCCAGCGAGAGGACGTGGACGTCAACATGTGGACTTGGATGGGCAGTGAGCCATATTTTGATTTTGATTTTCATTTCAGCAGGGTAGTAGCCATGTTGGTCACTTTAACGGAGCCCAGCCCAGGGACTAGTATTAAAATTGGTACTGATAAGTTAGCTTTAAAATGTATTTGATATATGTACAGCACATATAAAATATCCATATAAACTTAGTTTTTCATGTGTTAGGTTTAAATATACCGCCACATTACGAACCGGTTAAAACGGGAACGACGCGATTTTTGCTTTCGGCCAATGAAAATCGTCAAAAATTCATTGATTAACTAATTTGGATGTGCCGAGAAAACGTAACGGACAGTGTAACATTCTTCATTCCATGCCCTAGGGAAAATGACATTGTAGGATTGCTGAAATGTTTGTGAAACTAGTCAGTCTCAGTTGTAAAGGTATTTCAACGAAATTTTGCACTTAGTTGACTTCTTAGAGAGGCCAAGAATAGGTATTGGGATATATATATATTTATATGTACGAAAAAGAGGCATATGCATAAATATGTCAAAAACATTTCCATCTGAGAAAAATTCATTATTAGTTACTTTTTAAAGAAGCTTGGAAAACAAAATTTTAACAGGAAATAGGAAATAAAAAGGAAATAGAGTATAAAAATTGTTGATAAGCAACAAGTCTTCAAATACCATTGACGTGAAAACATTTTTTTGTTGAACCTTTTTTGTTTAAACCTTGTTTAATCCTGTAGAAAGTTTATTCATAAATAAGATAAAACTATGTATATACATATGTGGGCAGAGCTGAGGGTTTTTGTTTGCCACCATTATTCTCTAAAACCTTTTTTTAGACAAAATCCAATAACAGCCAGTCTTAAAATAAACCAGTCAAGTAGAAATTAAGTTCATTAATTGGATAAAATTATGAGGACTTGGCTGAGGGTTCTATATAACTAGTAATATTCAACGGAATATTAGGATCGAGGAATATGGGAGTAAAATAATGAAAATTGAATCATTTTAGCGCGGTTCAGGTGAAAGATATCGTTTTTTTGTAAGTTCAGAGGAAAGATGACATGGTTCTACAAGAAGAATTTACAATCAGTATTCAAATCAAAATTTGAGGCAAAAACAATCAAACAAGTCAAGTATTTAAAACAAGCCAGTCAAGCAGAAAATTGAGTCATTAATCGGATAAAATGATGTACATATGTATTTAGCTAGTAATATTCGACGGAATATAAAAAACGAGGAATATGTAAAATATAACTTGAAATCGTCAGTAAATTTACGGTATATTTTTAAAGTGAGACGGTATATTTCCGAGGATCGGACGGTATATTTTATACCGCTTACGGTATTTTTAATACGCTTCGGTAATTTGTGAGGTCAAAATTGACCCGACGGTATATTTACGGTAGATCGGTATATAATGGTATATTTTGTCAATTTCATCAATCTATAAATTTCATTTTCAACGTTATATAGAAATCCAATAAAAGAAATTTTTTAAATTAAGCCAATCAAGTAGCAAAGTGATTCATCAATCGTATAAAATTATGTGGGCATGGCTAAATGTTTTATATAGCTGGGAATATTCGACGGAATATCAAAATTGAGGAATTCATCGTATTTTTTGAATCGGTAATTCCCCGGTTGACTACAATGAGACTAATTCCATATCACAACGTAAATATATCCATATAAACATGGTTTTTTTTAAATATACCGCCACACTACGAACCGGTTAAAACGGAACGACGCGATGAAAATCGTCAAAAATGAATTTTCATTGGCCGAAAGCAAAAATCGCGTTCCATGTTGCGGCAACATGCAAGCAACAATGCATAGCCTAGGAAAGGATATTATAGAGTTGAGGAAATGTTTGTCATCCCAGGCAAAAACAATTAAGTCTCTGTTTTAGCCTATTGTTTCTTGTCTGTTGCGGGCAACATTACCTTGTAAACCGTGTTTTAGTCAAAATACAATACATGAAAGTACTTAAAATTGGTTAATTTTGTACAAAATGTATTCTTTAAAGGGAGAAAATAAAGTAAGCAAAGCTGAGAGATCTATATAGCTTGAAATATTCGACGGAAGATAAGTTTGGCAATACCCGGTTCACGACAAATGAGTCCCACTCCATGTTCACATGTTCACATACCCTGGGGGAACTGAATGTTATAGAACTGAGAATATGTTTGTCATCCAGGCTCTAATTAATGCAGAAATTAATCAGTCTCTGTTTTAAACGATATTTTGCAATTAGTATTCTTCTTACAGAGAAGGTACAGGGTTCAGGATTTATATACAAGAAACTAATCGAATGCATGAATAGGCCTTAAAAATAGGCCTTGCAATCTAGGACAAGGACTTTATTAATTACGTTTGAAAGCAGCTTGGAAAACCAGTATTTTTATATAATATTAACGAAATAGGGTATACAAATACACATACTCTGTTTGACAAGAAATGAGTCTGCAAATACCAACAGCATTGACGTCACAACACTGCGACAATTTTTTTTGTTGTTGTTGTGCTGTTTCGTTGAAACTTTGTTTTAGTCAAAATACAATAAAAGCATGGAGTAAAATCTAACAGATTTTGTAGAAAATGTATTCATCAATGGCTCAAAATTATGTGGGCAGAACTAAGAGTTTAAGTTAGCCAGAATTATTCAACGGAATATAAAAATTGAACAATATGAACGACTATCCTCTTTCGTTTTTTTTGTGTGACCTATTTCGCTAAATCCTACTTTGTATGAACTATTCCGCTAAAACCTTTTTTTAGACTAGATCCAATAGAAGCAAGTATTTAGAGTAAGCCAGTTAAGTAGAAAATTGATTCATAAATCGTATGAATTTATGATGGTATGGCTAAATGTTCTATATAGCTAGTAATATTCAACGGAATATCAAAAACCAGGAATATGTAAAATATAAGTTGAATTCGTCAGTATATTTACGGTATATTTTGAAAATGAGGCGGTGTGTTTCGGTATATTTCTGAGGGTCGGACGGTATATTTTATCGATAACTCCGCGGTCACACTGGAAGGTGGGCAAGAAACAATAATAATGCACATTTATTTTGGATATTTACTAAGAATTCGGATAACTAAGCAATAACGCGTAAAAGGGTCTGCAAATATATGCCTGTGTCTCTATGTGAATGGTGTGGTTTTGGTCGAATTCATACGTTGAAACAAAAATTATACATTTTCTCTTTCTGGCTCTTGTGAATCTTTGTACAAGTGTATTAGTGTTGTATACCGAAAATCGTGAAATGTATGTACATATTTACATCATGATGATCCTTATATTGAACCAATTTATAAATAAATAGATTGTTAAGTGGCGAAAAACTATATTTAAAAATATAATAACAATTAGTAGTCACAAATTAGTCTTTGCTTAAAATATGTGACTGTATTCAAGTGTATGGTAATGCGAAAATGTGCCAGTGTGCGTAAAGTGACATACCCTTTACTGGTTTCCGTTTCTTTTCTTTTCTGAATTGCAAGAAATCAAAAGTTATATGTACATCTTAAGACTTATGTAGACTTATGTAGAATGCTGTCAACAACAATGCCAGTTAGCCCTGCTCAAGCACAGACACAAGCAAACGTTGATACTTCAACAAGTGCTTCGTCGGTTGGGATTGGGATCGGGATTGGATCTCCCAAAAGTGATCCTTTTTCCACAGTATCCCCTGGTAAGGGTCCAGCGTACATTATGGTTCTTGCCCCTAATATATTTGGTAATCGTTACAGACCAAACGAAAGCAATGTCAGACGATGCGAGTGAGAAAAACGGAGTACCAAAGAATGGGAAAGATGTCATCGCCGCAAGTGGAAGTGCGAGTGGAGTTGGTAACGGTAGCTCTGGAACAGGCACAGCCGATGGACAACCATCGTCTTCTGTAGGTTCCAGCAGCATCAACTCGTGTCTGATCGCATCTCCAAACAATACCAGTGAGCACTCCAATAGCAGCAATGTATCTGCGGTGGCTGCCCTTGCACAAATGGGTGATAGCGATCTTGGCCAGTCGCAGGAAGAGCATTCGAAGAAAAAAAAGATGATTGTCAAGGATGAAGATGCGGGTAATTTTATTTATTTATGTATTTATTTTTCAATTATTTTTTACGGTTCCAACAGAAAAAGCTTCCAATAAAGCTAAGGGCTTAGGTTCTGGAGCTGGCTCAGGATCGGGACCGGGATCGGGATTGAATGCTACCGTTGCGATCAAAGAGGAACCCGCCGACGTTTTAACTAGCTTGGTGAATGTAAAGAAAGAAGAGAATCACTCACCAAATATGTCACCTGTCGGGTTTGGTTCAATTGGAGGCCGATCCGGGAACACACAGGAGAGTGTGGTAACGACTGGTACGTTCAGAAAAAAAATTTGAATGGTGTCATAAGAACCCGCTTCGAAAGTCAGTTTCTGTGACGTCAACTAAAATTAACCTTATACACAACGTTTGGCCTCATAAACCTTTATATCACTAACTAGGTCTCGTATATTTTAGTTCGTGGCTTGTACCAGACCAGAAAGTTTATTTTAAATGTTTGCCAGAATTAAAATGATTCCCCTCTTGCTCGACGATCTAAATTATTTGTCAGTGCTTTCTGTCTGTTAAAGCTATCTGGCTGAAACCATTCTCTTTGATACAAGCAGTTTTAAGTCTGAACCGTAAGATCGGAAGATGCATAAGACCATCGGAAAAATTTGTCAAAGAGTTCCCATGCCGATCTGGAATAATATCTATAAATAGTTTCAAGCCTTATAGATTTTTATATTGTATACCTTGTAAACTTACATATTGTTAAACAATTATTTCTCTCTCCTAATTTAGTTAAAATGGAACTCAATGTCGGAAGCAGTAGCTCCGAAAAAACGACCACGGCGTTGAACACTGACGAAATGGGAGGAATGGGAGGCATTGTCTGCAATCATTTAAGCTCTGATTTAATGAGCGAAACTTCAAACAGTACGCCCGGATCTAGCGGAGTGGCTTTAAACATGAACGCTCCACATGCCACTCCAGGAGGAGCAGGATGTGTAGTTGGAGTGGGAAATTTAATGGCAGGCAATGGAGGTACATCTATCGGCGTGGGAGTGGGAAATTGCTTGGATTACATGCAACAACAGAATCACATTTTTGTATTTTCCACCCAGCTTGCAAACAAAGGAGCTGAATCAGTTTTAAGCGGGCAATTCCAAACTATAATTGCATACCACTGCACACAGCCAGCGACCAAAAGTTTTCTGGAGGACTTTTTCATGAAAAATCCGATGAAAATGAACAAATTGCAACGGCAAAGCTCGTTAGGTATACCCTGGATGGGTATTGTACCCGGAATCGCTACAACAGGTCCCAATCTTGTATCAAAGTTATCCCAGCAGCCAACGCCACAATCGAAGTCGTCAGGCAGTCTCCAAAAGTCACAGGCGCAGTTCAATCAATCTGATAACAGCAAACGTAATGCTATGAATGCTCCTAGTAGCAATTATGCTGATCAAACCGATACCCTCAATGAGAACGATCTAATGTGCTGGGAGTCAGGAGCGGGAGCGGGTGGCACCGGAAGCGGCTCTGGACCCAACTCTCGAAATAACAACGAAAGCTGCAACGGACCTAATGAGTCGCAAGCAATAAAGCTCTTGGAAGCTGCGGGCGTTGACTTAGGGCAGGGCAAGTCCAACGATTTGAACCTCAGCCACGAGAACAACATCATATCGCTGCAAGGGGTTAAAGTGCCAGACGAGAACCTCACCCCCCAGCAACGGCAGCATCGGGAAGAGCAGCTTGCCAAGATCAAGAAAATGAATCAATTTCTCTTTCCGGAGAACGATACTGGTAGTGGAGCAAATCAAATAATGGGCAATCAGCTGTCTAAGTTGCCAACCGACATGATGATGAGCATGGCTGGTGGAGGCAGTGCGGGTGCCGGTGCCACTATTGTAAATCCGCAAATGCGTCATATGCACTTGCCAGGAAACATGAAGCCTGAACACATAACAGGCCCTGGACTATCCGAAGAAGTACTGCTCCCTGGAGATGTTATGACCGACATGGGAACTGCGATGTGCAATAGCGGTCAAAAAAATAGCCTGCAGTGCGGGCCAGCACCGGGAGTGACACCTGTAACTGGAGCAGGATCGATAAACGTTAACATGCAAGGCCCAAACTCTGGAGCCCCAAATGGCAATTTGATAGGTAATTCATCAGATTTGCTGGGTTCGTTTGGAAACACGAACTGCGGCATAGGCATCATAGGAACTGGGCCAGATATGTCTAAAGGAATGCCAAATCAACTGCAGGATGGGTTATCTCAGGCGCCCCAAGCGGGAATGGCCCAAATGGAGTGGTCCAAAATACAACAGCAATTTTTCGAAGAGCGCTTGAAAGGGGGTAAAGCCAGACCAGGGACAGGACCTTCAGGGCCTCTAATAGCACAAACACATCAGCAGTCTACCGGCAGCAATCAGGTGCGAAACTCCCTCCAAGGACCTCCGCCGCCATATCATTCTACTCAGAGATCGGCTTCGGTTCCGATTGCCACTCAATCTCCAAATCCATCGAGTCCAAACAACTTATCCCTGCCTTCTCCACGAACTACTGGTGCTGCTATGGGTTTACCGGCCAATTCACCCATCATGGAGGGTCCGGGGTCAGTGCCGGTGTCGACCACAACAGCAGCAGCGGTGGCAGCTGCGGCGGTAGCCACGTCGCAAGCAAACACAATGGCGGTGCACTCAGGGTCGAAGAACTGCTTTCAGGCGGACGCGGCCTCGCCATCAAATCAAAACTCGAATCCCAATCGAAATCGAAGTAGCGGCACATCAGGAGTGCTAAATCATCTAAACAGTAATCCGAGCACGCCACTATCTCATCTTTCCCCGAAGGAATTGGACTCGTTTAACCAATCAAATTCTAATTCTGGTAATGAAACATATTTGACTAGAGTAAGGTTTAGGTTTAGGTTTCCATAAATGTATACGATATTCGTTATTTGCCGAATACTTTCCGAATTCCTTCCGTGCATTGGTTCATGTAACTGTATACCAGTATTTTTCTTTATGTATTTTTTCTTATATTCAAAATTCAATTGCAAATTTTACTGAAACTAGCGACCCCTTAAGGCCATATTCTTGATCAGCAACACAAGCCATTAATAATTCTTTAATAAATAGGCAGATCATTTGTCGGAATCCACCGGTTCGAACCAATGCACATTGGACCAGACAGCCAAATTCAAAAAATTAAATTAGAGACTTGATGTTGGGTACAGTTGTACACAGCGTTTTATAGAAAATTCTACTTAACCTACAAAGTTCTAAATGAGAAACGCTTTTACTGGTCGCTTTAAGCACAAAATCGTGTCAAATTTTATAAAAATAATGTTAGATTGAATGGAAACCTTTTTTTTCCACATTATAATGAGAAACGCTTTTATTGGTCGCTTTAAGCACAAAATCGTGTCAAATTTTATTTTAATATTGTTAGATTGAATGGAAACCCTTTTTGTTAGATTTGGTTTAGTTTTTAGTTTTAGCTACCATATAATTATCAGTTGTGACTATCTATCTTTTGCTTCCCACTTTTGTTACTCTTTTTTACACAAGCTGTTTCCAACAATATATTTCCAGGAGATAATATGAAAAATAGACGACCTAGCCCACATCGTCCACGTTCTCCAGGAAATTGTCTTATAGATGCAAGTATTGAAACCCGATTTGCAGCTTCTAGTCCTGGCGTGAATTTTAATCCACATCCACATATGCAAAGCAATACAAATACAGCATTGAATGCCTACAAAGTATCCTCTTCAAATATTGCCATGGAGGTAATTTCCGATTTGTTTAATTTTTGCATTCAATTTTGAAATACTTTTTTTTATTTTATTTTAGCGACAAAATTCTGCGCCTGGTGGTCAGGTGCAATTTAATCGGCGTTCTGATAATATTCCACTGAATCCGAACAGTGGTAATCGCCCGCCACCAAATAAAATGGCTCAGAACTTTGATCCAATATCGTCATTAGCACAGATGTCCCAGCAGCTTACTAGCTGTGTTTCTAGCATGGGAAGTCCTGCCGGTGCTGGTGGGATGAATATGATGGGCGGAGCCGGACCAGGACCAGGACCGGTTGATATAAATATTGATCATAGTATGATGTCCGGCATAGATTCAACTGGCATGGATGCCATGAATGCTCAAAACAGTTGTCATCCCATGAATCCCTTGATGAATCCGATGGGTCAACGTATGCTGAATCCGAAAATGTGCATTCCAGGTGCCCCTCCTGGATTTAACCCGAATTCTCCCAATGGTGTTATCCGGGAGGGTTTAGGGCCTGGCCCTGCCACTGGACCAGTCCCGTCACAAGGTAATGCTCCGAATTTCCATGGCATTCTACCACCTGGTGCGCGCTTAATGGGTCGAATGCCAGTCAATTTTGGATCAAACTTTAATCCAAATATACAGGTAAAGGCTAGTACACCAAATACCATACAGTACATGCCAGTCAGACCACAGAACGCAAACAATAACAATAATAATGGAGTAGGTAATGTTCGAATGCCACCTAGCCTGGAGTTCTTGCAGAGATACGCAAACCCGCAAATGGCTGCAGGTGGTAATGTTCCACCATCAATCTGTCCTCCACTGGGAAGTGATGGTGGAATGATTGTTGGACCAGGAGCAGGACCCATGCTTATGAACACCTCCACCGAGCAGCAGCAGCAGCAAAACAAGATGGCAAACAATCCAGGTAATCCTGGAAACGGCATGGGCTTTTTCCAAAATTGCAATCAATTAAGCGTCATGGAGGAAGATGCAACGCTGGCAGGTCATGATATGGGAATGGGAATTGGGCAACAGTCGATGATACGCGGCATGCGCCCACATGGAATGCGCCAACACGGAATGGGCCCCCGTTTACAAGCCCCCGTCGGCAACTTAATTAATAGACAGCAGATTCAGTTCACACACACAGCAGATGGGCAGCTTGATTGCGGAGGCGACCCCACTGCTATTTTTAATAACGCACCATGTAATAGTTCTGGACCCGGTCCCGGTATGTTTTCATCATCACAACAATCCAATCAGACAAAACCTCTGCACCTGAAGTCGATGACTAGTGGGATGTGCCAAAATCCAACGGGTGTAGGTGTCGGTGTTGGCTCTACACCGGTACAAGCTCAAATACAGGCACAGGGTCAGGGCCAGTCTATAATCGGGCCCAGCAACAATAACATAATGTCAGGTGCCAGTAATAGCACATCCAATGGCGCGACTGGCGTTAATTTTGTTGGTCCCTCTTCAAACGATCTAAAGTATGCACAGCAATATCACAGCTTCCAGCAACAGCTTTACGCAACCAACACAAGGAGTCAGCAACAACAGCAGATGCAGCAGCAGCAAGGCAACATGATAGCGATGCCACCTAACTTGTCACCCAATCCGGCATTTTTTGTGAATAAATAAGAGTTTTCAGAGCCTGTTTACCTACAACTACTACGCAACTGCAGTCCTTGCCATGATTCAGATACTAGTCTCCATTATCAAGCATCCATCTCTAAATAAGGTTTTCGTTAAGCTTATTATCGTAGATGTTTTAGATGGGGAGCAACAATTGAAAGAAACATTCTGAATACCAAACAGAGATGTATCCCATCCGTATATTGTGCATGTATTTTACGGACTATGTAAGAATCGACTTGCGAGCCAATGATTGGCTATCGATCTATCAGTTATTCAAATGCAGCTGTCTTTGTATTTTTATTTGAAAGCTGCTCTCTGTGTTAAATGCAATTAAGAAAATCTATGTAAAAATCTAATATAAACAAATTACTCTCAACTCTATTATATCAAATTTTAAGATGACTGTAAATTCTTCCATTAAAAAGATAATTAACGCAACTAAACTTGTCCAACAATCTGTGTCATGATAAATTTTATTTTGAAAATTGCCATTGCAGTAGAATGGAAATGGAAACATGTTTCTAACAAATATTCTGTTTATTTCAATGCTGGGTGAACGTGAGAATTACCATCAAAATCAAATTAATATCTTATACCTCTTATCGGGTTAAATCAAACACGATTAAAGGAATAAACATAAACTAGAACGAAAGCTATCTGCGGAGCTGAAGATCGATTTCTCGTTAACAACAGCTTTTGCAAAACCTTTTTTTTTGATTTTCGGAGTCCGGCTCCAATTTGAAATAGACTTGATCTTCCTATGTAGCATTCAAAATTGCATAACATTTCAAATAGTCCCGTCCAACATTATTCTTGATATCTTTTTGTTTTTATAGACGACGAAAGAATGTCGACGATTCTGTAGAAAATCCTTCTGCTTTGTTTGTTTGTAAAGATACATACTCTTCGCCACCCTTTAACAAACAAATGTTCAATTTTATATATGTACATATCTATTTAATATTTCAATATTCTTGGCTGCGTTCGTTGTTTTTTAAAGAACATGAAAAAACTTAAATTTAGAATTTATTTATTTATTTTTTAACGGAGTATAATCATGTACTACATAATGTAACTTTATACTTTTCTTAAGTATACACTTAAAATTTTAGTTTTATTATAAAAGTTGTTTTCTTAAATTTTATTTTAAAATGTGTCTTATTGTGTTGTGTTGTGTTGTGTTTCCGGATTGAGTATAAAAATAGAGAGTTATGTAATATTGTATATTAATCTCACAATGTGAGAGATACATTTTTTATAGTTGGAGTGTTTCGAAGTGGCTCTTAAAAACTATGGCATATCATGCATATGGCATAACATTTACAGCAGCAGCATTCGCATTTTTCATACCAATATGAGATGTTTTCTTGCGAAGGTTTGACTCTATGACTTGACTTGACTATTATGGGAAATTAGAGATCTTTGAGATCTAGGGGTACATCTGATGATAGTCCAATGAAAAGTTCTGCCATAAAAGTTGACCGATTTTGACTTAATCATACTTAACAAGTATGATTTTCGATTTTCGACTTTCGATTATGACTCAGGAAAAGTGGGCTGGGCAGGGAAGAGTGGACTAATCATGCAGATGCGAAATGGGAGACGATCAACAGAATACGGCGGGAACCGGATAGCGATTTCTGACATTGCAGAATAGAAAAACAAAAAATATTCTATACCCACATTTATTGCATATTTAAAATTATATAATATGTATGTATGTATGTATGTATGTAATATGTATTATATAATATTCAGATGCTATCGCTTGGGAGAGCGGTTATAGAATCCGGTTATAACGACTATATATAACGGCTATTGCGACAAGCCGAAAAAACAACAGCGCAATAATGCAAAAAAAAGACGCATTTAGAAATGTATGTATTTATCAGTGATCAGCACCGATTTCAAAAGAAGAACTGGATGAATATGTTCTTATTGACAATGGTGTGGCGATTTGTGAGGAACCTTCCGAAGACAACATTGTTAAAAATATATTAGATGACGGACAGGACAGCGACGATAACGTTGAAGATCAAAATGGAAATGTGTCAGCACTTAGCGTTATTGAGGCATTAAGGCTGCGGAAATTCGGAATAGATTTGTCCATTCAAATTTTAATGACGAGAGCTTAAGGCACAGCATGTCTCGTTTAAATAATACTGTGCGCGACTGTTTCTACATGTCAAAAACTACTGATAAACAATCAAAAATTACTGATTATTTAAATTCAGAATAAAAGGAAAAACCGCATACAGAAATTCATCTTGTTATATTATGCCTTTGAATATGCATTATATGTACATACATATGTATGTACCCGCCTTTTTATGAAAAAATCTTGTTATTGAATTAAATTTTTTGTTTTGATTAAAAAATTAATTAGTTTTATTCTCAAACCTATTACAAACATGGCAACCATAAAATAAAATCGTATAATCGTCGGTCCCTTGAGTGTATTCACTTTGCATTTCACTTGCTACGCCTTCTTATTTTACCACAGCAATGTAAATGTATAAAAAAGAATATCGTAATTTCCTTGGGTTTTTGTTCCTGTTTTTGACGAGTTTGAGCGGAGAATGGACCAGTAGCAGCTTAGTGGGACCTTTTGACACGACATTTAAATACGCGGTGATATGGAATTTAATGTCAGGAAGCGGAGGAAGGTATTGATTATCACTATGAGAAAGCTAGCAGTATATAGGGGTAGAGGGAGGAGTAATGTCTTTGAGAAACGACGGAAATAAAAACTGACCTACTATGAGATATATATATATCAGATCAAGGATATATATACTTTATGGGGACGGAAAGGACATTCATTTACACAATGTTAGTACGAGTCTGCCCTTTGCTCTTTGAGTAGCGTATAACGCTATCTTTGAGAAACGACGGAAATGAAAACTGACCTACTATGAGAGTTTGATATATATCAGATCAAGGCTATATATACTTTATGGGGACGGAAAGGACTTTCATTTACACAATGTTAGTACGAGTCTGCCCTTTGCTCTTTGAGTAGCGTATAACGCAATCGGAATTCCTCTAGTTACCTCATCTGATTGTATTGGTGAGGGTGGGGTGGGTTCTGCAAGTGAAAGAAAACAAAATGGTTGGCCAAGCTCTCGGCCGATACAATAAAATCCACCCTCAGCTTGCGTAAGTTTGGCAACGTAAAAAAAAAGAAATAAAGAAAAGTAGACAATCGACAAATGGGACAACTCTCCTCTCTCGAGTACAAAATGGTGTAGAGAAAAAATGAAAATATGAAAAAGCCCTGAGACTTTTTCGTTTGGCCAGTTAGGAAGAAAAGTTTTCCTTGTTCTGGCTATCTACTGGTTTTTGTACATTTCCATAAAATAATTCTCTTAGAAAATTTCATCGACTTGGACTTGCACGTAAAGGATTACCACAGTTGATTACTACATTTCTCTAAGCTAACTTAGGTGTGAATAAATAAAAAATTTAGAATAAACTAAATGTTAACAACCTGGATTTCAGACTGCCGTATGTCTGGACGCTTACCATTGCATCTATGCATATCAACACAATAAATTCAGAATATAATAATTGCGGTCACTTTGGATAAAATCATTGAAAAATATTATCCATGTTGTTGCTAGCGAATCTATTCGATTGTGCCCGAGACAGAATTTCAATGGATCATTAAATCATTAACAGGAAAATTACTCACTTAACTAACTTAACACTATACTGCCATGCCATTCCACTGGTTAAGATTCTATGTTTATGTTATTCAAAGTTCATTGCTATCCACATTATCGTAAACAATTAAAAGTTTTTAACAACTCGGTAAGAAAAGATTTTCCGGTCATTTAGCAGACTTGCAAATGCCACAATACCGCAATGCCGCCGGCTCTCCATGCTGAACAAATATACATATGTAGATGTATGTACATAGGTGTGTATCGTGCATCCGTAATCAATTTTTGCAATAACAATCAACTGCTATGGCTCAGCGTCAAACTCTAAATGAGCCTAAGCGAGCTTTCCTGGCATGGACAGAATATGTGTGCTAAAACCAGCCGAGAGTGGCCATATGTGAGAGAGAATGTGTGTTGAGGTTGCGCGCCTAGCAACTGGGGGTGAAAGAGGGGAGCAGCAACAGCAACGACAAGGACTGTGCTAAAGGGTTTTTGGGCCACACCATGCACGGGCTAAGGCTAAGGCCCTTGGGCACTGATGGGTTCGATGGGCATGCATATGCTGAGTTGGTTGAGAGGATACACGCAACCGGTCTGACCAGTTTACCGGTTCTAATTCAGATTGCTGAAGGTCGGGCATTTATGCAAATTTGAAGCAACTGACCTAACCCTAGCCCTCTTATGGGTTCTCTAGTGTCCGTTGGGCTGTATTAGCCGGGTTGTGGACGATATGAAGCTGACGTGACGTGACGGTGCCGTCCAGCGAACACTAACAAATAAAATTTGAATACTTGCGCGGTGAGATTTCCGTGCTGTCAGGGTCCTGCTTGTCCTGAGATCGCTATGGATAGGGTAAGCGTGAGAAAACCAGTTTTCCAGATGTTCCTCTACCCTTTGGTCAGATCGTCCAGTGTCCGGTAACGGTCCATGACTCTGGTCCCGTGAGCGCAGCTGCAGGATAGGTTCCTTACCACAGCACCACGCGGAGAAATTCAAGGGTTGGTGCGGTCTACTTGGAATTCGAGATATAAAACTGATCATTTGCATATGAATCTTGGCGATCCTAAGAAGCGCTTAGATGATATTTACCATCCCCAATGAAAGTAATGTACCTATTTGTGTGTATTGTAACCTGTGAGCGCTCCAGACGTTTCACACTGACACTTAATGCAGACCTTTTCAATATTCCGCATACGCACTAGTATAATATGACTAAGCACTAACGAACAGTATCTCGATTACCTAATAATTTGTGCATTTTTCGTGGAGTGTACATAAATATGTACTTGTACTTGTCCAGATACAAATGCGCAACCATTCTTTGTCGGGTGTATACAATTATGCGCGACTGTACCCAGGACATCATTAGCGATGACTTCTTTCGTTCTGTAGCGCCATCCCGTTTGTACCCACGCCATTACCATCCCTCATCACCATCTTGCACCATCGTTTTCCATCCTACTCCCACTCCCGCTGCCATTTCTTTCCATCCACGCCATTTCTCGCACAAGTTGCTGATTTAAAAATTTAATGCCTCGCGGCTATTAATGGAGGAAAATGCTTGCGTAATAAAACAAAACGGCATTGTGGATCAAGGGAAGAAGGGTGGTGAGAGTGCCACTGCCCGACCGGGTGGTTGTATGTTGAGATTGGATGCCTGACCGGACCGACAGAAAATGGGAGGCAGAAAAGACGATAGAAGGGGAGGCGAGAAAAATCAAAAGAAAAGAAATAAATATGGCGCGTGTTTTGCAAAATAAGAAATTTTAAATTCAAATATTGATGATGACGATGACGGCACGGCACGGCTCGCACTTACCCTAGAAGCAGCACGGTCATCATCCAGCTCCCAGCCCCCCTCGCAGCAGGAACGTCTACAAGAACTGGCGTAGGACTGTATGGCGATGGAAACCGACTTTCCTTGACTGCCCATTTTGTGGGGAGGGGGTTTTTGTGATGCGAAGGTTTCAGATTGACGGCGAAGATAGGGTGGGCAGTAGTGGGTTGGCGAGGGTGTCCGGGCAGTCCAAGTCGCTCAATTTTCCTCCTTTCGGTTCTCAAATCGTACTTGCTATCTGGCCTTGCGTTTGGTGGTTGGTTTTCATCTTATTTATTTAAATTTTTTTTCCCCTTGCTTATAAAACGCCAACGGAATACTTGTAAATACGGACAACCTGTGCGATAGACAGCCCAACACAGCCGGTTTTACAATTCAATTCGAGTTTGCCCGTCTTCAAACAAATTTTATAAATTTGGCTAGAGAATAATAAAAATAACACAATAAAATACATAATAATGTTTAATTGTAGAATGATATTGAAGAACGCTTGTTAAGTTTGGGTGTCTTAGGACTAATCGTTTCTTTCGCCATACTTCCGACCATTTCATATACATAAATAACTTCCATATCTATGTAATAGATAGATCTATGTAAACATGAAAAATATGTTTATAAAATTAATTCACAATGGCGCAAAAATTGCATTCTCTGCAAAAAATATGTGTTGACGAATCAATCTTTCAAATATTTCATATTTCGATTCTTCCATGCTGTCCCATTCAACAGGATTTAAATTTTGTGAGGCCCATCCATATCCATCCCCCACGCTTATTGTGAACCCCTTTCTGCTAACGGGTTTATTCGGACTGTGTCGCATTTTGGTTTAGCTGCTCCGTCGTCCTCACCCCCGTAATTCTTCAACTTTTAAGTACTTTTACGCGAAGAGAAAAATTTATTCAATAAACTTGGCTTGGCACTTGCAAAACAATAGCAATGAAAGGGCCGAGGGCTGCATTTAAATACGCAATTTCCCCACGTAAAATTTTACCATCACCTGAATACTGACTCCTGTTGAAATTGCAGAATACCTTCCGCTTTTTGCTTTTCGTAAGCATCCCAGAATTGTATAGTATAACTTGTAGTCAGCACTCGCACCCATACCATAAAACTGACACTACCGTTCTTTATGGCTCTTTTTTGAAAGCCTAAGCCTAGTATTTTACCGAAGTAAAAGTTGCAGTATGTTCTTGTTGAACGCTATCTTGTTTTTTGATAAATAAAAAAAAAATAACTATAAAAACGCAAGATATAAGGACAAGTTTCTCATATAATAACTTGTGTAAACAGACCAAGTTCGTTTATAATTTTACCTATACCCACAAACTGTAGGTCCTGATTACACACGGATTGAAGAAAAATCGAAAAGAAATCATATTAAAATGAGTTAAATATTCGCAGCTAATCGTTTTGGGTTTGATTTAACAAATTTGTATTTAAATTAAAATATAACCTTAAATAAAAATAAGTCCTAGAGTCCAACGTATTGGACAAAATGTATAGCAATTTAGATTTATGTATATTGTATGCCAATAAACAATATTGTCCTAATAAATACCAAATGCGCCAACACTATGCCATAATGATCGTTAGAATTTTGAAGCGAGCGCCTCATTTTAACGATCGAGCGTCCTTTATTCTCTTGGATAAATTAAGCATACCAATAAGCCATTGTGGTTCTCCAGGGCAACAAGCCACTTTTTTCCATTGTTGATAATATTGTTGTTGGAGTATCGCAGAAAATAAAATTAATTTTAGACTTATAAATCTATATAAGGTATCAATTAGATAGATAAACAAGTTCTGTGTCAGAATAAGAGGTCGCCCCTACATGAAAAGTAATACCATACCCATTTTTCACAATTGGAGCAACAAACTTAAAGCGTAAAAAAACTTTAGACTTGGTGCAGAACGCTTATATATATATGTATGTCCCATGGGGTCATACGGACAGATTGATTTCTATTTTATTTGTAGTTAAATTAAAATTTTTTCATTATAGTTACAGATTTTTTTTTCTCCAAATAAATGAAAATCATGAATCAATTAATGCTGACGAGACATTTTTTCATTCGGCATTTCATTAAAGCCTTTCCGGCCCCATATATATCCTTGATCAGCATCGATAGCCGAGTCGATATAGCCTTGTCAGTCTTCCCATCTTGTTTGACGGCTACTTCTCAGAGACTATAAAATAATAATATAATATAATAATATAAATATATAATATCCATACTCCTGTGATATCACACTGAATCGAGTTTGTTTTAAAATTAGCCACGGTTCACTTACTTGGGAACAATTTATAGCCAGAGATGCAAGGCTGTTGTTCATATTTTAGCTGTAGCATACAAAAATAAGCAAATTAAAAAAATATTAAATTGAAAAAACAAGTAAAATCAAACACACACACCCACCTCTCTCAAGCCATCGTTCCTCTTACCACCTGCCCGCTGGCCAACTCTTCAAAACCCTCTCCAACTTGAACAAAATTCCTTATTGGGCTTCGGCGTTAGGAGATCCGTAACTCCCACCTCGGGAGCCTCAAACATAATAGGATCCGCCTCAAACTCTGCGGGGTGGGTCACGTAAGACATACTGAAGAATTACGTAGGCCTTTCTGAAAATGGCGGCTTCGTCTGATTCAAATTAATTTTTGGATATTGTCCAATTCGTTGAGCACCCTTCGCGCGATTGTGTCCAACTCCAGCTGGTTCACAGACGGATACCGAGCTACATATGTCCCATGTGAGCTCATCGAATTTCATGTTGTGTAACTGCTCGATGATCCTGTCCACTTGCTTTTTTTTGTCGGCCAGGTTGCTCCAGAGATGCATCTTATCCCATAGAACGGGGTAGTCGCCGCCAGCACGCGTCCTAGCTTAGAGATTGGCTCGTGGTTCATTGGTTCGTGAAAAAGGAATTTCTCTCTTTCCCCTTACTGGAAATTTAAGGGGTGCAACGGAAAATTGCCCTTATGGACATTTTATTTCCAGTTCTGTATACACACTCTCTTACAGAGTATATATATAAAGAGGGAATTTCCTTCAAGAGAAAAAGCTCCTGCAAAGTCGAGATGGTCAAAAAACGAGTTCCATATACTAATACATCCATGTATTTCACATATTAAACATGTGAGATACAATACCAAAATAAATCGGCAAATCATTTTTTTTTCAGAAACATTAAATTTATTACATTTTTTTTTCCAATTTGCATGATTATTTTACAAAAATATATAATTAGGCAAAGTTTTGTAATTGACATGTTTGTTTGGACTTTTTTTAAAAATTAGATTAAAAATAAGGTATACAGATATGTATAGAGATATTTGTATAGAGAAATTGACTATTAAACGTTCTTTATTGATCCAAAAAAATAAAAAAAATGCACCGGATTCAAGTTCAACATTGACACAATATTGTGAAGCATTTAGACATCGTAAAATCGTGTTCTTGGGTAGGCTTAATTTTAAAGGATTTTTCTTTTATTTGAAGAACATGACGAAATCTTAACTCGTGCAGAAGTCATTAAATTAGCAAGCTTAAACGGCCGAATGTTCCACTGTGCGTTGTTCGTTCCACTGAGCGTGTGCGTGGCAGACGATTCTTCTGCCTTTTAGACTAGGCGGGCATCTTTCTTCCTGAAATCCTGAGGCAGCTAAACAGCCCGGGACTTGGGTATAGTTTTGGTCTGAACTACAGCGTCGATGTTTTCCTGTACCGTTTTCAAATATAAGGGACTGAAGACTCTATCCTTCAAGTCCAGTATAAAACCGTAACGGGTGATAAAATAAACTTATATTATGATGTCGTCCATGATATCAGTTACAATAAATTAGTGCTTTAGGTTCGTCTTCGCAGTTATAACTTTGTAATTTTGCCCATTATCTGCGCGTCTTTACTTGTAGCTGTTTGTAGTTCTATCCCAATCAGAGGCTCCATATTTCCCTTAACTAAACCCCTTCCAATTATTCAATGAGTAGTCTGGTACCGTTTGGTCAATGTTCCCTTGGACAAACGAGACAATTGCGATTGACACGACGCACGAATACCCTACAGAAGCAACATTAATTAATTAAAATTATGTTTAGCAAAATTAGCATATTAGGGATATATAAAATATTACTTTTTTTGTATTGTGGGCAATTCTATCGTAAAAAGTAAACTAATACAAACAAGCAGACTCAAAATCTCAGCTGCACGTGTAGAACGAGAGAGCGTCTTGCTCAAGACGAATTTAGTAAAGGCTGACGTTGTCTGTCTTTCAAGGAACTTCCGAACGTTTGCTACATCTCATTTATGCAACAAAAAATCAGCCCAAAATTGAATGTGCGATGACCTCATAATGAGTTAAATATTCTCAGAGCAGATGCTAGCAAAATATTATTATTATACATATATTCAAAATTACATTAAATAACATTTTTATACATAAATATAATATCAATATTTATTAAGGCAGAGTTGCTGAATAATGCCCAACGATGACGCAAAACATTTTTTTATATAATAGATACATATAATTAACAGGATTTCCTTTTATTAGAGTCTCATAAGTATTCAAATTCAAAATATTCAAGAAAAATCGTTAGATTTGCTATTACATTCCGAATCCTTACTGTAAAGGATTTTACAGCATACTCTATTGGGCAGAAGCTGAACCTTAGTTTTTCACACATTTCAGCTTTTGTTGAGTGACAAACCCATAATTTACATGTGGCGGCGAGCTTTTGTCAGTTATCAATTATATTATGTACATTTTACATTTAAATTAAAAGAAGAAGAGCTGGTTACACTTTTAGCGTAATCACCGTATCATTTATCGTCATTCCTTGCGGACCAGCCCGCCAATTCAAAATGAAAATGCAGAATAATTTTTCTCTGAGCGTATTCTTAGTTACACAGAACTATATCAATTGAGTTTTTCTTGAAGTGATCTTGATGCTGAAATGCTGCAATTGCCAACAGCTGACGCAGCCCGATTTGGTTATCGGAACGTTGCACAGTGGGCGAAACGGCCGAACTGACTACTACGGATCTAAAATCAACGAGGGAGAACGTTCAGAGTTGCTGCGGACACCGCAACTCTACAGTTATACCCGATACTAAGTCAGTATGGCTCTCCTCCGGCAGACGCCGCTAATATTAAACGACACGACAAAGAGTGCGTGCGAGAGAGACAGAAAATCAATCTGAGCGTGACGTCGGGCGCTGCGTAGCCACTGAAAATTCATTTGTTCCTTTTGGCTATAAAAATGATCTGATCTGATCCAAATTCAGGAATCTGATAGATATGGTCGTTATTAATGATTCTGAGTTTTTAGTTTTCTCGAATCTGCAATATTGTGGATGCCACAGATTTTCGCCCTTTGTGGGGGCGGAAGTGGGCGGGGCAAAGTTTTGAAATATTCTTGTAGCAGTGACATATCACAGAAGTCTGGATCCAAAACATCGTTGCTCTAGCTCTTATAGTCTTTGAGCACTAGGCGCTAATAGGGACGGACAGATGTGGATGTGTGTAACGTCCAGAAGGAATCGTTTCCGACCCCATAAAGTATATATATTCTTGATCAGCATCAATAGCCGAGTCGATTGAGCCATGTCTGTCTGTCCGTCCCTATCAGCGCCTAGTGCTCAAAGACTATAAGAGCTAGAGCAACCAAATTTTGTATGCTGTTAGATCTCACTGTTACAAGTGTATTCAAAATTTGTGACTCTTTAACAGATTATGGTTTCGTTTATACCAGATACTAAAAGATTATAAAGATACTAGGGGACCAGCACCCTAAGCACTCGCATTGCTCGTGTTCCAACCCATCTCACTTACTTAATTAACTAAAAAAAATAGGCTCGATGGACCGCAATTTTTCAAGCATTGTATCTATAAGATACATCTGTAAGATACATTTTTATCTGTGAGATACATTTGTGTATATGAGATACATTTTTATCTGTGAAAATATATCGGGCCATGGAGAAAGAGAGGACGACCCAAAACTATTTTATACAATAGAGAGTTAATAGTTTTGTGTTTTGTTATAGATTTTTAATATCCTAGTCGATATTGCCATGTGTCTGTGTGAGAGAGAGAGAGAGAAAATGAGTAGGCGCGGGGCTGGGTCTGCGTAGCCACTTCAAATAGATTGGCGCCTTCTTGCTTAATAATAATCCGCTGGGATCCAGATTCAGCTGTCTAGAAGATATGCGCATTCTCTATTACTCTGTGGTTTTGATTTTCTCCTGACTAAAAAAATGTGGGTAACACAGATTTTCGTCTTTTATGGGGCGGGGAGAAGTTTTCAAAATACACTCATTGTAACAAGTGTTCACTGTTGTGAAATATCACAGGAGTTTAGATACAAAATATCGTTGCTTTAGTTCTTATAGTCTCTGAGAACTAGACAGACAGACATTGCTCAATCTTTCGATGCTGATCAAGAATACATCTACGCTTCCTTCTGGGCGTTACACACATCCACTTTCCCCACATATATAATGTAGTAAATTTAAAGCTTAGCCATTTGATAGCCACAACATTATGAACGTAAAAAATATAAAATACAAAAAGTTTACATAAAAAATATGAAATTTTCTGTTCTCCCGGCATAATTATTAACGGAACACTCCTTGGAATCATTTCCTACACTTCACTTGCCCTTGCCGACCGCCCAACTTGGTTTATTCGAGTATGTAAAAATGTAAATAAATATATACATACGTATGATAGTATGGGTGTGATTTTTACGTTCAATCGGGTTAAAAGTGTGTGTGTATACCGAGCGCGAAGCATTTCTTGCGTCTTGGGGTCTTGAGGAAACCGCCTCTTCGCTAAGTCATTCCTTCCCCCTTTTCTTTCTCATGGCCCGTCCTTTTCCTTCCTATAACATCCTCCGTACGGATGGGGCGAACGCGAGTTCTAACAACCAATCAAATTGCGCTGCCTGGGTTGCGAGTCCTTTGCGTTTGGGGGGTGAATTGAATACACACACCCATGCATACATAATATATATGTATATACATAAACATACCTACATGTTCACGCATTCAATATGTGCTAGGACAATATAATGAGGAAAATCTCGCGAGTTGTGGTTATGCATATGTATTCCTAAGGAGAGCGACAAGAAAATGTATAAATATTTTTAAGACATGAGCATGGGCCTTGGACC